>NC_092415.1:153792936-154417936 GCF_040894005.1 Engystomops pustulosus
ATTGACAGGATCTTATAGGGATGGGCATGCGGATCCTTAGGATAACAGAACCTTCTTCCTTCTGAGGGGCAGTGGGGGAATCCGAGTAGAGTACCAGCTCCTTGTCTTATACCCCAACACAGCGATGGCGAACCTTTTAGGGCAAAAGCCACATATTTTTCACAAAGTGCCAGATGCAAATTTAACCGGTTAAGGACCAGGCCCTTTCCTGTTTTTTCATTTCCATTTTTCACTCCCCACCTTATTTTTACACAAAAAGAGCTGTGTGATGGCTTGTTTTCTACGTAACAAATTTCACTTCATAGTGATGATATTGAATATTCCATGCCATGTACTGGGAAGCGGGAAAAAAATCCAAATATAAGAAATATACATATTTCTTGGATATTACGGCTTTCACTGTGCCTACTTCATTCTTTGGGTCAATACGATTACGGGGATACCAAATTTGTATAGGTTTTATAATGTTTTCATACATTTACAAAGATTAAAACCTCCTGTACAATTTTTTTTTTATTTTGCCATCTTCTGGCGCTAATAATTTTTTCATACTTCACTGTACAGAGCTGTGGGTGATGAAATTTTTTTGCAACTTTTGATTATATTTTCAATTATATCATTTTTAGTACTGTACAACCTTTTGATCACTTTTTATAGTTTTTTTTTATATTTTTCAAAATGGCAAAAAAGTGCCATTTTTGACTTTGGGCACCATTTTTCGTTATGGGGTTAAATGCTGTGAAAATTAATATTTTAATAGATCCGGCATCCGGAGATACTTAATGTGTTTATGATTTGTACTGTTTATTTATATTTATATCAGTTCTAGGGAAAGGGGTTTTTTTTAATTATAATTTTGTTTTAAATTTTTTTTCCTTTTACTATTTTTCAGACTCCCTAGAGTACTTTAACCCTAGGTTGTCTGATCGATTCTATCATATACTTCCATACTACAGTTTTGAAGCCGCCGCGATCGCGGGTGTTACCGATCACGGGTGTTACCGGTAAGTCTTTACTGCAATATGCAGACTTACTGGCTATGGAGCCCATGAGCCCTCTCCATGCACCGGGACCCGAAGTACCGTGAATACACGGTGGTCGGTTGTGAATCGGTTAAAGCAACAGGTTTCAAAGTATTGGTGCCCTGAGGACAGTAAAAAGAAGGAGAAGAAAGAATCCTAGGTCTGGAGAAGGGGCTACAATGATAATCCAGCTCTGTCCGCACCTCCTTGTTCCTCCTGCACTTCAAGTCACTTTAAAATAACGCTGAACGTGGCACGTCCTGGGCTGCCTGTGACTGCAGGAGGAGGTCTTGAGTCCTGCATGGTGACCTTTGTGCTTGGTGATGGTCTGGGTGCCATAGGTTCGCCACCACTGCCCTAACATGATAATCACGGATTGGACAGCAAAAGGGTCCTCAGGGATATGCCTAGATGGCAATTTATTCACACAATTCCAGGACTAATCACAGAGGAACTGCACAATGCAGAACTGATCCTGGAATACTATTCCACAAAGGAAAGGTGAAGGATCTGGTGGAAATTTTCTTTTTTATAACGTCAACTGCAAAACTGCAGATTGAGGGCAGACTGGCAGATTCCAAACTGCTCCCTGCCAACCCAAAGGAAGCTTCCATTTCTACATTGACCCCTAAACTCCAGTCTTTTACACTTGAAAATGGGACATTTGTCAGCCCCGAAACGCGTTGTGGCATTAAGACATCAATAAAGTCAGTTTATAATACCTCAATGCAATGTATCCTCCTTTCTCTATTAGTGTGCGAGAAACAAAACCCATCCTTCCTCTGCACGCCAGTGTGAGTCCTGTGTCTAGATGAATTCTTATGGAGGCAGCACCTAACAGTATTAAATAAAGGCTTTGACTTGTGCCTAAGCATTGCACAACCTAATACAGTGTTTGAGCACCTTTGAGCATCCCCTTAAAGAGGACCTGCCGCCACCTCCCATATGTGGAGATTATATATATAACCATAATGTAGGGGCACTTGAACTTTCTTTTTAGCCCCTGCGGTTGCGGAGATATCAGTTCCTGTAAGGGGTAATTATAATCCTCTGCACTGTCAGAGAGGAGGGGGCATGTGTCATGATAATCTGCTACTTATTAGAGAAAAACACGCCCCCTCCACCTCCTCTGTGATACTGGAACTGATAGCTCTGCAACTGCTGTGGCTAGAAAGAAAATTCAAAGTGACTTGTCAGACACTTCAAGTCTGTACTCACCTCCTCTGTGGCCATCCACGCCTACCTGTCCACATATCTCAGAGCATGATACAGCGCTGGGAATAGCGACAGGTGGGCGTGGCTTCTCTTCTACCTTTCTTTACCAAAAACCCAAAGGAAAAACTGGCTGCCATGCAGAGTTAGCCTAGCAATCTGACGACTGTGCTGACCATCACATAACTTGACTGGTATGAATTGCTTGGCCGCAGTTATTCTCTGTGAAGCTGCAGCAAGAAATGGCTTTGTAAGAAAATAATTAAAGGGATGATTCTTATTATGTATATTAGTAGCAGAAGGTCAACACCTATCACTATCAAAACTGCTGGTAGACTCCCTTTAATCCCTTTAAGTATTTGCCATAAAAGGAGTTCTCCAGACACATAACACGTTCACCCCTAAGCACAGAATAAAGGATAACTTGCATTGAGAACCCCCAATGAGCAGGTTAGCTCTGGAGAACCCCTTTAACAGGGTTCCTAGGGACCTAAATGATCTCCCTGCTCAGGTCTAATCCTTCACAGATGGCAAATGACCAAAGCTACCTGCTTCTCCACATACAGGCTGCACTGTGTATACCAGCAGTGCCAGGCTAATGTCCCGTGTATACCATGCCAGGCTAAACACTAAGCAGCACGAGTAGCCAGGCTACGGTTCTACGTATACAAGCAATGCCAGGCTAGAATGCCATTTAAAGTAGCATTGCTATCGTAAACACCAGAAGTGCCAGGCTACCGCCCCGTGTACCTGAGCAGTGCCAGGCTACCGCCCCGTGTACCTGAGCAGTGCCAGGCTACCGCCCCGTGTACCTGAGCAGTGCCAGGCTACCGCCCCGTGTACCTGAGCAGTGCCAGGCTACCGCCCCGTGTACCTGAGCAGTGCCAGGCTACCGCCCCGTGTACCTGAGCAGTGCCAGGCTACCGTCCCGTGTACCTGAGCAGTGCCAGGCTACCGTCCCGTGTACCTGAGCAGTGCCAGGCTACCGTCCCGTGTACCTGAGCAGTGCCAGGCTACCGTCCCGTGTACCTGAGCAGTGCCAGGCTACCGTCCCGTGTACCTGAGCAGTGCCAGGCTACCGTCCCGTGTACCTGAGCAGTGCCAGGCTACCGTCCCGTGTACCTGAGCAGTGCCAGGCTACCGTCCCGTGTACCTGAGCAGTGCCAGGCTACCGTCCCGTGTACCTGAGCAGTGCCAGGCTACCGTCCCGTGTACCTGAGCAGTGCCAGGCTACCGTCCCGTGTACCTGAGCAGTGCCAGGCTACCGTCCCGTGTACCTGAGCAGTGCCAGGCTACCGTCCCGTGTACCTGAGCAGTGCCAGGCTACCGTCCCGTGTACCTGAGCAGTGCCAGGCTACCGTCCCGTGTACCTGAGCAGTGCCAGGCTACCGTCCCGTGTACCTGAGCAGTGCCAGGCTACCGTCCCGTGTACCTGAGCAGTGCCAGGCTACCGTCCCGTGTACCTGAGCAGTGCCAGGCTACCGTCCCGTGTACCTGAGCAGTGCCAGGCTACCGTCCCGTGTACCTGAGCAGTGCCAGGCTACCGTCCCGTGTACCTGAGCAGTGCCAGGCTACCGTCCCGTGTACCTGAGCAGTGCCAGGCTACCGTCCCGTGTACCTGAGCAGTGCCAGGCTACCGTCCCGTGTACCTGAGCAGTGCCAGGCTACCGTCCCGTGTACCTGAGCAGTGCCAGGCTACCGTCCCGTGTACCTGAGCAGTGCCAGGCTACCGTCCCGTGTACCTGAGCAGTGCCAGGCTACCGTCCCGTGTACCTGAGCAGTGCCAGGCTACCGTCCCGTGTACCTGAGCAGTGCCAGGCTACCGTCCCGTGTACCTGAGCAGTGCCAGGCTACCGTCCCGTGTACCTGAGCAGTGCCAGGCTACCGTCCCGTGTACCTGAGCAGTGCCAGGCTACCGTCCCGTGTACCTGAGCAGTGCCAGGCTACCGTCCCGTGTACCTGAGCAGTGCCAGGCTACCGTCCCGTGTACATGAGCTGTGCCAGGCTACCGTCCCGTGTACATGAGCTGTGCCAGGCTACCGTCCCGTGTACATGAGCTGTGCCAGGCTACCGTCCCGTGTACATGAGCAGAGCCAGGTTATAGTGCCATGTATATGAGCAGTGCCAGGCTATGGTCCTGTGTATATGAGCAGTGCCAGGCTATGGTCCCGTGTATATGAGCAGTGCCAGGCTATGGTCCCGTGTACATGAGCAGTGCCAGGCTATAGTCCCGTGTACATGAGCAGTGCCAGGCTATAGTCCCGTGTACATGAGCAGTGCCAGGCTATAGTCCCGTGTACATGAGCAGTGCCAGGCTATAGTCCCGTGTATATGAGCAGTGCCAGGCTATAGTCCCGTGTATATGAGCAGTGCCAGGCTATAGTCCCGTGTATATGAGCAGTGCCAGGCTATAGTCCTGTGTATATGAGCAGTGCCAGGCTATAGTCCTGTGTATATGAGCTGTGCCAGGCTATGGTACTGTGTACATGAGCAGAGCCAGGTTATAGTCCCATGTATATGAGCAGTGCCAGGCTATGCTGCTGTGTATATGAGCAGTGCCAGGCTATGGTCCTATGTATATGAGCAGTGCCAGGCTATGGTCCTGTGTATATGGGTGGTTATGCTTATGAGCAGGATCTCCATCACGTGATCGCAGCTCCCTCTCCCGGACCCTGTCATTTACCTGCACGTCTAGTAGTAAGCTGCACGTTACCAGCAGCCGCGATGTTCCCGGGGCTGCAGTCCCGCCCCTTCCCGGCTCCAGGGGCGCGCAGTCCCTCCTCCTTCTTCCCAGTCTGCGAGGTTCTCTCGCTCCAGGAATGGCAGCTCTTCCCTTCTTCTTTGCTTATAAGACTGCACCGTTTTCTCTGTCTGACTCAAAGACTGGCACTGGACGCCGCCATGTTTACTCCCCTCCCCGGAGCTCCAGTCCACAGCCCAGTAGCAGCAGCGCGCATGCGCACCGGGCCCTCGCTCTCCCCACTCCCTAGTGCCTGTCAGGCGACTGTCAGCTGACTGAATGGGTGACGTAATGACATCAGGAAGTGACTACAGTCCCAGCACCGCCATTTTTACAATGGGCAAACGTACTCCTTATTGTGTGTAAACTAATTTGGTTTTGTCTTACTTAGCAAACTGAAAAGTCGTAACTTTAAGAGCTGAGGGCAAAAAGAGGTCACCCGTTCAGGTCACTGCTTCCATCGGGAGGACTACTATGTGACAGGGAGATGGATGGCACTAAGGGGGGGAACCTATACTGCTCGGAGATGGAGCAAAAGTCAAGACTTTTAGGGTGAAAAATATTTATGCGGGGGACTAAACATGTTACCTCTTTTGATCCTCTTTTGCGGCTAAAAATGTTGGGCGGTCTGGGAAAGGCTTATTCTGATTTCATGTCTGAGTAGAACATGCGTACATGTCTTTTTATATAGTGTATGTAAACTTCAGCTGTAGATATAAATGTGTCTGTATCTATATACATACACACACGTACCGAGAGAAAGAGGGACAAAAAGTCACACCGCCCTTTTATATTTGAAACAGAATGAAGGTCCAGCACTCAGGATCTTGTGAAGTTGACATAGCGCATCATATTTACAGGTGCACCGTAGTATAAACAATTGACTTGTTTCGGTGTATGGCCTTAGTCATGATCTTAAATACTGTGTGAATTCAACATTTAAAAAAGCCTCCTAGCACAGACCTCATATCTGGTCAGAGGAGTGAGACAGCTGCAAACTTGCATTAAAGAAATCTACCATTTGATTTGATGCATTATGAAGCAAACATACCTTGAGAATGCTATAGCTACACTGATGCAGGATCATATCTTGGTTAATCTGTGAGTTGAGTGGTTTTGCTGAAAAAAACTATTATAACATTCAGGACCTTGGGAAAGCTGGGTCAGGCTGCTTGCCTACATAAACACATTACACATGGAGCTTAGTCAAGACATGGCTAATCAACCTGAGCTGGATCACTCATACACAGCAGCTGGGGGTGGTTCAGTAATGGATTATTCTGCCTTCAGGCACAACCCAGGGATTACATCATCCTGTGCAGCAGTGAATAACTAATGTGCTAGGAGAAGCACTGAACCAGCCACAATTGTTTCATCATCAAAACCACTTAGCTCAGGGATTAAACAAGATATGATCCTGCATCAGTGTAGCTACAGCAGTCTCAAGCTATGTTTGGTTCATAATGCATCAAATCAGATGGTACCTTTCCTTTAACTATTAGCTTGCCACAACATAAACCATGGCCCCTTACCCCACCCGCAAGCATAGTATAATTTCGACATATCCTCCCTCCTCCTGTGGTCCCCTGTTCTCCAGCCTCCTCCCTGTCCTCCAGCCTCCTTCTGTCATCCAGCCTTCTCCTGTGACCCCCTGTCCTCCAGCCTCCTCCTTTGGCATCCTGTCATCCAGCCTTCTCCTGTGACCCCCTGTTCTCCTTCCCTCCCTAAGTCTACATGAAAATAATACACTAAGGCTGCATTCACACGACCGTCAGGGGGCATGTATGTACGGCTGCAAGCTTGCGGCCATATATATGTCACCCATAGACATCAATGGGCGCATGGAGCGATATGGTGCAGCACGCGTACACAGGGAAAAGTTAGGACATGTCCTAGCTTGCCCCGTGCGCCATACATCACTATGGAGAGGGGAAGGGTCACCCCTCCTCCTCTCCATCATAGCGAATGTATGCCCGCCGGCTACGGCATGGCAGGCATACGTTCATGTGCGTGTAGCGTAAGACTCATTCCATCATCAAAAAAAAATTTAAATATCGGTTACCAGTTGCATTAAACCTTATATCAGTCAAACATCGGATCAGATTCCATCCTATAAGGATGTGGTTACATGTACCACTTTGACTCGATTTAGAAATGGAAACAGTTGTTAGCAATGGCATGTTCGCATATGCTTTTCTATGGAAACACATGCAATGGGTAGCCAGTACCCGTTGTCTTGTATTATTCAAATGCAAGACACAGGGTGTTGGTTATTGATCCCATGCATTTCCACAGAAACGCCCAGTGCACTTTGATTCAGTTTCTAAGCGGAGTCAAAACAGTACGTGTGTACGCACCCTAAGGCCTCTATCACACAAATGGATGAAAACGCCTATTATGCTGGCCGTACCATACCCTTTTCATACAGGTAGCATACGGCCACATAAATTTCAATAGGCAATATGGCCATCTATGTCCACCGTACTGTAAGTGAGACATACAAAAATATAGAGCATGTCCTATTTTCTCCAGTATTTCAGCTCCGTTTGCCTCCCAGGTGTGGAACCGTAAGCACATTGGGCTTGGCCCAATCACATTTCTGTTTCATTGGAAACGCAATGGAAACGCATATGTGATCGGGTGAGCTTCGCCCCTGCCATAAGTGACCACCTTATGCAAAAGACCATGTGTGACTGCACCATTTAAGATGCGGATATAATTGATTGTCTTAGCGCTTATGTAATAGTACTGCAATTCCTATAGCTACATCACAGGTGTCACGGTTTTGCAGCTCAGCTACCACTCAAAAGAATAGAGGACAGCTGCAGCTCCCCCATTTAGCTATTATCCAATGGATGGAGCCTTCTGTTTCTGACTCAGCCCGCTGTATACTTTCTGGAGCCAGTGAAGTGGCCTAGTTATCAAGACCCATCAATCATATAGTCATGACATATCCTTAGGAAAAGTTTGTAGTTAGAGATGAGCGAGCACTAAAATGCTCGGGTACTCGTTATTCGAGACGAACTTTTCCCGATGCTCGAGTGCTCGTCTCGAATAACGAGCCCCATTGAAGTCAATGGGAGACTCGAGCATTTTTCAAGGGGACCAAGGCTCTGCACAGGGAAGCTTGGCCAAACACCTGGAAACCTCAGAAAAGGATGGAACACCACGGAAATGGACAGGAAACAGCAGGGGCAGCATGCATAGATGCCTCTGAGGCTGCTTAAACGCACCATTATGCCAAAATTATGGGCAACAGCATGGCCATGACAGAGTGACAGAATGAAGCTAGATAGCATCTAAAACATCCAATAATTGACCCTGACACTATAGGGGACGGCATGCAGAGGCAGCGGCAGGCTAGAGAGTGTCTTGGCAACATACCCCAAATGGACTCAGGCTTAAAACCAATGGGTGGCAGAGAGGAACCAAAGGAGGTGAGCAAGAAGCGCTCAAATAATATCGGTAAATGATAAAAGTTTGCCAGTATATTTTGTGGATTACACAGCAGGGTGGCGACAAAGTTAACAAGTGGAAGCCATGAAAACAACCCAAAATTCTGCCTGACACAGCTCGTTTGATAAGGGGACCATGTATGGAGGCAGTGAACTAGTAGTAGATTAAAGGTGCTGCAGTTAAAACTATGTTAGTTGGATCTTGGGATGGAGCTGGCGCTCCGCTGCCAGGCGAGCTTTCGCCAATCCAAGCCCCTGTCTCTAGGCTACTCCCCAAACAGCACTTCTAAGAACCTTTTGTATAAGATCAAGTGTAGTAGCGTTCTTGTAAGTTTAGGATATGGCGGGTGAGGGGAATGTAAACAAATGCGCAAGAAGCGCTGAAATAATATTGGTAAATGATAAAAGTTTGCCAGTATATTTTGTGGATTATACAGCAGGGTGGCGACAAAGTTAACAAGTTTGTTGTGGAAGCCATGAAAACAACCCAAAATTCTGCCTGACACAGCTCGTTTGATAAGGGGACCATGTATGCCTACAGTTCATGCCAGTCGCTGCACTGGCTGCCAGTCTCCTTTCGAATACAGTTTAAAATAATAACCCTCATCCATAAAGCTCTGTATAATGCTGCACCCCCCTACCTCTCCTCTCTTATCTCAGTCTATCGCCCAACCCGTGCTCTTAGATCCGCCAGTGATCTTAGATTAACCTCTACCCTAGTGCGGACCTCCCACTCGCGTCTCCAAGACTTCTCTAGAGCTGCACCAATTCTATGGAATGCTCTGCCCCGGACTATCAGACTAATACCTAACCTCCAAAGTTTCAAACATGCTCTTAAAACCCATTTCTTTAGGCAAGCCTATAACACTCATTAACTGCATGAAGTTTTAACTCTTCTACTAACCCGTCCTGTGTCGTCCTCCCATCTGTTATCCAGCAACCAACAGGCACCAAACTTCTCTGCAGTCCCATTCACCCTGGACCTGGTATATAAGATGACGGCTGAGTGGTTCAAGCGACAGCAATTCCATTTATTATATTTTGTTCTATTCCCTAAGAAGAATGGCTTGACCATTAAATATTCTTTTACCCCGTGTTACCCCATCATCTTCATAAACCGTAGGCTCTGGCGAGCAGGGACCTCACTCCTGTTGTTCCATACAAATGTTGTGCTCTGTTATATTACATTTGTATTTGTTTCCTATGATTTGTAAAGCGCTACGGAATATGATGGCGCTATATAAATAAAGATTATTATTATTATTATTATTATGGAGGCAGTGAACTAGTAGTAGATTAAAGGTGCTGCAGTTAAAACTATGTTAGTTGGATCTTGGGATGGAACTGGCGCTCCGCTTCCAGGCGAGCTTTCGCCAATCCAAGCCCCTGTCTCTAGGCTACTCCCCAAACAGCACTTCTACGAACCTTTTGTATAAGATCAAGTGTAGTAGCGTTCTTATAAGTTTGGGATATGGCGGGTGAGGGGAATGTAAACAGATGCGCAAGAAGCGCTGAAATAATATTGGTAAATGATAAAAGTTTGCCAGTATATTTTGTGGATTACACAGCAGGGTGGCGACAAAGTTAACAAGTTTGATGTGGAATGCCCTGTAATAGCTCTTGGGCGGTGTGCCTTTTATCGCCTAGGCTCAGCAGTTTGAGCACCGCCTGCTGTCGCTTAGCGACGGCACTGCTGCTGTGCCTAGAGCTACCGACTGATGGCGCCATGCCCACGGATGGTAATTCGGAGGAGGAGGAGGTGGAGGAGAGGTGGGAGGAGGAGGAGGTATAGTAGGCCTTTGAGACCTGGACCGAGGTAGGCCCTGCAATCCTCGGCGTCGGCAGTATATGACCAGCCCCAGGGTCAGACTCGGTCCCAGCCTCCACCAAGTTAAGTGTAGTAGCGTTCTTATAAGTTTGGGATATGGTGGGTGAGGGGAATGTAAACAGATGCGCAAGAAGCGCTGAAATAATATCCATAAATGGTAAAAGTTTGGCAGTATATTTTGTGGATTACACAGCAGTGTAATCAACAGATGCGCAAGAAGCGCTGAAATAATATCGGTTAATCATAAAAGTTTGCCAGTATATTTTGTGGATAACACAGCAGGGTGGCGACAAAGTTAACAACTTTGATGTGGAATCCATGAAAACAACCCAAATTTCTGCCTGACACACCTCGTTTGATAAGGGGACGATGTATGGAGGCAGCTATATGGACGACTTTTGGAGGTAGCAATGGAGACAACGTGTGGAGGCTGCTATGGAGACAATTTAATTTGGATAGTGCCTGTATGTGGCAGTCCAAAAAAGTTTTCAAACCAGAGGAGCAGGTAGGTGGCCCTCCAGAAAAATGAAATAGATTGAGTGCCTGTATGTGGCAGTCCAAAAAAGTTTTCAAACCAGAGGAGCAGGTAGGTGGCCCTCCAGAAAAATGAAATAGATTGAGTGCCTGTATGTGGCAGTCCAAAAAAGTTTTCAAACCAGAGGAGCAGGTAGGTGGCCCTCCAGAAAAATGAAATAGATTGAGTGCCTGTATGTGGCAGTCCAAAAAAGTTTTCAAACCAGAGGAACAGGTAGATGGCCCTCCAGAAAAATTGAATAGATTGAGTGCCTGTATGTGGCAGTCCAAAAAAGTTTTCAAACCAGAGGAGCAGGTAGGTGGCCCTCCAGAAAAATTAAATAGATTGAGTGCCTGTATGTGGCAGTCCAAAAAAGTTTTCAAACCAGAGGAGCAGGTAGGTGGCCCTCCAGAAAAATTGAATAGATTGAGTGCCTGTATGTGGCAGTCCCAAAAATTGTTTAAAACAGAGGACCGGGTAGGTGGCCCTCCAGAAAAATTAAATGCATAAAGTACTATAGCTAGAGCCAGTGGGCCCTGTCAAAAAATAGCCAGTTTCCTCTGCTTTAGTGTACAAAGAGGAGGAGAAGGAGGAAAATGAGGAGGAGGAGTGCATAAATTATTCAGGTTGAGCTTCCTTCACCTGGTGGAGATTGGAAATTATGAGAAATCCAGGCTTTATTCATCTTAATAAGCGTCAGCCTGTCAGCGCTGTCAGTCGACAGGCGTGTACGCTTATCGGTGATGATGCCACCAGCTGCACTGAAAACCGGCTCGGACAACACGCTAGCGGCAGGGCAGGCAAGAACCTCCAAGGCGTACAGCGCCAGTTCGTGCCACATGTCCAGCTTTGAAACCCAGTAGTTGTAGGGAGCTGTGTGATCATTTAGGACGATGGTATGGTCAGCTACGTACTCCCTCACCATCAATCTGTAAAGATCAGCCCTACTCTGCCGAGACTGGGGACAGGTGACAGTGTCTTGCTGGGGTGACATAAAGCTGGCAAAAGCCTTGTAAAGCGTACCCTTGCCAGTGCTGGACAAGCTGCCTGCTCGCCTACTCTCCCTCGCTACTTGTCCCGCAGAACTACGCACTCTGCCGCTAGCGCTGTCAAAAGGGAAATACTGTTTCAGCTTGTGCACCAGGGCCTGCTGGTATTCATGCATTCTCACACTCCTTTCCTCTCCAGGGATGAGAGTGGAAAGATTTTGCTTGTACCGTGGGTCCAGGAGAGTGAATACCCAGTAATCGGTGCTGGAATAAATTCTTTGAACGCGAGGGTCACGGGATAGGCAGCCTAGCATGAAATCTGCCATATGCGCCAGAGTCCCAACGCGCAAGAATTCACTCCCCTCACTGGCCTGACTGCCCATTTCCTCCTCCTCCAACTCCTCCAACTCCTCTTCTTCTGCCCATACACGCTGAACAGTGAAGGACTGAACAATGGTCCCCTCTTGTGTCTCGCCAACATTCTCCTCCTCTTCCTCCTCATCCTCCTCCACCTCCTCCGATATGCGCTGAGAAACAGACCTGAGGGTGCTTTGGCTATCAACAAGGGAATCTTCTTCCCCCATCTCTTGTGACGAGCGCAAAGCTTCCGACTTCATGCTGATCAGAGAGTTTTTCAACAGGCCAAGCAGCGGGATGGTGAGGCTGATGATGGCGGCATCGCCACTGACCATCTGTGTTGACTCCTCGAAGTTACTCAGCACCTGACAGATATCAGACATCCACGTCCACTCCTCATTGTAGACTTGAGGAAGCTGACTGACCTGACTACCAGTTCTGGTGGAAGTTGACATCTGGCAGTCTACAATCGCTCTGCGCTGCTGGTAAACTCTGGATAACATGGTTAATGTTGAATTCCACCTCGTGGGCACGTCGCACAACAGTCGTTGAGCCGGCAGTTGGAGGCGGCGCTGCGCTGCCCTGAGAGTGGCAGCATCTGTGCTGGACTTCCTGAAATGCGCACAGATGCGGCGCACCTTCGTGAGCAAATCAGACAGATTGGGGTATGTCTTGAGGAAACGCTGAACTATCAGATTTAACACATGGGCCAGGCATGGCACATGTGTCAGTCTGCCGAGTTGCAGAGCCGCCACCAGGTTACGGCCGTTGTCACACACAACCATGCCTGGCTTCAGGTTCAGCGGTGCCAGCCACAGATCAGTCTGCGCCGTGATGCCCTGTAATAGTTCTTGGGCGGTGTGCCTTTTATCGCCTAGGCTCAGCAGTTTGAGCACCGCCTGCTGTCGCTTAGCGACGGCACTGCTGCTGTGCCTAGAGCTAGCGACTGATGGCGCCATGCCCACGGATGGTAGTTCGGAGGAGGGGTGGGAGGAGGAGGAGGCATAGTAGGCCTGAAAGACCTGGACCGAGGTAGGCCCCGCAATCCTCGGCGTCGGCAGTATATGACCAGCCGCAGGGTCAGACTCGGTCCCAGCCTCCACCAAGTTAACCCAATGTGCCGTCAGCGATATATAGTGGCCCTGCCCGGCAGCACTCGTCCACGTGGCCGTGGTCAGGTGGACCTTGTCAGAAACGGCGTTGGTCGGGGCACGGATGATGTTGTCTGACACGTGCTGGTGCAGGGCTGGGATGGCACATCGGGAAAAGTAGTGGCGGCTGGGGACCGAATACCGAGGGGCGGCCGCCGCCATGAGGTTGCAAAAGGCCTCGGTCTCCACTAGCCTATAGGGCAGCATCTCCAGGCTAAGCAATCTGGAGATGTGGACATTAAGGGCTTGGGCGTGCGGGTGGGTTGCACTATATTTCCTTTTCCGCTCCAGCGTCTGGGGTATGGAGAGCTGAACGCTGGTGGATGCTGTGGAGGATCGTGGAGGCGACGATGGGGTTTTTGTGCCAGGGTCCTGGGCAGGGGGCTGACTATCAGCTGACACAGGGAAAGGAGCAGTGGTGTGCACGGCCGGAGGTGAGTGGGGTGTTTAGCATTCATATGCCTGCGCATACTGGTGGTAGTTAAGCTAGTAGTGGTGGAACCCCTGCTGATCCTGGTTTGGCAAAGGTTGCACACCACAGTCTGTCGGTCATCCGGTGTTTCCTTAAAGAACCTCCAGACTTCTGAAAATCTAGCCCTCGCCGCGGGAGCCCTCGCCACGGGAGCTTCACTACGTGACACATTTGGCGCTGATGCACCAGCTCTGGCCCTGCCTCTCCCAACCTGTTCTGGTCGAGGACTCTCCTCCGTCTCAGAAGCACTGTGTTCACCCGGCCTCTCAACCCAGCTTGGGTCTGTCACCTCATCATCCTCCGATCCCTCAGTCTGCTCCCCCCTCGGACTTCCTGCCCTGACAACAACTTCACCACTGTCTGACAACCGTGTCTCCTCATCATCGGATACCTCTTTACACACTTCTTCCACTACGTCAAGAAGGTCATCATCACCCACAGACTGCGACTGGTGGAAAACCTGGGCATCGGAAAATTGCTCAGCAGCAACCGGACAAGTGGTTTGTGACTGTGGGAAGGGTCCAGAAAACAGTTCCTCAGAATATGCCGGTTCAAATGCCAAATTTTCCTGGGAGGGGGCAGACTGGGGGGGGAGGCTGAGGAGCAGGAGCTGGAGGAGTGCCGATTTCGGTGACATGGGTGGACTGCGTGGAAGACTGACTGGTGGACAAATTGCTCGAAGCATTGTCGGCAATCCACGACATCACCTGTTCGCACTGTTCTGGCCTCAACAGTGCTCTACCACGAGTCCCAGTAACTTCAGACATGAACCTAGGGAGTGTAGCTCTGCGGCGTTCCCCTGCTCCCTCATCAGCAGGTGGTGTCTCACCCCGCCCAGGACCACGGCCTCTGACCCCTGCAGTAGTTGGACGCCCACATCCCCGCCCTCGTCCTCTACCCCTAGCCCTCGGGTTAAACATTTTGAAAAAGAAAGTTATAACTTTAATTTTTTTTTTTACTTTTTTTTGTGTTTTTTTTTTTTTGTGTTTTTTAGTTTTTAAAACCAAACGATGCTATCCTATTGCTATGGCTATTTTCTAGCCAAGTATGAAAGCACACTGCTATGCCAGATGAGATGACGCTGAGTTATGAAAAAATAAACGTAAAATAAAAAGTAAATGGCAGACTGTGCCTAATTGAAATCAAACCCCTAATAAATTGTCCCACTTCGGTCTTTGCGATGGATATGTGCGTCACTAAGCGCTAAACACAACGGTCGCAAGTCTCACTGCAAATTCCTCACAATATGGTAGTAGATGCACTACAGCAAGGCCAGCCACCAGCAGATCAACCAGAAATAAAATATATAACGCTATTGTAGGCCTAAGTAAGCCGTTTGGATTCTCCTATGGCTATTTTGTAGCCAAGTATGAAAGCACACTGCTATGCCAGATGAGATGACGCTGAGTTATGAAAAAATAAACGTAAAATAAAAAGTAAATGGCAGACAGTGCCTAATTGAAATCAAACCCCTAATAAATTGTCCCACTTCGGTCTTTGCGATGGATATGTGCGTCACTAAGCGCTAAACACAACGGTCGCAAGTCTCACTACAAATTCCTCACAATATGGTAGTAGATGCACTACAGCAAGGACAGCCACCAGCAGATCAACCAGAAATAAAATATATAAGTTTTTGAGGTGGATATGTGTGTCACTAAGAGCTAAACACAACGGTAGCAAGTCCCCCTGCAAATTCCTCACAATATGGTACTAGCTGCAAATAAAAAAAAAAAATGTATAACGTTATTGTAGCCCTAAGAAGGGCTGTTGGGTTCTTGTAGAATCACTCCTGCCTAACACTATTCTAATAGAACAGCCTAACGCTTTCCCTGACCAGCAGCAGCTCTCTCCCTAGCGGCATCCAGACACAGAACGATCCGAGCAGCGCAGGCAGGGGCTAGTCTATTCCAGGGTCACCTGATCTGGCCAGCCAACCACTGCTATCGACGTGTAGGGGTACCACGTCATGCTGGGTGGAGTGCATAGTCTCCTGGCTTGTGATTGGCTCTGTTTCTGGCCGCCAAAAAGCAAAACGGCGGGAGATGCCATTTTCTCGAGCGGGCGAAGTATTCGTCCGAGCAACGAACAGTTTTGAGTACGCTAATGCTCGAACGAGCATCAAGCTCGGACGAGTATGTTCGCTCATCTCTATTTGTAGTATAAAAACTGTCTGGAGTTTCGGTAAACGTCAATATTACAAAACGAGTCAAAGAATATGTAAAATTACAAAGTTTTTATTAATTAAACTTTACAGTTGACTATTGAAAGATGAAGAAAACAGCCTCACAAGTTCATGGCACTTATTTAAGTAAGTTTTTGACATCAAGTTTATTTACCCTAAATTGAATGTATCTAAAGGAAATCTACCACCAGGATCAAGGAATTTATTCCAAGCACATTTACATAATGGTGTGTGCCTTCTTTGGCAGGATGCTGAGGATGTATTTGTGTTATATGCATCTCATGGATCTCATCATCATCTCTACTCTCTCTTTCTATTTGTCAGATACTACCACAATGTTCAGAAGCTAAATGAAAATGTATAAAAACCTGGACCCTGATAATCTAACCACCTTGTCAGCACACAGCATCTCATAGCACAGAGGAATCATAATGAGGCACATTTAATAAGGGTTTTGCGCCATTTACTAAGGGCTTTCTGATGGACTTTACATGTTCTTTTAGGTGAAAACTGCTTGCACAGGTATTTAAGAAGTGTCTGCGTCACTGTTGTGTCACATGCAACCGTTTTGTGGCACAGCTGCGATGGCTTCCATGCGACACAAATTAACATATGAAGTCTGTCGCTTGTCCTATGTTAAAAGTTGGTGAACTCTATCGGGCCAGTGTGGGGAAGTGACAGATTCATGATTTCTGGCGCACATTCTTAATTAATCGGTCGCACCCAGCATTATACACAGGAATAGCACTTTTAGTGAAGTTTCCTACATTCTTAGTAAATGTGCCCCAATGTGTCTGCTTAGAGAGCCCTCGCCCACACTCTGGAATTTTACACTGAGCAGCCTAGGGAGTGATAGGAGCTAAAACAACAATAAAGCTAAGTAAATTGTAGAGTAAGGGGTTAAAATTATCTTTATTGTGTAAACATCACTAGGGGATTGAAATTTGAGAATTTTCTTTCATGGGCAAACCCCCTTAAAATTATGCAAATGAGCCTAATGGTCTCTGGGCTCCATAGCTGTTCTTGAGCCCGAGGCCTCTCAGGCTTTTTTTTGTACAAACAAGAGCATGGGAAGCTAAGAAAAAGAGCAGGCACACACCACCTTGGTTAACAATCCTTGATCCTGATGGTAGATATCCTTTAATATGGCTCCATGCACCTGACAGAGGCAAAATAGTTTTTTTGGTATCTGATAGGTTTATACATGAGGGCATCCCCTTTTTTAATTGTCTACAGTGCTCCATCTTTCATCAGGAAATGTTCCAATGAATAAGCCTTGTATTGAAGGCTCAGACATGTTGTGAACAGACCTTCATACTCAGAAGTTAAACCATGTAAATTGTAGTAAATTAATATATGAATCACATAGGGGGAGATGTATCAGAAGCGTCTGAGTGCAATACTCTTTCAGTTGCATATAGCAACTATTCTTATCTCCGCTTTCATTTTATAAACTGTTGGAAATGAAAGCTGTGCCAAAATGACAGGTCTATTCTATTCTTTGGGTCGTTGCGATTACGGGGATACCAAATTTGTATAGGTTCTATAATGTTTTCATACATTTACAAAAATTAAAACAATTTTTTTTTCTTATTTTGCAATCTTCTGGCACCAATAACTTTTTCATACTTTGGTGTACTGAGCTGTGTGTGGTGTCTATTTTTGATACTTTTGATGGCGTTTTCAATGCTATCATTTTTACAACTGTACGACAGTTTTATAACTTTTTATAGAATTTTTTAAATTTTTCAATATGCCAAAAAAGTGGCATTTTCGACTATTTTCCGTTACGGAGTTAAACACAGTGAAAAAAAAAAAACGATATTATATTTTGATAGATCGGGCATTTTTGGACGCAGCAATATTTAATGTGTTCATGATTTTTACTGTTTATTTATATGACTTCAAGGGAAAGGGGGTGATTAGAATTTTGATATTTTTTTTAATTACCCGAGGCTCTCATAACAACGGATCGCCCCACGCGATGAGGAGCAACGATCTTCGGCAAGATGGCGGCTCCCATGTGCCGCCATCTTTTTGAAGTGGTTGGCAGCTTTGCCGGCAGCGATCCAAGGATAACACCCGTGATCGGTGCTAGCACCGATCACGGGTGTTATCGGTAAGTCTTTGTTGCAATATTGCTTTTATTTAAAGACTTACTGGCTATGGAGAGGGCTCAGCCCGTTAGCCCTCTCCATGTATCTGCACCCGACGCGAGTCGTACTATTAAGGGGTTAAAGGAAACCTACTATGAGAATTCTATTATCAGAAGTAGATCTGATTGTAGATTCTTCCTGCCTGGAATCTTCTCTCATGTGTAATTTAATTAATCCTGGAACCTAACCTAATTTTTTTTAAAACTTTATTTTAGTGATATGTAAATTAACTGCAAAGGCTACTGGGAGGTTTACTAGCCTGGCCAGGCACTAAGAGCTAAGACTACTTCATGCCCCAGTAGCCTCCCCCAGTAAATTACAGATTAGGGCAGAGGTTAGAGGAATATACCATCAGATCTACTTCTGATAATAGAATTCTCACAGTAGGCTTCCTTTTATACATGTATATTGGTAAATTATATAATATTCTGCCCTCCACATTTCCACAAATTACAAAAATCAAGAGGTAGAGTGGCCAACCCTTGTAAGTGCAACCTTGAAAATGATGAATAACATTTTGAGTAGCTTTATGCAAAATGACTTTTGAGAATATATTTTGAGAATATAGCATAAAATAGAATTTATCAAGCCTAAATGATTCTATTTTATGTAATTATAATAACATTAATCTTAATAAAGCACCAACATATTCCACTCATTTTTCCGTATTCCTTCACATTGCTCCTGGGGATTAAATATCTTCCTCTTTCTATCTTCATGGTCCTGTTGTATCAGGATAAAGCATATATTCTGGTGACATTCTTTTCAGCTTCCACCATTATTTGTTTCCTGGGCCACACAAGACTTGTTTTTTTAATTTCCACAAGTAGAGGCAGTGGTCAATTATTACACTGTTTCATAGTTTAAGGAACCTTTCCTATAGCTTCTGTATAAGATCAGCATAATAAACACTGCGATACTCAGGAAGAACACTGCAATGGAGAGTGCAACAACAGCACCTGCAGAATATAAAAAAACACCTTAAGTAATTTATTATAAATATTATTTATTATAAAGAAAAAACATAAATCCACTTTCCAACAGGGAACAATAAAAAAATGAATCAACGCTCACCACATAGACCTTCATGTTTATTTCACTGGGAATAAATCCTTTCCATGTGAGGGATTTACTAAGACTGACATTTTCCTCCAAGCCAGTGTTCTACCCTGATTTCTCCCATTTTTTGACAGGTTTAGACCAAGTCAAAACTGGTCAAAAAATCTTGAGCAGTCTCCCTTGTTTTCCAGTGGAGACTTTAGTAAATTTGTTGTGGGTGCAACAGCTAGAAATCTACTGATACTTTCATTTTAATGAGTATATACCCTCTATTGTGTCAACAAAAATTTATTTTCGCTGGTTACATGACACAGATGAGGACCAGAAGGAAACAGAGAACAGGTAGGGTCACTATCACACATTTTTTCTATTAACCATAATTTATGGAAGAAAGTGTAAAGAGAACATGTCACCACATTTCCACAAATACTAATGACAGGTTCCCATAGAGACCTGTTAACTAACTGAAACTCTTCTTTTATCTAAAAATTGTTTCCATCCCAAACTCATAATTCAACTTAGTGTTATATTACCTGCCATCAGAGGGGACATGTTCTCCTCAGCCGGCCACTCACATCTACTCCCATGTATATATCTGATCACAGCATGCCTCTATGGACTTCTAGTCCTCCCCATCCTCCATGGAGGTGTGATTTCATGGAATCAGATATACACATGGGGTAGACTTGCAAATGTAACATAACGCTGGTAACATAACATGAAGTGGCCAATGATGTAACAGAACTCTCATTTTTCTTCCTCCTAAATGACTGGATTTTTTTAAATAAACATAATGTGGTCAAACCTGAGCTTTTATTCCCATTGACTCCCACTCCACATTCTTTCTCCCAGTCTTCAGCAATTATTGAAGATGACAGTTCAGTAAACTTTGCCAAAGGACACGATGAACTGCAGCCTGGCAAAATGACCAAGTATGGATCTACTGAAGAGTCATTCCGGTAGTACATTTCCACTGTATATTCCCTGGATATTTTAAACAAAAGAAAAATGTAATGATGATGTTCAACCAGTCAAAACTACAATGTAACTAAACTTCTATGTTTCTTGGTACTTATATATTTCATTTAACCTTTTTGAATCTACTATTATTGTGCCATTCTTCTGTTGTCTCTCCTAGAACTTTATGAATACTTTAAAAACTAGTTAATACTAGAGATGACTTTAAGTTCAGGTCTGGAGTTCTGTTGCGTACTATGAGACATATTGCCAGACTGGCAGCCGTGCATCCAGATTTATGTCCCTAGCTACTAGCCATGGCTGTGATAGGCAAAATGTGTTCCCTATGGCCAGTAGCTAGGGACATCAATTTTCTGGATTGGCTGCACAGGACATAACAGAAACCTGGGCCTGAACTTTGTGTGGATCTGCTGATCTCTAGTAACAACTAAATTTCAGTTTCAATAATTTTTTATTAATTTAATTTTATTATTAGCAGAATAAAAGCACAAATTCCGGTTTACTAAAGTAGGTATATAGTAATGAACAGCTACAAGCGTACATCTTAGGTCTTATAATTCAAATATCCAATGCTATATGTTCTCATATTAAAGAGGACCTGTCACCCAATTTATCGGCACTAGGAGCTGCTTACTAAACTAAGCAGCTCCTAGTGCTCGAGCAAACGCCGCAGTGTTAGAGTGATAGCGTTACCGGAAACCTCCGGTAACGCTATCTAACACTGCGGCGGGGTACAGTGTAATCATCGGACAGCCCGCTCCATAGGCCAGCAGTGACTGCCGCGCGCTAGGCGGCAGTCCCCGCCCCTAGGCACGCCCCAACCCCGCCCCCTCATGAATACATCGTACAGCTTTGCGAGCTGTCCGACAATTACACTGTACCCCACCACAGTGTTAGATAGCGTTACCGGAGGTTTCCGGTAACGCTATCACTCTAACACTGGGGCGTTTGATCGAGCACTAGGAGCTGCTTACTTTAGTAAGCAGCTCCTAGTGCCGATAAATTGGGTGACAGGTCCTCTTTAAAGCTGTATACATATACTGGTTGTCTATAGAGATAATTTATCCATTAACAACAAGAAAAAGAACACTTGCAGGAGATTGTCTGGGTACAGAAATTGCTTCCACGAAGTGGAAACAAGAAAGTTTTTACAGACCAAGGTGAGAGAGATCCATTTACTGTAACTCCACAGCCCATGACGAAGACATCCAAGGCTGCCATATTCTGAAAAGGTTATGGAATATGAGGAAACCATATGCCAATGTTGCTTCATAAGAGTAAATCTGGTTAATCTCAGCTATAAGATCTTCCAGTGTGGGAATAGATGAGGAATACTATCTCCTCGTTATTAAGATCCTTGCGATTGTAAGAATTTTGGTTGCAAACATTTTATTAGTATAGCGCAGTGGCAGATCTATTAACAGCAGGGCAATTTTGGAAGCTGCAGATAGCCTGCATAGAATATCACTCAGTAATTAAAATACGCTGTGCCAAAAATGTGATATATGACCATAGAATATGGTAAAGGGTTCCTTAGCTCCACAACCCCTCCAGCAAAGATGAGAAGTGTCTGGATACATGTGGCTAAGTCTGTCTGGAGTATAATACCAGTTTAGTATAGTTTTAATGGAAGCTACAACCTGCGAGCAACTTTTCAAATACTTATGAACTAAGGAAAAAGCTTTTATCCATTCCTGTTGGGAGATGGCAGTGTCTAAATTTTTTCCCCAGTGTTTCGAAGGGTGCGATATTGAGGAAAAAGAAACGTATGTAGCTTCAGGATTTTTCATCTATGAATTGTATTTACTGTATATGTAATTCTCCTACTCCATGTAGAATTTTACAATGTTTTTTTTCTTTTGGTAACAATGGATATATTTGTTTTAGGTGCAGTAATGATAAGTAGTTGCACTTGCGTATTCTACACATATCTATTCCAAATATACGTTTTTTCTTTCTACTTTTGAGATTGTACTTCAAAACCCACAACATCCCTTTTCAATCCTCATAATGTAATACATAACCCATTACATACATTCACCTATCCATAACCGTATCAAATATACATTTAACATCCATACTTCTATCACTTCCATCCATACCCTATACCAGTGATAGCAAACCTTTTAGAGACCGAGTGCCCAAACTTCAACAAAGACCCGCTTATTTATCGCAAAGTGCCATTGCAAAGTTGTCATTGATACCAGCTCTCTGAGGCACCAATATAGCAGAAAATAGTCCCAGGTACAGCTGTCACTTTAAAATATCTCTGTGCACAGCAAGTACTGGACTGTCTGGGACTGCAGGAAGATACCTGGAGTCATCTCTGGTGATGGCCTGAGTGCCCACTGAAAGGGCTCCGAGTGCCACCTCTGGCACCAGTGCCATAGGTTAGCCATCACTGCCCTATACCCTCTCTATATATGTAGGGGGACACATCACCTCACATCCATGCTGTTATCCTCTCAACATTTGTATACCGATATTGTTAGACATCCTCTCAGCAGTTGCATATATTCCCATACATAATCACTCAGCAACGTAGATGTGTCTGCATCAGTTTTTTGCATGAAAAAGTGTCTTTGGAGCTTGCATATGTATTGTTTAGTTGTTTCTTCTTTTGTATTGATTGTTTCTTCAACAGGAAGGGGAAATGCCAGGGGGGGGACGGGGGGGGAGGCAGGGGGGTTGCCAGAAACTGCCCACTGCCCCCATCACATAAAAAAAAATTTAAGTACTCATCTTCCAACTCCTCTTCTCTTCTCTCCTTCAGCAGTAGCGCGGGTAGAGCCAGGTCTGCACACTCTGCCAGTGCACACACAATGACGCGGCGGGTCAACACCTCATGACATCATAGTGTGACCTTCTGCTCTGCCCGTGCTACTGCTAAAGAAGAAGAGAAGAGGGGACACAGAATATAGATAAGTAATAGAAGGGGCATCATATATATAGAAGAGGGGACAGTATACACATCTAATATTGGGGGCAGAGTATATATACTGTATATCTAATAGGGGGCACAGTATATAAAGCTAATAAAGGGAGCACATTTATACTTAGAACATAAAATCGTAATTATATATTGTTGTAAATATTCATTGTTTGGATTCTTTAGTTTTCTCTCTGTGGTTACCAGCAGAGCACTCCCATCCTGCAGGGTGGATGTCCTAGTGGTATACAGCGTGTGATCATTGATATGTATGCAGATGCATTATCACATAAGTGCCATCATAGGGGACATATACAAATATGATATTACATTACAGATTACAAACAGTCATATGGAACAATAGGAGTGAGAGTCCTGCTCGCAAGAGCTTACAGTCTATGAGGAAGAATGGGGTGACAAAAGAGCTATAAGAGCTCGTATAATGCTCCAGCCATTCTTTATAAGGGAACAGTATAAAATAATTTAATAAATATAAATGCTGCTGCTTGAACCAGCCATTAGCCGCCATCTCATATACAAAGTCCAAAGACTACAATGAAGCCTGGAGCTTGGTATTTATCTGGTGTTTGCTGGATAACATATGGGAGGAGGACATAAAATGGATTAGTAACGAGAGGTGAAATTTTATACAATTAGTGAGTGTGATAGGCTTGCTAAAGAGATTAGTTTGGGAGAAGTCTTGGAGAGGTGAGTAATAGGTTTGAATTAAAGTAGAGATTAATCTTACAGATCTAAGAGCACAGGTTGGGTGATAAGAGAGGAGAGGTAGGTAGGCACAGCATTATTCAGAGATTTGTGGTTGAGCGTGATTATTTTAAACTGTATTCAGAAGGTGGGCAACTAGTGCAGTGACTGGCACAGACTGGAGACATTCATGTAGCATTTGGTCTGAAAGACAAGCCTGGCTGCTGCATTAAGAATAGATTGTAGGAGAGAGTCTAGTGAGTGGAAGACCAATTAGTAAGGGGTTACAGTAGTCTAGTCACGAGGGAATCAATCAACAATTAGCATTTGAGAGGTTTCAGTTGTAAGAAATGGGCCAACTCTGGGGATGTTTCTGAGATACATGCGGCAAGAATGAGCAAAAGATTGACTATGCGATTCAAAGGAGAGGTCGGAGTCCAGCAAAGCCCTAAGACAGTGGGCCTGTTGCCTCGGTGTTATAGTTATCCCACAGACTGAGATGGAGATGTCAGGGTTTTGTCAGTTAGCAGATGGTGGAAAGACAAGAAATTCAGTCTTAGAAAGATTAAAGGGAACCTTTCAT
Source organism: Engystomops pustulosus (assembly GCF_040894005.1). Lineage (NCBI taxonomy): Eukaryota > Metazoa > Chordata > Amphibia > Anura > Leptodactylidae > Engystomops > Engystomops pustulosus. Next base: position 153,817,272 of record NC_092415.1, read on the forward strand.
CAGAAATTGACCTAATAAACCACTAGCTGTATGTTTCCAAGCAGCTGACCTCATTCCGGAGCATGAAGGAGTGTGGGGGTATCATTTGGAAAATCAACTTTGAAGTGAGATGTAAATTGGTTGTACAAAGTAAAGGAGGCAGAAATTTTAACACTGAAATCAAGCTCTTTTACTCAGAAAGCCCACTCCACTGTAATTGATGGTCCTACATCCAGAGACATCACTAACCAGATCTCCTGAAGTCCGATGCACAATATCAGTCACAGAACAATAGAAATTCAGAGTTCCCCACCTTAATTTCAGTGTTAAATTCTCTCCTTGACTTTATCCAACCAATTTACATCTCACTTCAAAGTAGATTTTCTGAATGATGCCACCACACTGGATAATAAAAGAAACAAAAACTAGAAGGGGTTACACTACCTGACAGTATACTAGTTGTGATTTATTAGGCCAATTTCTGATGACAGATTCCCTTTACGTTTCATGAAGAGAGGACATGATGTTATAGACGGCAGAGAGACAATCAGTAGTGCTCTAGTAGAGCGGGGGTGATGTTACGTGCAGATGTATACAGCTGGGTATCATAAACATAAAGATAATACTGAAACCAAATCTGCTGATGGTTTGTCCGATGGGGGCAGTATAGATTGAAAAGAGAAGAGGACCTAGGACTGAGCCCTGAGGAACCCCAAAAGTGAGAGAAAAATTAGAAGAGAGATCCATAAAAATAGACACAGAAAGTGTGGTCAGAGAGATAGGTAGAAAACCATGAGAGTACAACGTCCTTTAGACCAATAGAGCGAAGCATCCTGAGGAGGAGCTGGTGGTCCAGAGTATCAAATGCTGCTGAGAGATCCAGAAGAATGAGAAGAGAATAGTCACACTTGCATTTACCAGTGAGATGATCATTAGAGACTTTAGAAAGAGCAGTTTCAGTAGAATGCATAGTACGAAAACCAGACTGTAGGGGGTTGAGGAGTTAGTTAGCAGAGAGATAGTGGGTTAGTTGAGAATAGACCAGATGTTCCAGGAGTTTGATAAGAATGAGAAAAGGAGACAGCGTGCTTAAGGCGCAAGTTGTCTCAGAAGGTAATTGTATGAGTTTCAGACAAAGAGTGTCACAGGGGGGCTATCGCATGGGGGGGAGGGTTGTCATGGGATGGTTATTGGGGGAGGGAGGAGGGTGACATGCCATTGTGCCCCAACATGGAGGAGGCCTCCCTTCACATGTCTGTATCCATGGTTGTTGGAGAGAGGAAGGGGGGGGGGGGGGATATGTGTCCCTCCCCTCAACAACCACGGATACATCTATATAGTCTGTATCCATACATATTGTCTGTATCCATTATTGTTGCCCCTCTCCCACTAAAGAACAATGGATACAGACTTTATAGATGTATCCATGGTTGTTGGGGCACCCATCCCCCCAGCAACCACAGATACATCTATATAGGCATGTGAAGAGAGGCCACGGTTGGGCATTTTATCAGTGAAGGGAGGCCACAGCAGGGCATTTTATGAGTGGTGGGAGGCAGCTGCTGGGACATGTTATTAGTGAAAGGAGGCGGCTACTGGGACATTTTTTTAGTGAAGGGAGGCCGCTGCTGGCCATTTTATAAGTGAAAGGAGGCCACTGCTGGGCATTTTATTAGTGAAGAGAAGCCGCTGCTAGACATTCTATTAGTGAGGGGAGGCCGCTGTTCGACATTTTATTGATGTAGGGAGGCAGCTGCTGGGAACCGTTATTAGTGAAGGGATGCCTCTGCTGGACATGTTATTAGTGAATGGAGGCCGCTGCTGGACATGTTATTAATGAAGGGAGGCTGCTGCTGGACATGTTATTAATGAAGGGAGGCTGCTGCTGGACATTTTATTAGGGAATGGAGGCCGCTGCTGGACATGTTATTAGTGAGGGGGGGTCGCTGCTTAACATTTTATTAGTGAAGGGAGGCCAATACTGGTCATATTATTAGTGAAGGGAGACCACTGCTAGACAAAAGCCATAACCTGATGACACCAATAGGGGGCATACGAGCTGTAAATGCCTAGGGCAGCATCAAGTCTAAATACAGAGCTGATTGGGACCCGTGCCTCAGATATTTTACCACACTAGCAATGCCACTGCTCATGTGTAACTTACCCCTGATCACCTCTATAAAGTTCAAAAATGTGACATGCAGCATAAGGGGGGATTTTTCCATTGGAGACATTGAGAGCCATCTGGAGAGAAGCTATAGTGGTGTCATGCTGCAAAAGAGAAATAGTAAAAGCTAGTCAACCCCTTTAAGACACATATAGGTGAACACATCACTTTTTTTGCAATTTCATTTCAAACAATCAAACAAAGTATTACATTAAGTTAATTTGTGTGAGATTTGTCATCATTTTCATCTTTTTTTACTATACATAAATGTCTTACTAAATATAGCAGTACAGTACAAACACACATTCAATGTTTTACATACCCCAGAATACATGATCAGCTTCAGATTGCTGGAGGCATTCCTTGCTGCATTTGAAATATTTTTTATAATAGAACCCATAAGGACACCTACAAATGACAGAAAATACATATTACTATATTTTTAAATCATTGTAATCAGAACAATAATAGTCCTTTCAGGTGATTGAAATGAATTCAAAATACATGGTCTATGGGTCATCTTTGTTTCTCAGAGACTCTTAGAAACATGACTTACTGCATCACAGTTAGTTATGTTGCTGTGATCAAACTGTAATATAAAACTAGATGTAAGAGGATAGTAACTTACCTCCTTGTAGCCTGGATTTCTCATGATGCTTATATACTCCAAATATAGTTGCCAAGCCAATATCTGATAGCCGAGACAGTTTGTTCAGGACGTCATCGGTTGCCCAGACCGGCAGAGAGTAATTGTGAATTTGCTAGAATAAATTCACATTTTTCCACATGTAGTTTATTTTAAATACAACTATTTCACACACATGACCAAGCAGGCAATTATTTTCTGTACCTGACCTACATTCCAGCCTACCTTTACTCTATAAACATATATAAATAGCTATTTCTTGTGTGCTCTACTCTGGAAATGAGCGAGGCTTGGGACTTTCCCCTGTCATATACTGTAAATGTCCTGTTAAAATAGTAAGCTAAATAAGAAGTCCAGGAGTCCAGGAGTTCATTTAACCAAATTTCCTATTTCAGGTACATTCCAAAAGACCAACTACAAGATCCTTACTTCGTGATATGAAACCCCATGAGGCTACAACCTACCCTTTGGTGTCACCTGTTTGCTAGAGATGTTGTAGCATCCTGAGAACTATGCCCCATATCTGGTGGGAATGTGGGGGACTGGACTTGTTGTGGACTACGGTTTGGGAACCTCTGTGATACCTCCATCGACTCACCTCTGAGATAGCCCTGCTCTGCATATTCAACCTGTATGTGTAATCTAGTTTTGTCTCCACTAGGTTTCCTTATATGTAATCTAGTTTTGTCTCCAGTAGGTTTCTTAGGGTTATTATTTTACACTGTATTCGGAAGGAGACAGGCAATCAGTGCAGTGGTGGCATCCATGTAGAGTTTGGTGTGAAAGACAAGCCTGTTCTGCAGCAGTGAGACTTGTCAATCAGGAAAAGGGAAGCAGGCCAATACAAGTAACCCATGAATATGCAAAATGTTTATTGATTTAAAGCACAATTATATTTACCTCACAGAGTAAAGCATCATATAATATCCACCACCTGTAAGCATCTTGTATCTCCTTGGGTGAGTAACCAGTCATATTTGGTAAACTATTTATAAAGTCCTGTAAGAAATAAACAATCACTATGATGTCCAGACACATTGAGCGAGATTAATTTTGCCTTCTGTGCCAGTTTTGTGGGGTAGAAGGCTGGAAGGCGGGTGCCGGAGTGCCAGTGGGAGTAATTTCAAGACTGGTGTTAATGCCAGTCTTAATGAATTCCCCCACATTGTTTCTAATTTGCATTAAACTTATATATCATCTATAGGTATGTATTTGTATGATAAAGAGTGGGTCATTTTAGTTAAGATAGATAACTGGCCAGATACATGAGACCTCCACCATCCAAGCCATGGCTGATCCCATAAGTGTGGTTCATAAAATAATAGATCTTATTGACCAGCAAAGATAAAGGAGGCTTTGGCTCTCATATGTCACTTGTAATTTGAGGGCTAATTTGAGCTAACACCTGATGTCCTCTTTCCAAATACACCAAACACTTAAGTCAGGGCCTTGTGCAAGTATGGTAACCTTGCTTACTGTATATATATACAGGAGTCATGTAGTGTCTTGGTACCAGAGCTGGGAAGTGAAACGAGGTTTCATTTGCTATAAAACACAGCCGGTATGATTGTATACAGATAAACAACATACCATTATAGTTCAATATCTGATGTTGCTCACATCACACAAAGTAAATCCTTTATGATAGACATCTAAATAGTGGACAGATATTTTTTAAAATATACAAAAACTTACACCACATGTATTTAGGCACTTTTACTGCTGGTGCAACGGTATGTAAGGGGATGTGGTCCATGAAAAGGAGAATGGGGTTTCATAGGAAAAAGTCTGCACATTAGACAATTTATTGTCACATCCATGCTGAAACATCCCTCTATCTGCAGTTGGCAGAATAGGTGGAGTTAATTTGTGTGTGAACTGTGGCTTGGATTAACTGAGCCACACCTTATCCTTGCACTTCAGCCCTGCCCGGCAAGGGTTACTAGCCTGATTGACAGTTCCCCCAGTGTGCTGCTGGAGGCGTGTCCAGGAACTGCCTTATATACCTGCCTACTCCCATCAGACCTGCTAGTAATTCAGTCTCCTGTGTTATCTAGTGCTTTGCTTGTTTCTTGCTATACTGTGTATCGACTTCTGCTTTGCCTACTGACCATTCTATTTGCTATACGATTCTGTACCTTTGCTGCCATCTTAGTTTTGACCCGATTCCGTCCGACTCTGCTTGTCTGTCTGTATCTGTTGTTTGTCCCTCAGTGTTGTGTCTCTCCCAGTGTTATCCAACTTTCCCTGTCTCAGTCCTGTGTTCTGTGAACCAATGTGAACACTGGTCTATTCCTGTATTCCAGTTACCTCTCCGCTCCAGCAACCAGCAGCTGCCAGACGAAGTAAGTCGCCCCTGTCATCTTGTAGGGTCACTCAGGGACTGTCAGTTAGGTTCCTGATAGTGGGTTCGCCCTTATCAGGGCGGTTTATCCTCTTTAGGCAGGGCCTTAGCCCGCAGGGACGTCACAGGGTGAGTTCGCCACCACTTACCTAGTCTGACAGCTAGCGCCAAACCTGGTTGTGGGTGTGCGGTTGATGGACAGGTACTGACACTTATACTACACCATATTTATCATCCATCATCAGCACACCTTCAACACACCAGCACAACTTTTGTAGTGGTGAAAGATGGACAAAAGATGGGAATTTCTTTCCCTTAAGCTATGCCTTTGCCCCTACGGCAGCTTTTCCTCGTATTATGTAAAAGTAAAACCATCTTTTTCTATTAAAAGTAGATAGTATATAACTTACCTTATATGGCTCAACTAGATTGCTAAACTCTTTTGATGTATATGTTTCAATTTGCAGTTGGTTGTACCGAGGACAATTTTTTAGCGGCATGGAAAGCAGCTGAAATAAAAAAAAAGCATTACAGCTATCCGCTACATCCATTACCTATAAAGCAATTACATTCAGAGTCTAGTCTAAACTAAATTTGAATCTGAAATAGAAAAAAATGTGAGACCAGAAGTCATGACTGTACTATTTGTCACTCAACTTTTACATACTTTTCTTTATAGCATTCAGAAGTTGAGGTGCATCCTCTGTTTGTCAGGTTCACAGCGGTAACAGGGTTTTTTTACTCAAGGAACAAAAAGGGTAACCTAAGCATTGCACCCACAATGCTCTGAAATTCTGATATCCAAGATACATATATTTTAGGTATTTTAGGTAACAGGTATTTTTATGATGCAGCGTACCTCATCAGCTCCCAAAATAATTTACGCCGAATTCTTAAATTCTTTTATTACCTTTTTATAATAAATACTTATTTGATGTATTTGAGTCATAATACTCCCTGATGATACACATTGCTGGCATATTTACTTAGAAAGTGGGAACCTGCACTAAAAATGCTATTTCCGTATATATAATGCTGGGTGTGGCGATTCACTAAGATCGTGGGCCAGAAATCATGAATCTGTCGCTTCCCTGCTCATGTCTGACAGAGTTCACCATCTTTTTTGTGGTGCACCTTTAACATAGGGCATGCAACACAATTTGCAAGTTAAATACGGTGCTTGGTCCGAATCAGTCGGACCGACCAACGGCACTACTTTAATTTGTGTCGCATGGAGGCTAGCTGCACCACCAAAGGGTTGCGTGTAACACAATAGCAGCACAGACACTTCTTAAACACTTGTCCAAGCCATTTTTGGCCTAGAAGAGTGTGCACAGTCCTACAAAAGTGTGGTGCAAAGCCTTTCGTAAATATGTGCCCCATTATTTCTTCTCTGCACATTACCCTGAACCACCAGAATCACAGCTTTCCAAGGTAAGTGCATGGTCTGTTATCCATGCTGTGACATGCACCTGACAAACACATGTAAAGTTTTATAAGGGGATCCTAGCACCAGATGCAGGATGTAAGGATGTAGGCAACAGCAGGATCACACAAAGATGATTTGGCAAAAGTTGCAAATGTTTGCCCAAGAAAAGTGGTGTGAAAATATGTAATACTTGGGCGCCGCCATCTTGTTGGAGATCGCCGCTCCCCATGACATCATCGGGAAGCGGCAATCGGTTGCCATGACAGCCTCAGGTCTTCCGACTGGTTTTAACCCATTGATTATAATGTGTGATTCGCACATTGTAATAAATGAGGAGGAAAATCCCCATATACTGCCATGCTGTAGCATAGCAGTATATGGTAGGATCAATCAGACAACCTAGGATTAAAGTACTCTAGGGGGTCTGAAAAATAGTAAAAATAAAAAAAGTTAAAAAAAATTATAATTAAAAAAACATAAAAATTCAAATTACCCCCTTTTCCCTAGAACTGATATAAATATAAATAGTATAAAAAAACCCAAAACACATTAGGTATCACCGTGTCCGAAAATGCCCATTCTATCAAAATATAATAATGGTTTTTCACTGCGTTTAACGCTGTAACGGAAAACAGCACTTTTTTGCCATTTTGAAAAATATTAAAAATTCTATAAAAAGTGATCAGAAGGTTGTACAGTCCTAAAAATGCTAGCATTGAAAACTTCATCAAAAGTCGCAAAAAATGACACCACTCACAGCTCCTACACCAAAATATGAAAAAGTTATTAGTGCTAGAAGGTTGCTAGAATTTTTTTAATTTTTGTAAATGTATGAAAACATTATAAAACCTATACAAATTTGTTATCCCCATGATTGCACCGACCCATAGAATAAAGAAGACATGTAATTTGGGGCGCACAGTGAAAGCCGTAAAATCCAAGCCCACAAGAAAACAGCATTTGGAATTTTTTTTCACGCTTCCCAGTACACGGTATGGAATAATAAATACCATCACTATGAAGTGCAATTTGTTATAGATTTTTGATTTAAGGGGTGAAAAATGGAAATTAAAAAACAATAAAGGGCTAGATCTTTAAAGGGTTAAAAAAAGAATTCCGTCAACAAAATGGGGCTCATTTACTAAGGGTAGCGCTGCTCACTTTTGTCAGACTGTTCACCTTTTTCAGGGATTGCACGGCTTGCACAGGTATTAAACAGGTGTCTGCACTGGGCTTTTGGCGCATGTGATCCTTTTTTGGCACAGCTGCGCTGACTTCCATGCAACACGATTTAGGGGGTGCCGTTGGATGATCCGACTGATTCGGACTCAGTGCAGGATTTAGCTTTGAAATTGTGTTACAAGCCCAGGCACTTACATACACCACTAAAAATAAGTTGAACTCCGTAGGACCTGAGCGGGGAAACGACACATGCAGGATACCGGGTGCACGTTCTTAGTGAGTCTTAGCGGAGTCTGACAATGCACTTTCTGTGAACTCCAGCAGGCAGCTAAGTAAATGTGCCTCTGTATGTTAAAAATGCACCATAAAAAAGATGGTGCACACTCCCCAAACAGTGCAGGGAGCGTGAGATAACAATAGTATTTAATAATGAGGCGCACCATGCACATTTGTCAGGCCAATTGCACTTAGTGCAGTTTGCCTAACTATTGATTATTTTGGGACTTACTCTTTAGAATGGGTTTGCACAAAAAATTCCTCAAACTTACTTTGTCCTCTGTGAGAGGCACTGTATGGACTGGAATCGGTTTCCATGTCATATTTTTGTTCCAGATTTGCCTGCCAACTGGTGGATATAAACCAGCGAGGTTTGTCTGTGCACTCATTAATGTACGATCCATATCTGTGCTTCTCACATAAACCTAAAAGAAGAACAAATCATATCAGATTACTGTACATACATGGAGCTTCTGTGCCCCTGTGGAATTTCGAGGATTTGGCCCCAGACAGTACTTAATATTGTTTTTTTTTAATCAAATGGTTATAACAATGTTGATGGTAGTTTATACATTAGTATAATTTAAGATTTGTTTCCACTCTATACTGTATACTAGACAGACTTTTGGTCCTACTACTGCTGTTACTTTTTGTTGCTCAATTTTTTCAAAGATTGAAAGTTAAAGGGAACCTGTCATCAAGAAGATAATTTTTCAATGATGACAGATTCCATTAGGCTATTGTCTGTTAATTTAAAATATCCCTTTGTCAAAATCCTGAATAAAAGTAGTGCTTTATAATTGTTTATTTTACCTTACCTGGCTTCCTGCCAGCAGCTTCTGTTAAAGTCCTGGGGGAGGGGGCAGTAGAAAATTAAAGAGGATCTGTCACCAGATTTTGACAACCCTGAGTAAAACTGCCTACTGATATAGGGTTCTTTCTGAAGTCCTTCTCATATCACCTAAAATTAGCTGCCAGTGAGCCACTGAACCTTAATTATAGATGTTTTTCTGATATGTAAATTAGCTTTTGTGACTCATGTCTGGTATCTGTGACTCTTCTCTCTCTCCGGCTGGCATTGAATCACACCCTCTTATTCTGACTGACAGCTCTGTGTCTCTTCAAATCCCTGCCCTGTCTCTTTGTACTTAGGGACCGTCTGCTAATATTCAACTACAGACATACACTCACCGGCCACTTTATTAGGTACACCATGCTAGTAGCGGGTTGGACCCCCTTTTGCCTTCAGAACTGCCTCAATTCTTCGTGGCATAGATTCAACAAGGTGCTGGAAGCATTTCTCAGAGATTTTGGTCCATATTGACATGATGGCATCACGCAGTTGCCGCAGATTTGTCGGCTGCACATCCATGATGCGAATCTCCCGTTCCACCACATCCCAAAGATGCTCTATTGGATTGAGATCTGGTGACTGTGGAGGCCATTTGAGTACAGTGAACTCATTGTCATGTTCAAGAAACCAGTCTGAGATGATTCCAGCTTTATGACATGGCGCATTATCCTGCTGAAAGTAGCCATCAGATGTTGGGTACATTGTGGTCATAAAGGGATGGACATGGTCAGCAACAATACTCAGGTAGGCTGTGGCGTTGCAATGATGCTCAATTGGTACCAAGGGGCCCAAAGAGTGCCAAGAAAATATTCCCCACACCATGACACCACCACCACCAGCCTGAACCGTTGATACAAGGCAGGATGGATCCATGCTTTCATGTTGTTGACGCCAAATTCTGACCCTACCATCCGAATGTCGCAGCAGAAATCGAGACTTTTTTCTAATCTTCTACTGTCCAATTTCGATGAGCTTGTGCAAATTGTAGCCTCAGTTTCCTGTTCTTAGCTGAAAGGAGTGGCACCCGGTGTGGTCTTCTGCTGCTGTAGCCCATCTGCCCCAAGGTTCGACGTACTGTGCGTTCAGAGATGCTCTTCTTCCTACCTTGGTTGTAACGGGTGGCGATTTGAGTCACTGTTGCCTTTCTATCAGCTCGAACCAGTCTGCCCATTCTCCTCTGACCTCTGGCATCAACAAGGCATTTCCGCCCACAGAACTGGCGCTCACTGGATGTTTTTTCTTTTGCGGACCATTCTCTGTAAACCCTAGAGATGGTTGTGCGTGAAAATCCCAGTAGATCAGCAGTTTCTGAAATACTCAGACCAGCCCTTCTGGCACCAACAACCATGCCACGTTCAAAGGCACTCAAATCACCTTTCTTCCCCATACTGATGCTTGGTTTGAACTGCAGGAGATTGTCTTGACCATGTCTACATGCCTAAATGCACTGAGTTGCCGCCATGTGATTGGCTGATTAGAAATTAAGTGTCCGGTGAGTGTATAATGCTCTATTTACAGATGGGAAATATTGTGTCAATTTTTTTACACGGTGCCTTGTGTTACATTTATGACATGTGACCAGTGACATCATCACAGATCCTTCAGACTGCTAAGAATATCAAACTGCACCCCTCTGATGACAGGTAATTTAAGATAAAAGGTGATTTATGTGGATGTCAGCGAAACAATTTTTGGCGAAAAGAAGGGTGTCAGTTAATAGGGCTCTATAGAAACCTGCACTGGCTGTATATGTGCAAATGTGATGACAGGTTTCCTTTAAGAAGCTGTATATACCGCCTCAATTCTGTCCCTCCCCCACCCTCTCCGTTGCTCCCTACCTTCTTCCCTGTATCCCACCACTTGCATACATAAGCTCAACACCGTGCGGGGAGCTGTAGCTTTTAGTTATGCACAATTATAAGTGACCCAGAGGGAGTGACAGGGTCAAAATGCCGCACTTTCGTCGGGTTTCCCGAATATTTCCGATTAACGCCGAATTGCCCCGCACCCGCGGTAGGATTGTGGTGCCGGCTTTCACGCGACAGAAATGGGGGGGGGGGGGGCGTGGCCATTGGACAACCCAACGGATTTGGAAAAACGCGGAATTTAAAAAAGAATTTGTGTCCCAAGATCAGCACTTACATGCACCAGGATGAAGAAGCTGAACTGCGGAGGATCTCGGCGCAGCAGCGACACCTGATGCACGACCTTAGTGAATCCCGGCAGACCCGAATCAGCGCCGTACCACGCGCCGCTGGATTACGACTGGACCGGGTAAGTAAATGTGCCCCAATATGTTGTTTGTGTACTGCCATCGCCTCAATGTCTAAACTTCCTTCACAGGCTGAGCGACAACATGACATTGCCGCACCTTTGTGTGTGGGAGCCTAGACACTTAGGCGCCAGTGGTATGCAAACTACATAGTGAGTTGCGTTGCACTCACTGTATAGCAACTGTAGAGTCTACGCGACGCATGCACATTGAGGAGTGAAGAAAGGTCTCATTATGCATGATAGAAAGCTACAGCTCACATTGGAAGCATGAGAATTGCTTATGGTAGTGAGCTAACGTAGGCAGGGCTGTGGAGCAGTGGAGAGGCTGAGGGAAGGGACATCATTGAGGAGAATGGGAGGAGGAATCTAGGTATAAACAGTTTGTACTGACCCCCTTCCCTAACGTCTTTGGACCTCACCTTGGCTGCTACTGGGGACAAAGTCGCCCTTGTGGAACGACCTGGTGGTACCACACGGCAACAATTCCAACCCGTTTTGCAGCAGACTCTGGTGAAAACCGGGTGCCACTTAGATTCCAGTCCCAGGTGTCGGCTTACGTCATCGTCCGCGGTGGTCCAGTGGGTCCATTGCCACTGATCCTGACAGACCTGGCCTGTCCATGGACTGCATTAGTTGACAGCCATGTATTTGAATGGCCTCAATTCTAAAGTGTGTTCCACCTTTAGATAAAAAATATACTTTCTATAATTAATATATTTCCCAAGACAACTCCTGTATTAATTTTTTACAGATTTCAAGATCATTGCTTGCTGTTATTCAACAGAAACCATAATTACCATTCCCAAGTGAACAAAAATCAACCCTGGTCATGTGACAATGACAAATGTACAAGGAACGTTACATGACACAGCTTGTACTGTAACGTAATTGTGGTGGACCCATGTTTTCTCATGTTAGATTCTAACTGGCAGCAAGGACAGAGAAAGATTATCTGTAAATTTGACTTGAAGGTGAATTTGTTGTACTTCTTGTATAGTATAATTATTTCACAAACACATTTTGAAAGCAATAAAATATTTACCTCATGCCGACTATAAGTCTCATTCAGAAATCCAGAATATCTCTTCCTCATATACTTTCCCAGTTCAAAGTGTTGCTCCATGCCAAGCTGTTAATTGGGAGAGACAAGTATTGATTCATGTTTATGTTATTATTATTTGATGATGTTTGTACAGGATTAGAAGACCACATTGTACTGTAAGGGAAAAGTCATAGACTGACATTTTAATAATATCCACCTTTTTCCAGATTCCTCCCTACTGTGTTTATGGATCCATTCACTACCTGCTGTATTCTTTAACAGCTATCCAGAACTGATCAGAAACTAAATGGCACCCAGACCTCTAATGAGCAAAACTGTTAATGTATCAAAACTTTTTTTTTAAGATTGCAGGTACCCTATAAGCTCAAAAATTAATACTAGAATGTAGATTATTTTATTAATTCTGCCTCCTACTTGTCCTTTTGTTGTACATAAGTATGTGTCGTGTCAGGCACCTGGGGCAGTGGACCCACTGGACCTCCACGGACGATGAAGTAAGCCAACACCTGGGACCGGAGTCTAAGTGGTACCCAGTTTTCACCAGAGCCTGGCGCAAAGCAGGTTGGAATTATTGTGGCGTGGTAGCACCATGTTATTTCACAGGCGTGACTTTGTCCGGGGTGGCCGCCAAAGAGGAGTACAGAAGTAAGCAAGGCAAACGTGGTCGGGGACAGGCAGAGGGTCAAGACATGCAGCACAGGATCAGAGTTGGGGACGGAGCGGTAGGTCAGGGCAGGCAGCACGGGATCAGGGTTAATAAAGGAACCCGGGTCACAACAGGAAATTGCAGAGGAAATACAGGGCATCAGGGACAAGCTTTCTCAATGGCTAAACGGCACGAAGATCCAAAGGGTTACAGGAAGAGGCTGGCTTATGAGGAATCCCGGGAATAGCTGGCACCAATCAATGGTGCGCTGGCCCTTTAAATCTTCTGTAGTCAGTGCGCATATGTTCCCTTCTCCTAGGGCGCGCGCAACAACTGACCGCTCAAACAGGAGTGTGGACATGTGAGTTGGGGGGTGGGGGGGGAGGATTCAGGAGCACGGAGAGGGGCACAGGTGAGCCAGCGACCTGAGATGTAGGTTGCGGGAGCACCTGTGACAGTATGTTGTACTTACCAAGTAAATTCCAACGTCATACCATGATGCAGTCATGGCACAGCAGAAGGCACAGTGCCGATGGGAGCTCCACTATGCGCTCGCACATAGGCACTAAATGCGGAGCCAGGGTTTCAGCAACAGGACCACCTTGAGGACGTGCAGGTAGGGAGGGTGCTGGGGCGTAGTGTCACATTGCTTCCTTTCCCCAGAGAGGCTACACCACGCCCCAGTACCCTCTGGTGGAAATTAGCATATTAGCTAGATAAAGTGTAGTTTAGTTTAGAATCTATTGTATTATTAGGTAAAGAGAGATTAGAGTTTGAAGATTACAAGGAACCTACCATTGGATCTACCTTAATAGGAAGATTTCTGTTGGTAGGTTTTTTTAAACTGCCCCTAAAAATGTATAATAAAAATCAAAAAATAATTGCAGGAAGGAATTAAAGGGGTTTTTTCTGATCCCAACACCTAAACAACTAACTTATTTGCTGTGGGAAGCTGTGGTACATGTGACACAAAGAATGGAGCCTCTTTACAAAGCAATCTTCTTTCTTGCAAATGGGAGGGGATTAAAGGGGTTGATTTCATTGGACAATTCGTTTTTTTTTGTTGCAAAGTTGTCCAACAGTTCATAGCACAGGCTATAGCTAGTTTGCAGGATTGGCTGTAGAAGGCCCATTTCACCTCCCTCAGGCCCACTTGGCATGAAAGTGGCATAAGGGAACAAACAGTCACAATTCCTGGCCTTGCTCTAGAATTGAGACTATATAAAAGTTTGTATGAAACTGGTGTACATCTGCCCCCATTTATTTTATGGTTTACAAAGAATTTCACTTTATTTATACATACATTTTACTCTTTGTAATAATGGGCCTTACTGTTTCCTGCATATTTATAGGATCATTATATAAAAACAGTTGACTAAAGTAAATAAAGTATAGAAAATTGTAATTTTTTATGAAATATTATTATTTGAATAATTTCTTATGCATTTTTGTTTACCTCGGTGAGTTGTCCAAACCCATCAGGCCAAGAGTCTTCTTGATATTTGTCCTTAGGATATGTCTTAGTTGGACTTCTATCACCATGACGAAATACCTGTGAAATAATATGCAGCCCAATTAAAAAATTTTTAATAATAAATAAAGTTAAAAGTCAGTCCCCTGGTTATGGATAAATCAAGATTTTCTCCAGCTCACCTAAATCTGCGGTCAAATCTTCAAGTAGCACGGATCCAACTCGACTGCACGAGTGCAATGATCACGAAAAATCCACGGATCCAGTTTTTTGTAAACAATAAAACCGCCTTTATTCTTCGTTACTTGGCATCCAACAGCAATAAACAGGTTTACAGGGCAACGTCAACGCATTTCTAGCTCTAAACCGTGCTCTTACTCATGACTCAGTAAGAGCACTCAGTCATGAGTAAGAGCACGGTTTAGTGCTAGAAACGCGTTGACGTTGCCCTGTAAACCTGTTTATTGCTGTTGGATGCCAAGTAACGAAGAATAAAGTTTTTTTTTCACCATCACAGTGTCTGGATCTATTAGTAAGTGTCCATAGTTTATCATATTAATAGATAGATTTCCTTTAATGCCGTAAATGGCACTTTGTTGCAGCAAATTAGAATTGTCATTGTCTGTAATGCACAAGAAACACCATGAAGAGGAATATGGTTGAAAAGCAACTTTATAATAAATAGAGTTCAAAGTGGCGTCACAGAAAAATCAAGTAGAATATTAGGATTATTATGTTTTGGGTAGAGACATTTTACACAAGAAGGTGCAGGACCATGACAATGATTTTCTGCACTCAGTGACAGATTTATTGTATATCCTGCGTTTTATGAATACAAGTTAGAAAGCTGTGAGGGGGACGTGTCACTGTCAGCCTGTGTGTAGCATGTAATAGAGCAGGATGAACTGAGCAGATTGATGAACATCACTCAGTAAAAGTTTCTTATAGGTTTTGTATGCGTCCACTGTGTCTTTCTAAGCAGTGACTAAAGTTTATTGGTGTATGTGTTCTCACATAGGTAAGACTGTCAAGAACCGAATATGATGATTTCTCTCTGGATTCACAAGCACAAACTTCACACAAATCTGCTCAACTTGTCCATGTGCTGCATGCAGACAGCACAGACTATTTTACATGACAGGTTCCTTTTACATAGCTCCCAACCGTCCCGATTTTGACGGGACTTTCCCGTTTTTCATACCTCTGCCCCGCGTCACGGGCAGCTATGAGATTGTCACGGATTCTCCCCCCAGGTCCCGCTGTGTCCCGGCGCTGTGTCCGCATAGTAAATACTTTGAAAGTCTGAACTCACAGTACAGAATGGCTTCTACAGACATCGGGAGGGAATCCTTTTCAGAGAAGTGTCGGGCTTAGCGGAGAGAGCAGAGACCACGTCATCAGCTTCAGATCAGCATCTGTCCATATATGGTCACTGCATCTCCTAGGGTTCCCCAGAGCAGACATCGGGCAGGGAATCCTTTTCAGAGAAGTGTCGGCTTAGCAGAGAGAGCAGGGACCACCTCATCAGGTCAGATCAGCATCTGTCCATATATGGTCTCCAGGGCTTCCCCAGACACAAGCTCTTTATATAATTAAATTAAATAAAGTTTTGACCAAGCTGAGATTTGAACCTAGGACCTTGTGCACCATAGACAGGAGCTTAACTAACTGAGCTATAAGCCCAGTGATACAGAGCTGAGGATTTCTGGTAACTAAGAAGTGTTATCTGCCACTGTTACATTGTGACACAGACTAATGCACTGATATATAGAGAGGGATCTTCGTAGAGATTATTATTGTAATTATTGAGACTATTATTATTATTATTATACATTTTATTATTTTTATTATTATGGAGATGATTATTAATAATAGTAAAAATAATAATAATCATCTCCATAATAATAATAATAATAGTCTCAATAATTACAATAATCTCTGAGAAGATCCCTCCCTATATACCAAGGCATTAAATCTGTGTCACAGTGTAACAGTAGCAGTCATAGTTCTTAGTTACCAAAATTCTATACCCAGATAATCACTGAGATTATAGCTCAGTGGGTTGGGGCACTGTGGCATTATTATACATGGACACTGCAGGTTCTGGGTTCTAATCCCAATGAGGATAATATATATTTTTTTTTTATTGAGATCATTTTTATTATTATAATATGGCTAAAATTTGGGGCGTGGCCAGGAAGTGATTGGGGGTGTGGCTTAGGGGGCTACGCGTGCCGCCATTTTGTCCCTCTTTCATTTTCACAAATGTTGGGAGGTATGCTTTTAGAATGGGGAAAACTTCAGATATCATTTATCACAGTTACCGGAAAGTGATGTTCTGCACATCAAGGCCTACACCCTATGTGGGATCTGCGCCAGCGTATGATAGCCTGGCCGCTGCAAATTTGCAGCCCGATACATCAAGAGGCTTCTGCCTCTTGATGTATCGGGGCGGGAGGCCGCAAAGCGTTTATCCTACGCCAGGCAGGGCCTGGCGTAGAAAAAGACGCAGCAGGCGACTTTTCACGTATGAAAAGTCGCCGGCAGCAGCAAGTGCCCCACTGGCGGGAAGGTGGCGGATCAGGGCAAATAATCTCGTAGCTAGCAATAAGCTAGCATTTGCGATTATATCAGGGCCTCTGCGCCACTGGCGGTGCGCAGAGGTCCTGATAAATATCCCCCTATATCTCTATCATTAACCCCTTATCACCGACACTAGTTTTCAGCTCAATGACCAGACTCGATTTTTCAAATCTGACATGTCTCACGATAATTGGTTATAACTTCGGAACGCTTTAACATATCCTGGTGATTTTGAGAATGTTTTCTCGTGACACATTGTACTTCATGTTAGTTATAAAATTTAAGTGATACGTTTTGCGTTACGTTCTGAAAAAAAGTGAAAATTTGGCAAAAGTTTGTAAAAATTCTTCATTTTCCAAGTTTGAAATGTTCTGGTTTCCAGACAGGAAGTAAAACTACCCAAAAAGTTTGATAATTAACATTTACACAATATCTGCTTTATGTTGGGATGATATTTTATGCTTCCGGTCATTTTTCTAGGATGTTATGAGGTGCAGAACTTTAGGTGCGATTTTTCTTATTTTCATGAAAATTGCCATAACTCACATTTTGAGGGACAACTCGGCTTCCAAGTGACTTTGAGAGGCCTAAATAATAGTAAAACCTCATAAATTACCCCACTATAGAAACTTCACCCCTCAACGTATGTAAAACAACTTCTATTAAGTCCATTAACCCTTTAAGTGTTTCACATGGGTTAAAAAATATGGACCTGCGATTTAGAAACTATGGAATTTTTTTGGAAATACATTCATTTAGGCCAAAACTGACATTTTCAGAATAAATTAAATGATGAAACGCACTGCAACGCTTGATGCCCAATTCCTCCCGAGTGTACTGATACCACATATGTGGTGGTAAACTGCTGTACGGGCGCACGGCCGAGCATAGAATGAATGGAGGCGCCGTCCACAGCAGATTTGTATTGTCACATTGTACGACCTATAAATTTTTCTTTTTTTTGGTAATGCGATCATATGAGGGCTTATTTTTTATGGGATGAGATACAATGTATAAATAATTTATTTTGGGAGTCTAAAGCTTATTCATGAGATTTTATTAACTATTTCAAGGGGGACACAAACAAAATCATCAATTTTTATTTTGGATTGTGAGCATTCCCCCCCCCCCGCTCACCGTAACGTAAAAATAATATTTTATCTTTATTCTCTGGTTCACTACGATTGCGGTGATACCTCATTTATATAGTTTTTCTTATTTTGCTCAATTTTCCTGAGCAAAACCAATATTGGAGAAAATCGCATTGTTTTTACTATTGACAACTTTTCAGGGCCATAACTTCTGTATTTTTCTGTTGTCAGATCTGGTTGAGGGCTTATTTTTTGCGAAAACAGTTGTTCTTTTCAGTCGTATCATATTAGGTACCGTAACTTTTTTTGATCACTTTTTAGAACATTTTTTGTGATGGTGTTTGATGAAAAATTGTATATTATGGGAAGTTTTTCGAGTTTTTTTTTTACGTAGTTCACCGAGCGGGTTCAATATTGATTTAGATTTATTGTACAGATTAATACGGACGCGGTGATACCTCATTTATATAGTTTTTCTTATTTTGCTCAATTTTCCTGAGCAAAACCAATATTGGAGAAAATCGCATTGTTTTTACTATTGACAACTTTTCAGGGCCATAACTTCTGTATTTTTCTGTTGTCAGATCTGGTTGAGGGCTTATTTTTTGCGAAAACAGTTGTTCTTTTCAGTCGTATCATATTAGGTACCGTAACTTTTTTTGATCACTTTTTAGAACATTTTTTGTGATGGTGTTTGATGAAAAATTGTATATTATGGGAAGTTTTTCGAGTTTTTTTTTTACGTAGTTCACCGAGCGGGTTCAATATTGATTTAGATTTATTGTACAGATTAATACGGACGCGGTGATACCAAATATGTACGTGTTTTGTGTTTTATATACTTTATTTGCATTTTATGTGTTACTGGGGAGATTATGGGACTTTTATTTTATTTATTTAATTTATTTATTTAATTATATTATAAAAAGATTTAATTTTTTTTTTTTTTACTTTTTTACATTTTCTACTTCTTGGCTTGAATAAGCGATCATCCGATCGCTTATTCAAGCCTTTACACTGCAATACACTTGTATTGCAGTGTATAGTGAAAGTAACTGAGCATGCTGCCAGGAAGGCAGGACCCGGTGAGAAGAGGAGCCGACAGCCCCGGGTCACTCGTCGGAACCCGGGGCAGCGGCAGGAGGGATCGGATCCCCCGGTAAGCACACCAGGGGGGTCCGATCCACGGGGGACACACTTGCACGCCGCGGTCATGCTTGACCGCGGCGTGCAAGGGGTTAAACACCCGGGATCGGAGTTTTTCCGATCCCGGGTGTTAGTGCCGGGTCTGGGCTGTGATATCACAGCCCGACACCGGCACCAGCGAGACCCGGTGTCCCGAAAACTTCTTCTGATGCGCCGCCGTAGAAAGGCGTCGCATCAGAAGAAGTACCCTTAATGACCGCCGTAAAAACCCGATAGGGCGGTCATTAAGGGGTTAAAAGTCACAAAGCAAAGTTTTGTGCAAACATTTTTTAACATGCAAGGTTAATGTAATGTGAATGCAACCACAATGTAAATGCAAACATGAAGTACAAATGATGTAACTGAAGTAACTGTGAAGTGAACACAAACACAATGAAAACACAAGCGCAACCACAAATGCAATT
The DNA here is from genome assembly GCF_040894005.1 of Engystomops pustulosus. NCBI lineage: Eukaryota > Metazoa > Chordata > Amphibia > Anura > Leptodactylidae > Engystomops > Engystomops pustulosus. The sequence goes on from NC_092415.1 coordinate 153,836,886, forward strand.
TAAATACTAATGAGATGTAAACTGAATGTGATTTTGATTTGCTTTCACATAACTTTTACATTGCATTTGTGTCAACATGACATTTACATATTGTTTGTAATTACATTGTTGTTTGCATTTTAATTGATATTGGCGCACATTTAAAAAGAACAGTGCAACTGCACTATGTGTAGCGTGCAGAGTGCGACAGGTTCAGGATTTCTGGTGCTCCCTGCACAGCTCCAACAGAGTGCATCACTTTTTTTTTTTGGTGCACCTTCAACATAGGGTTTGCAACACACTTCTGTCAAACTTTGAATAATAAATGTGGAGCAGGGTCCTACTGAGCACCAGAACGCTCAGTGCAGAAATTTGTGTCGCATGAAGAGTAGTGAAGCGTGCGCCAGAAATGTGTCTCAGACATATCTTAAAGGAAACCTACCACTTGAAGTGGCAGGTATAAGGGGGAACTACCGAGCACCAGCTCAGGGTGAGCTGGTGCCGGAGCTTAGTTTTGTTAGTGTTTTAAACCGCAGCATCGCGGTGTAAAACACTTTTTAAACTTTATTGCCGAAGTTGCTTCGGCGCAGGGAGGTACGCGCTCGGCGCACCATGCGCGCGACCGTGCACGCGGCTACATAGGAAGTAAATGAGAGCCGCGTGCACGGTCGCGCGCATGGTGCGCCGAGCGCGTACCTCCCTGCGCCGAAGCAGCTTCGGCCATAAAGTTTAAAAAGTGTTTTAAACCACAATGCTGCGGTTTAAAACACTAACAAAACTAAGCTCCGGCACCAGCTCACCCTGAGCTGGTGCTCGGTAGTTCCCTCTTGTACCTGCCACTTCAAGTGGTAGGTTTCCTTTAAATACCTTTGCAATGTCTGCCAGAAAACTGGTGAATGGACCTCAGTAAATGTGGGCTTCACATTAACAATGCATTTGCGTTTTACATTTTTACATTCACATCTCACTAGCGTTCACATTGGGGCACATTTACTTACCCGGTCCCTGTGCGATCCCTGAGGTGCGTTGTCTGACGAGGATGAAGTCTGCCACAAATCATCAAGATCATGCACCAGAGATCCTGCATGTGTCGCTCCCCCACTCAGGTCCACCTTCACCTTCTTCTTCCCAGTGTATGTGAGTGCATTGTCTTGCGAGACAATTTGATTTGTTAAATCCTGCGCGTAGTCCGAATCCGTCGGATCGTCCGACGGCCTGCCCCCAATTTGTGCCGCATGAAACCGGCGCCAATGTGCCAAAATCCGATCACGTGCGCCAAAATCCTCTGCTAAATGCGGAACCGATCAGAAATCGTCGGACTATCCGACCAAAGTGCGGCCGCATATTTGTAGCATTGTGTTTATGTAAACACAGTATTAATGCAATGTTAATTGAACATTAGTGGAATGTAAATCCAGTGTGCGAATACAGCATCTAGATGAGCCTAGAAAGATAATACCTACACTGTCTAGTCCACAGTAGCTTACTTTACATTGTTTGATGCTGATTGGATAGTATCTGTGAGGATAATCATAACACATGCCTCCTATTTGCTCCAGCACCTCCTCTCTGACAGTGGAGAGGATCACAATGGTCAGATAGTGGGATTTATATCCCCAAAACCACCGGAGCTAGAAAGAAAGATCGAAGTGGACCTGAATCTGTGAATTGTCCCACATGTTAATCTCCACATATATGTGGTAAAAAAATGTCCTATTTTGGTGATCATAATGTAGCATCTGATGTGTGTTTCAGAATATATTAAAATGCTGTGAAATAAACACATCCTCAAGGGTCAATGACACAGTGCGTTCATGATACAGTCGTGATGCGGTCAAGGTTTGGCTGAAAATGGTCAATTACCATGCTATTGTAATAATTCAAAAGAAAAGGATGACTGAATGTTTCAAATAAACAGTATAACAGCAGCATGACGTTACTGTGTTTTTGTATCCTAACATTGCAATGATTAATGGCTGTTTCTATTGTTCAGATCCCAGGTTTTGCATGCAGGAATTTTATTCCACCATGGAAAACACATTGTAATCAGTGTGTAAATTCTGCAAGTGTCGTTCGCTCCAGCCAGTCATAGCCCTCAGCGTTAGCCTATCAATATGCAGCAGGGTGTTTGTATAGTAGTCACTTCTGTTGCCAGGTATTGGCAGCAGTGGTAGCAGCAACTTAAAGAAAATCAAAATCTATCATGATAAACTAGGGATACTTACTCATAGATCCAGGCACAGTGACTGCGGATATTTTCTTATATTTTTTATCCATAGCCCCCTTTCTTCTTAAATCAACTTTTAAAATTATGCTAATGATTCGTAGGGGCTCTGGGGTTGTTTCCAGAGCTCATCAGTGACGTCTTTTCACAGGGTGTTACAATGAGTAGAACAGGTATCTCCTCCCCCTGCTCTTCCTGCTGCTGCTAGATTACACAGGCAGAGGTAGGGGGGAGCAGGGGGTTGGGTGAGATATGTTCTGCTCATTGTAACAGCCTGTGACACTGCAACATTGGGGCTTTGGAAACCCCTCAAAGCCCCTTAGGCTAATTAGCATAATGCAAAAGGTTGATTTTAGAAGAAAGGAAGCCAGTAATAACAAATATAAGATTACGATATAATATATATACGATTACCACAGTCAGAGTGCCTATATCTATTATTAAGTGTGTCTGGTTTACCTATGCTTGATTTTGATGATAGATTTCCTTTATACTTGATGATAGCTTAAAAAGCGCTACCATAGCTAAAATCTGGCATATAGCAATGCAACAGAGGTGCTGTGCTAAGGGATTGTCTACAATTTAAACCGATCCCCTACTAAAAAGGAATTAGTGCCTGATACCTGGGGTATGACTGTGAACGCAAGGGGTCAGACCTGTGGGAAAACTTCATTAAAGACTCTGATCATAAAAATGAATCAGTAAATAATGATCACTAGTAAAAAGCATGTAAAAATAATTTACCTAAAATCCCAATTTGTCTCATTTTGTAATGTCTGTATATGTACAAGTCATGTACTGTGTAAAAAAAAGGTCTAACGCTGAACACAACAGAGCACACAAATATGATATAAATAACTGTATTATGTATAGCTTTACATGGGGCTGCAGACTAACTTACTACTTTATATTAGCACATTTATTGATTGTACAATCAAGACAGCTTCAAAATGTGAAGTGACTGATAGAGCTCTGCTAGATCTGGAATTCTCTAGATCTTACAGATAAATGTATGACTATAGCCATATGCCTATAACCACAATGTACGGTAATCTTTATACTCACCATAACAACAAACTTCAGCTTTTTCTCTGCCTTTATTTGGCCCAAAACAAGAAAACATAAGGTAAGGGAAAAATAACTTGATAAAACCCATCTTGAGTGGCTCCCTGGAGACATGGTGTAACCTTGCTGAACAGGTAGATCTGGCAGGTGCTTAGACATTACATGGCATACTTAGGGAAGCTGGGTGGAGCCCATCTAGTGTTTCAATGCAAATGTAAAATAAATCATGAGTGAGTTCAAAGAATGCGTCACCTGGAAGATTTGGTTCACCCTTCCTGTCCTTCCTGCATAGTAGTGATAGATTTGGGTGCTTCCATTACAGCCTCTGCATATTACATAATGTGCAAAGTCTAAAGACCTACAAGAAAAGTTTTACATCATATAGTTTATATCCCTCAAGTCAGAACCTAATACAATTGTGTTACATATACAATCTTACAGATTATATATTTACAGATTATATAAACTATATAGATTAGCGTGTTACTATGCACATAGCCTTCTCCATGGAAATTAACTATGACTATTGACTTTGCAGATTTTATAACCGACAGCAAGTCCGTTTTCTGATCCAAAGTACACTTGTCTTCTCTCAACGGGAAAAGATAAATCCTCTCTAGAATGAGCTGTATGAAACTCCACTATAAATCTGTATGTTTTATATAAAGCAGATTTTCTTCCCGATTTAAATGCACCTTGGGAATGGAGAGACTGTTGTCATGTGCATCTATCCTTAAAGGGGTTGTACCAAGAAAGTTGGGCATAATCAATGTGGGACTGACCACTGGAACCCATAGTGACAATGAGAATGTGAAAGAAAGAAAGAAAAGGAAACTTATTTTCAGTTGTCAACAGTGATGAGCGTGTTGGGTGAAAATTGGATCAGATGAGTTCATCTGAATATCTGAGCAAACAAACATAAACCGGAACACGAATCCCATTGAAATCAGTGTGGACCTAAATTTTAACACCCACAAATGGCTGTAAAATAGGGCTTCAAGGGCTACAGGGCTGGAAAATAGGTGTAATAACAGGGCAGTTGCTCTGAACAAAAGGAGCTAGAGAAAGTACTTAAAATACTAACATAACATAAAAATATGCGCTAGAAGACTGTATAAGCAGTGATAAGTGGACTTGACCAAGAATGACAGTGAGGGGCAGCTAGAAATGTTGAATAATTTTCCTTTTTAAGGCACTGTGAAGTACTGCATATGCATTCCCAGAATGGAGAGGCCAGAAAAAGTTCATGGAGTGGCCAATTACATCGCAAAAAGTGTTTCAAGTTGATCAGATTGTCTTTCACCTCTTTTGTGAAAAGCCCTAACTTTCCTAGCCGGGATTCCAGTCGCCATCAACCTGCCCCTGCCCCAGTTGCAGACATATACTTTATCCTTTTAGACATTGCTGGATGATGTTGTAAATGCTAATAATACAGAGATTACACCTTTAGGATGATGCAGCGTGATACATGAAACTGTAAATTCTACTGAAACTGTAACTTTAAAATATTTCTGCATGATGCTATAAATGCTAATCGAGCTGAGACTGCATATTTAAGAAATTACAGGATGATTCTGTAGCTGCAAATTGTAATGAGACTGGGCCATTAAGATATTGCTGTACTACCTACAAATTTAGTTTAAAGTAAAATATATTAGCGTCAGGGCTCACATTTTCTCATACACACAATGTCAGTTACACTGAAATGAACGCATCCAGAACAGTTTATTGGCTTGGTTAATAAGTCTATTATACTGTAGCTTTTGTATTTTTATATCCTTTGATTATATCATGTACTTTTAAATGCCTATAAATAGCAGATAATCATAGAATTTTACTCAACATTGAATAACCTGGATATCTGTTTGTGCCTAATTGATTCAGGAAATTTGGGACATTTAGCAGCAGCACTCTCCTGAAATCTCATCAATTATATAATTTGAATGTTACATGAAACTTCCTTTTGATGTTGGCACCTTCTACCGTCTGACATTTGTCTGCTCATACCTCATTTTATTTAAGTTAAAACACAATTTTTTAAAACTTAGATTCACATAATTAACAAATTTACAAAGCCAGAAATTATTTATATACTTACTTTTAACAGAATATGACAAGGCAATCCAACCAGATTTACCACTTTGTTAAGCGTGGCACATTTTTGGACTGTCTAATTTAAGTTTTCACTGTCGAAATCTTACCCAGGATTACAAAATTTTCCCTAAGTAAATGAGTTCGCAGAACAAGTTTAACATCTTACTGTGGCAAAAGACCCACCCCTGTTATGCAAACACCTGTTTACTGTTCCAGATCTAATAAGTAGCTGACCTTTCGCTCACTGAGAATAAAGGACCTAGCACTGTGAGGTGGGAGAGGTAAAGCCGATAGCAGTCAGCTCCCATTCTCTGGCAGAGAAACCAAAAGAGAGGACAGGCACTACCAATGTACCGTAATTTATCTAAGAAGTCCACGCATCCCAAAACAATCACCTTAAAGACTCAAAAAGCAGTTGGATGTGTACACAGGACCAACAATATAATACAAAGTTTATTGAAAAAATATTGTAAATAACAAAGAGAGGACAAATTTAAAAACACTTAAGAAGATACGTCATCAAGGTGTACCTGATTACCAAGGGACAATGGTGGACCCTCTCCTCCCTAGCTCAATCTGTCACCATGCCATGAATGTGGAGATATAAGGAGGCATATATACAATGGAGTAAGCACCAAGTGGAAAAAATACATAAGGAATTAGCCCCTAAACATGTTATATGCCAAGGCAATACAATACCACAGTCCTAGTCAAAAGTCCAAGTGGAAGAGACTGTGCAGGCTGGTCAGGCTGGTCAGAGAGTTGGGGAGATTGAGGTAGACCCCATGCGTATCATCACATAAGGGTGACTTCCTCAGGGGTAAGACATTCTCTGTCTACACTATAGCTTCCCACAACCAAACCAGGGCTGGATTAAGGTTGGTGGGGGGCCCTAGGCGCAAAATCTGGTGGGGGCCCTTATTGAAAGTAGTACAGACAGGGAACAGCAATCACTATGTACTGTTCTCCAGCAACTACTATAAACAGCCTCCACAATAATCACTGTATACAGTTCCCAGTATTTACAATACACAGCCCCAAGTAATCACTATATACAGCCCCCCAGAAATCACTATAAGATAAGATAATCCTTTATTAGTCCCACAGTGGGGAAATTCACAGCGTTACAGCAGCAGAGAGGGTACAGAGAGTGAAGTACAAACTATGACAACAATAATATTAGGGATAAATGAACAAAAAGAAAAGGGGGGATAAAAGACAATATACATCCCCCCCAGCAATCACTATATACATCCCTCCAGCAATAACTATATACAGCCCCCCAGCAATCACTATATACAGCCCCCTAGCAATCACTATATACAGCCCTCCAGCAATCACTATAAACAGTTTCCCCAGCAATCACTATATACAGCCACCAGTAATAACTATATACAGCCCATCAGCAATAACTATATACAGCCTCCCCAGTAATCACCATATATAGTGCCCAGTATTTACTTTATACAGCCACAAGTAATCACTATATACAGTACTCTAGTAATCACTATATACAGCCCCAAAGTAATCACCATATACAGCCCCCAAGTAATCACTAAATACACCCCTCCAGAAATAACTATATACAGCCCACAGAAATCACTGTATACAGCCCACCCAGCAATCACTATATAAAGCTTCGCCAGCAATCACTATATACAGCTCCCCCAGCAATCACGTTATACAGCTCCCAGTAAACAGTAAATACAGACCCCCAGTAATCACTTTATACAGCCCCCCAGCAATCACTATATACAGCACCTACTAATCACTGTATACATCCCACAGTAATCATCATTTCCTTTTCGGACTGAGCGCGGGATTTAACGTTTACATTGTGTTGCAAGACAATGCACTTACATGCACCACGAAGAAGGTGAACTCTGGCGGACCTGAGCAGGGAAGCGACACATGCAGGATATCCGGTGCACAATCTTTGTGAATCGCGGCAGAAAGCATTATCGTTGGACAACGCACAGCGGGGATTGCGACAGGACCGGGTAAGTAAATGTGCCCCACTGTCTCTCTTTTCACTCTGACGACCTGCTAAGACCATGTGTTGCCCCTGCTCAGGGGTTTTATACTCCCCCTGGTTAGGTGGTAGCACCTCTCCAATTACACTCCAGCTTCCAACACAGCCACATAATTGGATGATTACTTACACCAGTTTAGCTGTTGCCTTTCCAGGCAGAATCTACAGCTGCAATTACATTATATTCTCCTAGTATTATCCTCTGGGTGAGTTGCGCAGGCTCACCAGATCCTGACATGGAGAGACGCTATTCACAACTACCACATTGCCTATACGTTGGCAGGGGTGTTGAATACCCCCTTGGTAACTGAAAGAGCCGCCCATGACTCGGCTATGGACCAGATGGGAAGGTAGGCAAAAGATGGCCAACAGCATATAGTTTCAAGATGGTCCAAGCACACTACAGCATGTAGGGGCACAGGTAATAAAGTGCACTTTAGGGTAAGTGCTGGCTATGTGCAGTGTAGGGGAGACAAACTGCCCACAGTTCTGGCTACAGGCACCGGGGTTGGTGTCGGACTAAGTACATAAATGAGGACTGTAAAGTTGGTAGCTAACACCCTTAAACCAACTGGTTATGATTAGAGATGAGCGAACATACTCGTCCGAGCTTGATGCTCGTTCGAGCATTAGCGTACTCGAAACTGCTCGTTGCTTGGACGAATACTTCGCCCGCTCGAGAAAATGGCATCTCCCGCCGTTTTGCTTTTTGGCGGCCAGAAACAGAGCCAATCACAAGCCAAGAGACTCTGCACTCCACCCAGCATGACGTGGTACCCTTACACGTCGATAGCAGTGGTTGGCTGGCCAGATCAGGTGACCCTGGAATAGACTAGCCCCTGCCTGCGCTGCTCGGATCATTCTGTGTCTGGATGCCGCTAGGGAGAGAGCTGCTGCTGCTGCAGGGATAGCGTTAGGCTGTTCTATTAGAATAGAATTAGGCAGGAGTGATTCTACAAGAACCCAACAGCCCTTCTTAGGGCTACAATAACGTTATACTTTTTTTTTTTTTATTTGCTTGTGGCTGGGCTTGCTGGCACTAGTAGTGCAGCTAGTACCATATTGTGAGGAATTTGCAGGGGGACTATCCACCTCAAACACCAAAGTGGGACAATTTATTAGGGGTTTGAGTAGAATTAGGCAGTCTGCTGATTTTTTTTTTTTAGCTGTATTTCATTTTATAGCTCAAACTCATCTTGCAAAGCAGTGTGCTCTCATTGTAGGCTACAAAATAGCCATAGGAGAACCCCAACGGCTTACTTAGGCCTACAATAGCGTTATATTTTCCTTTTTTTTGTTTGCTTGTGGCTGGGCTTGCTGGCACTAGTAGTGCAGCTAGTACCATACTGTGAGGAATTTGCTGGGAGACCTGCGACTGTTGTGTTTAGCTCTTAGTGACACGCATATCCACCTCAAACACCGAAGTGGGACAATTTATTAGGGGTTTGAGTAGAATTAGGCAGAGTCTGCTGATTTTTTTTTTTTTAGCTGTATTTCATTTTATAGCTCAAACTCATCTTGCAAAGCAGTGTGCTTTCATTGTAGGCTACAAAATAGCCATAGGAGAACCCCAACGGCTTACTTAGGCCTACAATAGCGTTATATTTTCCTTTTTTTTGTTTGCTTGTGGCTGGGCTTGCTGGCACTAGTAGTGCAGCTAGTACCATACTGTGAGGAATTTGCTGGGAGACCTGCGACCGTTGTGTTTAGCTCTTAGTGACACGCATATCCACCTCAAACACCGAAGTGGGACAATTTATTAGGGGTTTGAGTAGAATTAGGCAGAGTCTGCTGGTTTTTTTTTTTTTTTTACCTTTATTTCATTTTATAGCTCAAACTCATTTTGCAAAGTACAAAATCCAGTTGTGTGCTGTCAGTGTAGGTTAGAAACTAGCCATAGCAATAGGATAGCATCGTTTTGTTAAAAAAAATAAAAAACTAAAAAAAAATAAACACAAATTTTTTTTTCAAGTTTACACTTTAATTTGGAAAATGTTTAACCCGAGGGCTAGGGGTAGAGGACGAGGGCGTGAACGTGGGCGTCCAACTACTGCAGGGGTCAGAGGCCGTGGTCCTGGGCGGGGTGAGACACCACCTGCTGATGGGGGAGCAGGGGAACGCCGCAGAGGTACACTCCCTAGGTTCATCATGTCTCAAGTTACTGGGACTCTTGGTAGAGCACTGTTGAGGCCAGAACAGTGCGAAGAGGTGATGTCGTGGATTGTTGACAATGCTTCTAGCCATTTGTCCACCAGTCAGTCTTCCACGCAGTCCACCCATGTCACTGAAATCGGCACTCCTCCAGCTCCTCCACCTCAGCCTCCTTCCCCCCAGTCTGCCCCCTCCCACCAAAATTTGGCATTTGAACCGGCATACTCTGAGGAACTGTTTTCTGGACCCTTCCCACAGTCACAATTCACTTGTCCTGCTGCTGCTGAGCTATTTTCCGATGCCCAGGTTTTCCACCAGTCGCAGTCTGTGGGTGATGATGACATTATTCATGTAGTGGAAGAAGTGTATAAAGAGGTGTTGGACGATGAGGAGACACAGTTGTCAGACAGTGGTGAAGTTGTTGTCAGGGCAGGAAGTCCAAGGGGGGAGCAGACTGAGGGATCGGAGGATGATGAGGTGACAGACCCAAGCTGGGTTGATAGGCCGGGTGAACACAGTGCTTCTGAGACGGAGGCGAGTCCTATTGCAGAACAGGTTGGAAGAGGCAGTGGTGGGGCCAGACGGAGAGGCAGGGCCAGAGCTGGTGCATCAGCGCCAAATGTTGCCCGTAGTCAAGCTCCCGTGGCGAGGGCTAGATTTTCAGAAGTCTGGAGGTTCTTTAAAGAAACACCGGATGACCGACGGACTGTGGTGTGCAACCTTTGCCAAACCAGGATCAGCAGGGGTTCCACCACTACTAGCTCAACTACCACCAGTATGCGCAGGCATCTGAATGCTAAACACCCCACTCAATGGCACCAAGCCCGTTCACCTCCGGCCGGGCACATCACTGCTCCTTCCCCTGTGTCATCTGCTAGTCAGCCCCCTGCCCAGGACCCCGGCCCAAACACCTCCCGTGCGAAAACTCCATCTTCGCCTCCACGATCCTCCACAGCATCCACCAGCGTTCAGCTCTCCATACCCCAGACGCTGGAGCGCAAAAGGAGGTATAGCGCAACCCACCGACACGCCCAAGCCCTCAACGTCCACATCTCCAAGTTGCTTAGCCTGGAGATGCTGCCCTATAGGCTGGTAGAGACCGAGGCCTTTCGAAACCTCATGGCGGCGGCCGCCCCTCGGTATTCGGTCCCCAGCCGCCACTACTTTTCCCGATGTGCCGTCCCAGCCCTGCACAAGCACGTGTCAGAGAACATCCTCCGTGCCCTGACCAACGCCGTTTCTGACAAGGTCCACCTGACCACGGACACGTGGACGAGTGCTGCCGGGCAGGGCCACTATATATCGCTGACGGCACATTGGGTTAACTTGGTGGAGGCTGGGACCGAGTCTGACCCTGGGGCTGGTCATATACTGCCGACGCCGAGGATTGCGGGGCCTACCTCGGTCCAGGTCTCAAAGGCCTACTATGCCTCCTCCTCCTTCTTACCCCTCCTCCACCTCCTCCTCTGAATTACCATCCGTGGGCATGGCGCCATCAGTCGGTAGCTCTAGGCACATTGGCAGTGCCATCGCTAAGCGACAGCAGGCGGTGCTCAAACTGCTGAGCCTAGGCGATAAAAGGCACACCGCCCAAGAGTTATTACAGGGCATCACGGCGCAGACTGATCTGTGGCTGGCACCGCTGAACCTGAAGCCAGGCATGGTTGTGTGTGACAACGGCCGTAACCTGGTGGCAGCTCTGCAACTCGGCAGACTGACACATGTGCCATGCCTGGCCCATGTGTTAAATCTCATAGTTCAGCGTTTCCTCAAGACATACCCCAATCTGTCTGATTTGCTCACGAAGGTGCGCCGCATCTGTGCGCATTTCAGGAAGTCCAGCACAGATGCTGCCACTCTCAGGGCAGCGCAGCGCCGCCTCCAACTGCCCGCTCACCGACTGTTGTGCGACGTGCCCACGAGGTGGAATTCAACACTAACCATGTTATACAGAGTTTACCAGCAGCGCAGAGCGATTGTAGACTGCCAGATGTCAACTTCCACCAGAACTGGTAGTCAGGTCAGTCAGCTTCCTCAAGTCTACAAGGAGGAGTGGACGTGGATTTCTGATATCTGTCAGGTGCTGAGTAACTTTGAGGAGTCAACACAGATGGTCAGTGGTGATGCCGCCATCATCAGCCTCACCATCCCGCTGCTTGGCCTGTTGAAAAACTCTCTGGTCAGCATGAAGTCGGAAGCTTTGCGCTCGTCACAAGAGACGGGGGAAGAAGATTCCCTTGTTGATAGCCAAAGCACCCTTAGGTCTGTTTCTCAGCGCATATCGGAGGAGGTGGAGGAGGATGAGGAGGAAGAGGAGGAGAATGTTGGCGAGACAGAAGAGGGGACCATTGTTCAGTCCTTCACTGTTCAGCGTGTATGGGCAGAAGAAGAGGAGTTGGAGGAGGAGGAAATGGACAGTCAGGCCAGTGAGGGGAGTCAATTCTTGCGCGTTGGGACTCTGGCGCATATGGCAGATTTCATGCTAAGCTGCCTATCCCGTGACCCTCGCGTTCAAAGAATTTATTCCAGCACCGATTACTGGGTATTCACTCTCCTGGACCCACGGTACAAGCAAAATCTTTCCACTCTCATCCCTGGAGAGGAAAGGAGTGAGAGAATGCATGAATACCAGCAGGCCCTGGTGCACAAGCTGAAACAGTATTTCCCTTCTGACAGCGCTAGCGGCAGAGGGCGTACTTCTGCGGGACAAGTAGCGAGGGAGAGTAGGCGACCAGGCAGCTTGTCCAGCACTGGCAGGGGTACGCTTTACAAGGCCTTTGCCAGTTTTATGTCACCCCAGCAAGACACTGTCACCTGTCCCCAGTCTCGGCAGAGTAGGGCTGATCTTTACAGAAAGATGGTGAGGGAGTACGTAGCTGACCATACCATCGTCCTAAATGATCACACAGCTCCCTACAACTACTGGGTTTCAAAGCTGGACATGTGGCACGAACTGGCGCTGTACGCCTTGGAGGTTCTTGCCTGCCCTGCCGCTAGCGTGTTGTCCGAGCGGGTTTTCAGTGCAGCTGGTGGCATCATCACCGATAAGCGTACACGCCTGTCGACTGACAGCGCTGACAGGCTGACGCTTATCAAGATGAATAAAGCCTGGATTTCTCCGCATTTCCATTCTCCACCAGGTGAAAGAAGCTGAACCTGAATAATGTATGCACTCCTCCTCCTCATTGTCCTCCTTCTCCTCCTCTTTGTACACTAAAGCAGAGGAAACTGGCTATTTTTTTGCCAGGGCCAACTGGCTCTGGCTATAGTACTCTATGTATTTAATTTTTCTGGAGGGCCAACTACCCTGTCCTCTGTTTTAAACAATTTTTGGGAGTGCCACATACAGGCACTCAATCTATGTAATTTTTCTGGAGGACCAGCTACCTGCTCCTCTGGTTTGAAAACTTTTTTAGACTGCCACATACAGGCACTCAATTTATTTAATCTTTTTGGAGGACCAGCTACCTGTTCCTCTGCTTTGAAAACTTTTTTGGACTGCCACATACAGGCACTCAATCTATGTAATTTTTCTGGAGGATCAGCTACCTGCTCCTCTGGTTTGAAAACTTTTTTGGACTGCCACATACAGGCACTCAATTTATTTAATCTTTTTGGAGGACCAGCTACCTGCTCCTCTGCTTTGAAAACTTTTTTGGACTGCCACATACAGGCACTCAATCTATGTAATTTTTCTGGAGGACCAGCTACCTGCTCCTCTGGTTTGAAAACTTTTTTGGACTGCCACATACAGGCACTATCCAAATTAAATTGTCTCCATAGCAGCCTCCACACGTCGTCTTTTTAGCTGCCTTCACACGTTGTCTCCATTGCTACCTCCACACGTCATCGCCATAGCTGCCTCCAAAAGTAGTCCATATAGCTGCCTCCATACATGGTCCCCTTATCAAACGAGCTGTGTCAGGCAGAATTTTGGATTGTTTTCATGGCTTCCATGTTAACTTTGTCGCCACCCTGCTGTGTAATCCACAAAATATACTGGCAAACTTTTATCATTTGCCAATATTATTTCAGCGCTTCTTGCGCATCTGTTTACATTCCCCTCACCCGCCAGAACCCAAACTTATAAGAACGCTACTACACTTGATCTTATACAAAAGGTTCTTAGAAGTACTGTTTGGGGAGTAGCCTAGAGACAGGGGCTTAGATTGGCGAAAGCTCCCCTGGCAGCGGAGCGCCAGCTCCATCCCAAGATCCAACTAACATAGTTTTAACTGCAGCACCTTTAATCTACTACTAGTTCACTGCCTCCATACATGGTCCCCTTATCAAACGAGCTGTGTCAGGCAGAATTTTGGATTGTTTTCATGGCTTCCATGTTAACTTTGTCGCCACCCTGCTGTGTAATCCACAAAATATACTGGCAAACTTTTATCATTTACCAATATTATTTCAGCGCTTCTTGCGCATCTGTTTACATTCCCCTCACCCGCCAGAACCCAAACTTATAAGAACGCTACTACACTTGATCTTATACAAAAGGTTCTTAGAAGTGCTGTTTGGGGAGTAGCCTAGAGACAGGGGCTTGGATTGGCGAAAGCTCGCCTGGCAGCGGAGCGCCAGCTCCATCCCAAGATCCAACTAACATAGTTTTAACTGCAGCACCTTTAATCTACTACTAGTTCACTGCCTCCATACATGGTCCCCTTATCAAACGAGCTGTGTCAGGCAGAATTTTGGATTGTTTTCATGGCTTCCATGTTAACTTTGTCGCCACCCTGCTGTGTAATCCACAAAATATACTGGCAAACTTTTATCATTTACCAATATTATTTCAGCGCTTCTTGCGCATCTGTTTACATTCCCCTCACCCGCCAGAACCCAAACTTATAAGAACGCTACTACACTTGATCTTATACAAAAGGTTCTTAGAAGTGCTGTTTGGGGAGTAGCCTAGAGACAGGGGCTTGGATTGGCGAAAGCTCGCCTGGCAGCGGAGCGCCAGCTCCATCCCAAGATCCAACTAACATAGTTTTAACTGCAGCACCTTTAATCTACTACTAGTTCACTGCCTCCATACATGGTCCCCTTATCAAACGAGCTGTGTCAGGCAGAATTTTGGGTTGTTTTCATGGCTTCCACATCAAACTTGTTAACTTTGTCGCCACCCTGCTGTGTAATCCACAAAATATACTGGCAAACTTTTATCATTTACCAATATTATTTGAGTGCTTTTTGCTTACCTCCTTTGGTTCCTCTCTGCCACCCATTGGTTTTAAGCCTGAGTCCATTTGGGGTATGTTGCCAAGACACTCTCTAGCCTGCCGCTGCTGCCGCTGCCTCTGCATAGTCCCCTATAGTGTCAGGGTCAATTATTGGATGTTTTAGATGCTACCAGCTTTATTCTGTCACTCTGTCATGGCCATGCTGTTGCCCATACTTTTGGCATAATGGTGCGATTAAGCAGCCTCAGAGGCATCCATGCATGCTGCCCCTGCTGTTTCCTGTCCATTTCCGTGGTGTTTCCATCCTTTTCTGAGGTTCCCAGTTGCTTGGCCAAGCTTCCCTGTGCAGATCCCTGGTCCCCTTGAAAAGTTCGTCGGGAAAAGTTTGTCTCGAATAACGAGTACCCGAGCATTTTAGTGCTCGCTCATTTCTAGTTATGATGAATCTCCCCCTTTGTCTCAATAGGCAGTGCAACAAAATGTTAAAGGGTTTATTTGAAAACATGTATTTTATACATCTACTTTATACTCTTTGTTTGCACTTATGGGTACCAAGGTTGGTTAACCCCTTATCACCGACACTAGTTTTCAACTCAATAACCAGACTTGATTTGTCAAATCTGACATGTCTCACAATAATTGGTTATAACTTCGGAACGCTTTAATATATCCAGGTGATTTTGAGAATGTTTTCTCGTGACACATTGGACTTCATGTTAGTTGAAAAATTTAAGTGATAAGTTTTGCATTTCGTTCTGAAAAAAAGTGAAAGTTTGTAAAAATTCTTCATTTTCCAAGTTTGAAATGTTCTGCTTTCCAGAAAGGAAGTAAGACTACCCAAAAAGCTTGATAATTAACATTTAAGGAATATCTGCTTTATGTTGAGACGATATTTTACGCGTCCTGTCATTTTTCTAGGATGTTATGAGGGGCAGAACTTTAGGTGCGATTTTTCTCATTTTCATGAAAATTGCCAAAACGCACATTTTGAGGGACAACTCAGCTTTCAAGTGACTTCGAAAGGCCTAAATAATAGTAAAACCCCATAAATTACCCCACTATAGAAACTTCACCCCTCAACGTATGTAAAACAACTTCTATTAAGTCCATTAACCCTTTAAGTGTTTCACATGGGTTAAAACAATACGGATTTGCGATTTAGAAACGTTTCAATTTTTTTGGAAAATACATTAATTTAGGCCAAAACTGACAGTTTCATAATAAATTAAATGATGAAACGCTCTGCAACGTTTGATGCCCAATTTCTCCTGAGTGTACTGATACCCCATACTTGGTGGTAAACTGCTGTATGGGCGCACGGCCAAGTATAGAATGAATGGAGGCGCCATTCACAGCAGACTTGTATTGTCACATTGTACAAGCTATAAATTTTAATTTTTTTTGTTAATGTTATTATTTACGGGATGCGATACAATTAGAGATGAGTGAGCACTAAAATGCTCGGGTACTCGTTATTCGAGACTAACTTTTCCCGATGCTCGAGTGCTAGTCTCGAATAACGAGCCCCATTGAAGTCAATGGGAGACTCGAGCATTTTTCAAGGGGACCAAGGCTCTGCACAGGGAAGCTTGGCCAAACACCTGGGAACCTCAGAAAAGGATGGAAACACCACGGAAATGGACAGGAAACAGCAGGGGCAGCATGCATGGATGCCTCTGAGGCTGCTTAATCGCACCATTATGCCAAAATTATGGGCAACAGCATGGCCATGACAGAGTGACCGAATGAGGCTAGATAGCATCTAAAACATGCAATAATTGACCCTGACACTATAGGGGACGGCATGCAGAGGCGGAGGCAGCGGCAGCAGCGGCAGGCTAGAGAGTGTCATGGCGACATACCCTAAATGGACTCAGGCTTCACCAAAGGAGGTGAGCAAGAAGCGCTGAAATGATTTCCTATGTGAACAAAAGGTTGACGGTATATTTAGTCGATAACACAGCATGGTGGCGACATAGTGACCAAGTTCCATAACGTATCTGGTGAAACACCCAGAAAAATGAGCCTGACACAGCTCTTTTGATAAGGGGACGACATGTGGAGGCAGCCATGGAGACGACTTCCATGATTAAGAGCGACAGTATGGGGCATTCATATTGCGCTGCTATGATTGCAACTTCAGGTCTCCAGCATGGCGGCGACAGATGGGCCGAGTTCCACTATGTATCTGGTGAAACACCTGAAAATTCTGCCTGACACAGCTCGTTTGATAAGGGGATGATGTGCTGCATATCCTCTCGTGCTCCAGCGTCTGGGGTATAGAGAGTTGAAATGAGACATTGGTGGACGCTGTGGAGGATCGTGGAGGCAACATGGACAGGAAACAGCAGGGGCAGCATGCATGGATGCCTCTTAGGCTGCCTAATCTTGGGATGGAGCTGGCGGTCCACTGCCAGGCGAGCCTTCGCCTGTCTAAGCCCCTGTCTCTCGGCTCCTCCCCACCCAAAATGGGCCTGAGGGCCAGAAGCGTTTACTTTGAAAAAATTATAATTTTCAAAGCAGGCCGGGTCGTTGGAATATTTCACCTAGGAATAATGGAATAGCATAGTGGTTCTATTTTTAATTGTTTTTACGGAAATGGTTCCATGATTAAGAGCGACAGTATGGGACATCCATATTGCGCTGCTATGATTGCAACTTCAGGTCTCCAGCATGGCAGCGACAGATGGGCCGAGTTCCACTATGTATCTGGTGAAACACCTGAAAATTCTGCCTGACACAGCTCATTTGATAAGGGGATGATGTATGGAGGCAGTGAACTAGTAGTAGATTAAAGGTGCTTTTGTATAAGATCAAGTGTAGTAGCGTTCTTATAAGTTTGGGTTATGGCGGGTGAGCGGAATGTAAACAGATGCGCAAGAAGCACTGAAATAATATCGGTAAATGATAAAAGTTTGCCAGTATATTTTGTGGATTACACAGCAGGGTGGCGACAAAGGTAACAAGTTTGATGTGGAAGCCATGAAAACAACCCAAATTCTGCCTGACACAGTTCGTTTGATAAGGAGACCATGTATGGAGGCAGCTGCTATGGAGACAATTTAATTTGGATAGTGCCTGTATGTGGCAGTCCAAAAAAGTTTTCAAACCAGAGGAGCAGGCAGGTGGTCCTCCAGAAAAATTAAATAAATTGAGTGCCTGTATGTGGCAGTCCAAAAAAGTTTTCAAACCAGAGGAGCAGGTAGGTGGTCCTCCAGAAAAATTAAATACATAGAGTACTATAGCTAGAGCCAGTTGGCCCTGGCAAAAAATAGCCAGTTTCCTCTGCTTTAGTGTACAAATAGGAGGAGAAGGAGGACAATGAGGAGGAGGAGTGCATTATTCAGGTTGAGCTTCTTTCACCTGGTGGAGAATGAAATTCCGGAGAAATCCAGGCTTTATTCATCTTTATAAGCGTCAGCCTGTCAGTGCTGTCAGTCGACAGGCGTGTACGCTTATCGGTGATGATGCCACCAGCTGCACTGAAAACCCGCTCGGACAACACGCTAGCGGCAGGGCAGGAAAGAACCTCCAAGGCGTACAGCACCAGTTCGTGCCACATGTCCAGCTTTGAAACCCAGTAGTTGTAGGGAGCTGTGTGATCATTTAGGACGATGGTATGGTCAGCTACGTACTCCCTCACCATCTTTCTGTAAAGATCAGCCCTACTCTGCCGAGACTGGGGACAGGTGACAGTGTCTTGCTGGGGTGACATAAAACTGGCAAAGGCCTTGTAAAGCGTACCCCTGCCAGTGCTGGACAAGCGTAATCGGTGCTGGAATAAATTCTTTGAACGCGAGGGTCACGGGATAGGCAGCCTAGCATGAAATCTGCCATATGCACCAGAGTCCCAACGCGCAAGAATTCACTCCCCTCACTGGCCTGACTGCCCATTTCCTCCTCCTCCAACTCCTCTTCTTCTGCTCATACACGCTGAACAGTGAAGGACTGAACAATGGTCCCCTCTTCTGTCTCCCCAACATTCTCCTCCTCTTCCTCCTCATCCTCCTTCACCTTCTCCGATATGCGCTGAGAAACAGACCTAAGGGTGCTTTGGCTATCAACAAGGGAATCTTCTTCCCCCGTTTCTTGTGACGAGCGCAAAGCTTCCCGACTTCATGCTGACCAGAGAGTTTTTCAACATGCCAAGCAGCGGGATGGTGAGGCTGATGATGGCGGCATCACCACTGACCATCTGTGTTGACTCCACAAAGTTACTCAGCACCTGACAGATATCAGAAATCCACGTCCACTCCTCATTGTAGACTTGAGGAAGCTGACTGACCTGACTACCAGTTCTGGTGGAAGTTGACATCTGGTAGTCTACAATCGCTCTGCGCTGCTTGTAAACTCTAGATAACATGGTTAATGTTGAATTCCACCTCGTGGGCACGTCGCACAACAGTCGGTGAGCGGACAGTTGGAGGCGGCGCTGCGCTGCCCTGAGAGTGGCAGCATCTGTGCTGGACTTCCTGAAATGTGCACAGATGCGGCGCACCTTCGTGAGCAAATCAGACAGATTGGGGTATGTCTTGAGGAAATGCTGAACTATGAGATTTAACACATGGGCCAGGCATGGCACATGTGTCAGTCTGCCGAGTTGCAGAGCCGCCACCAGGTTACGGCCGTTGTCACACACAACCATGCCTGGCTTCAGGTTCAGCAGTGCCAGCCACAAATTAGTCTGCGCCGTGATGCCCTGTAATAGCTCTTGGGCGGTGTGCCTTTTATCGCCTAGGCTCAGCAGTTTGAGCACCGCCATGCCCACGGATGGTAATTTGGAGGAGGAGGTGGAGGAGGGGTGGGAGGAGGAGGAGGCATAGTAGGCCTTTGAGACCTGGACCGAGGTAGGCCCCGCAATCCTCAGCGTCGGCAGTATATGACCAGCCCCAGGGTCAGACTCGGTCCCAGCCTTCACCAAGTTAACCCAATGTGCCATCAGGGATATATAGTGGCCCGGAGGATGTTCTCTGACACGTGCTTGTGCAGGGACGGCACATCGGGAAAAGTAGTGGCGGCTGGGGACCGAATTCCGAGGGGCGGCCGCCGCCATGAGGTTTCGAAAGGCCTCGGTCTCTACCAGCCTATAGGGCAGCATCTCCAGTCTAAGCAACTTGGAGATGTGGACGTTGAGGGCTTGGGTGTGTGGGTGGGTTGCGCTATACTTCCTTTTGCGCTCCAGCGTCTGGGGTATGGAGAGATGAACGCTGGTGGATGCTGTGGAGGATCGTGGAGGCGAAGATGGGGTTTTCGCACGGGAGGTGTTTGGGCTTGGTGCCATTGAGTGGGGTGTTTAGCATTCATATGCCTGCGCATACTGGTGGTAGTTAAGCTAGTAGTTGTGGAACCCCTGCTGATCCTGGTTTGGCACAGTTTGCACACCACAGTCCGTCGGTCATCCGGTATTTCTTTAAAGAACCTACAGACTTCTGAAAATCTAGCCCTCGCCACAGGAGCTTGACTACGGGAAACATTTGGCGCTGATGCACCAGCTCTGCCCTGCCTCTCCGGCTGGCCCCACCACTGCCTCTTCCAACCTGTTCTGCTATAGGACTCGCCTCCGTCTCAGAAGCACTGTGTTCACCCGGCCTATCAACCCAGCTATCTGCTCCCCCCCTCGGACTTCCTGCCCTGACAACAACTTCACCACTGTCTGACAACCGTGTCTCCTCATCGTCCGACACCTCTTTACACACTTCTTCCACTACGTCAATAATGTCATCATCACCCACAGACTGCGACTGGTGGAAAACCTGGGCATCGGAAAATAGCTCAGCAGCAACCAGACAAGTGGTTTGTGACTGTGGGAAGGGTCCAGAAAACAGTTCCTCAGAGTATGCCGGTTCAAATGCCAAATTTTGCTGGGAGGGGGCAGACTGGGGGAAAGGAGGCTGAGGTGGAGGAGCTGGAGGAGTGCTGATTTCGTTGACATGGGTGGACTGCTTGGAAGACTGACTGGTGGACAAATGGCTAGAAGCATTGTCCGCAATCCACGACATCACCTCTTCGCACTGTTCTGGCCTCAACAGTACTCTACCACGACTCCCAGTAGCTTGAGACATGATGAATCTAGGGAGTGTAGCTCTGCGGCGTTCCCCTGCTCCCTCATCAGCAGGTGGTGTCTCACCCCGCCCAGGACCACGGCCTCTGACCCCTGCAGTAGTTGGACGCCCACGTCCACGCCCTCTACCCCTAGCCCTCGGGTTAAACATTTTCCAAATTAAGGTGTAAACTTTAATTTTTTTTTTTTTAAACAAAACGATGCTATCCTATTGCTATGGCTAGTTTCTAACCTACACTGACAGCACACAACTGGATTTTGTGCTGTGCCTGATGACTTTGAGTTATAAAAAGAAATAAAGGTAAAAAAAAATAAATCAGCAGACTCTGCCTAATTCAAATCAAACCCCTAATAAATTGTCCCACTTCGGTGTTTGAGGTGGATATGTGTGTCACTAAGAGCTAAACACAACGGTCGCAGGTCTCCCAGCAAATTCCTCACAATATGGTACTAGCTGCACTACTAATGCCAGCAAGCCCAGCCACAAGCAAACAAAAAAAAGGAAAATATAACGCTATTGTAGGCCTAAGTAAGCCGTTGGGGTTCTCCTATGGCTATTTTCTAGCCTACACTGAAAGCACACTGCTTTGCCAGATTAGTTTGAGCTATAAAAAGAAATAAAGGTAAAAAAAAATAAATCAGCAGACTCTGCCAAATTCAAATCAAACCCCTAATAAATTGTCCCACTTCGGTGTTTAACCCCTTAACGCTGAAGCCACTTTTCACCTTCCTGACACGGCCCATTTTTTCAAATCTGCCCTGTGTCACTATAAGTGGTTATAACTTCGGAACGCTTTAACATATCCAAGTGATTTTAAAATTGTTTTCTCGTGACACATCGTACTTCAGGTTATTTGAAACATTTTGGTGGTATGTTTTGCATTTATTTATGAGAAAATCAGATATTTGGTGAAAATTTGGAAAAATTTTTGATTTTTGAACTTCAAAATGTTCTACTTTTTCCATACATAGTCATAACCGCAAAAAAACATAATAACTAACATTCACTAAATGTCTAATTTATGTGGACATGGTTTTTTATGCATACTCTTATTTTTGTAGGATGTTATGGGGCTTTGAACATTAGGTGCGATTTTTCACATTTTCATAAAAAACGCAAAATCCTGCTATTGAGGGACCTGCTCAGGTTTCAAATCACTTTGAGAGACCTAAATAAAAGTAAACCCCATAAATTACCCCATTATAGAAACTACGCCCCTCAACGTACGTGAAACAACTTTTATGAAGTTTGTTAACCCTTTAATTGTTTTACAGGGGTTAAAACAAAATCGGATGCAATTTTGAAAGTAAAATTTTTTTGGCTAAATTAATATGTTTTTCAAAAAATGTACAAATTCTCAGTGGATAAAATACCAAAACGCTCCACAAAATTTGATACCCAATCTCTTCCGTATATAATAATACCCCATATGTGGTGGTAACCTGCTGTATGGGCACACGCCAGGGCATCGAAGGGAGCTGCGCCATTCAGAGCAGATTATGCATTGTCAATTTTTATTGGCTATACAATCTTTATTTTTTTGGCAATTTGGACATATAAGGGCTTATTTTCTGCGACATGAGATGCACTTTACAAATACTTCATTTTAGTGGGTCATTAGCTTATTGATGAGATTTTATTAACTCTTGAATGTATGGGTGAAAAGAAAATTGTTAATTTTGGTTTACTTTCTTTTCATATTTTTTGGGGGTCGTACACCGTACACTAAAAATATTATATTATCTTCATTCTATAGGTCACTACGATTACGGTGATACCTCATTTATATAGTTTTTCATTTATTTTTACAATTTTACTGGATAAAAACTAATATAGAGGAAATCTCATTTGTTTTTGCATCGCCATCTTTTCGGAGACATAACTTTAATATTTTTTGGTTGACAGAGCTAGTTTAGGGCTTATTTTTTACGTGTTGAGTTGTTCTTTTCAGTGGTACCATTTTTGCGCACATAACTTTTTTTGATCACTTTTTAGAACATTTTTGTGTAGAGATTTTATGAAAAATGTACATTTTTGGCGTGTTTTTCGGGTTTTGTTTTTACGACGTTCACCGAGCGGGTCCAATAATGTTTCTGAGTTATTGTACGGATTGTTACGGACGCGGCGATACCAAATATGTGGGGTTTTTTGGCGATTTTGTGTTTTTTTCACTTTATTGCATGTGTATAGGGAATATTTGTGTTTAGGGGACTCTAACTTTATTTAATTAATTATTTTTATTATGTAGTGTTTTTATGTAGTGTTTTTAACATTTTTATTAACTTTTACAGGTTAGCTTGAACAAGTGATCCACTGATCACTTGTTCAAGCTCTTCTTCACATTACACAGTGTAATACAGATGTATTACACTGTGTAATGTAACACACTGAGCATGCTGCGCATGCTCAGTGTGTTACAGCCGGGTCCTGTCAGAAGGCAGGACCCGGCTCCCGGCAGGAGGATCGCGCAGCCCTGGGCACCGGCAGTCCCGGGGCTGCGATCGGAGCAGCGGACCCCCCCCGGTAAGCGCCGCGGGGGGGCCCGATTCTTCTGAAATGCCCCTTGCACGCCGCGGTCAGCGCGACCGCGGCGTGTCAGGGGTTAACACCCGCGATCGGAGAAATCTCCGATCGCGGGTGTTAGAGGCAGGTGTCGGCTATAATGTATAGCTGCCACCTGCAGCTTCTGGCGCCGGCTCCGTTCAGGAGCCGGTGCCAGAAGCATGACGTAATAGTACTGCATTTTGCGGGAACGCACCTCCCGCGATGCAGTACTATTACGTCAAATGTCGGGAAGGGGTTAAGGTGGATATGTGTGTCACTAAGAGCTAAACACAACGGTAGCAAGTCCCCCTGCAAATTCCTCACAATATGGTACTAGCACTACTAATGGCAGCAAGCCCAGCCACAGGCAAACCAAAAAAAAGTAAAATAAAATGTTATTGTAGCCCTAAGAAGGGCTGTTGGGTTCTTGTTGAATCACTCCTGCCTAACACTATTCTAATAGAACACCCTAACGCTTTCCCTGACCAGCAGCAGCTCTCTCCCTAGCGGCATCCAGACAGAGAATGATCCGAGCAGCGCGGGCAGGGGCTAGTCTATTCCAGGGTCACCTGATCTGGCCAGCCAACCACTGCTATCGACGTGTAAGGGTACCACGTCATACTGGGTGGAGTGCAGAGTCTCCTGGCTTGTGATTGGCTCTGTTTCTGGCCGCCAAAAATCACAATGGCGGGAGATGCCATTTTCTCGAGCGGATTCGTCCGAGCAACGAGCAGTTTCGAATACGCTAATGCTCGAACGAGCATCAAGCTCGGACAAGTATGTTCGCTCATCTCTAGATACAATGTATAGATAATTCATTTTGGGGGTCTATAGCTTATTCATGAGATTTTATTAACTATTTCAAGGGGGACACAAACAAAATAATCAATTTTTATTTTGGATTTTTAGCACTTTTTGTAAAAATAATATTTTATCTTTAGTCTCTGGTTCACTACGATTGCGGTGATACCTCATTTATATAGTTTTTCTTATCTTTGCTCAATTTTACTGAGCAAAACCAATATTGGAGAAAATCACATTGTTTTTACTATTGACAACTTTTCAGGGCCATAACTTTTGTATATTTCTGTTGTCAGATCTGGTTGAGGGCTTATTTTTTGCGTAAATTGTTGTTCTATTCAGTCGTATCATATTAGGGAACGTAGCTTTTTTTGATCACTTTTTAGAACAATTTTTGTGATGTTGTTTGATGAAAAATTGTATATTATGGTAAGTTTTTCGTGTGTTTTTTTTATTGTCGTTCACCGAGCGGGTTCAATATTGATTGAAATTTATTGTACAGATTAATACGGACGCGGTGATACCAAATATGTACGTTTTCTGTGTTTTATATACTTTATTTTTCCGATCCCGGGTGTTAGTGCCGGGTCTGGGCTATGATATCACAGCCCGACACCGGCACCAGCAAGACCCGGTGTCCCAAAATCTTCTTCTGACACACCGCCGTAGAAAGGCGTCGCATCAGAAGAAGTACCCTTAATGACCTCGTAAAAATCCGATACGGCGGTCATTAAGGGGTTAATGACTGCCACAGAAACTGTATGGCTTAGACCTGTTGGAAGTTGGAGACACGTGTTACAAGACTGCAGAGGATTAGCATATGTGTAATTGTAGGAAGGCAGTCTAGGGCAATTTTCAGTTGCAGGATAGAGTATGCGAATACAAATTCCATCAACATGCTGCATCTGCAGTGCAAAGTAAGTTGTGTTGTGGTCTTTAAATCCATAGCATGCCAACTATCACTGGGCTAATAGTGGGGGATTCTCCTGGTCAAACAAGCCCATTTCTAATGGTTTCCGCGGCAGCAAATACAAGGTGGAGAAATTTACCTATGGACAATACATGTTTCTAACAAAGGAGTTGTAAATCCCGTGGTCAATGTCATAGAGCTTTTTCGGGTGTGTTCACAAAGTTTTCACAGTGCCTGAGGGTCACAGCTTATAATTAACAATACAGCAGACCAGAGTTGAACCTGGATTTTTATTTCATGGAGAATAAAATTGAGCGGGTTGGTTGAAATTCTTTATCGATGAGTTTGAATTTGCTGACAAAAATCAGTTTGGGACCCAGATATTGTGCCGAACTTCGATCCGAACATGAACCCCATTGAAGTCAATGGGGACCCTAATTTTAACAGCCAAAAATGCTGGAAAATAGAGTTTATAATGACTAGAATGGTGTGAATAACAGGGCAGTTGCCCTGTCTTCAGTGGGCTAAGGAAAGTTCTTGAAATAATAACATAACATTAAAAAAACAAAGAAATAGAAAAAATACAATAATAAAAAATGCTGTATAGGTCAGTACTTGAAGTTATTGCCAGTTAGCCACCTGGTAAGCTGGAAGAGTCTGACCAGCTCTTCCTCGCTACCATTGGGAATCGTACCTCTGTAATTCCACTCATATGTTACCCATTGCTACCACCTACTGCCGGAATGCTGAAGTGACACCTGTAATATCATTGTGAGGGTTAATGTAGCACCCCTTCCCCTTAGGCGAGGTTCTTTCCAAATTGGGGCAAGAGGGGCCGCCACATACAGTGCTTACTAAAAGGGGGGAAAAAGGGGGGGAAAGTACGTGATGCCACTTGGGATGATCGTTGATTTGGGCCCCTGGGAGATAGGTGCTGTGGGTCAGCGTGATGTTTAACCCTTCTTGACTAGAGCTGGCTCCTTGGGGATGGATAGAGAAGGTCACTTGCCTTGTGGTGATGGCAGTGCCCACACTTGTTCTTGACGTGACTTCACACTTGTACTTGAACGTTAACTGTCTCAATTGCTCCTCATATGTACTGAACTTTTCTGTCTGTGCTAACTCACTCGGCCTCTGTTTCAGCCTGGCTCCTCAGATCACCTAAGATCTCCTGCCTGTCTCCTCTTACATCATCCTGCAACAGACTAACTCCTCCTTTCTTCTTCCCATAATCCTTGTGTGCTTCTCTTTTAGCTTGGTAGGCCAGCCCCTTTCTTTATTAAACATATAATGATTAAAGGTGTGTCCCAAGGTTTATTATTTCTTTGTCATAATTTATTTACTTAAAGAAATCATAAAAACCAGTTCTACATTATTCCAGACAATCAATGTGGACCCTCACATTCGTGTGAGTCGTAGGCGGCCAGTTTCTGACATAGAAGCACTGACACAGTTGCAAATTTCTTGCACAGTACAAGAAATTGCTATTACTTTTGTAGCTATGCCAGTGACGGCAAAGTGGAAGGGCACAGGCATATGATAAATTTCCCTTAAATGTTTTTTTCTCATGCTGGTTCTGTGAACTTGTATTATATCTCCCTATTGTAAGTATGCATTCCTAATAAAAGAGAAAAAAGCAGAATCTTTTATCTTTTAATTACCATTGTAAGAGTAACAGAGCACCACCTGTTGAAAGCCTATATTATTGCACCCTGTTATGTGTGTGAAGCATAGTCTATCCACATGATGAGAGGGGAAAAATACATGGAAAAATAAGGAGAAAAGTTATTTACTGTATTTGTAGTGCACGTCATACTTTTTTTCCTTTTTTTTTCTTACCTTACCTTTGTTCTTAAAATTGGAAAAAGCACTTATTGATGATTGGTGCATGTGATGAGGACTGTAACACAAATCAATAGTCCCGCGTGGTTTCCTACTTTTGTATATTCTGTGGACTTTAAAGGGAACCAAAGACCCCTTTTTAGCCTCCCACATGCCCCCACAAGCACTTAATAGCATATTCCCAAACAGTTTTTATCAAAATTCTGTAATTTATGGATCAAATGAAAACATATTAAACTTTACCCGACTCCCTGCCAGCTGTGTCCCCTGTATTACCTGGCTGTGTTCATCACAGAGTTGAGTCCCCCACCCAGGGCCGGGTTTAGGTGGCGCAAACTGGTGGGGGCCCTCCTTACAATTTTTTTCATTAAAGTAAATGTTGCTAGCAATAAATACATGCCCCAGTAATACATATATATGTATATATATATACATTTCCCCCAGTAATAAATATATATCCAACCCCCTTTAAACCCCTTAACTACGCAGCCTGTTTGTAAGTTAAGGCTCAGACCTTTTTTTTTGAAAATTTGACCAGTGTCTCTTCCTATGGTAGAAACTTTTCAACACTTTAAGATATCCCTGTGATTTTGAGATTGTTTTCTCGTGAGACATTGTAGTTTATGTTAGTAGTATCATTTTGGTGATCAGTTTCTTTTTTGGGGGGTAAAAATTCAACAATTTAGGAAAAATTTGAAAAAAAATTAAAATTTTCAAAGTTTCAAAGAAACCTTTTGCCATTGGTCTTCTTTTTATTTTCATAATTTGTCTTACATCTCCATTTTTTTTATGAATGTGAGAAGGTTTCAAATTTTAGTAGCAACTTCTCAGATTTTCAAGAAATTTGAAAAATGCTACACTTTTGGTGTACAATTCAGTTTGGAAGTGCCATATAAAGGCTTCTGTGCTATATACCCCCACAAGTAACACCAATTTATGAACCTATCATCTCGACCTATTCAAATCAGCATTTGAGAAGTCTGTTATTTTTTTCTCTGGAAGCAAACAAAATGGATTTGAAATTTTCTGATTAAGATTATTGTCATATAATTTATCTGGGGTTGTGGTGAGCATTTTAACCCCCAACATGCTGGCCAAAATCTAATGCAAAGTAAATGGTGCAAGGTAAGAATTGTGTTTTTATCTCAAAAATGTCATTTTAGTGCCTAATATATTGTGACTAGAGATGAGCGAGCACTAAAATGCTCGGGTACTCGTTATTCGAGACAAACTTTTCCCGATGCTCGAGTGCTCGTCTCGAATAACGAGCCCCATTGAAGTCAATGGGAGACTCGAGCATTTTTCAAGGGGACCAAGGCTCTGCACAGGGAAGCTTGGCCAAACACCTGGGAACCTCAGAAAAGGATGGAAACACCACGGAAATGGACAGGAAACAGCAGGGGCAGCATGCATGGATGCCTCTGAGGCTGCTTAATCGCACCATTATGCCAAAACTATGGGCAACAGCATGGCCATGACAGAGTGACAGAATGAAGCTAGATAGCATGTAAAACATCCAATAATTGACCCTGACACTATAGGGGACGGCATGCAGAGGCAGCGGCAGCAGCGGCAGGCTAGAGAGTGGCATGGCGACATACCCTAAATGGACTCAGGCTTCAAACCAATGGGTGGCAGAGAGGAACCAAAGGAGGTGAGCAAGAAGCGCTCAAATAATATCGGTACATGATAAAAGTTTGCCAGTATATTTTGTGGATTACACAGCAGGGTGGCGGCAAAGTTAACATGGAAGCCATGAAAACAACCCAAAATTCTGCCTGACACAGCTCGTTTGATAAGGGGACCATGTATGGAGGCAGTGAACTAGTAGTAGATTAAAGGTGCTGCAGTTAAAACTATGTTAGTTGGATCTTGGCATGGAGCTGGCGCTCCGCTGCCAGGCGAGCTTTCGCCAATCCAAGCCCCTGTCTCTAGGCTACTCCCCAAACAGCACTTCTAAGAACCTTTTGTATAAGATCAAGTGTAGTAGCGTTCTTATAAGTTTGGGATATGGCGGGTGAGGGGAATGTAAACAGATGCGCAAGAAGCGCTGAAATAATATTGGTAAATGATAAAAGTTTGCCAGTATATTTTGTGGATAACACAGCTGGGTGGCGACAAAGTTAACAGCTTTGATGTGGAATCCATGAAAACAACCCAAATTTCTGCCTGACACACCTCGTTTGATAAAGGGACGATGTATGGAGGCAGCTATATGGACGACTTTTGGAGGTAGCAATGGAGACAACGTGTGGAGGCTGCTATGGAGACAATTTAATTTGGATAGTGTCTGTATGTGGCAGTCCCAAAAAGTTTTCAAACCAGAGGAGCAGGTAGGTGGCCCTCCAGAAAAATGAAATAGATTGAGTGCCTGTATGTGGCAGTCCCAAAAAGTTTTCAAACCAGAGGAGCAGGTAGGTGGCCCTCCAGAAAAATGGAATAGATTGAGTGCCTGTATGTGGCAGTCCAAAAAAGTTTTCAAACCAGAGGAGCAGGTAGGTGGCCCTCCAGAAAAATGGAATAGATTGAGTGCCTGTATGTGGCAGTCCAAAAAAGTTTTCAAACCAGAGGAGCAGGTAGGTGGCCCTCCAGAAAAATGGAATAGATTGAGTGCCTGTATGTGGCAGTCCAAAAAAGTTTTCAAACCAGAGGAGCAGGTAGGTGGCCCTCCAGAAAAATGGAAAATATTGAGTGCCTGTATGTGGCAGTCCAAAAAAGTTTTCAAACCAGAGGAGCAGGTAGGTGGCCCTCCAGAAAATGGAATAGATTGAGTGCCTGTATGTGGCAGTCCAAAAAAGTTTTCAAACCAGAGGAGCAGGTAGGTGGCCCTCCAGAAAAATGGAATAGATTGAGTGCCTGTATGTGGCAGTCCAAAAAAGTTTTCAAACCAGAGGAGCAGGTAGGTGGCCCTCCAGAAAAATGGAATAGATTGAGTGCCTGTATGTGGCAGTCCAAAAAAGTTTTCAAACCAGAGGAGCAGGTAGGTGGCCCTCCAGAAAAATGGAATAGATTGAGTGCCTGTATGTGGCAGTCCAAAAAAGTTTTCAAACCAGAGGAGCAGGTAGGTGGCCCTCCAGAAAAATGAAATAGATTGAGTGCCTGTATGTGGCAGTCCAAAAAAGTTTTCAAACCAGAGGAGCAGGTAGGTGGCCCTCCAGAAAAATTGAATAGATTGAGTGCCTGTATGTGGCACTCCCAAAAATTGTTTAAAACAGAGGACCGGGTCGGTGGCCCTCCAGAAAAATTAAATGCATAAAGTACTATAGCTAGAGCCAGTGGGCCCTGTCAAAAAATAGCCAGTTTCCTCTGCTTTACTGTACAAAGAGGAGGAGAAGGAGGAAAATGAGGAGGAGGAGGAGTGGATAAATTATTCAGGTTGAGCTTCCTTCACCTGGTGGAGATTGGAAATGATGAGAAATCCAGGCTTTATTCATCTTAATAAGCGTCAGCCTGTCAGCGCTGTCAGTCGACAGGCGTGTACGCTTATCGGTGATGATGCCACCAGCTGCACTGAAAACCCGCTCGGACAAGACGCTAGTGGCAGGGCAGGCAAGAACCTCCAAGGCGTACAGCGCCAGTTCGTGCCACATGTCCAGCTTTGAAACCCAGTAGTTGTAGGGAGCTGTGTGATCATTTAGGACGATGGTATGGTCAGCTACGTACTCCCTCACCATCTTTCTGTAAAGATCAGCCCTACTCTGCCGAGACTGGGGACAGGTGACAGTGTCTTGCTGGGGTGACATAAAGCTGGCAAAAGCCTTGTAAAGCGTACCCTTGCCAGTGCTGGACAAGCTGCCTGCTCGCCTACTCTCCCTCGCTACTTGTCCCGCAGAACAACGCACTCTGCCGCTAGCGCTGTCAGAAGGGAAATACTGTTTCAGCTTGTGCACCAGGGCCTGCTGGTATTCATGCATTCTCACACTCCTTTCCTCTCCAGGGATGAGAGTGGAAAGATTTTGCTTGTACCGTGGGTCCAGGAGAGTGAACACCCAGTAATCGGTGCTGGAATAAATTCTTTGAACGCGAGGGTCACGGGATAGGCAGCCTAGCATGAAATCTGCCATATGCGCCAGAGTACCAACGCGTAAGAATTCACTCCCCTCACTGGCCTGACTGTCCATTTCCTCCTCCTCCAACTCCTCTTCTTCTGCCCATACACGCTGAACAGTGAAGGACTCAACAATGGTCCCCTCTTGTGTCTCGCCAACATTCTCCTCCTCTTCCTCCTCATCCTCCTCCACCTCCACCTCCTCCGATATGCGCTGAGAAACAGACCTAAGGGTGCTTTGGCTATCAACAAGGGAATCTTCTTCCCCCGTCTCTTGTGACGAGCGCAAAGCTTCCGACTTCATGCTGATCAGAGAGTTTTTCAACAGGCCAAGCAGCGGGATGGTGAGGCTGATGATGGCGGCATTGCCACTGACCATCTGTGTTGACTCCTCAAAGTTACTCAGCACCTGACAGATATCAGACATCCACGTCCACTCCTCATTGTAGACTTGAGGAAGCTGACTGACCTGACTACCAGTTCTGGTGGAAGTTGACATCTGGCAGTCTACAATCGCTCTGCGCTGCTGGTAAACTCTGGATAACATGGTCAGTGTTGAATTCCACCTCGTGGGCACGTCGCACAACAGTCGGTGAGCGGGCAGTTGGAGGCGGCGCTGCGCTGCCCTGAGAGTGGCAGCATCTGTGCTGGACTTCCTGAAATGCACACAGATGCGGCGCACCTTCGTGAGCAAATCAGACAGATTGGGGTACGTCTTGAGGAAACGCTGAACTATCAGATTTAACACATGGGCCAGGCATGGCACATGTGTCAGTCTGCCGAGTTGCAGTGCCGCCACCAAGGTTACGGCCGTTGTCACACACAACCATGCCTGGCTTCAGGTTCAGCGGTGCCAGCCACAGATCAGTCTGCGCCGTGATGCCCTGTAATAGCTCTTGGGCGGTGTGCCTTTTATCGCCTAGGCTCAGCAGTTTGAGCATCGCCTGCTGTCGCTTAGCGACGGCACTGCTGCTGTGCCTAGAGCTACCGACTGATGGCGCCATGCCCACGGATGGTAGTTCGGAGGAGGAGGTGGAGGAGGGGTGGGAGGAGGAGGAGGCATAGTAGGCCTGAAACACCTGGACCGAGGTAGGCCCCGCAATCCTCGGCGTCGGCAGTATATGACCAGCCGCAGGGTCAGACTCGGTCCCAGCCTCCACCAAGTTAACCCAATGTGCCGTCAGCGATATATAGTGGCCCTGCCCGGCAGCACTCGTCCACGTGTCCGTGGTCAGGTGGACCTTGTCAGAAACGGCGTTGGTCAGGGCACGGATGATGTTGTCTGACACGTGCTGGTGCAGGGCTGGGACGGCACATCGGGAAAAGTAGTGGCGGCTGGGGACCGAATACCGAGGGGCGGCCGCCGCCATGAGGTTGCGAAAGGCCTCGGTCTCTACTAGCCTATAGGGCAGCATCTCCAGGCTAAGCAATCTGGAGATGTGGACATTAAGGGCTTGGGCGTGCGGGTGGGTTGCACTATATTTGCGTTTCCGCTCCAGCGTCTGGGGTATGGAGAGCTGAACGCTGGTGGATGCTGTGGAGGATCGTGGAGGCGACGATGGGGTTTTTGTGGCAGGGTCCTGGGCAGGGGGCTGACTATCAGCTGACACAGGGGAAGGAGCAGTGGTGTGCACGGCCGGAGGTGAACGGGCTTGTTGCCACTGAGTGGGGTGTTTAGCATTCATATGCCTGCGCATACTGGTGGTAGTTAAGCTAGTAGTGGTGGAACCCCTGCTGAGCCTGGTTTGGCAAATGTTGCACACCACAGTCCGTCGGTCATCCGGTGTTTCCTTAAAGAACCTCCAGACTTCTGAAAATCTAGCCCTCGCCGCAAGAGCCCTCGCCACGGGAGCTTCACTAGTTGACACATTTGGCGCTGATGCACCAGCTCTGGCCCTGCCTCTCCGTCTGGCCCCACCACTGCCTCTTCCAACCTGTTCTGGTCGAGGACTCTCCTCCGTCTCAGAAGCACTGTGTTCACCCAGCCTATCAACCCAGCTT
This sequence comes from Engystomops pustulosus, assembly GCF_040894005.1. Taxonomy (NCBI): domain Eukaryota; kingdom Metazoa; phylum Chordata; class Amphibia; order Anura; family Leptodactylidae; genus Engystomops; species Engystomops pustulosus. The sequence continues at coordinate 153,869,825 of NC_092415.1, forward strand.
GGGTCTGTCACCTCATCATCCTCCGATCCCTCAGTCTGCTCCCCTCTCGGACTTCGTGCCCTGACAACAACTTCCCCACTGTCTGACAACCGTGTCTCCTCATCGTCGGGCACCTCTTTACACACTTCTTCCACCACGTCAAGAAGGTCATCATCACCCACAGACTGTGACTGGTGGAAAACCTGGGCATCGGAAAATTGCTCAGCAGCAACCGGACAAGTGGTTTGTGAGTGTGGGAAGGGTCCAGAAAACAGTTCCTCAGAGTATGCCGGTTCAAAGGCCAAATTTTCCTGGGAGGGGGCAGACTGGGGGGGAGGAGGCTGAGGTGCAGGAGCTGGAGGAGTGGCGATTTCGGTGACATGGGTGGACTGCGTGGAAGACTGACTGGTGGACAAATTGCTCGAAGCATTGTCGGCAATCCACGACATCACCTGTTCGCACTGTTCTGGCCTCAACAGTGCTCTACCACGAGTCCCAGTAACTTCAGACATGAACCTAGGGAGTGTAGCTCTGCGGCGTTCCCCTGCTCCCTCATCAGCAGGTGGTGTCTCACCCCGCCCAGGACCACGGCCTCTGACCCCTGCAGTAGTTGGACGCCCACGTCCCCGCCCTCGTCCTCTACCCCTAGCCCTCGGGTTAAACATTTTGAAAATGAGAGTTATAACTTTAATTTTTTTTAAACTTTTTTTTGTGTTTTTTGTTTTTTTTTTGTGTTTTTTAGTTTTTAAAACCAAACGATGCTATCCTATTGATATGGCTATTTTCTAGCCAAGTATGAAAGCACACTACTATGCCAGATGAGATGACGCTGAGTTATTAAAAAAATAAACGTAAAATAAAAAAGGCAATGGCAGACTGTGCCTAATTGAAATCCAACCCCTAATAAATTTTCCCACTTCGGTCTTTGCGATGGATATGTGCGTCACTAAGCGCAAAACACAGCGGTCGCAAGTCTCACTACAAATTGCTCACAATTTGCTAGTAGATGCACTGCAGCAAGTACAGCCACCAGCAGATCAACCAGAAATCAAATATATATAACGCTACTGTAGGCGTAAGTAAGCCGTTTGGATTCTCCTATGGCTATTTTCTAGCCAAGTATGAAAGCACACTACTATGCAAGATGAGATGACGCTGAGTTATTAAAAAAATAAACGTAAAATAAAAAAGGAAATGGCAGACTGTGCCTAATTGAAATCCAACCCCTAATAAATTTTCCCACTTCGGTCTTTGCGATGGATATGTGCGTCACTAAGCGCAAAACACAGTGGTCGCAAGTCTCACTACAAATTGCTCACAATTTGCTAGTAGATGCACTGCAGCAAGTACAGCCACCAGCAGATCAACCAGAAATCAAATATATATAACGCTACTGTAGGCGTAAGTAAGCCGTTTGGATTCTCCTATGGCTATTTTCTAGCCAAGTATGAAAGCACACTACTATGCCAGATGAGATGACGCTGAGTTATTAAACAAAATAAACGTAAAATAAAAAAGGAAATGGCAGACTGTGCCTAATTGAAATCCAACCCCTAATAAATTTTCCCACTTCGGTCTTTGCAATGGATATGTGCGTCACTAAGCGCAAAACACAGCAGTCGCAAGTCTCACTACAAATTGCTCACAATTTGCTAGTAGATGCACTGCAGCAAGTACAGCCACCAGCAGATCAACCAGAAATCAAATATATATAACGCTACTGTAGGCGTAAGTAAGCCGTTTGGATTCTCCTATGGCTATTTTCTAGCCAAGTATGAAAGCACACTACTATGCCAGATGAGATGACGCTGAGTTATTAAACAAAATAAATGTAAAATAAAAAAGGAAATGGCAGACTGTGCCTAATTGAAATCCAACCCCTAATAAATTTTCCCACTTCGGTCTTTGCAATGGATATGTGCGTCACTAAGCGCAAAACACAGCGGTCGCAAGTCTCACTACAAATTGCTCACAATTTGCTAGTAGATGCACTGCAGCAAGTACAGCCACCAGCAGATCAACCAGAAATCAAATATATATAACGCTACTGTAGGCGTAAGTAAGCCGTTTGGATTCTCCTATGGCTATTTTCTAGCCAAGTATGAAAGCACACTACTATGCCAGATGAGATGACGCTGAGTTATTAAACAAAATAAACGTAAAATAAAAAAGGAAATGGCAGACTGTGCCTAATTGAAATCCAACCCCTAATAAATTTTCCCACTTCGGTCTTTGCGATGGATATGTGCGTCACTAAGCGCAAAACACAGCGGTCGCAAGTCTCACTACAAATTGCTCACAATTTGCTAGTAGATGCACTGCAGCAAGTACAGCCACCAGCAGATCAACCAGAAATCAAATATATATAACGCTACTGTAGGCGTAAGTAAGCCGTTTGGATTCTCCTATGGCTATTTTCTAGCCAAGTATGAAAGCACACTACTATGCAAGATGAGATGACACTGAGTTATTAAAAAAATAAACGTAAAATAAAAAGTAAATGGCAGACTGTGCCTAATTGAAATCAAACCCCTAATAAATTTTCCCACTTTGGTGTTTGAGGTGGATATGTGTGTCACTAAGAGCTAAACACAATGGTAGCAAGTCCCCCTGCAAATTCCTCACAATATGGTACTAGCTGCAAATAAAAAAAAAAAAAGTATAACGTTATTGTAGCCCTAAGAAGGGCTGTTGGGTTCTTGGAGAATCACTCCTGCCTAACAGTAAGCTAATAGAACACCCTAACGCTTTCCCTGACCAGCAGCAGCTCTCTCCCTAGCGGCATCCAGACAGAGAATGATCCGAGCAGCGTGGGCAGCGGCTAGTCTATCCCAGGGTCACCTGATCTGGCCAGCCAACCACTGCTATCGACGTGTAAGGGTACCACGTCATGCTGGGTGGAGTGCAGAGTCTCCTGGCTTGTGATTGGCTCTGTTTCTGGCCGCCAAAAAGCAAAACGGCGGGAGCTGCCATTTTCTCGAGCGGGCGAAGTATGTTCGCTCATCTCTAATTGTGACCAACCCAAGCCACTTTAGACAAAGACCCCAAATCATTCTGCGGGTTGTCCTGAGTACGGCAATACCACACATGTGCCAATAATTGACAGGCTGGGCACACAGAAGGGATGAGAACGGAAGGAGTGAAATTTAGCTATTGGATCTCTGTTTTCACATGTTTGGATTTGGAGTGCCATGTCATGTTTGCAGGCCCTGTGAGGAACCAGTGCAATAGAAACCCCCGAGAAAATAAACCATTTTGGAAACTAGACCCCTCAAAGAATTTATGGGGTTTTGGTGAGCATTTTAACCCCCAACATGCTGGCCAAAATGTAATGCCAAGTAAATGGTGCAAAGTAAAATTGTGTTTTTATCTAAAAAAAATCATTCTGCTGGAAAATACAGGTATGGTAATACCCCATGTGTGGCAATAGTCTACAGGATGAACCATCTGCAGGATTCAGAAGAGAATATCATTTGGAGCACACACATTTTACATTCTTTTATCTTTTTTGGCATAATGAAACATTTGTAGATGTCCTTAAGGACCAGAACAGTTGAAACCCGTAAAAACTGACCCTATTGTAGAAACTAAGAATAGTGAGGGCACCATACTCACCGAGGTTTATCGTAAAACAACCTCTACCAACTCACTTTTAAGATGGGAAAGTAGCCACCCATTATCCCTGAGGCATGGCATCCCCAAGGGGCAATACCTACGCCTCAGTAGGAATTGTTCCACCACAGAACTATTCCTCAAGCAAGTCAGGGATCTACGTCATAGATTCCTGGAAAGAGGCTATCCAGACAAAATTCTTAGAACAGCTTTCCAGGATGCCCTTAAGAATGACTGAAGTCACCTTTTAACAGCAAAAAAAACAGGTGATAAAGAAAGAGGAAAAAACTATTAGGCTAATCACCACATTTAACAATGGGGGTGAGGCTGCAAAAAGGGTTTTGGATAAGCATTGGGACATATTGATGATGGACCCAGATCTGAAAAATGCCATCAGCTCGCATCCAACAGTAACCTATAGAAAGGACGTTCACTGAAGGACAGGCTTGTTCACAGTTATTTCAGGCAACATCTGGACCAGACTTGGCTGGACAAAATGAATGTCACAGGCAATTTTGGGTGCAGTGGATGTGTAGCCTGTCCCTATATGAAGAGATGCAAGTCCTTCACATCATCAGTCACTGGGAACTCCTACATGATTAAACAGTTCATTAACTGTAGGAGTAATCTATAGAGTAGTCTGTGAATGTAAAATGGAATCCGTGGGCAAAACATTCTGTGAGTTTAGGAGAAGAATTAGAGCACACCTAGGCGATATAGCTAACCCCTTGATGTCGAGCTTTTGCAGCCATACTTAGTATCAAGGCTACATATTCCACTACATTACTTTATTCCCCTGATGAGTGCGTCACACCCATTATATATTAGGGACAAACAGGGTCTATAAGGAACAGTACTGGGACTCCCGAACGGGAGCAATATTGCGGGGTCAGTATACTAACCGATCGTAGAGCTTGATACAGTAGGTCCTGTATCTCCGGACCAGTACCGCTTGACCAGGAGACGACGTACCGAAGACTGGTGAGATCCACCCTATTATTCCTTACTGTCCGGATTGATGTTGGTCCGTGGTTTTAAGATGATGCACCATGTTATATGCTATACAGGAATACACTAAGGCATGGTGAGGTATTAATGGGGACCGTGTCAGACGAGACTTCCGGATTTCGAACACACAATACTGAGTAGCTGCTTAGTGCTCGGCTCTCGTGCTTCCTGAGCCTTTCCCCTAGCAGAAACCTCGGGAGACCTCTCTGATTTTTCCTAACATTCCTAATTTTCCTTATCTTTCCAGCAATACACAGGAAGGGGGGCATTCTGGGGGCACTATTGTGGAGTCCTTCCCTTCATATAGCCTGAACCTAAAAGTGTACCCTGCTGAACTCTCATACAGCTTGTACATCTTCACGCCATACCTTGCCCTCTTATTGGGCAGGAACTGACATCTCTCTTTAAAAATATACCAGGCACTCATCTACTGATATGTGCCTCTTTGGAGTATACAAATCAGGTGTGGTACAGTTCATCTGTGCTCAAATAGTCCTTGATAGCGGGCTATTTGACCAGTCCCATAAAAAGTACTATGCACAAGTACTTCTCCATCTCTGCTGCACTGACAGGGGTCCACCTGTGGGGTTGCGCATAAAAAGAAGTGGGGTTTTGGGTCACACAGACAACAGAACTAAAAGTCTCTATGGGAAGAGTCTGTGACTTGAGAAGTCCGCGCTCGCGCCCTCTAGTGGTGAGAGCGTGCGACTGCAGGCAAGGAGACGTGCGGCCTACACGGCGGGAGCCGGAGCACAGACAGGAGCCAGGAGAGGTAAGTGAGGGCAGGGAGACGGGGACCAGCAGGCAGCGGAGCACGGGTGTACCCGCGATCCGCGACATGGATCACGACATGGACCCGTGACAATACCCCCCCTTTAGGGCCCCTCTTCTCTTCTTCTTCAGCCTCTTCTTTCGCCTCCTCCAATTCATCTTGGTGACGGAACACCTAAGTAGAAAAGCAGAAACAGGACAAACTTGCATAGACTCATCTGCAAGCAGTACAACTGGAGGCTGAAGTGGCTCTTTGGAAGCCGGAGCAGCACTGGGAAGCTGCGCTGGCAGGAGCAGCTCTTGGAAAGCTGGAACAGCTTTAGGAAGCTGCGGACGCTGGAGCGGCTCTTGGAAGCCGGAGGCCGGAGAGGCCTCTGGGAAGGCCAGTGAAGACACTGGAGCAGCCTCTGGGAAGGCCGGTGGAGACACTGGAGCGACCTCTGGGAAGGCCGGTGGAGACACTGGAGCGACCTCTGGGAAGGCCGGTGGAGACACCGGAGCGACCTCTGGGAAGGCTGGTGGAGACACTGGAGCGACCTCTGGGAAGGTCGGTGGTGACACTGGAGCGACCTCTGGGAAGGCCAGTGGAGACACTGGAGCGACCTCTGGGAAGGTTGGTGGAGACACTGGAGTGACCTCTGGGAAGGCCGGAGGCTCTGCAGCAGCTTCTGGAAAAGCCGGAGGAGAACTTTGAAGCGGTGGAAGCATGGCGGCTGGCTGGAGTGGTTCTTGGAAAACTGTATAAGAGCTTGGAAGCTGAGGAAGCACGGCGGCCGGCTTTTGGGACACCGGAGCCAAGCGAGGCCGACATGGAAGCCGGACTTGTGGTTGCTGGCAATCAAACAGCTTTTGAGGCATGGAGGCAGGCTGGAGTGGCTCTTGGAAAGCCGGAGCAGCACTGGGAAGCTGCAGGATTGGAGCCTGTGGTAGCCGGGAGTCTAGCAGCTGTTGGAGCAGAGTGGCAACCCTGCTCAGATCCTCTCCCCAAGAAAAAATCAGATGAGATTGCTGGGCAAGAACATCTGTCAGCAACTGGTATGGGTCTTTGGAACAGTCCATGATGGGATCCATGGCCTTGGCGGAGTCCATGGCCAGATCTTACTGTAACGGGTCACACAGACAACAGAAATAAAAGTCTCTATGGGAAGAGCCTGGAGGGAGGAGTCTGTGGACCAGTGGACCCTCTGTACCACCGCGGGAGATGGTATAAGGGCCCACGATGGCAGCCAAGGTACAGGGATGTGCAGGAAACAGTCCAAGGCTGGGATGACAGCAGCACCACAGAGGAACACTGGTAACGCTGGCATGGACTGCAGACACCGCTGGACTGGAACCCTGGGAGGCACAGCAAGAAGCAAGGAGGCAAACTGAAGACTTGACACAGGATGGCAGAAGCACACGGAGGTACCCTGGTAACGCTGGAGACAGGAACACCAGGAGCGTATGGGAACGCCGGAGACAGGAGACACGGAGGCCTCTGGAAACGCTGGAAGACAGGACACACCAGGGCAGGGAGACGGGACCGGCAGGCAGCGGAGCACGGGTCCGCGACATGGATCGTGGGAGCACCCGTGACAGTATACATATAGGGGAAGCATGTACCTGGGTGTACGACTTGCTTCATGGAGTGCAGTTAGCTCCTTCCATCCAATTTATTGTGCCAGTGTCCCCCACTAGTCTTCTACGTGGAACCCGTCCACGTAGGGCCAGCTTGTATAAAGAACAAAAGTCGTGCATCATGTTCTTTTGCATGGGACCAGATGGCCGTCCCCTTTAATCCTGCAGACAAAAATGTTTTCAGAGCATAATAGCGGCAGGGCAAGTCACAATCTAGACGTCCCCACCCCCGGCTTTTTCAATGCAAAGTAGCATCAGCCTGGGCCGCTTGCCTCTATCTGCTTAACACCAGTCTTTATTAATCCAGTTAAAAGTCACACATTTGCTTTTGGAATGAAAGGTCTACATATAGGAGAAGTGTCTACCTGGGTGTACGACTTGCTTCATGGAGAGCAATTAGCTCCCTACATCCAACTTATTGTGCCATTGTCCCCCACTAGCCTTCTAAGTGTAATCCATCCAAGTAAGGTTATACCAGATCCTTTTGTAGAGCAATTTCAGCCAATTCCACATAGATTTTTTGTGACATCTGAAACATTCATGTCAATGTAATTAAGAATTGCTCAAGCTGGGATTGATGCAGATTACCAAAGATTAAAACGTGATAGTGGCACCCCTGCTGTATGCTGCATCTTTTTACCAGGTAGGCAGTTATCTTCTTTTTAGGGGCTTGCAAGCGACATTTTCTGAGCATGTTTATAGAAGCTTGGCAGTGGGGATTCAAAATGGGCGCTCCCAGAGGCAGAAAAATACAAAATGACTGCCCACAGAAAAAACATGAGGTCAGTTTGCATCCCATGGAACAATGTACGTGTCACAATTGGGTCCCTTGGAAACTGGGACCATGACATCATAAAGAGCCCAGTTCTGCTGGCAGCTGTGACTGTCTCACTGCTCATTCAAGCTATTTAGCTCTTCAAGGAAGCAATGGGAGATGCTTTGCACTGCAGCATTCATCTCCGGGTTTATGGCAACACCAGGAGGAGTAATGGCTTCTGCTAAGAGAGCTGGACTTAGAAAAGATTTAAAGCGCATAGCAGACCATATTGCTAAAAAGTCTTGCATAACGTTCTTTTGCATCGAACCAGATGGCCGTCCCCTTTACTTCTGCAGACAAATATGTTTTCAGAGCATAATTGCGGCAGGGCAAGTCACAATCTGGACGCCCCCACTCCCAGCTTTTTCAATGCAAAGTAGTATCAACCTTGGCCACTTGCTCCTGTCTGCTAAACACCAGTCTTTATTAATCCAGTTAAATTTCACGCTTTTGCTTTGGAATGAAAGGTCTACATATAGTGGAACCGTCTACTTGGGTGTATGACTTGCTTCATGGAGTACAGTTAGCTCCCTACATCCAACTTATTGTGGCAGTGTCCCCCACTAGCCTTCTAAGGGGAACCTGCCCAAGTAGGGTTATGCCAGCTTCATTTGTATAGCATTTTGGGCCAATCCCACATGTGTTTTGTGACATCTGAAACATTCATGTCAATGTAGTTAAGAGTTATTCAAACTGGGATCGATGCAGATTGCAAAAGATTAAAGCGTGATGAACATGACATCATAAAGAGCCCTGTTCTGCTGGCAGGCAGCTGTGGCTGTCTGACTGCTCATTCAAGCTCTGCAGCTCTTCAAGGAAGCAATGGGAGATGCTTTGCGCTGAGGCAGTCATCTCCAGGTCCATGGAAACCCCAGGAAGATTAAAGACTTGTGCCAAGAAAGCTAGGCTTACGGAAGATTTAAAGCACATAGCAGACCATAATGCTCAAAGCACAAAAGTTGTGCATCATGCCCTTTTGCATGGGACCAGATGGCTGTCCCCTGAGGTAAGGGACTTCTACATTGCGACTTGTCCTGTCGTTATTATGCTCCGAAAACATATTTGTCTGCAGGATTAAAGGGGACGGCTATCTGGTCCCCCGCGAAAGAACATGATGCCCGACTTTTTTCTTTTATACACATTAAATCTTCCCTAAGCCTAGCTTTCTTGGCACAAGCCATTACACCTCCTGGGGTTTCCATGAACCTGGAGATGACTGCCCCAGCGCACAGCATCTCCCCTGCTTCCTTGAAGAGCTACAGAGCTAGAATAAGCAGTGAGACAGCCACACCTGCCAGCAAAACATTTTGTATTTTTCTGCCTCTGGAAGCTGCCATTTTTAATCCCCACTGTCAAGCTTCTATGGACACGCATAGAAAATGGCGCTTGCAAGCCCCTAAAAAGATGACAACTGCCTACCAGGTAAATACATGCAACTCACAGTAGGAGTGCTGCCATCACGTTTTAATCTTTAGTAATCTGCAACAATCCCAGTTTGAACAACTCTTAACTACATTGACATGAATGCTTCAAATGTCACAAACAACATGTGGAATAGGCCCAAAATTCTATACAAATGAAGCTGGCATAACCCTACTTTGACGGGCTCCCCTTAGAAGGCTAGTGGGGGCCACTGGCACAATAGGTTGGATATAGGGAGATAACTGCACTCCATGTAGCAAGTCGTACACCCAGGTAGACACTTTCTCTAGGTTTAAACCCTTCATCTAAAAGCAAAAGTGTGACTTATAACTAGATTAATAACTACTACCAGCCCCCTATAATAACTATTTACAGCCCCCTATAATAAATATATACTGCACAGTGTGATAACAATATACACCCCTTCTATAACTATATACAGTCCCTTATAATGACTATAGTACAGACCAAAAGTTTGAACACACCTTCTCATTTAATGCGTTTTTTTGTATTTTCATGACTATGAAAATTGTAGATTCACACTGAAGGCATCAAAACTATGAATTGACACATGTGGAATTATATACTTAACAAAAAAGTGTGAAACAACTTAAATATGTCTTATATTCTAGGTTCTTCAAAGTAGCCACCTTTTGCTTTGATTACTGCTTTGACCATACTCTCGGCATTCCCTTGATGAGCTTCAAGAGGTAGTCACCTGAATTTTTCTTCCAACAGTCTTGAAGGAGTTCCCAGAGATGCTTAGCACTTTGTTTGCCCTTTTGTCTTCACTCTGCGGTCCAGCTAACCCCAAACCATCTGGATAAGGCCAGGTCATCTAGCATAGCACCCTATCACTCTCCTTCTTGGTCAAATTGCACTTACACAGCCTGGGAGTGTGTTTGGGGTCATTGTCCTGTTAAAAAATAAATGATGGTCCAACTAAACGCGAACCGGATGGAATAGCATGCCACTACAAGATGCTGTTGTAAATATGCTCATTCAATATGCCTTCAATTTTGAATAATTCCCCAAAGGTATCACTAGCAATGCACTCCAACACCATCACACCTCCTCCATGCCTATACAGGCATATACATTTACTTACCCGGTCCTGTCGCAATCCCATGGCGCGTTGTTCGATGAGGATTCAGGTCTGCCGGGATTCACTAAGGTCGTGCGCCTGATATCCAGTAGGTGTCGCTGCTGCGCCGAGGTCCGCCGGAGTTCACCTGCTTCTTCTCGGTGCATGTAAGTGCTTGATCTTGCGACACATTTTGTTTTTTAAATTCCGTGTTTATTTCTGAATCCATTGGGTTGTCCGAAGGCGGAATTCGGCACAAAATGGAAAAATTTGGGAAACCCGACGAAAGTGCGTCCGCGGAGCCTTTATTAAATGAGCCCCATAGAGTCCATTTGTAGTCCTTTTCTGCATCACACAAAGACACAGTGGTTTGAACCAAAGATCTCAAATTTGGACTCATCAGCCCAGAGCACAGATTTAATTTCTCAAAGTAATGATGGCCATTCATTTTTCTTTACTTAGAATTTGAATTATGGCTAGAAAAAAATCAGCTAACAGTCCGATCAGTAGGACTATCAGCTGTGTATCTGCCTGCCTTCTGCACAACACAACTGATGGTCCCAACCCCATTTATAAGGCAAGAAATCCCACTTATTAAACCTGACAGGGTACACCTGTGATGTGAAAACCTTTTCGGTGATGAAGCTCATCAAGAGAATATCAAGAGCCAGGGCCGGATTAAGGGTGGTGGAGGCCCTGGGCACAGACTGGTGAGGGCCCTTCCCACAATTTTTTTCATTAAAGTAAATGTTTCTAGTAATAAATATATATAGCCGCCCCCGGTAATACATATATATATACATTTCCCCCAGTAATAAAAATATATTCAGCCCACTGTGATAAATATATCCCACCCCCTTTAATAACTATATCCAGCCCCCTATAATAAATATTTACAGCGTATTGTGATAACATACAACCCCTCTATAATAACTATGTACAGCCCACTGTGATAACTATATACAGTCCCTATAATAACTTTATATAGCCCCCTATAATAACTACTGTATATACAGCCCACTGTAATAACTATATCCAGCCCCCTATAACAAATATATACAGCCCATTTTGATAACAATATACAGCCTCCTATAATAACTATCTACAGCCCACTGTGATAACTATATATAGCCCCTATAACAAATATATACAGTCCACTGTAATAACTTTATACAGCCCCCTATAATAACTATATGCAGCCCACTGTGATAACTATATATAGCCCCCTATAATAAATATATACAGCCCACTGTAATAACTATATAGAACCCCCTATAATAACTATAGCTCGGTCTGCTGTAGACTCAAGTCTATTGGGAACTGTTCAGTTCTCTGAACTGGCTGTTAAAGCATCAACCAGGCTCAGAGAAAAGCCGGGGAGCCGGACCTGCACATTTTATGGGCATTTTGGGCGGACATCCGACAGTCTGAATCGGCCACATTTGGTGGGCACCCCTTAAAGGGCAAAGCAATGGGGTTTCCGGGGTGCACGTCATGTGAGCTCAACCTGTAATCTAGCCCTGTTCCCGCCCCTCCTATGTAAAATGTTCCTCTTCCTTCACTCTAACTGCAGATTCCCAGAAGAGGAAGCAAAAGGGCAAGCAGTGACTTGGGAGTGAGGAGGGAGGATGTTTGTTTCAAATTGAAAGAAGAGGAGCATTTTACACAGGAGGGGTGGGGGACTCTGCTCTGTGATGAACACGCTCAGGAGACACAGCTGGGAGGGAGACAAGTAAAGTTTAACATAAGTTATAATTCAATCCACGAAAAATTTTTTGATAAAAACTAATTGGAGATGCTATTAATTGCATGTGGGGCTATGGGGGAGGCTACAAAAAGGGCCTCTGGTGACAGATTCCCTTTAAAACCTTACACATTTGGCCCTTTTTCATTTGTTTCCATTTTTTGCTCCCCACTTTCAAAACTTTTTTTTTATTTTTCCATGTAAAGAGCTGTATTAGGGCTTGTTTTCTGGATAACATGTGCAACACCCCTGACAACGCATAGGCAAGGTGGTAGTTGCGAATAGTGTCCTCCCCAAGTCAGAAGCTGTTAGAGAGGCCGACCACTGAAGAACTTTGTAATTGCAGCTGTAGCCACTGCCTGGTAAGACAAGAGGTAACAATGCCAAATGTTATTGTCCAATGATATGTCCTATGATATTGTAAAGCAAGCTGGAAGCTGATTGGAGAGTGCTACCAACTGACCTAGGGAGTATATAAATCCCTGGTGGGTGGGAGCACATGGTCTTATTCTGCAGTTTCAGTCAGAGACTCCATCTTCGAGCATATGTCATATTTCATCCCATGTATTGAGAAGTGGGAATAAATGTCCAAATATGGTGCTTTGTATTTACATTTTTCACTTTCCATTCCAATTTAAACCTCCTCTTTATTCCTGGGGTCGGTATGATCATGGGGATAAATTTATATAGGTTTTTTCTTGTTTCAATAGATTTTATAAAAAATTAAAACCTCTTCACTTTGCCATGTTCAGATACCAATAACTTACATACTATAGTCATGGCCATAAGGTTTGAGAATGACACAAATATATTTTCACATGATCTGTTGCCCTCTGGTTGTTATGTGTGTTTGTCAGATGTTTTTATCACATACAGAAATACAAGTGCAATCATATTATGAGTAACAAAAACTTTTATTGACAGTTAGAATGAGTTACTGCAGCAAGTCAATATTTGCAGTGTTGACCCTTGGTTCTTCAGGACCTCTGCAATTCTCCCTGGCAGCTCTCAATCAACTTCTAGACCAAATCCTGACTGATAGCCATCCATTCTTGCACAATCAATGCTTGCATTTTGTAACAATTGGTTGGTTTTTGTTTGTCCACACGTCTCTTGATGATTGACCACAAGTTCTCAATGGGATTAAGATCTGGGGAATTTACAGGCCTTTTACCCAAAATCTCAATGTTTTGTTCCCTGAGCCATTGGTTATCACCTTTGCTTTATGGCAAGGTGCTCCATCATGCTGGAAAAGGCATTGTTGATCACCAAACTGCTTTTGGACAGTTGGGAGAAGTTGCTCTTGGAGGACATTCTGGTACCATTCTTTATTCATGGATGCGTTTTTAGGCAAGACTGTGAGAGAGCCGATTCCCTTGGCTGAGAAGCAACCCCGCACATGTATGGTTGCAGGATGCTTTACAGTTGGCATGAGACAAGACTGGTGGTATCGCTCACCTTGTCTTCTCCGAACAAGCTGTTTTACAGATTCTCCAAACAATCGGAAAGGGGATTTATCAGAGAAAATTACTTTTCCCCAGTCCTCAGCAGTCCACTCCCTGTACCATCTGCAGAATGTCAGTCTGTCCCTGATGTTTTTTTCTGGAGAGAAGTGGCTTCTTTGCTGCCCTCCTTGACACCCGGCCTTGCTCCAAGAGTCTCCGCCTCACAGTGCGTGTAGATGCACTCACACCTGCCTGCTGCCATTCCTGAGCAAGCTCTGCACTGCTGTTAGCCCGATCCCGAAGCTGAAACAGTTTTAAGAGATGGTCCTGGCGCTTGCTGGTCCTTCTTGGGCGCCCTGGAGCATTTTTGGCAACGATGGAACCTCTCTCCATGAATTCCTTCATGATGCGATAGATTGTTGACTGAGGTGTAATATTTCTAGCTGCAATACTCTTCCCTGTCAGGCCAGTTTTGTGCAGTGCAATGATGACTGCACATGTTTCTTTAGAGATAACCATGGTTAACAGAAGAGTACCAATAATGCCAAGCACCAGCCTCCTTTTAAAGTGTCCAGTGGTGTGATTCTTACTTAATCATGACAGATTGATCTCCAGCCCTGTCCTCATCAACACCCACACCTGTGTTAATGGAACAATCACTGAAACAATGTTAGCTGCTCTTTTAAGGCAGGCCTGCAATGAAGTTGAAATGTGTTTTGGGAGAAAAAGTTCATTTTCTAGGCAAATATTGACTTTGCAATTAATTGCTGTTAAGCTGATACTCTTTATAACATTCTGGAGTATATGCAAATTGCCATTATAAAACCTGATGCAGTAGACTTTGTAAATATTAACATTTATATCATTCTCAAAACTTATGGCCATGACTGTATAGTGTTTTGTTATATACATTCTCTCTTATTATTACTGTATCTATATGAACTTGTAGAAAGGGTTAAAGAACACTGAGAGACATTTCTGACTGTGTATTTCTATCTCTCAGAGAAATTAGTAATTTTCTAGCTATAGTAGAGATTGTTTTGCAGAAGAAAAACAGACTTATTTACCAGACAAACAGACATCTTGATCTTTAGAATGACAAGTTCTGTCTGGAAACTTGTATACACAGAATATTATGGTGACTCAATGTAAGTCTATGGGAAAACACCTTGTCATTGTTTTTGTGATAAAATGTAACCACTGGTAGAAGCTGTATGAGATATATAGTTAGGGAACAGAGCTTGGAGAAGACTGAGCAACCAGAAGAAGTAGCTGAGTTGGGGATACTGTGCCATAGACCCAAGGCTCCTTGCCTGTAAACAGGTTACCAGGCTTCTGAGAAACAGAGGGACAGCTAGCTCAGGCCTTTCCTCAGCATTAACCCTTATTGTGCCAGGAAGAAGATTGGAGACGTCAGCCCTTGTATTGCTTTGCACCTGTATTTCTCAATTAAAAAAGGAAACTTGACTGAAGACCCTGATTCTCTGGACTTATTTCCCATTGGGGTGCACCACCCCTTACCATCCCTTCCAGAGAGCAGCAACTCATGGTGACCCCTCAACATTGCCTGGCGGACCCAGAAAAGCTTTGGGGCCACCCCTAACCCGCCACTGCAGTGCCAGAGCCAGCCAGAAAGGTGAAGTGGTCCAGGCATCAAGTAAATAGCTTTGTCACTTATTGAAACAAGGTTTTGACATCAAGTTTAGTTACCCTAAATTTTCTATATCATGAATGCCAGGGGAGTTCCCAGGGTATGTAGAATGTATTTAATAAAACTCCATTCACCTGAGGTCTCATGTACACGAACGCATGTTACGCCCAAGTTGGGGCTTCTCACTCCTCCCCTCTCCACAGGGAGTCGTGCAGCGGCTCCATATTTCTGGTAAAAGATAGAGTATGGTGATGCTCGGTGGGGTGCACATCGCTGTGCTTACTGTGTCGTGCACAATGCACTTGTATAGCATTAGCAGCCGTTTGCTAGCTGCTGTTTATATGGCTAGTATACAGCCGCCATCCTACGCTCGAATACATCGGACTTGATGGAAGTTCCAATGAATATGCCTTGTATTGAACGCTCAGACATGTTGTGAACAGAGTTTTACAATCACAAGTAAAACCATGTAATTTGAAGTAAATTAATATATACCATATTATTGGACTATAAGACAAACTTTTTAGCAAGAAATAATCTTGCTAAAAAGTGCCTGCATCTTATAGACTGAAGGTCAGGAGTGTCCAGCACTGTCAGACCCTCCTGACCACTGTAATGGAGATCGTGTGATGCCCTGATATAGAGCTGCACCCGATCTCCCAGAGAGGAGAGCCTCCACACTGCTCTCTCCTCTCCCAGGTGTCCTACAGGACCTGTGGTGATGTCAGAATCATGTGACTGATCACATGCTTCTGACATCACCACATACTGCCCAGAATGGGGACATGCTGCGCTGGGACAGGGTAAGAAGAAGGGGAAGAGGGAAAGGGGGGAAGTGTGTGTGTGTATAGCAGAGCTGTGTGTGTGTAACTGTATGGATGATGCTGAGCTGTGTGTGTAACTGTATGGATGATGCAGTGCTGTGTGTGTAACTGTATGGATGATGCTGAGCTGTGTGTGTAACTGTATGGATGATGCAGAGCTTTTTGTGTAACTGTATGAATGATGCAGAGCTGTGTGTGTAAATGTATGGATGAAACAGCGCTGTGTGTGTAACTGTATGGATGATGGAGAGCTGTGTGTGTGTAACTGTATGGATGATGCTGAGCTGTATGTGTAACTGTATGGATGATGCAGAGCTGTGTGTGTGTAACTGTATGGATGATGCTGGGCTGTGTGTGTAACAGTATGGATGATGCAGAGCTGTGTGTGTAAATGTATGGATGATGCAGGGCTGTTTGTGTAACTGTATGGATGATGATGAGCTGTGTGTGTAACTATATGGATGATGCAGAGCTGTGTGTGTAAATGTATGGATGGAGCAGATCTGTGAGTGCTGTGCTTTAGTGCGACCAACAGGGATATTTTAATTGGTGTAAAATATATTTTTCCTTTTTTGGAAGCCTAAATCTGGGGTGCGTCCTATAGCGCCTTATAGTCTGATAAATATGGTACATAAAAAACATAGGATGAGATGTATCAGAAGTGTCTGAGAGCAATACTGTTCTATTAGTTTATGGCAACTAATCTTAGCTTTCATTTTAAACACTGTGGAAAAATGAAAGCTGTGGTCTCATTCGTTGCTATGAGCAACCCGTGCAGTCTTGCTTTCAGACACTTATGATAAATCTCCCCCATAGTTTGAGGGTGTGTGTATGTGTGGGGGCCAGAATATTAGATAAATTACCGATATACCTCTATATACTTCTATACAAATGTCAGCACCTCTTGATATGTAGTGTAAAGTTCCTTTGAACATAAACGTCCATTACCTCATCAGCTGCCTTTCCAGTCCATAAAATGATTGCAGATGGAGGATTGTGTGTTTTTAATTGTCCTTGACCAATCTAGATTCCAGGATCTTATGAATACAAGCTTAAGCGCTACATCTCCTACTCCCACATTTTCAGTTCTCCCCCCAGCAGCTCCCATCATAGTGTGCCCTCCTCCACCAGCTACCCATCATAGTGTGCCCCCCTTCAGCAGCTCCTCATCAAAATGTGCCTCTACCAGCTCCCCATCATAGTGTGCCCGCCAGCAGCTCCTCATCATAGTGTGACCCCCCTCCAGCAGCTCCCCATCACAGTGTGCCCCCAGCAGTTTCCACCATAGTGTGCCCCCCAACAGCTCCCTATCATAGCGTAACCTCCTTCAGCAGCTACCCATCATAGTGTGACCCCCTACCGCAGCTCCCCATCATAGTGTGGCCCCCACCAGCTCCACATCATAATCCCCACAGCAGTTCTCCATCATAGCGTGGTCCCCCAGCAGATCCCTATTATAGTGTACCCCCTCCAGCAGCTCCCCATCATAAAGTGCCCCCCTTCAGCAGCTCCCTTTCATAGTGATCCCCACTCCAGCAGCTCCACATCATAGTGTGCCCCCCTCCACCAGCAGCTCTGATTCTAACTGTGCTTCCCACAACAGATCCACTTTGTACTGTGCTCCTTCCAGCAGCTGCCACAGTGTGTCTCGGAGAGGAGGGGCATGGCTACATGTGGAGCGGCGCATGAGCACCGATAGAGGCAGGTGACAGCTGTGTCCCCCACATCTCCTGTTCCACTTCCTGGTCCCAATGAGTGATTCTTGTGCACGACACAGTTAGGCAAACTGGGACAAACTCCCAACCGTCCAGGATTTGCGGGACAACCCTGAAAAAAACGGGACTGTCCCACTAAATCCGGGATGGTTGGGAGCTATTCACATGTCCCTCCTGCAATCTACCAATTTTATGGACATGAATGACAGCTGATGAGGTAAAACTCTTGAACTGAAGGCTTTATGTTTCATGAAGCATAATGTAACAAGGCCACCCCCTTTAAGTGCAACATTTTTCAGTACTTTTATGCATATGAAACAATTTGCAGCATATTATTTTTTATACCAAGACATAGCATAAAGTATAAGTGATCATACCACATTTGATTCAATTTTATGTAATAATAGTAATCTTCATATAGATCCAACATATTCCACTCTACATGTTTCCCTTATTCTTTAACATTGCATTTGTGATTACATATTTTCCTCTTTCTATCTTCACGGTCCTGTTATATCAGGATAAAGCATACTATACTATATTCTGGTGACATTCTATTCAGCCATTATTTTCACCATTATTTTCTTGCTCTTTTATTCCCGCAATTATTGTACTTTCCTAGTTTAAGAAGCTTTTCCTATGGAAACTTTATAAGATCAACGAAATATGAACTGCGATACTCAGGAAGAACACTGCAATGGAGACTGCAACAACAGGACCTGAAGAATATAAAAAAAATCCATTTGTACTTTGTTAGAAAAGAAAAATCACTTATCCACATTCCTAGAGGAAACACCAGTTAAATAAAAATGAATAAACGTTCACCACAAAAACCTTCATGTTTATTTCACTGCAAGCTCCTGTATGTGAACCTGATCGGAATAAATCCTTTCCATACATAATACATTGTATTATCGACATTGTAAACACCAGCCTTCATTGTCCCCAAGCCATTGTACCGCACATAGGATTTCCCAAGATGCTATGGCCATTATTATTACAAAAAACCTCAAAGTCAGTGGTTTATGGCATTAGGTTATTATATTACTTAGTTATAAGTGACAATTCACTTAAAAGGTGGAAATAATTGTGGCACACGTCCGTTAAATTAAGTGCACCAGAAAAAAACTGGGCGCCTGCAGGTTGCGCCTGATTCATGAAGACTGTGCTCCAGTCTTAATGAAAACTATTTGCCTCACTATTAGTAAATGTGGGCCACTGTGGGTAATCAGACTAAGTTTTTTTTCAATGCGTTTAAAGCAGCATTGTGAAAACCACATACCCTTCCTTTCACAGTGCTATAAGATGCTATGGGTATCCAGAACCAGTTATTCTCTCTATGGGCTAGGGACAGTGCTTAAAATAATAAGAAAATAAAAAATTAATTCAAGAAGAAAATAATAATTTTGAAAAATGTCAGAGGTCCAGCTTGAAGAGGATGAGTTCCTACACACTAACCACTTACTAAGGCAATGGCACAGCCATGTCCTGTGGGAGCTATGTCTAGTTCATTATAATTAAATTTAGAATGTTCACTTTTGCTGTGGATAAGTGGACCCTGTTGTCATGATAACACCAACGGCAATGCTGAACATGTGCTTTGAGGGCCTGCACCTGCAAGGGCATATAGGGCATAAATGTCCAATTTTCCATCCCAGTTTGAATGATAGTGTGGACATGACTTTTGGATATGGGATGGACCCTCACTTCGTCATAATAGCTCAAAAAGGGGAACACTGTGTCCAGTATAAATAAACACAAAACATTTTATTTTGTGGTGTCAAATAGGCCACAGCTTTATTTAAATCACAAGACGAAAAGAGTTAAAGGAGGAGTTGGGTGAATTGCTAGGAATGGGATTCACCTATACTGTGAGATCCCCAGCTGCCTGACGTACAGCCCACCGGCCAGACAGCAATAAAGGGGCGGCACGCTCTGCACCGACATTCTTGCAGAGGCAGTCCACTTTAAGGGCACCAATGACCCTTGTGAAGATCCTCACTCCTGTGCTTCACCACCGTGCCCACCCCTGGATGACATTACCATTAAGACATCCTTCAGGCTGGCCACTTCCAAAGCTCAGCCTGTTCAACACCATGAGGTTTAACATCCTCTATGAGTTAAAAATTAGTCCACCTGCAACTTCCACCCAACTCCTCCACCGCCAACTCCAAAGCTCTTACAGATAGAAAGACCTGCCATTCTTTATTATTTAAAATTGACTCCCATTTTATTTATTTATCAAATATACGTTTCTATTCGTATGTTTCTTTTTTTTTTTTTTTTTAAATCACATCCATGAACATATACATTATGAATTAATGTCCAGGCAACCATAAAATCTGGCTAACCTCCGACTCACAAAGAGTCATCCCACAGCACTCAGGAGAGGAAAAACCCCCTGTGGAGGAAAACTCTAGGGAATAGAGATATGCTTGTACGCTTATCGGTGATGATGCCACCAGCTGCACTGAAAACTCGCTCAGACAACACGCTAGCGGCAGGCAAGAACCTCCAAGGCGTACAGTGCCAGTTCTTGCCACATGTCCAGCTTTGAAACCCAGTAGTTGTAGGGAGCTGTGTGATCATTTAGGACGATGGTATGGTCAGCTACGTACTCCCTCACCATTTTTCTGTAAAGATCAGCCCTACTCTGCCGAGACTGGGGACAGGTGACAGTGTCTTGCTGGGGTGAAATAAAACTGGCAAAGGCCTTGTAAAGTGTACCCCTGCCTGTGCTGGACAAGCTGCCTGCTCGCCTACTCTCCCTCGCTACTTGTCCCGCAGAAGTACGCCCTCTGCCGCTAGCGCTGTCAGAAGGGAAATACTGTTTCAGCTTGTGCACCAGGGCCTGCTGGTATTCATGCATTCTCACACTCCTTTCCTCTCCAGGGATGAGAGTGGAAAGATTTTGCTTGTACCGTGGGTCCAGGAGAGTGAATACCCAGTAATCGGTGATGGAATAAATTCTTTGAACACGAGGGTCACGGGATAGGCAGCCTAGCATGAAATCTGCCATATGCGCCAGAGTCCCAACGCGCAAGAATTCACTCCCCTCACTGGCCTGACTGTCCATTTCCTCCTCCTCCAACTCCTCTTCTTCTGCCCATACACGCTGAACAGTGAAGGACTGAGCAATGCTCCCCTCTGCTGTCTAGCCAACATTCTCCTCCTCTTCCTCCTCTACCTCCTCCGATATGCGCTGAGAAACAGACCTGAGGGTGCTTTGGCTATCAACAAGGGAACCTTCTTCCCCCGTCTCTTGTGACGAGCGCAAAGCTTCCGACTTCATGCTGACCAGAGAGTTTTTCAACAGGCCAAGCAGCGGGATGGTGAGGCTGATGATGGCGGCATCGCCACTGACCATCTGTGTTGACTCCTCAAAGTTACTCAGCACCTGACAGATATCAGACATCCACGTCCACTCCTTATTGTAGAATTGAGGAAGCTGACTGACCTGACTACCAGTTCTGGTGGAAGTTGACATCTGGCAGTCTACAATCGCTCTGCGCTGCTGGTAAACTCTGGATAAAATGGTTAATGTTGAATTCCACCTCGTGGGCACGTCGCACAACAGTCAGTGAGCGGGCAGTTGGAGGCAGCGCAGCGCTGCCCTGAGAGTGGTAGCATCTGTGCTGGACTTCCTGAAATGCACACAGATGCGGCGCACCTTCGTGAGCAAATCAGACAGATTGGGGTATGTCTTGAGGAACCGCTGAACTATGAGATTTAACACATGGGCCAGGCATGAGTTGCAGAGCCGCCACCAGGTTACGGCTGTTGTCACACACAACCATGCCTGGCTTCAGGTTCAGCGGTGCCAGCCACAGATCAGTCTGCGCCGTGATGCCCTGTAATAGCTCTTGGGCGGTGTGCCTTTTATCGCCTAGGCTCAGCAGTTTGAGCACTGCCTGCTGTCGCTTAGCGACGGCACTGCTGCTGTGCCTAGAGCTACCGACTGATGGCGCCATGCCCACGGATGGTAATTCGGAGGAGGAGGTGGAGGAGGGGTGGGAGGAGGAGGAGGCATAGTAGGCCTGAGAGACCTGGACCGAGGTAGGCCACGCAATCCTTGGCGTCGGCAGTATATGACCAGCCCCAGGGTCAGACTCGGTCCCAGCCTCCACCAAGTTAACCCAATGTGCCGTCAGCGATATATAGTGGCCCTGCCCGGCAGCACTCGTCCACGTGCCCGTGGTCAGGTGGACCTTGTCAGAAACGGCGTTGGTCAGGGCACGGATGATGTTGTCTGACACATGCTGGTGCAGGGCTGGCACGGCACATCGGGAAAAGTAGTGGCGGCTGGGGACCGAATACCGAGGGGCGGCCGCCACCATGAGGTTGCGAAAGGCCTCGGTCTCTACCAGCCTATAGGGCAGCATCTCCAGGCTGAGTAATTTGGAGATGTGGACGTTGAGGGCTTGGGCGTGTGGGTGGGTTGCACTGTATTTCCTCTTGCGCTATAGGTGTAGACAGCTGAACGCTGCACATGGAGACATTGGTGGATGCTGTGGAGGATTGTGGAGGCGAAGGTGTGGTTTTCGCATGGGAGTTGTTTGGGCCGGGGTCCTGGGCAGGGGGCTGACTAGCAGAGGCAGCAGAAGACACAGGGGAAGGAGCAGTGGTGTGCCCGGCCAGAGGTGAACAGCCCTGGTTCCATTGAGTGGGGTCTTTAGCATTCATATGCCTGCGCATACTGGTGGTGGTTAAGCTGGTAGTGGTGGAACCCCTGCTGATCCTGTTGTGGCACAGGTTGCACACCACAGTCCGTCGGTCATCCGGTGTTTCTTTAAAGAACCTCCAGACTTCTGAAAATCTAGCCCTCGCCACGGGAGCTTCACTACATGAAACATTTGGCGCTGATGCACCAGCTCTGGCCCTGCCCTTCCAACCTGTTCTCGTCGAGGACTCGCCTCCATCTCAGAAGCACTGTGTTCACCCGGCCTATCAACCTAGCTTGGGTCTGTCACCTCATCATCCTCTGATCCCTCAGTCTGCTCCCCCCTCGGACTTCCTGCCCTGACAACAACTTCACCACTGTCTGACAACCGTGTCTCCTCATCGTCCGACACCTCTTTACACACTTTTTCCACTACGTCAACAATGTCATCATCACCCACAGACTGCGACCGGTGGAAAACCTGGGCATCGGGAAAGAGCTCCGCAGCAACCAGACAAGTGGTTTGTGACTGGGAATGGTCCAGAAAACAGTTCCTCAGAGTATGCAGGTTCAAATGCCAAATTATCCTAGGAGGGGCAGACTGGGGGGAAGGAGGCTGAGGTGGAGCAGCTGGAGGAGTGTTGATTTCGGTGACATGGGTGGACTGCGTGGAAGACTGACTGGTGGACAAATGGCTAGAATCCACAACATCACCTGTTCGCACTGTTCTGGCCTCAACAGTGTTCTACCACGAGTCCCAGTAACTTGAGACATGAACCTAGGGAGTGTAGCTCTGCGGCGTTCCCCTGCTCCCTTATCAGCAGGTGGTGTCTCACCTCGCCCAGGACCACAGCCTCTGACCCCTGCAGTAGTTGGACGCCCACGCCCTCGTTCTCTACCCCTACCCTTAGCCCTCGGGTTCAACATTTTCAAAATTAAAGTGTAAACTGTAAATTTTTGTGTTTTTTTTGGTGTTTTTTTTAATTTTTGGTGGTTTTTTTTTTGTGTGTTATTTTTTTTTTACCAAAACGATCAGAAGAAATCACACAGCAACCACAGAAGATGATGATGATTGCTATGGCTAGTTTCTAACTTACACAGACAGCAAACAACAGGATTTTGTGCTGTGCCTGTGATGACTTTCAGTTTTGAAAAAAAAAAAAAAAAAATCGTCAGACTGTTCCTAATTCAATCAAACCCCTAATAAATTGTCCCACTTAGGTGTTTGAGATGGATATGTGTGTCACTAAGAGCTAAATAGAACATTCGCAAGTCTCCCTGCAAATTCGTCACAATATGGTACTAGCTGCACTACTAGTGCCAGCAAGGCCAGCCACAAGCAAATTAAAAAAAAATAAAATATATAACGCTATTGTAGCCCTAAGACGGCCTGTTGGGTTCTTGTATGGCTAGTTTCTAACCTACACTAACAGCACACAACTAGATTTTGTGCTGTGCCTGTGATGACTTTTAGTTTTGAAAAAAAAATAAAAGTAAGAAAAAAATCGTCAGACTGTGCTTATTCCATCAAACCCTTAATAAATTGTCCCACTTAGGTGTTTGAGATGGATATGTGTGTCACTAAAAGCTGAATAGAACGTTCGCAAGTCTCCCTGCAAATTCGTCACAATATGGTACCAGCTGCACTGCTAGTGCCAGCAAGGCCAGCCACAAGCAAATAAAAAAAAATATATATATAACGCTATTGTAGCCCTAAGAAGGCCTGTTGGGTTCTTGTATGGCTAGTTTCTAACCTACAATGACAGCTCACAACTGGATTTTGTGCTGTGCCTGTGACTTTGAAAAAAAAAAATGGCAGACTGTACCTAATTCAATCAAACCCCTAATAAATTGTCCCACTTAGGTGTTTGAGTTGGATATGTGTGTCACTAAGAGCTAAATAGAACGTTCGCAAGTCTCCCTGCAAATTCGTCACAATATGCTACTAGCTGCACCACTAGTGCCAGCAAGGCCAGCCACAAGCAAATAAAAAAAGGACCACATCCCTGTCCCTTAATTCCTGCTTTCTCATTTTAAAACACCTGCAGTTCTTCTCACTGCACTTCAGGAGCATATGAGTATACGGATGCAGTTATCACTGACACCGCACTTTAGGAATGAATGGATGCAGTTATCACTGACACTGCACTTTAGGAATACATGGATGCAGTTATCACTGACACTGCACTTTAGGAATAAATGGGTGCAGTTATCACTGACACTGCACTTTAGGAATAAATGGATGCAGTTATCACTGGCACTGGACTTTAGGAATACATGGCTGCAGTTATCATTGACACTGCACTTTAGGAATAGATGGATGCAGTTATAACTGACACTGCAGTTTAGGAATAGATGGATGCAGTTATAACTGACACTGCACTTTAGGAATAGATGGATGCAGTTATCACTGACACTGCACTTTAGGAATAGATGGCTGCAGTTATCACTGACACACTGCACTTTAGGAATAGATGGATGCAGTTATCACTGTCACTGCAGTTTAGGAATAGATGGATGCAGTTATAACTGACACTGCAGTTTAGGAATAGATGGATGCAGTTATAACTGACACTGCACTTTAGGAATAGATGGATGCAGTTATCACTGTCACTGCAGTTTAGGAATAGATGGATGCAGTTATAACTGACACTGCACTTTAGGAATAGATGAATGCAGTTATCACTGACACTGCACTTTAGGAATAGATGGATGCAGTTATAACTGACACTGCACTTTAGGAATAAATGAATGCAGTTAGACAATACACTTTAACAATGTATAGATGAAGTTATCCCTGTTACTGCACTTTCGGAATAAATGTACGCAGTTATCACTGACACTGCACTTTCAGAATAAACTGATGCAGTTTACCACTGTCTCTGCAATTTAGGAATAAATTGATGCTGGAAAGGGCAATAATATCTGCCCGTCTCAGCCTTTTGCCTTTAGTGCAGATCTGGGGACACTAACCTACGATGTTCAGTTTAGACCTGAATAGTGGGGTTAGGGCCTACTATATTTTCCATTATTATTTAAAAGTCCAAATAAGAAATTGATGCTTAACACTAAACATGCACATTTCCATAATACTTTTCTCTGTAGGATTCACTACTTTGGGCCTTCAAATGACAAATACTGACCAGAATACTGACCTTCTGCTGTATTATGAAGGTTTCATTGCTTTTATTTGGATATGGTTTGAATATAGAGACCCCTATATCCATAATTAGACATCTGTTTTATGATACAAACTGTATTTAGCACAGATAATGTATTCCCCCCTAAGTTACCTGATTAATGTAATAATAAACATAATGTGGTCAAACCTGAGCTTTTATTGTCATTGACTTTCGCTCCACATTCTTTCTCCCAGTCTTCGGCAATCATTGAAGATGTCAGTTCAGTAAACTTTGCCAAAGGACACGATGAACTGCAGCCTGGCAAAGTGACCAAGTATGGATCTACTGAAGAGTCATTCCGGAAGTACATTTCCACAGTATATTCCCTGGATATTTTAAACAAAAAAATTTAATGATTGTGTTCAACCAGTCAAAACTACAATGTAACTAAACTTCATGTTTTTTCCAGGGTACTTGTATTTCTCCATAAACTTTTGTGAAGTATCTACTGTTTATTGTGCATTTCTTCTGCTGTCTATCCTAAAACGTTATGAATACATTGAAAACGAGTTGTGACTAGTATTGCTATATCAATACACACTTCTATACTGTCCTATCAGAGTAGACCTTGTGACAGTGTGGGGGTATGCCAGAAAGCATTCTTTTCAAAATGACAGGTGTCAGAGGCACAATCTTTTTTTTTCTTTGGAAAAAGAACTGATTTACCTATTAGACTACTTATACCTTATATAGTAACAGTGCCCTCCAGATTCCTGCAAAGAGACCCCACCTAGCCAAACTAACATTGACAAAGCAACATCTTTCTGAGACATTTGTCAGCAGATGAATCTCTTGTCATATTATGAGTCTTTGAGTCTATATAACCATCACTTATATAGCTTTTGCTATATAAGTTTCACACCCGCAGGGTTCGTTTATACACATCGTTCAGTCTTGGTGAGTTTTTTATTCTGGCTATCTGTATGAGAATATGTTTTAAAATCTTTCAGGTCATGATTTTAATAGTTTAAGGCACTTGTCACTTACAATTGCACTTCATATTCATGGTAATTTATTGATAAATACTGCATAATCTTTTTATAATATAGTTAAGAGTCATTGTTATTTAGTATGTTTTACTCATATGTATCACTCCAATTGATTGATGTATATCATGTTTGTTTATAATTGTAAGAGAGTGGTACTGGAAATGGTCACATGACTACATTGTTGGTATTTATATGAGCAATTTTCACTTGTCACAATGCTTGAGAAAGGCTTTGTCTAAAGCCGAAACGTCGCTGTCACAACTGGTTATGGAATAAAGAGGATAGTTTCTTTGAAGTTTTTCTGGAGTGCTGCTGCATTAATGAAATGTCCACTGCAGAGCCCCGCTTTAATGAAATGTCCACAGCGGAGCCCCCCTTTAATGTGATGTCCACATCGGAGCCCCACATTAATGTAAGGTCCACAGCAATGAAATGTAAACAGCAGAGCCTTCCTTTAATGTAATGTCAACTGCTGAGTCCCACTTTAATGAAAGGTACACTTCAGAGCCCCCCTTTAAAGTAATGCGCCCTGCTGAGTCGCCCCTTTAATGTAATGTCCCCTGCAGAGTCCCCACTGTAATGTAATGTCCACTGCAATATCCCCCCTGTAATGTAATGTCCCCTGCAGAGGTCCCCCCGTAATGTAATGTCCATAGCAGGGCCCCTTAATAAAAAAAAAAAGAGCAATGCTCACCTTCGACTTCTTCTTTTCATATTATTGCACCAACAGTTTTCTCAAGATAGATGTCTTATATACAGTAGTCAACTGTACAATCAACGCCTGTCCACAGACTCAGTTACTCAGTCTGTAACTTCTAAAACATGGGCAAGACCATTCCTAAGAATGTCAGGGACAAGATCATAGACCTACACAAGGCAATTCACACGACTTATAATTAGCAGGTATCTTGTCCCCGCACTCCAGGTTGCTAATTATGCATGACCTCGCCACCTTCCTCTTCCATGCTCCCAGCTTACTCCCAGCACAGGAGAGGAAGGTGGCAAGGGCATGCATAATTAGAAGCCTGGAGTGCCGGACATCTTGTCCCTGTGCTCCGGCCTGCTAATAATGTGTCTTTTCTCTAGATGATCCCGGTGTGTCAACCTTAAAGATGACCTGCGCTGGGATCGGAATGAAGAGATGGTTTGTTTTTTGTCATTATAAATGGTTGTTTTCCGTTAAGTGGTTAAAAAGTGTCGCTTCCAATCAAGTCAATCAAGTTTTTAGTAATATGGAGAACCATTAGTGCACAATGGTAGATGGAGAATATGACTTGAGAGACCATCGCCAGACCAGCCAATCTTATCAGATAGAGAGTAAATTCACCCTGCAAACTCTATAGGAAATTTCCATTATAGCTACATTTTAATGCAACTAGAACTAAATGTTAAGTTTTAAACATTCTTATATTCATTTACAAGTGTCTCTGCCCTTCAGTGATTTATGTATCGAGAGAGAGACACAACCAATACTCGTAATTAACACAGTGAAACATGAATTTAGCATAGGTTATGTTGGGGAATGGGTAGATTCACTTTTGCTGCCTTTGGTAACCAAAGTTATTTGCGGGACACAAAATATGGTTTGTCATGTATAGAACAACTGAAATGGGAAGAATATTTTTCGGGGCTTAATTGTGATATTGAACCTCTTTGTAGTTGGATTCCATATATTTGCTATAGAATTCCAATACCATAGAATGCAATAAATGCTACAGAATAAAATCTTGATAGATATTCAATGTACAGTAGGGATTTCATAAAAACCGGTTTCATCTAGCTATGAGATCTATTATGGGTGGAATAGGTTCTCTAAATAAGAGGCTTGGGGAGTGGGTAGATTCACTTTTGTAGCCGTTGGTAACCAGATGCTTAAGTTATTTGCTTGACATAAAATATGTTTTATTATGTATAGAACAAGTAAAATGGGAAGATCATTTTTCGTGATATTAAATTTCTTTATAATTGTATTTCCCACAATTGCTATAGAATAACAATGGGGATTTAAAGAACTTTATCTTGGTAGCAGCGGAATTACTCCTCATCACCGACCACTTTATGTATAATGACAGCTTCAATTGACAAACTAAAGGAGAGGCAATGGGAGAGAAATTTTCGCCCTCAGTAGCAAACTTAAATGTAGCTTGGAAAAAGGAGAAGCTCTTTTCTTCTTATGTGCTCTGGTATGGTCACTATATGGACGAAATTAACTCTCCTGTAATTCCCATCCTTTTCATTTCCTCCTGCCATCCCAAACATACCCTAAGAGCAGTCCCTCAAGGGCAAATGTTCTGTGCTAGGAATAATTGTTCAACAACGGACGGCGTCTGACTGTCTGTCTAGGGGTATTCTAACAGGTCCTTGGAATGATCAGTAGAAACAGTGGGCATAGGGACAGAAAGAGTCTTCTTTGTATCAATAAAAATCATAACACTGGAAATGAGAATAAAACTAGTATTTGTAACATCATACAGTAAATAATATAAAAAACAAGATTGTAAAGAAATATCTCTTTTACGGAGGCAAAGTTCTATCTCACTGTCTAGGCAACACGTGTAGATTTTCAGCCAAATAAAAAAACATCCACTACCTAAGGCTCTATGTTGTCCTTGAAGTAGAGATAAAAAACAAACTTGACAGGACTTTGGGGAGAAACTTGTTTACTTTGTATTTTTTTTTTTACTTTTTTTTGTTTTACTTTACTTTTTTTTAATATTTTGAACCACACACAGATGGACTTGAACATTGAGAAAAGAAAGGGTAGCTTTTTTCGAATTTCAGTTCTGCAGATTAATGACCTTAATGTTTTCAGTTGTCATAGACACCTATAAACTCTGTGGAGAGCATTGGAGACAGTGGGGGATGGATGCAAAGTATTGCATCCCTCCCCCAGCCTTTGCTGAGCGTATGCTCTGTATAAAAACCATATAAGGACAGTAGGGAAATGAATATCCTTTTAAGCATTGCTTCTACTATGTTAAACTTGAGGCAATGTTAGAAAGGATATTCAATACCATTCCTGAGGGTGGTGGTAGTTTAGTGGAGTAAAAGCTTGTCACAAGTTCCCTGTAAAAAATGTAAAGAACTTTCTACAAAGGATTTCTAGAAGAGACTAGTGAATGGCTATGACATTATTTGACATTACTGCATTCCTGTACTGCATACTAGGCCGGTATATTGTTTTTCAAACTGAGGCGATATCGTGTTTCGATAAAGTTTCACTAGTACAAGCCCAGATGGTGAATCATTTTTTATTATTGCTGGTTGACACATGGAATGGCCTACCAGAGACCCACAGCAGCACTTCAGGACAGAGGAAAGTTGACCTTGGTGGACCAGCTAAAGTATTATGCAGTTTCTGAAAACAATTTAGGAAATGTTTGTGCAACTATTATGAAGAAAGTAAAAGTTATCTGTTACACTGAAAAAAGGAAGACCATGTCCCCCTTTACACCAACAATCGTATGTGCAACTTACCCATCATCACCTCTGTAAAGTTCAAAAATGTAACATGAAGCAAAAGGGGGGATTTTTCCATTGGAGACATTGAGAGCCATCTGGAGAGAAGCTATAGTGGTGTCATGCTACAATAAATATTGTTAAGAAAATTAGTAAAAAGCTAGGCGGCCCCTTTAAGACACATATAGGTGATCACATCACTCTTTTTTGTAATTGTAAATTTATTTTCATTTGTATCATACAATCCAAAATGTAACATTAAAGGACATCTACCACCAAGATCAAGAATTGTAAACCAAGCACACTGAAATACTGGCGTGTGCCCTCTGACAGGATTCACTCATTAAGCTTCTTATGCTCTTTTTTGTAAGAAAAAAGGCTATAAAAATTTTGCAAATGAGTCTGAGGAGTTGCAGGCTCTATTAACACCTATGAAACCCAGAGCCCCTCAGTCTCATTTGCATAATTTAAAAGCCTTTTTATGTAAAAACAAGGGCACAAGAAGCTAAAAGAACAAGACATTCTTACATAGGGTGCACACACCAGCATGTCAGTGTGCTTGGTTTACCATTCTTGATCCTGGTGCTAGATGTCTTTTAAGTTGATTTGTGTAATTTTCATCATTTTTTTACCATATCAAAGTCCAAAAACTTAAATACAGAAGCACAAAAAACACATTTTGTTTTTTTACATACCCCAGAATACATGATCAGCTTCAGATTGCCGGAGGCATTACTTGCTGCATGTGAAATATTTTTTATAATAGAACCCATAAGGACACCTACAAATGACAGAAAATACATATTAGTACAAATTGAAATCATTGTAAAAACCCCTTACACATGATTTGGAAGTATTCAGAATACATGGTCCTTATGTCATCTTGCCACTGACCACATCACAGTAAGTAAATACTGTGCTTTGCTGTACGGTACTTACATTATGTTTGAAATATAAAGCTAGATGTAAGAGGATAGTAACTTACCTCCTTGTAGCCTGGATTTCTCATGATGTTTATATACTCCAAAAAAAGTTGCCATGCCAATATCTGCTAGCTGAGACAGTTTGTTCAGGACGTCATCGGTTGCCCAGACCGGCAAAGGGTAATTGTGAATTTGCTAGAAAAAAATGGACATTTTTTATATGCAGTTTATATTAAATACAACTAATTCTTCCACATGAACAGGCAGGTGTTTTTTTTCTTCTGTATTTGACTTACACTCCAGCCTACCTTTCCTCTATAAACTTATGTAAAGAGCTATTTCTCTTTCCCTCATTTATTGTGTGATAGCAGAGAACAAGGCTCGAGACTCCCCCTGTCATATATGTGCTCACAACAACCATAGCCCAACAGTAAGCATGATGTTAATGAGCACCACTTGAGTTCCACTTGTACAGTTTTACAATTTCGCCCATTGAAGGCATCCATAAGGCCTTTGATGATAATGACTTTGACACTCCTGATCTGCGAGTATTGTTTCTATCGGTGAGGTATCCTATTTTGCTTGCATGAGCTGCATTACCACCTGCAATCATACAACTATGCCTGAGATCTCAAGGGGCGTGTAATTACTTTAAGGGGGTTCCTGCACACAGATTACCTTCAACGTCTATTGATGTAAAGCACAATTATATTTACCTCACATTGCAAAGCATCATATAATAGCCACCACCTGACACCTTCTTGCATCTCCTTGATCGAGTAACCAGTAATATTTGGTAAACTATTTATCAAGTCCTGTAAGAAATAAAAGATAACTATGATGTCGAGACATAATGGGGCACATTTACATACAAATCTGCTAGAGTTCACTAAAAGTGCATTGTCCGTGTATAATGCTGCGTGCAGCGATTCACTGAGATTGTGCGCCAGAAATCATGAATGTGTCACTTCCCCGCTCAGGCCCAACAGAGTTCACCATCTTTTTTGGGGTGCACCTTTAACATAGGGCACGCCCCCTAACTTATGTCGCATGGAAGCCAGCCCAGTTGTGCCACAAAAGGGACACTTCTTAAATACCTTTGCAAGCCGTTTTGGCCATGAAGAACGTGCACAGTCCGACTAAAGTGCACAGCGCGACCCTTAGTTAATGAGCCCCAATGTTTCAATGTACATTAAACATATATATCATCTAGAGGCGTGTAATTGATAAAACAAAACCTGTACTTTGTATGATAAGAAAGGGTCATTAAACTAAGACAGCTAATAGGAGTTGCACATTCAGACTAGACAATCTTATACTATTCCAGATGTAGCATTATTATTATTTATCTATAGAGCACCAATACTATACAATACAAGAGATAAGGATTTCATAAACACTACATTAAGACCAGAACAAATGCAAGTACAAATACAAAACTACAGTGATCATGAAACAAGTGACAAGTGTCCATGAGGGCGCACATTCTATATGCAAGGTAGATGAGGACACGAGGGGAGGGAGCAGAGCAGTGGAGTTATTGTGTGTTGTATACTGAACAGGTGGGTTTTCAGGTTACATTGATTGATTGGAAGGTGAGGGACAATCTGACAAATTTTGTTCCACAGTATGGGAGATGCATGTGTTAAGTCCTGGATACAGTTGTGATGTGTGAAGGAGAGGATGTGTGAAGGAGAAGATCCTGTGAGGAGAGGAGATTAAATGTGGGATGGTATTGGCTGATAAGTTCAGACATATGGAGAGGACAGGTTGTGGAGAGCATGGTTAGTATTTTAAATTGAATTCGCTGTGCAATGGGTAACCAGTGGAGAGACTTTCAGAGAAGAGAGGCAAAGGATAAGTGAGGAGACTGTGGGAATTATCCGGGCAGCAGCATTAAGGATGGATTAGAGAGGCGCTAGGGAGTTAGCTGGGAGACCATAGAGAAGAATGTTGCAGAAGTCAAAGCGGGAGTTGATAAGGGCATGGACCAGCTTTTTTATAGACTCTGGATTAATGTGCTATTCTTGACCAGAGGCTTAGATGGAGATGAGTAGGGGTCCCAGGAAAGAGGGACACCAACAGAGAGAGAGTGAAGTGAAGAGGTAGCATGAGAGTGATGGACAGTGAATGTCCGGTTGGAGAGGTATGAGGAGATCCAAGAGAGGCCCCGGTGAGTGATGCCAAGAGAACATAGTGGCCGAGATCTATCATTCTGTCTGTGCTGTCTGTGTTTTCTGTCCTTATCTGCACATGCATCCAATCCCTTCCCTTCCTTCCAATCCCTTCCCTTCCTTCCAATCCCTTCCCTTCCTTGGTTGAACTTGATGGACATGTGTCTTTTTTCAACCGTATAAACTATGATACTATGATACAAAGTGTCTGCTTCAGTTTTGTGTCACGGCTGCACTGTGTCCAACAGAAAAACTGTACACCTAAAGAGGTGTGGTAGTACTTAGTTGGAGTTTGCACACTACTTTAGAGAAATCTGGCCCACAGTCTGCAGCAGTAGGTCAACAGTGTCAAAGGGAGAGGACAGATGAAGAAGGAGGGAGCAGGGTAATTGTCTTGCCCTGGTAGACAGTAGGTCATTAGAGATTTTGGTCAGGGTAGTCTTTGTGAAATGATTGGATTGGAAGCCAAATTGTAGTTGATCAAAGAGGGAGTTGGAGTTGAGGTAGGAGAATAGTTCTAAATGGATATGTTGTTCCAGGAGTTTTGAAGCAAATGGTAGTAGTAGTAAGAAAGGGCATGAGATAGTTCAGTAGAGAATACTGGTCCACAGAAGGCTTCTTTAGGATGGGTGTGACAGTGGCATGTTTAAATGAAAATGGAACAATACCAGTGGATAATGAAAGGTTAAAGTACAGACACACCTACCATGAGGTGGGTTGAGACTCAGGCGGCATCTCCTGCTGGAGAAGTGGGAGCGGCATCAGATTAACTGTGCTACTAGTGTTCACTCGGTCAATCTGCCCAAACAGGCAGATTCCAGGTGTGCTGATACTTAATCTACAGTGTGGGCTACCAGGATGCTAACTAAAGGGACTTACATGTTTCTTTAGAGGAGGAACTTGGTCCGGTACTGCTACTGCGTGTGGGCCCTTTACAGTATATGTGTTGTACAGCTCACAAGATCTGTGGAGGCTGTCCTTTCCCCTTTACACTGTTCTACTGATGCTGGTCAGAGACACCTTAGGAGGAGGCTGTCAAAGGGCAATGGAAAAGTAAACAGTTTTCATCCCTGTGTGTGCTGTGTCCTCCTGTTCCTGCCTCTGGTCCCTGCCTCTAATAACCTGGATGAGGGTATAATAGGATCTGAGCCTGGGTCCAGCCTCGATGGGGCAAGTGTATCTGTGGAGTGTGTATATATGTAGGAGTGTGTTAATGTATGTTGGTATGTGTGACTATGAGGGTACATGATGTTTTGTGCATATATTATTATGTATATATACATATGAGTTTGTATATAGTAGTGTGTCATTATTTGATTATAAAATTTGCATTGTATTTGTCTCCTTTTACAGCTGTGCGCTTTCTTTTTTTTCCAACACAGTTGCATGCAACTGTTTTTGCATCCCAAAATCATCAAGGGGGTCATTTATTAAGGGCCCGATTTGCGGTTTCCCGACTTGTTACCCGAATATTTCCGATTTGCGCTGATGTTCCCTGTATTGCCCCGGGGTTTTGGCGCACGCGATCGTATTGTGGTGCATCGGCGCCGGCATGCACGCAACAGAAACCGGGGGGCGTGGCCGAACGAAAACCCGACGTATTCGGAGAAACCGCGGCCTTTAAAAAAAAAAGTGTCGCGGGACACGCACTTACCTTCACCGGCGGGCCTCGGCGGACTTCCGAGGTGGAGGTCGGAGTAACTGCCTTAGTGAATCGACGGAAGACCCGAATCCACCGCAGAGAACGCGCCGCTGGATCGCGAATGGGCCGGGTAAGTAAATCTGCCCCCAAGTGTCAACATACCCTCAAAGGTGTGAAGAGGTACACACCCAAGTAATGCAGATACACCATTGTGGTTGGACTATATTGTATGTGGATTGCTCGCCTTGGTAGGGCATTGCGTGTCGTTGTGGGAGAGTTAGATATCTCTTATAAGGTCAGCCAGTGTTAAGTCATGATCCGGACCATATTGAATCATAGGTACCAGTCCATAGGTACTGTCTGTCTAGGTCAGGGGTCTCAAACTCGCGGCCCGCGGGCCAAATGCGGCCCGCGGGACAATATTTTGCGGCCCCCACCTGGTCGCGCTGCATGGAGAGGGCTCACGGGCTGAGCCCTCTCCATAGCCGGTAAGTCTTTTCTGCATATTGCAGCAAAGGCTTACCGGTAACACCCGCGATCGGTGCTAGCACCGATCGCGGGTGCTTTCACAGCGATGGCTGCCGACAAAGCTGCCGGCAGCCTCAAAAAGATAGCGGCGCATGGGCGCCGCCATCTTACCTGGGATCACCGCTCCCCGTGACGTCATCGGGGGGCGGAGATCCGTCTCCATGGTAGCCTCAGGTCTTCCGAAGACCCGAGGCTATTTCGTTTTAACCCCTTCATTACAATGTGCTGATAGCACATTGTAATGAATGAGGAGGAAAATCTCCATATACTGCCATACTGTAGTATGGCAGTATATGATAGGATCGATCAGACAACCTAGGGTTAAAGTACCCTAGGGAGTCTGAAAAATAGTATAAATAAAAATCAAAAAAAGTTTAAAAAAAAAAAAATAATAATAAAAAAACCTAAAATTTCAAATCACCCCCCTTTCCCTAGAACTGACATAAATATAAATAAACAGTAAAAATCATAAACATATCAGGTATCGACGCGTCCGAAAATGCCCGATCTATCAAAATATGATGACGGTTTTTCAGTGCGTTTAACCCCGTTACGGAAAATAGCGCCCAAATTCGAAAATGGCACTTTTTTGCCATTTTGAAAAATATAAAAAAATCTATAAAAAGTGATCAAAAGGTTGTACAGTCCTAAAAATGATATCATTGAACATATTATCAAATTTCACAAAAAATGACAGCACCCACAGCTCTGTACACCAAAGTATGAAAAAGTTATTAGCGCCAGAATTTGGCAAAATAAAAAAAAATATTTTTGTACAGTAGGTTTTAATTTTTGTAAATGTATGAAAACATTATAAAACCTATACAAATTTGGTATCCCCTTAATCGTACCGACCCAAAAAATAAAGTAGACATGTCATTTGGGGCGCTCAGTGAAAGACGTAATATCCAAGCCCACAAGAAAATGGCGCAAATGCATTTTCATTGCATTTGGAATTTTTTTCCCGCTTCCGAGTACATGGCATGGAATATTTAAAGGAAACCTACCACTTAGTATGGCAGGGGTAAGCTGTAAGTACCGAGCACCAGCTCAGGGTGAGCTGGTGCCGGTACTTACTTTCGTTAGTGTTAAAACCGCGGTATCGCGGTTTTAACACTTTTTAAACTTTAGGGCAGAAGACACTTCGGCGCTGCGTGCGCACGATCGTGCGCGCGCCTCCATAGGAAATAGCGGAGATGTTGCGCGCGCACGGTCGCGCGCAGCGCCGAAGCCCCTTCTGCCCTAAAGTTTAAAAAGTGTTAAAACCGCGATACCGCGGTTTTAACACTAACGAAAGTAAGTACCGGCACCAGCTCACCCTGAGCTGGTGCTCGGTACTTACAGCTTACCCCTGCCATACTAAGTGGTAGGTTTCCTTTAATACCATCACTATGAAGTGCAATTTGTTACGCAGAAAACAATCCATCACACAGCTCTTTACGTGTAAAAATAAAAAAGTTATAGTTTTTTGAAGGTGGGGAGTGAAAAATGGACATGAAAAAACAGGAAAGGGCCCGTAACCGGTTAATCCCCTTCCCTCCGGTACTTGAAGAAGATGAAGTCGCCGCTCTGAACGCACTTGGTGCAGGTCAGAGCGGCGACTTCATCTTCTTCGATGGGAGGGACACGGGGAGGCAAGTACCGGGTGGGGGGGGGGGGGGAATGGAGTGTCCCTGACTGGGCTCAGTGCGGTAGGAGCTTGGGACCCCTCGGTACACAGGACGCGTTCATAGAGAAAACACGTCTCCCAGCTTGGGGCTTTCCTTGCACTGGGAGACGCCGTGACATTTGAATCTGAATAATGATATTTTGTAAGCGCATTTTGTGTGGAAAACTTGATGCGGCCCAGCCTTACCCAGAATCTACCTCCAACGGCCCCCAGGTAAATTGAGTTTGAGACCCCTGGTCTAGGTGAAGGATGAGCAGGCAGTGTGAGCCCCTTGGAGGTGCTGACCTCCATATAAATGAGTAATTCTTGGCATTTAAGATAAATTGCAGGTGCCATCACTGTGCATAAAGTGGTGGATGATGTACATCAATTAATAGGGGGCTACTACATATTATGTGATATGAGATCTCTCCACTGTACTACTGGACAGCCAGGCCCCCTTTAAATAATCTGAGTAGTATTTAAAGAGATACCTTTTACAGTGGGAGAAGGGGGGCTGTGGGACTGGCTGCTTATTTGGGAGGGGAGGGGCACCATAAATTTTTTCACCTCAGGTAGAAGATAGGCTAGATGCACCCTGGGTTAAAGAGATAAGATGCAATGGAATTGGGTCAAGTCCTCAGGTGAGGTGTGAACTTGACAGCATGAAGGAAACTTTCTCTTCAGTCAGGGAATTGAAGTTGGTTAAGCGGGAGGGGCATTGGATATCCTAGGTGGGTTGCAGGGATTGAAGGTTGAAACTTTCCCTCATCCTGTCTATTTTGTTTTTATCGTGTGAGGCAAAGTCCTCTGATGAATTGAGAGGATTAAAGGTAGAAAATAATTGTCTAGAGCTGTGAGATTGTGAAGACATCAGATTAATGAAAAAGTGATAAAATACACAGATGTGTTAATGCAGTTTTAGCGCATTAGGTAAAAACATTAAAAACGCAATATTGACAGCAATGTAATTAGGCAGATCTCAACTGTTGTGATGCGTTGGAAAATGCAGGTGTTAATGCCACGTGAGACTGCACCCACAGGGGATCTGCAAATTCCAGGTCTGAAAAAAATTGTGGTGTTGTAGAATGGGGATGAAGTTTCTACCTCCTTGCATAAAGATATGGAAATGACAGGTAGAAGATTCTCAGAGAGTTTGAAGATGTCCAGATGTTTGAGATTCCTACGTTGGTATATAGGGTGTGTGAATCCAGAATGGTAGAGAAGTGAGTAAGTTGTGATCAGACCGTTAGGAATGTAGTGTTGGACCAACTGACTAGGGAACAGAGGTGGGTGAAAATTAGTTCAAGCTTCCATCATCCGCATACCTCACAACTTTTGTAGTTGCAAAGGAGGGAAAAAAGATAGGATATTTTTTACTTAAGTTACACTTTTTGCCATGCCTCTTACTCCCCTCTCCCACAGTATAATTTTCTCTTAGTGTTCACCATCCCTGTCACATTATGGTCTCCTCATATTGTGCCCTCTGTCAGGGGCCGGCTATATACTAAAGGGGGCTGGCTGGCTATATACTAAAGGGGGCTGGCTATATACTACAGGGGGCTGGTGGCTATATACTACACGCGGGGTGGCATTATACTACACAGGGATGGCTGGCTATATACTACACGGGGCTGGATATATACTAAAGGGGGCTGGCTATATACTAAAGGGGGCTGGCTGGCTTTATACTAAAAGAGGCTGGCTGGCTTTATACTAATGGGGGCTGGCTACATACTATACAAGGCTAGCTATACACTCAAGGGGACCTGCTGGCTATAAACTACACAAGGCTGCCTGTATAATAAAGGGTTCTGGCTGGTTATATACTTCAGGGGGCTGGTTATATACTACAAGGGGCTGGCTACATACTACAGGGGCTTGGCAATATACTACTGGGGGGCTGACTATATACTACAGGGGGAGCAGACAGGGTTTATACTACAGGGGGAAGGCTGGCTATATACTACAGGGGGGAGGCTGGCTATAAACTACAGGGGGCTGGCTATATACTAAAGGGGGCTGGGTATATACAACAGATGGCTGGCTGGCTATATACTAAAGGGGGATGGCTGGCTAAATACTACAGGGGGCAGGCTGTATACTACAGGGGGATGGATGGCTCTATATTAAAGGGGGATTGCTGGCTATACACTAAGGGGGGCTTGGTATA
The DNA here is from genome assembly GCF_040894005.1 of Engystomops pustulosus. Taxonomy (NCBI): domain Eukaryota; kingdom Metazoa; phylum Chordata; class Amphibia; order Anura; family Leptodactylidae; genus Engystomops; species Engystomops pustulosus. The sequence continues at coordinate 153,908,892 of NC_092415.1, forward strand.
TACTACAGGTGGCTGGCTATATATTAAAGGGGGGATAGCTGGCTATATACTACAGGGGTCCGGCTGGCTCTATACTACAGGAGGCTGGCTCTATACTAAAGGGAGATTGCTGGCTACATACTACAGGGGGCTGGATGGCTATATACTAAAGGGGGTGGCTGGCTATATAATACAGGGGGCAGCTATATACTAAAGGGGGATGGCTGGCTATATACTAAATGGGGGTGGCTGGCTATATACTAAAGGGGGCTGGCTATATACTAAACAGGGATGCCTATATACTACAGGGGGCTGGCTATATACTAAAGGGGGATGGCTGGCTATATACTAAAGGGGCATGAGGAGAGAAAAAGAACTGGACCGCACATCCACACATCACACAATGATCTACTGCCGCTAGGCTACAATATATATAACGAACTCGAGGTTCTTAGTAACATTTTGATCAAATTGTATAAGCCCACCAACCACTTCAAGGTGACCTCTTTTTGGTGGGTCCCTATGCTATTGTGTGCAGCATCTCATGGCGTCCACCACCTCTGCAGCACAGCGCCGGCAGGGACCAAGACCTGGTTGCCCCCCAGCACCCGTACTGGCAGGCATAGCCCCCATGGCTCCAGGCCCGGGTCCCAACCAGCACCGCACAACAGAAGCAGTGAACGCCATGCAACACCGCAATTTTAAAATTAGCAGGAGACTGCATATAGGGACCGCCTACTTCCTCTCAGCCAGTGTCTGAGACCACATGGAACAGTGAGTATTCAACACCTGTTCACACATGGTGAGCCTTTTTTCCTGTTCACATGGTGCGGTGTTGCATGGCGTCCGCCACTTCTGTGGTGCGGTGCTGGTGGGGGCCCGGGCCCGGAGCCATGGGGGCTATGCCTGTCAGTATGGGTACTAGGGGGCAACTGGGTCTTGGTCCCTGCCGGCGCTGTGCTGCGGCGGTGGTGCACGCCATGTGATGCTGCACATAATAGCGTAGGGACCCACCATAAAGAGGTCACCGTGAAGTGGTTGGTGGGCTTATACAATTTGATCAAAATGTAACTAAGAACTTTGAGTTCGTTATATAATGTAGCCTAGCGGCAGTAGATCATTGTGTGATGTGTGGATGTGCGGTCCAGTTCTTTTTCTCTCCCCATGTTGGTTTATATATTAAAGGGGGCTGACTGGCTATATACTAAAGAGGGATGACTGGCTATATACTACAAGCAGCTGGATGACTATATACTAAAGGGGATGGCTGTCTATATACTAAAGGCTAGTTTTATACTACAGGGGGCTGGCTATATGCTACCGGTGGCTGGCTATATACTAAATGGGGATGGCTATATACTTCAGGGGGCTGTCTGGCTATATACTAAAGGGGATGGCTGGCTGTATACTACAGGGGGATGGCTGGCTATATATTACAGGGGGCTGGCTGGCTGTATACTAAAGGGGGCTGGCTGGCTTTATACTATAGGGGGTTTGCTCGCTATATACTGGGAGGCTATGACCAATGCATTTCCCGCCCTCGGCTTAAATTCGAGTCAACAGGTGTTCGAAGTTTGTAGTGGTAAAATTTGGTGCCTTGGGTTATACTTGGGTCAGCTTATACTTGTGTATATATGGTATGCATTGCTTTAGAGAGCACTGTAATCAATGTGTTGTCCCTGACAGGCAGAAGTTATGACTGTACCATCTCCCAGCTGCTGTGTTTGAGTTAGGTTGATTAGTCCTGTCTGGACAGTTCAGGAAGCTTCTTGTTATGTGTTTATGAATGACAGCCTGCATGCAACCCAGCTTTCCCAAGTTCCTGAACTTTATAATTGTTTTTAAACAAAACCACTCAGATCCACAGGGAGTAAACAAGTTTTGTTTTGCATCAGTGTAGCTACAGCATTCTCATGGTATGTTTAGTTCACAATACATAAAAACAAATGGTAGATTTTCTTTAACTCTTTTGGCATCTGAAGGACACATATAGGGACACATTTACTAAGGGTCCGTCAGACACATTTCCGTCAGGTTTCCAGAATATTTGCCCTGAATTGCACAGGGGTTTTTGGCGCATGTGATTGGATTTTAGCGCATCGGTGCCGGCTTTCATGCAACACAAATCAGGGGGTGTGGCTGTCAGACAACCCAACTGATTTGGACAAACCGCAGAATTAAAAATTCAAATTGTGTCGCAAGACACGCACTCAAATACACCGGGAAGAAGAAGGTGAACTCCGGCGGACCTCAGCGGGAAGCGACACATGCAGGAAATTGGACTCACGATCTTAGTGAATCACGGCAGCCCCGAATCCTCGTCGGACAACGCACCTCGGGGATTGTGACGGGATGGGTAAGTAAATGTGCCCCATAGAGTTGATGTCCCAAGGCAAACCTGCAGCCACCTGGGACAGCGTGACAGAACTTGAAATCCAGGACTGTTTCACCATATCCATGATGGTTGGGAGGTGTGGATGAGACAGTTTGCTAAATCTGGGGCAGAATAATACCGTCTAGTCTAACTGTGCATTGTTTAACTTGTGATACTGTTTGCTGATTAATCTGCCGCAGTGTGTGAAGGCAGTCCATATGAAATTTAAAGAGAATTCCTTAAAACATGTGATGGTCAAATCTACAACTGCTCATCTAAATACAGCAGGGTACAACTAAACTATAAGTAAAAGTTAAACCATCTTTTTCTATTAAGATTAGATAGTATATAACTTACCTTATACGGCTCGAGAAGACTCCTAAACTCTTTTGATGTATATGTTTCAATTTGCAGTTGGTTGTACCGAGGACAATTTTTTAGGGGCATGGCAAGCAGCTGAAATAAAAAAAAGCATTACAGTTATCTGCTACATCCATTACCTACAAAACAATTGCATTCTGAGTCTAGTTTAAAGGGAATTTGAATCTGAAATAGAAAAAAAACTGTAAACTACACATGAAAGACCAACAGTCATGACTGTACTATTTGTCACTCAACTTTTCACACACTTTTCTTGAGTGGATCCACAAATGCAAATGAATGAGAAATCTTCATTTTTCTTAGTGCAAGTTTAGGTGCATCCTCTATTGGCCAGTGGTAACAGGATATTTTAAATCAAGACTTAGAGAGGGTGCATTAGACATTGCACCCATACCCACAATACTCTGAAATGCTTGTTTCTAAGTAGAATTTATTTTCTCTTCATTAAGTCCACAGACATCTCATGAAAGGTATTTTTATGATACAGGGCACCTCACCTACAAGCCGTTACTCAAAGAGACTCCCCTTAAAAAGATAATCAGCTCCTAAATTTGCTGAACTCGCAGAAATTACATTTTTTGTAATAAATACTAAGTTATTTGATGTATTGGAGTCGTGATACTCGTTCTAAAGATCGATCAGACCGAAATATAAGGTATATGCGTTCTGACACCAGAAGGAATCTAATGAAATATCACAACTACAAAAAGGTTGCTGTCATAAACCCTTACCCTGCACCACCAGCATCACAAATTTCCAACTGCAGAACTATTCATGCACCTGTAGACAAGTAGAAAGATGACCTGGTCAGAGGCTAGAAGAAGCGCTGTCTAGCGCGAAACGACCCGTCGCCTTGCCGCATACTGGTGTCCTGTATCGTCTGTGTATCCATCAATAAATTTTGAAGAGTTCCCGGGTGAGTCTCACCTCATCTTTCTACTTGTCTACACGTGACTGCTATGCCTCTTCGCTGGGCACCACCGGTGTCTTCATAATACTGCAGCGGATGCCACCAGAGACTCCATCCACATTGATATCCGCCAATAATTTAAAGCTATAGTGCGTATGAGAGTAGTGCCAGTGCCGCTTGCCCTTTTTTCTTTTTTTCTATTCATGCACCTGCCAAACATGTATGAGGTTTTCTAAAAAGGTTCTGGTACTAGGTTCGAGATGTAGGGATCACACAAAAATGCTAATTTGGCAAAAGTTATTAATTTTTGCACCAAAAAGTGGCGTGAAAATGTTTTAATACTTTTTCATACATTTTATGCCATAAACTGGTATAAGGTATATGATAAATTTGCCCCATAGTTACATTTATCGATTCCCCATACATTTAGTCTTTAGAATGGGTTAAGTACTTGTGTTTCACAAAACCATACAAAGAAATTCTGAAACTTACTTTGTCCTCTGTGAGAGGCACTGTATGGACTGGAATCGGTTTCCATGTCATATTTTTGTTCCAGATTTGCCTGCCAACTGGTGGATATAAACCAGCGAGGTTTGTCTGTGCACTCATTAATGTACGATCCATATCTGTGCTTCTCACGTAAACCTAAAAGCAGAACAAATCATTTCAGATTACTGTACATACATGAAGCTGCGTTGCCCCTCGGTCTGCAGAATTATGAGGCTTTGGCCCCAGACAGTACTGAATATTGTTTGTTTTGTTAAATGCAATTCTTATGACAATGTTAGTTTATAAATTAGTAGAATTTTAGATTTGTTCCATTATATACTGTATACAGGCAATTCCCAACTTCAGTACACCCAACTCATAGATACTCCCTAGTTACAAATGGACCTCTCTGCTCACAGTAACATCTGTGGGAGCTCTTTGTAAACTGGTAAATTATTGATCTTTGGCCCTAGCTTGTAATGGTCAACATAAGAGTTATTAAATGGATCTGCAATAAAGATCCATTGTTAATTCTTCTTTCCGTGACATCCCAAAATCATGAAAATGCTATCATCACAGGGACAAAAAAAATCTTTGCCTGAAGTTTCACTTACAAAATATTCCAGTTCGGACTTACATACAAATTCTTACTTACATACAACTTAAGGACATTCAGAACCTATCTGGTACATAACCTAGGAAATATCTGTACTAGACTTCTGGGCCTAATGCTGCCATTACTATTAGTTAACCTTCATTCTTAAAAAAAAAAAAAGTAAGAAATATCTTCACAACCAGATTCAAGTGTAATTTTCTAATGTTGGGTGTCATCAGTAATTTTGGATAGGGGTATTCTTTTAACTTCTACTCTATCCTAGCAAATGAAAATAACTGAAATGCAGCATTTCATTGTTCTACAGCTGGTTCCCTATTATATATTAAGTAAGTTCACCTAACTTTTGATGTGAATTTGGGCATGTGAGTGGGGCTTATCTGCCGATGTCACACCTGTAGCAAACAACAAACCACAGGTCCACAGAATACTGCACATCCTATGAGCAGGAAGCCTAATGCACAGAGAATAGTTAGAGAAATCTGCTCCAACAATCCAAGGGTTGGTTCGGACCAGTATTTGGCCTATGTTAGGGTTTGCTATGTCGGAGGATGCATGTTCAGCCATTCTTCAAATATTTTTTCCCCTTGAATCACTGCTGTTTTCTCCACAAGACAACCAAATATCCAATTAGGATGTCTTAGAGGTGACTGCTGTGGTAGACCTGGCCTGTCCATGGACTGCATTATTTGACAGCCATTTTTTTGAATGGCCTACATTTTAAAGTGTGTTCCACTTTTAGCAGATGAAGGATATAATTTCTATAACTCATATATTTCCCAATACAACTTCTATATCAATTTCTCACAGATGTCAAGATCATTGCTTGCTGTTATTCAATAGAAACCATAATAACCATATCCTGGTGAAGAAGAATCAGCCCTGGTCATGTGACAATCACAAATGTGCAAGGAAAGTTACATGACACAGCTTCAACTGTAATGTCCTGGTGTAGTTTTGGGTAAAAACCTGCAAACATTCACTCTGCCATTCACCACATGGCATGAAGTTGGCATAGACGCCAGAATAATCTCAATTGCGATTATTTCAGTGCTTCTATTCCAGATGACTGGTGTAGAAAAACTGATAACTATCCCCTATAAGGCACTTAAAAATGGATATCACAAACAAGGGTTTTCTGGGAAGCAAATATATATTTACCTCATGACGACTGTAAGTCTCATTCAGAAATCCAGAATATCTCTTCCTCATATACTTTCCCAGTTCAAAGTGTTGCTCCATGCCAAGCTGTTAATTGGGAGAGACAAGTATTGATTCATGTTTATGTTATTATTATTTGATGATGTTTGTACAGGATTAGAAGACCACATTGTACTGTAAGAGAAAAGTCATAGACTGACATTTTAATAATATCCACCTTTTTCCAGATTCCTCCCTACTGTGTTTATGGATCCATTCACTACCTGCTCTATTATTGAAACCTAGTCAGAACCGATCAGAAATTAAAGGGCACCCAGACCTCTGTTTTTTTTAGGTTGTAGTTACCCTTTAAGTTCAACTATTAATTCTAGAATGTAGATTCGTGAATGAGTTCTGCCTCCCACTTTTCCTTTTTGTTTCACAAGAGTATCTCATATTTACCAAGTCATTTCCACAGTGATATTATAATGCAGTCATGTTTAGGCCACAGCAGAATCCTGTTCATTTGAATGGTACCTTTTTATGCCAGTTGTCTTACCCACAATAATAAAAGTGGGCCATTGTCTATATTTAAAAAAACAAAAACACAATTTGACATTTAATTTATACAGTGAAGATCATAAAAAGATTACAATGTTTATATTTATTTTCAGGTTCACTTTTTCTATACAAAAAATATGAAAATAGTTTATTTTTTACATTAGACAATGACCCATTTTTATTATTGTGGGTAAGACAATTGACATAAAATGGTACCACCCAAGTGAACAGGATTTTTGCTGTGCCCTAAACATTTAAACGGTTAACACCCAGCACCGATTGCTGTTTTTTTTTACCAAGGAGGGGTCTGGTTCGGGTAGCCAGGTTTTAAAAATTCGAGTTCGAACTTGGCTGACAATGGCCCACTTTTATTATTGTGGGTAAGACAACTGGCATAAAAAGGTACCATTCAAATGAACAGGATTTCTGCTGTGCCCTAAACATGACTGCATCATGGTATGACTGTGGAAATGACTTGGTAGTGTCAAAGTGGGAGGCAGAACTGATTCACAAATCTACATTCTAATAGTTGAACTTAAAGGGTAACTACAATCTAACAACCAACCGGTTCTGCTTAGGTCTGGATCCATAAACCCAGTAGGGAGGAATCTGGAAAAAGGTGGATATTATTAAAATGTTAGTCTATGACTAGAGATGAGCGAACATGCTCGTCCGAGCTTGATGCTCGGTCGAGCATTAGGGTACTCGAAACTGCTCGATGCTCGGACGAATACTTCGCCCGCTCGAGAAAATGGCAGCTCCCGCCGTTTTGCTTTTTGGCGGCCAGAAACAGAGCCAATCACAAGCCAGGAGACTCTGCACTCCACCCAGCATGACGTGGTACCCTTACACGTCGATAGCAGTGGTTGGCTGGCCAGATCAGGTGACCCTGGGATAGACTAGCCGCTGCCCGCGCTGCTCGGATCATTCTGTGTCTGGATGCCGCTAGGGAGAGAGCTGCTGCTGGTCAGGGAAAGCGTTAGGGTGTTCTATTAGCTTACTGTTAGGCAGGAGTGATTCTCCAAGAACCCAACAGCCCTTCTTAGGGCTACAATAACGTTATACTTTTTTTTTTTTATTTGCAGCTAGTACCATATTGTGAGGAATTTGCAGGGGGACTTGCTACCGTTGTGTTTAGCTCTTAGTGACACACATATCCACCTCAAACACCAAAGTGGGAAAATTTATTAGGGGTTTGATTTCAATTAGGCACAGTCTGCCATTTACTTTTTATTTTACGTTTATTTTTTTAATAACTCAGTGTCATCTCATCTTGCATAGTAGTGTGCTTTCATACTTGGCTAGAAAATAGCCATAGGAGAATCCAAACGGCTTACTTACGCCTACAGTAGCGTTATATATATTTGATTTCTGGTTGATCTGCTGGTGGCTGTACTTGCTGCAGTGCATCTACTAGCAAATTGAGAGCAATTTGTAGTGAGACTTGCGACCACTGTGTTTTGCGCTTAGTGACGCACATATCCATTGCAAAGACCGAAGTGGGAAAATTTATTAGGGGTTGGATTTCAATTAGGCACAGTCTGCCATTTCCTTTTTTATTTTACGTTTATTTTGTTTAATAACTCAGCGTCATCTCATCTGGCATAGTAGTGTGCTTTCATACTTGGCTAGAAAATAGCCATAGGAGAATCCAAACGGCTTACTTACGCCTACAGTAGCGTTATATATATTTGATTTCTGGTTGATCTGCTGGTGGCTGTACTTGCTGCAGTGCATCTACTAGCAAATTGTGAGCAATTTGTAGTGAGACTTGCGACCGCTGTGTTTTGCGCTTAGTGACGCACATATCCATTGCAAAGACCGAAGTGGGAAAATTTATTAGGGGTTGCATTTCAATTAGGCACAGTCTGCCATTTACTTTTTATTTAACGTTTATTTTTTTAATAACTCAGTGTCATCTCATCTTGCATAGTAGTGTGCTTTCATACTTGGCTAGAAAATAGCCATAGGAGAATCCAAACGGCTTACTTACGCCTACAGTAGCGTTATATATATTTGATTTCTGGTTGATCTGCTGGTGGCTGTACTTGCTGCAGTGCATCTACTAGCAAATTGAGAGCAATTTGTAGTGAGACTTGCGACCGCTGTGTTTTGCGCTTAGTGACGCACATATCCATTGCAAAGACCGAAGTGGGAAAATTTATTAGGGGTTGGATTTCAATTAGGCACAGTCTGCCATTTCCTTTTTTATTTTACGTTTATTTTGTTTAATAACTCAGCGTCATCTCATCTGGCATAGTAGTGTGCTTTCATACTTGGCTAGAAAATAGCCATAGGAGAATCCAAACGGCTTACTTACGCCTACAGTAGCGTTATATATATTTGATTTCTGGTTGATCTGCTGGTGGCTGTACTTGCTGCAGTGCATCTACTAGCAAATTGTGAGCAATTTGTAGTGAGACTTGCGACCGCTGTGTTTTGCGCTTAGTGACGCACATATCCATTGCAAAGACCGAAGTGGGAAAATTTATTAGGGGTTGCATTTCAATTAGGCACAGTCTGCCATTTACTTTTTATTTAACGTTTATTTTTTTAATAACTCAGTGTCATCTCATCTTGCATAGTAGTGTGCTTTCATACTTGGCTAGAAAATAGCCATAGGAGAATCCAAACGGCTTACTTACGCCTACAGTAGCGTTATATATATTTGATTTCTGGTTGATCTGCTGGTGGCTGTACTTGCTGCAGTGCATCTACTAGCAAATTGTGAGCAATTTGTAGTGAGACTTGCGACCGCTGTGTTTTGCGCTTAGTGACGCACATATCCATTGCAAAGACCGAAGTGGGAAAAATTATTAGGGATTGGATTTCAATTAGGCACAGTCTGCCATTTCCTTTTTTATTTTACGTTTATTTTGTTTAATAACTCAGCGTCATCTCATCTGGCATAGTAGTGTGCTTTCATACTTGGCTAGAAAATAGCCATAGGAGAATCCAAACGGCTTACTTACGCCTACAGTAGCGTTATATATATTTGATTTCTGGTTGATCTGCTGGTGGCTGTACTTGCTGCAGTGCATCTACTAGCAAATTGTGAGCAATTTGTAGTGAGACTTGCGACCGCTGTGTTTTGCGCTTAGTGACGCACATATCCATTGCAAAGACCGAAGTGGGAAAATTTATTAGGGGTTGCATTTCAATTAGGCACAGTCTGCCATTTACTTTTTATTTAACGTTTATTTTTTTAATAACTCAGTGTCATCTCATCTTGCATAGTAGTGTGCTTTCATACTTGGCTAGAAAATAGCCATAGGAGAATCCAAACGGCTTACTTACGCCTACAGTAGCGTTATATATATTTGATTTCTGGTTGATCTGCTGGTGGCTGTACTTGCTGCAGTGCATCTACTAGCAAATTGTGAGCAATTTGTAGTGAGACTTGCGACCGCTGTGTTTTGCGCTTAGTGACGCACATATCCATTGCAAAGACCGAAGTGGGAAAAATTATTAGGGATTGGATTTCAATTAGGCACAGTCTGCCATTTCCTTTTTTATTTTACGTTTATTTTGTTTAATAACTCAGCGTCATCTCATCTGGCATAGTAGTGTGCTTTCATACTTGGCTAGAAAATAGCCATAGGAGAATCCAAACGGCTTACTTACGCCTACAGTAGCGTTATATATATTTGATTTCTGGTTGATCTGCTGGTGGCTGTACTTGCTGCAGTGCATCTACTAGCAAATTGTGAGCAATTTGTAGTGAGACTTGCGACCGCTGTGTTTTGCGCTTAGTGACGCACATATCCATTGCAAAGACCGAAGTGGGAAAATTTATTAGGGGTTGGATTTCAATTAGGCACAGTCTGCCATTTACTTTTTATTTTACGTTTATTTTTTTAATAACTCAGTGTCATCTCATCTTGCATAGTAGTGTGCTTTCATACTTGGCTAGAAAATAGCCATAGGAGAATCCAAACGGCTTACTTACGCCTACAGTAGCGTTATATATATTTGATTTCTGGTTGATCTGCTGGTGGCTGTACTTGCTGCAGTGCATCTACTAGCAAATTGTGAGCAATTTGTAGTGAGACTTGCGACCGCTGTGTTTTGCGCTTAGTGACGCACATATCCATTGCAAAGACCGAAGTGGGAAAAATTATTAGGGATTGGATTTCAATTAGGCACAGTCTGCCATTTCCTTTTTTATTTTACGTTTATTTTGTTTAATAACTCAGCGTCATCTCATCTGGCATAGTAGTGTGCTTTCATACTTGGCTAGAAAATAGCCATAGCAATAGGATAGCATCGTTTGGTTTTAAAAACTAAAAAACACAAAAAAAAACGAAAAAACACAAAAAAAAGTAAAAAAAAAATTAAAGTTATAACTTTCATTTTCAAAATGTTTAACCCGAGGGCTAGGGGTAGAGGACGAGGGCGGGGACGTGGGCGTCCAACTACTGCAGGGGTCAGAGGCCGTGGTCCTGGGCGGGGTGAGACACCACCTGCTTATGAGGGAGCAGGGGAACGCCGCAGAGCTGCACTCCCTAGGTTCATGTCTGAAGTTACTGGGACTCGTGGTAGAGCACTGTTGAGGCCAGAACAGTGCGAACAGGTGATGTCGTGGATTGCCGACAATGCTTCGAGCAATTTGTCCACCAGTCAGTCTTCCACGCAGTCCACCCATGTCACCGAAATCGGCACTCCTCCAGCTCCTGCACCTCAGCCTCCTCCCCCCCAGTCTGCCCCCTCCCAGGAAAATTTGCCATTTGAACCGGCATACTCTGAGGAACTGTTTTCTGGACCCTTCCCACACTCACAAACCACTTGTCCGGTTGCTGCTGAGCAATTTTCCGATGCCCAGGTTTTCCACCAGTCGCAGTCTGTGGGTGATGATGACCTTCTTGACGTAGTGGAAGAAGTGTCTAAAGAGGTGTCCGACGATGAGGAGACACGGTTGTCAGACAGTGGGGAAGTTGTTGTCAGGGCAGGAAGTCCGAGGGGGGAGCAGACTGAGGGATCGGAGGATGATGAGGTGACAGACCCAAGCTGGGTTGATAGGCCGGGTGAACACAGTGCTTCTGAGACAGAGGAGAGTCCTCGACCAGAACAGGTTGGAAGAGGCAGTGGTGGGGCCAGACGGAGAGGCAGGGCCAGAGCTGGTGCATCAGCGCCAAATGTGTCAACTAGTGAAGCTCCCGTGGAGAGGGCTCTTGCGGCGAGGGCTAGATTTTCAGAAGTCTGGAGGTTCTTTAAGGAAACACCGGATGACCGACGGACTGTGGTGTGCAACATTTGCCAAACCAGGCTCAGCAGGGGTTCCACCACTACTAGCTTAACTACCACCAGTATGCGCAGGCATATGAATGCTAAACACCCCACTCAGTGGCAACAAGCCCGTTCACCTCCGGCCGTGCACACCACTGCTCCTTCCCCTGTGTCAGCTGATAGTCAGCCCCCTGCCCAGGACCCTGCCACAAAAACCCCATCGTCGCCTCCACGATCCTCCACAGCATCCACCAGCGTTCAGCTCTCCATACCCCAGACGCTGGAGCGGAAACGCAAATATAGTGCAACCCACCCGCACACCCAAGCCCTTAATGTCCACATCTCCAGATTGCTTAGCCTGGAGATGCTGCCCTATAGGCTAGTAGAGACCGAGGCCTTTCGCAACCTCATGGCGGCGGCCGCCCCTCGGTATTCGGTCCCCAGCCGCCACTACTTTTCCCGATGTGCCGTCCCAGCCCTGCACCAGCACGTGTCAGACAACATCATCCGTGCCCTGACCAACGCCGTTTCTGACAAGGTCCACCTGACCACGGACACGTGGACGAGTGCTGCCGGGCAGGGCCACTATATATCGCTGACGGCACATTGGGTTAACTTGGTGGAGGCTGGGACCGAGTCTGACCCTGCGGCTGGTCATATACTGCCGACGCCGAGGATTGCGGGGCCTACCTCGGTCCAGGTGTTTCAGGCCTACTATGCCTCCTCCTCCTCCCACCCCTCCTCCACCTCCTCCTCCTCCGAATTACCATCCGTGGGCATGGCGCCATCAGTCGGTAGCTCTAGGCACAGCAGCAGTGCCGTCGCTAAGCGACAGCAGGCGGTGCTCAAACTGCTGAGCCTAGGCGATAAAAGGCACACCGCCCAAGAGCTATTACAGGGCATCACGGCGCAGACTGATCTGTGGCTGGCACCGCTGAACCTGAAGCCAGGCATGGTCGTGTGTGACAACGGCCGTAACCTGGTGGCGGCTCTGCAACTCGGCAGACTGACACATGTGCCATGCCTGGCCCATGTGTTAAATCTGATAGTTCAGCGTTTCCTCAAGACATACCCCAATCTGTCTGATTTGCTCACGAAATTGCGCCGCATCTGTGCGCATTTCAGGAAGTCCAGCACAGATGCTGCCACTCTCAGGGCAGCGCAGCGCCGCCTCCAGCTGCCCGCTCACCGACTGTTGTGCGACGTGCCCACGAGGTGGAATTCAACACTGACCATGTTATCCAGAGTTTACCAGCAGCGCCGAGCCATTGTAGACTGCCAGATGTCAACTTCCACCAGAACTGGTAGTCAGGTCAGTCAGCTTCCTCAAGTCTACAATGAGGAGTGGACGTGGATGTCTGATATCTGTCAGGTGCTGAGTAGCTTTGAGGAGTCAACACAGATGGTCAGTGGCGATGCCGCCATCATCAGCCTCACCATCCCGCTGCTTGGCCTGTTGAAAAACTCTCTGATCAGCATGAAGTCGGAAGCTTTGCGCTCGTCACAAGAGACTGGGGAAGAAGATTCCCTTGTTGATAGCCAAAGCACCCTTAGGTCTGTTTCTCAGCGCATATCGGAGGAGGTGGAGGTGGAGGAGGATGAGGAGGAAGAGGAGGAGAATGTTGGCGAGACACAAGAGGGGACCATTGTTGAGTCCTTCACTGTTCAGCGTGTATGGGCAGAAGAAGAGGAGTTGGAGGAGTTGGAGGAGGAGGAAATGGACAGTCAGGCCAGTGAGGGGAGTGAATTCTTACGCGTTGGTACTCTGGCGCATATGGCAGATTTCATGCTAGGCTGCCTATCCCGTGACCCTCGCGTTCAAAGAATTTATTCCAGCACCGATTACTGGGTGTTCACTCTCCTGGACCCACGGTACAAGCAAAATCTTTCCACTCTCATCCCTGGAGAGGAAAGGAGTGTGAGAATGCACACTGGTTCACAAGCTGAAACAGTATTTCCCTTCTGACAGCGCTAGCGGCAGAGTGCGTAGTTCTGCGGGACAAGTAGCGAGGGAGAGTAGGCGAGCAGGCAGCTTGTCCAGCACTGGCAAGGGTACGCTTTACAAGGCTTTTGCCAGCTTTATGTCACCCCAGCAAGACACTGTCACCTGTCCCCAGTCTCGGCAGAGTAGGGCTGATCTTTACAGAAAGATGGTGAGGGAGTACGTAGCTGACCATACCATCATCCTAAATGATCACACAGCTCCCTACAACTACTGGGTTTCAAAGCTGGACATGTGGCACGAACTTCCGCTGTACGCCTTGGAGGTTCTTGCCTGCCCTGCCGCTAGCGTCTTGTCCGAGCGGGTTTTCAGTGCAGCTGGTGGCATCATCACCGATAAGCGTACACGCCTGTCGACTGACAGCGCTGACAGGCTGACGCTTATTAAGGTGAATAAAGCATGGATTTCTCATAATTTCCAATCTCCACCAGGTGAAGGAAGCTCAACCTGAATAATTTATCCACTCCTCCTCCTCCTCATTTTCCTCCTTCTCCTCCTCTTTGTACAGTAAAGCAGAGGAAACTGGCTATTTTTTGACAGGGCCCACTGGCTCTAGCTATAGTACTTTATGCATTTAATTTTTCTGGAGGGCCACCTACCCGGTCCTCTGTTTTAAAAAATTTTTGGGAGTGCCACATACAGGCACTCAATCTATTCAATTTTTCTGGAGGGCCACCTACCCGGTCCTCTGTTTTAAACAATTTTTGGGAGTGCCACATACAGGCACTCAATCTATTCAATTTTTCTGGAGGGCCACCTACCCGCTCCTCTGGTTTGAAAACTTTTTTGGACTGCCACATACAGGCACTCAATCTATTCCATTTTACTGGAGGGCCACCTACCTGCTCCTCTGGTTTGAAAACTTTTTTGGACTGCCACATACAGGCACTCAATCTATTCCATTTTACTGGAGGGCCACCTACCTGCTCCTCTGGTTTGAAAACTTTTTTGGACTGCCACATACAGGCACTCAATCTATTCAATTTTTCTGGAGGGCCACCTACCCGCTCCTCTGGTTTGAAAACTTTTTTGGACTGCCACATACAGGCACTCAATCTATTTCATTTTACTGGAGGGCCACCTACCTGCTCCTCTGGTTTGAAAACTTTTTTGGACTGCCACATACAGGCACTCAATCTATTCCATTTTACTGGAGGGCCACCTACCTGCTCCTCTGGTTTGAAAAGTTTTTTGGACTGCCACATACAGGCACTCAATCTATTCAATTTTTCTGGAGGGCCACCTACCCGCTCCTCTGGTTTGAAAACTTTTTTGGACTGCCACATACAGGCACTCAATCTATTCCATTTTACTGGAGGGCCACCTACCTGCTCCTCTGGTTTGAAAACTTTTTTGGACTGCCACATACAGGCACTCAATCTATTTCATTTTTCTGGAGGGCCACCTACCCGCTCCTCTGGTTTGAAAACTTTTTTGGACTGCCACATACAGGCACTCAATCTATTTCATTTTTCTGGAGGGCCACCTACCTGCTCCTCTGGTTTGAAAACTTTTTTGGACTGCCACATACAGGCACTATCCAAATTAAATTGTCTCCATAGCAGCCTCCACACGTTGTCTCCATTGCTACCTCCAAACGAGGTGTGTCAGGCAGAAATTTGGGTTGTTTTCATGGATTCCACATCAAAGTTGTTAACTTTGTCGCCACCCTGCTGTGTAATCCACAAAATATACTGGCAAACTTTTATCATTTACCAATATTATTTCAGCGCTTCTTGCGCATCTGTTTACATTCCCCTCACCCGGCATATCCTAAACTTATAAGAACGCTACTACACTTGATCTTATACAAAAGGTTCTTAGAAGTGCTGTTTGGGGAGTAGCCTAGAGACAGGGGCTTGGATTGGCGAAAGCTCACCTGGCAGCGGAGCGCCAGCTCCATGCGCATCATGCGCTTCTTGTGCATCTGTTTACATTCCCCTCACCCGCCATATCCCAAACTTATAAGAACGCTACTACACTTGATCTTATACAATAGGTTCTTAGAAGTGCTGTTTGGGGAGTAGCTTAGAGACAGGGGCTTGGATTGGCGAAAGCTCGCCTGGCAGCGGAGCGCCAGCTCCATGCCAAGATCCAACTAACATAGTTTTAACTGCAGCACCTTTAATCTACTACTAGTTCACTGCCTCCATACATGGTCCCCTTATCAAACGAGCTGTGTCAGGCAGAATTTTGGGTTGTTTTCATGGCTTCCATGTTAACTTTGTCGCCACCCTGCTGTGTAATCCACAAAATATACTGGCAAACTTTTATCATGTACCGATATTATTTGAGCGCTTCTTGCTCACCTCCTTTGGTTCTTCTCTGCCACCCATTGGTTTGAAGCCTGAGTCCATTTAGAGTATGTCGCCATGCCACTCTCTAGCCTGCCGCTGCTGCCGCTGCCTCTGCATGCCATCCCCTATAGTGTCAGGGTCAATTATTGGATGTTTTACATGCTATCTAGCTTCATTCTGTCACTCTGTCATGGCCATGCTGTTGCCCATAGTTTTGGCATAATGGTGCGATTAAGCAGCCTCAGAGGCATCCATGCATGCTGCCCCTGCTGTTTCCTGTCCATTTCCGTGGTGTTTCCATCCTTTTCTGAGGTTCCCAGGTGTTTGGCCAAGCTTCCCTGTGCAGAGCCTTGGTCCCCTTGAAAAATGCTCGAGTCTCCCATTGACTTCAATGGGGCTCGTTATTCGAGACGAGCACTCGAGCATCGGGAAAAGTTCGTCTCGAATAACGAGTACCCGAGCATTTTAGTGCTCGCTCATCTCTATCTATGACCTTTCCCATACAATACAATGTGGCCTAGTGGATTTAATTTTTGTTTAAACTGCCTTTCAATGTATAATAAAAATCTATAAATAATTGCAGGAAGCATTTAAAATGTTTTTCCCCCTCCCAGCACCTAAACAACTAACTTATTTGCCATGGGAAGCTGTGGCACTAAATTGCTGCATAAGTAACACAAACTCAGAATGGAGCCCCTTTACAAAGCAATATTATTTCTTGCAAATGAAAGAAGATTTAAGAGGATGCCTGCTTCAGACAGTTTTTCAATTTTTTTTACTGCCAAGTTCCTTTAACAGTAATGACACAGGCTATAGCTCCTTATAGTGTAAAGGACTGGCTGGAGAAGGCCCGTTTGATGTCCCTCGTGCCTTCTTGGCGTGGAGGTGGCGTAAGTCGAGAAATAGTACACAGCCAGGAATTGCGACTATGCCTCCCCTTAAGCCACCTCCCTGCCAAGTGGGTGTGAGGGATGTGGAAAGGGCCTTACCCTGCTACTCCTGCACTCTAGCTATAGCCCACTTAGCATGGAGGTGTTGTAAGTAAAGAAATAGTCACAATTCCTAGCACACCAGGAATTGTGACTATTTCTAAAAAAGGCTTATATGTCAAAAAACTAGCATACATCTCCCCTCATTTGTTTTATGGTTTACATCAAAATTCACTTGCATATTTATGACACTGTTGACAAAAGTAAATAAGGCATAGAAAATGTTTTCATTTCATTTTTAAATGAAATAATGTTAATTATATTATGCATTTTTGTTAACCTCAGTGAGTTGTCCAAACCCATCAGGCCAAGAGTCTTCTTGATATTTGTCCTTAGGATATGTATAAGTCGGACTTCTATCACCATGCCGAAATACCTGTGAAATAATATGAAACCCTATTTAAATAATAATAATTATATAAATAAAACATATATAAAAGTACGTGCCACACACACACACATATATATATGTATATATATATATATATATATATATATATATATATATATATATATAGGTATATGTTTGGTTATTGCCTTCATCTGAGGGTCAAAGGCAAACATCAAAATGCACTTTGGAGGAGCATCCACTGTTACATTATCAGTCCGTATTAATTTAGATACTGTCAAATTACATTATTTTGCACTGTGGAATTAGCATATTGGTACATTTCTTTATGGGTTAAGTTTTTTAGAACCTCCTTTGATTTAATTTGTGTGTCTCAGTTTTGTAACTTATAAAAGCTCTATATTATATAGCATCCAGGTGTGTGTTTTATCTGGTAGGATGCATAGGTCTTGTGCTGCCCTTAGTGTATGATCTTATGCTTTGTTGTTTTTTTTCAGTTTACATTGCTGTTGGTTGCAGTTTTCCGTAGTTTAATGAAGTATTACATATGTAGTAAATCTTAACATCAAAATCAAGCATGATTAAACCAAGGGCTCTTAATCATAGACTCAGACTATGTTACTGTGGGAATCTCCTTATATTTGTTTTCCAAGGCCATCTTCCTTCTAAAATCAACTTTTAAAATTATGCTGTAGAGTCCTGTAGGGCTCGCTGTGCAGCATGCAGACGGCTCACTGGTACAGTCTATGTATAATGTCTGCACTCTCCCTGCTGCTGCCTACATGTACTGTATATTTAAAGCTAAATCTTTCCTTGCACTTAGTAAAGTATTTATTTTTACTTAGACTCTCACCGACATCATCCAGTCACATACTAGCAATCTGCCGGATGAGAAGAGAGCTGGACAGTGAAGTCATCAGAGGTTACTTTGTCTCACAGTCAGAGGAAGACTTCAGATATACTATGATATTTTCTAGTAAATTTGAAGTTTCCCTTTAACTGTGGCACACAGTGACCTCTATTGACTCTATTTGTCCGACTCTCCTTGCAGATCACTAGTGTATGAAGGGACAATGTTGGCTTTCTATGTATGTCTAAATAAATAAAGAATAAATAGTCTACTAATTACAGGGAAAGTTTTAGCTGTAAATATGCATGGAGGAAACAGCAAGGAGAGTGCAGACTTAGGCATTTTCAGAGCAAGGCAGGGGAAGCTTTCAAGGTAGATTTCAATCCCTTAGTGCTATTAACACAATAGAGATCATTTTTACCCTTTAATTTATAATTTTACTCAGTGTTGTTGCTGTTTTATATCCTATCACTCCCTAGGCCAGTGATGGCAAACCTTTTAGACACTGGGGGTCATTTACTAAGGGTCCCGATTCGCGTTTTCCCGACGTGTTACCCGATTTTCCCTGAATTGCCCCGGGTTTTTGGCGCATGCGATCGGATTGTGGCGCATCGGCGCCGGCATCGGGGGGCGTGGCAGAACGAAAACCTGACGGATTCGGAAAAACCGCCGCATTTTTAAAAAAAAGTGTCCTCGGCACACGCTTACCTTCACTCAGCCCGGCTCGGTGTACTCCAGTGCGTTCCGATGCTCTTCAGCGCAGCAGTGACATCTGGTGGACGTCGGAGGAACTGCCTTAGTGAATCGCCGGAAGACCCAAATCCACCGCAGAGAACGCGCCGCTGGATCGCGAATGGGCCGGGTAAGTAAATCTGCCCCACTGAGTGGCCAAACTACAACCAAAATCCACATTTACCATTTTTAAGTGCCAATATTAATTTTTAAGCAGTAACTTATTGCTACCTGTTCTTCCACATCTTTTAATTGTATAGGTCCCCTGAGGCCACCAATACAGTTGAAAGAAGGAGGGAAAATTCTTGGAATTATATTTGTGAAATGCTATTTTTTTGTTAATAACACTGAACTAGAAAAAGTGATATTTTGTTATCCTGAGTATATATGTAAAAAAAACTTGTCTTTGTGGGAATACCGCATTAAGCTTTATAAATAGCGTTTGTTCACACAGGAAAAATCCAATGATTATATTAGGATGATCTGCACATTTCCACTTCCCTCAATTTCTACTGTACAGGGTTTGGAATCAGTTGCAAGATATGGATGGACATCATCACTGTCCTTAATTTTAAATCACTATGCTTCAAATTCTTCTCTTTCCACTAAGACTAATGAGAGGCAGAATCCAGGACTATTATTCCAAAATGGAAAACA
The DNA here is from genome assembly GCF_040894005.1 of Engystomops pustulosus. Lineage (NCBI taxonomy): Eukaryota > Metazoa > Chordata > Amphibia > Anura > Leptodactylidae > Engystomops > Engystomops pustulosus. Next base: position 153,928,441 of record NC_092415.1, read on the forward strand.
CACAGGCCCACATTTAACCCATTCCCGCCGAGGCCCTTTTTTGTTTCTGCGTTTCAATTTTTTTCATGTAATGAGCTGTATGAGTGCTTGTTTTCTGCGTAACATATTTCACTTCGTATTGTATTGATTGTATTTAATATTCCATTCTGTGTACTGGGAAACAGCAAAATATTCCAAATAAAGTGAAAATGGTGACAAAACGCATTTGCGCCATATTCTTGTGGGCTTAGATTCTATGGCTTTCAATATGCGAAAACAAATGACATGTCTACTTCATTCTTTGGGTCAATAAGATTATGGGAATACCAAATTTGTATAGGTTTTATAATGTTTTCATAAATTTACAAAAGTTAAACCTTCTGTCCAAAGTAAAAATCCTTAATTTTGCCATGTCTGGCGCTAATAACTTTTTCACACTTCAGTGTACGGAGCTGTAGGTGTTAATGTACCCTAGATGGTCTAAAAAATTGTGAAAAAAAAAGAAAAAAAAAAGTTTAAAAAAGTTCAAATCACCCCCCTTTCCCTAGAACTGATATAAAACACAATAAACAGTAAAAATCACAGAGACATTAGGTTTCGCCGCGTCCCAAAATGCCTAATCTATCAAAATATAAAAACGGTTACGGCTGGCGGTGTCCGAAATGCGACTTTTACACCTTTTTACATGACATAAAAAAATGTAATGAAAAGTGATCAAAATGTCCCACAGTCCACAAAATGGTAGCAATGAAAACGTCAGCTCATTTCACAAAAAATGATCCCTCACACAGCTCTGTACTTCAAAGTATGAAAAAGTTATTAGCGTCAGAAGATGGCAAAACATTTTTTTCCTTTTTTGTACACATTTGTTCAATTTTTGAAAATGTATTAAAATGCAATAGAACCTGTATAAATTTGGTAGTACATTCCCAGTACACACCAGGGAATAATAAATAACATCTCGGGAAAGTAAAACTTTTTATACACTAAATAAGCCCTCACACAGCTCTGTACACGGAGTGAGAAATGAGCGAAAATACCCTGCGTCCTTAAGGGGTTAAGGAGTTGATCACCTTGAAGTCTATGTACTTTTAATAGGTAAAGTAAAAGTACATGATCCATCCGTTTCAGCAACCTGCCCTTCAGCCAGTCATATATAGATACCCAGCAGAGTGTGTAGCCAGTGGTACTGACATCTAAAACTGCATGTCCCTTGATGGTGGCTAAATTGTAATAGAGCGATGGTATGCAATGCAATAGAGGTGCTTGATAGGGTTATTAGAATTTATTTCAACACTATGGTGTGTTACGGGATTTTCTACAAATTTCACTGCTGCTGAGACTCCTAGTTATCACAAGAATGTATATGTCACATATGTATATGTTTTTGTGGGAAAACTTCATTATAGACTCAAAAAAAATAATGAATAAAAAATGATCACATAAAAATCACATAAAATAATTCGCCTAAAATAACAATTTGTCTAATTGTGTAATGTCTGCCTAATGCTGAACACAACGAAAAATATGAGAAGAATATGAAGAATACAAATATGATACGAACCGACCAAATGACTACATACAGATAAATAACTGTGATATCTATAGTTTTACATGGGGCTGCAGACTAACCTACTATTTTATATTAGCACATTTATTGATTGTACAAAGAAGGCAGCCTCAAAATGTAAAATCGTTTATTCCTTATTGTGCTACATCTGGAATTCTCTAGATCTTACAGATAAATGAATGACTATAACCATGTAATCTTTATACTCACCATAACAGCAAACTTCAGCTTTTTCTCTGCCTTTATTTGGCCCAAAACAAGAAAATATAAAGTGAGGAAAAAAAAATTTGTTAAAACCCATCTTGATTGGCTCACACTGTGCTTCCCTGGAGACATGGTGTAACCTCGCTGAACAGGTAGATCTGGCAGGTGCTTAGACATTACATGGCATACTTAGGGAAGCTGGGTGGAGCCCATCTAGTGTTTCAATGCCGATGTAAAAGTGTTCACCTGAGTCGTTCCTCCATAGTAGTGATAGATGGGATTCCTTTACACCTCCGGGTACCCGGGTTACGTACAAGATAGGTTCCTTGGTTTTGTACTTAAGATGAATTTGTATGTAAGTCAGAACTGTATATTTTATAATTGTAGCTCCAGACAGATCTCACTAGGAATGGTGCTGATGAAACCCATTGGACTCAAGGGGCGGAGTTAGCATTTATGCATCTAAAAAAAGTCCCATGAATGCTTCTATCTTGATTCTGAGTTGACCTTTTATTGTGGAGGTTGACGCTTCTGAGTTTGGGGTGGGGGCCATTTTGTCTAATGGTCCTGAATCCCTTACTAATCCAGTAGCCTTCTTCTCAAGGAAGTTGTCAACTGAGCTCAATTATGATCTAGGTAATCATGAACTTCTGGCCATAAAGTTGGCTTTTAAGGAGTGGAGACACTTCTTTGGGGGCCAGACTCCACATTACCACCAAATTACCGTAATAACTGACCACAAAAAGGTACTGTGGTCAGTAACCTGAACTCTTGCTGCGCTTTCTTTTTCACTAGTTTTGACTTCATCATTAAATATTGTCCTGGGTCTAAGAACACTAAGGCTGTCCCTGAGACTAACAAAAAAGACCCCGTCCCTCGTTTTGTCACCTCTGTCATTGTCCATTATTTAGACAACGCCATTGCTAATGCCCAAGATTCTCCCCTGATAATGTAGCTTTTGGGAAACTGTCCCCCTTATTTCTGACTCTGTGTCTTTCAAGAGATACATTGCTCTGTTCTGGACGGTCACCAGGGTATTGCTGGAACTAAGTATCTGCTGTTTAGGTCCTACTGCTGGCCATAATGGTGCCTTGATGACCAGTTGCTGCATGTGAGGTATGTGATAGATATAGGGTACCTTGTCATTATCTGTAGGGACTCTTTCATCCTCTCCCTCTTCCCAAAAAACCCTGGACTAATATATCTATGGATTTTATAACTGATTTGCCTTATTCCCAGGGAAAAACTGTTATCTCGATAGTATGTTATAGGTTTTCTAAATTGTGTCACCTAATTCCTCTAAAGAAGCTTCCCAGTGCTAAGATGCTTACCTTAGTATGTGTTTATCAATCACATACTTTATGTAAATAGGATTCCAGAGAATATTGGGGCACATTTACTAACTGATGTGTTCCAGTTTTCTGTTGAATCTATGCCACGAAGAATTGAGGCAGTTCTGAAGGCAAAAGGGGGTCCAACCCGTTACTAGCATGGTGTACCTAATAAAGTGGCCGGTGAGTGTATAATGCATGGGGGGTGAGGAGTGGGCTGCATATAAAGCATTGGCTGTGAGGGAGGTCTGCATATAATCCATGTGAGGAAAGGGGCTGCATATAATTAATCTATGGGTGGTGAGGGGAGCCTGGGCTGTATATAATTAATCTATGAGGGAAAGGCGGCTGCATATAATCCATGGGGGGGGGGGGGGGAGGGGCTGCATATTATTAATCCACGGGGGTGGATATAATTAATCCATGGGGGCGAGGAGGCTGTATAAAATGAATCCATGCCGCTACATGAGTTTACTGCAAAAGGGCCCACTGAGGCTCTGTTGCCCAAGGGTTCAATGAAACCTGGAGCTGACCCCCGGGGTCTGGTGACCCCTTGTAATTGGGGGTACTGTCATGTCTTCATCTGCTTCCTCTTATTGTCTCGTCTGGCTGTCTGATCTGATATAGGCCACACTCTTCACTTTGCCTTGCAAGAGTTAACTGTGTGGCTTTGATTGCTTGCTCTTTCCACCTGTGGCAGGGCCTAGCCTCCTGTGTCTGCTTTTGCTGACCCGGTTTGTCCACTCTGTCTTATTGTGTTGTTTGTTTGTTGTGTTCTGAGTGTGCACGAAGACTTAACCCTTTCAGGACCTGGCCCGTTTTTGTTTTTTCATTTTCATTTTTCACTCCCCATGATCAAAAATCCATAACTTTTTTATTTTTCCATGTCCAGATCTGTGTAACAACTTGTTTTCTGCGTAACAAATTACACTTCATAGAGATGGTATTTATTATTCCATGCCGTGTACTGGGAAGCGGGAAAAAAATTCCGAATGCAGTGAAATTGGTAAAAAAACGCATTTGTGCCGTTTTCTTGAGAGCTTGGATCTTATGGATTTCCCCGTGCACCCCAAATGACATGTCTACTTTATTCTTTGGGTCGGTACAACTATGGGGATAACAAATTTATATAGGTTTTATAATGATTTCATACATTTAAAAAAATTAAAACTTCCTATACAAAATTTTTTGGGGGGATTTTGACATCTTCCGGCGCTAATAACTTTTTTATACTTTGATGTACAGAGCTGTGAGTGGTTTAGTTTTTTGCGGATTTTGATGACGTTTACAATGTTATCAATTTTAGGACTCTACGACCTTGTGATCACTTTTTATAGAATTGAAAAATTTTTTTTAAATGACAAAAATGTGCCATTTTCAACTTTGGGCGCAATTTTCCGTTACGGGATTAAACGAGATTTTCGGACGCGGCGATACCTAATGTGTTTATGATTTTTACTGTTTATTTATATTTATATCAGTTGTAGGGAAGGGGGGGTGATTTGAGCTTTTAGGGTTTTTTATTATTATTATTTTTTTTAAACTTTTTATTATTTTTACTATTTTTCAGACTCCCTAGGGTACTTTAACCTGTCTGTACGATCCTATCATATACATATACATATATATATATATGGGGATTTTACTGCTGATAGCACATTGTAATGAATGGTTTAACCCCAAGTAGCTTCGGGTCTTCGTGAGACCCGGCGCTACCATGGCGACGGATCGCCGCTCCCCGATGACGTCACGGGGAGCGGCGATCCTCGAAAAGACTTACCGGCTATGGAGAGGGGCTATACCACCCGCGGCCGACGGGTTAAGAAGGGATTGTCTTCTAATTGTCTACCCCCTACCTAGAGGGGGATGGGGTAATAGGAAGGACCAACTGGGAACTGGATTTAGTTTCAGGGCCCATTGAATGTGTCATCTGACTGTCCCACTGGTCCGCCTTACGATAGGAATATATCTGTTCACAATAGTGCTTATGTCCTTATATTCCCTCCTATATGTAGTTAATGGGACAAGATTCTTGCTCTTGTTGCAGTTTTTATATCATATCCCTGATATCTAATAGCTCTTCATCTACTTTCCTACCTACTATATTTTTTTTGCTCGATTCAACATCCAATTTATATTACCTTTTTTGGATACATTTCTTTCTATAATGTCAAATTGTTTTTCAAATGATTCCTGCATTGAAAAGTTTTGTCTTGCACGTGTACATTCTCCATAGCCTTGATTGTATGTGGCGCATGAGAGCAGTTTAATTCTAATATAGTATTGGGAGCTATAGACTTGATGTATGTCATAGTGGACCTCTCCTCTGTAAACCCCTTCCCACCAAGGCCCTTTTTCATTTCCATTTTTTACTCCCCACCTTCAAAAATCTAAAACTTTTTAATTTTTCCATGAAAAGAGCTGGGTGTTTTCTGCATAACAAATTGCAGGTATTTAAAATTCCATGCCATGTACTGGGAAGTGGGATGATCCCACAAACTCCTGCAAATGTGGCAACGTCTATCCAGAAAGAATGGAAAGAGAAGAAAAATTCATCCAACCCTAAGACTCTTAGACATTTGGAAAAAAACAGAACTAAACTGGTATTGTGTCAAAGGTGAAGTATCTTTGTGTACAAAAAATAAAGGATTCCCAGGGTGGGAAAACTCCCCAAAATTGCAACTAGTCACTAAACAAATTTCACTCTGAGAAATACTAAGAACGCGAATCCAGGAACATCCGCCGACATGATACGACTTAGAGACAGGAATCTAAAACAGGACATAGCATGTAAAGGATTGCCTTTAATAGCCATACCAGCGGCAGGGACCTGGCAAAACTTCACTAATATGAAGTGCACAAAAAAACAGCAGGGGTTCATAACTGCTAATGCAGACCTGTGCAGAGACCGGGCAGAGACACCAACAATAATGGCGTAATCAGACACCTTTTAAATTCCTTTTGCTCCTCATTCACATTTTCTGTACCATCAAACACCCAGTTTATTCAAGCGTGAGTCCGCAGCAACGGTAGTGGTAGTATCCATAGTCTTTGTAACATGCAATTACTGAAGAAATAAGCTCACATTCACATAGTAATCTCAAACAGAACCTTTCATATATCAGACAAAAATAGTGTGCAAGCTCAATGTTCATCAATGTTCAATGAGACAAAGACATTTGGTATCTGTGTTACACCCACCGCAATACACATGTGAGTAGCTTATAGAAGTTGGTAATCTAATACTTTTTGTGCAGAGGATTACCTTCTGGTAGTAGGCAAATTATTCCATGAAAAAAGTTCACGATCCAGCACTTTTTCACATTTTTATGATCAGGCTTTTATTTCTGCATATACAAGGCGTTCAGCATTCCCTCATAACACTAGGTCCCTGCGGGCTAAGGCCCTGCCTAAAGCAGATAGACCGCCCTGGTAAGGACAAACCCACTATCAGGAACCTAACTGATGGTCCCTGAGTGACTCTACAAGATGACAGGAAAACCTACTTCATCTGCCAGCTGCTGGATGGTGGAGCGGACAGGTAACCGGAATACAGATATAATTCAGTGTTCACACTGGTAACAGAAACCAACACAAGACAGACAGGAAGGCGGGTCCCACTAGGAGATAAATAATACTGAGGGACAAACAACAGATACAGACAGACAAGCGGAGTCAAACAAACCGGGTCAAAACCAAGATGGCAGCCAAGGTACAGATTCGTATAGCAAATAGAATGGTCAGTAGGCAAAGCAGAAGTCAATACACAGAATAGCAAGAAACGCAATGGCAAGAGCATTAGATACACAGATTAGACTGCAATAACCAGCACCTAATGAAGGGCTGGGTAGAATATAAGGCAGAAATGGACACTACCTCCAGCACAGACTGGCTGAGCCGTCCATCACTCAAACCGCAGCTGCAGGCAAAACGAGTACAAAGACACACAAAGCTTTCCCAGGATCAGAAATGGAGCTGTCACTCACAGGCAGCTCTGGGTGTGGTTTTCCAGCAAGAAGCCTGAAACCTCATCCCATGAGAACAATTTGCGAGTTCTGACAATGGTGCAGTACATTAATAAATACTACCACAGAAACCAAATACTGCATTCATAGCAGACAATAATACTTCACACCCCAGAGCAGATAATAATAGTACCAGAGAGCACACAGCAGGCCTAAAATACTGGAAACTTCCAGAGCATAAAATTACTAATACTGGAGAACCCAGAGCAGACAAATACTGGAGACTCCATAGAAGATAATATTACATGAGACCCCGTAGCAGACTAATAATACTGGAGTACCCCAGAGCAGACAATAACACTTTAGACCCCATAGAAGAGAATATTGGAGACCCCTAGTGCTTAAAACTACAAATACTGTCTTCCACCAGAGCAGACAAATACTGGAGCTGCCCAGAGTATACAAATACTGGAGACCCCATAGCAGACTAACAGTACCAAAGACCCCAAGAAAAGGCAAATACAAATACTAAAGATGCAGAAAGCAGACAATAATACTTGAGACCCCATAGAAGAAAATACTGGAGACCCCTAAAGCATAAAACTAATAATACTTGACACCCCCGAGCAGACAAAAAAATATAAATGATCCTTTCCTTTCCTGGCTCTTCTTCTCCTCTCTACATCACAATACAGCTTCTTCTCAACTCCCTGCTCCACTCTGCAGCTTTTTCTCTCCTCCCTGCACCACATTGCAGGTTCTTCTCTGCTCCATGTGCCCCTCTGCTCTGTGTTCCGTGCTGATTGTATGCGGCGGCATCAGGACCTGGAGCAGAACTGCACCAGGAGCAGTAGAGGACACGGGGGCAGTACAGTACAGCTGACAAGTACTTACCACTCTCTCGTAGGCGCTCTGCTCTGGGTTCTGACCTTGACACATACAACCAGTGTTAGGAGTTAGGACACAAAGCGGAGCCGCAGAAGAGGACCCAGGAGCAGTTTTCCGACCTCATGCACCAATGAAGGCTTCCATTACTTATGTTACATCAGTTATGGAAGTGTTTATTGGACTCTAAATGTCAGCAGCATGAGCAGCAACTCATGGTTTGACAAGCTGTGTGTGGCCTGTCGGCAGGGATTTTGCACCACTAATACCACTTTTAGTCGATGTGAATGTGTACATGCTCAGGAAAAGGAAAGGAATGCCTGGATTTATCTCAAGCACTGCTAGAGTGACCAGGAAAACAGAAGTCACTGAACATTTTGGTGGAACTGGAGTTGGAGTCGAAGTTCAGGAAATTGAGGAGTCAGGGGTTTGGCTTAGCGACTCCACAGCCCTGCTTATGTCTGTATTAAGATAATCCCTATTAAACCTCCATAGAAGAGCGCACGCATAAACTTCAATCAAGTAAATCAAATCTTTATTACAAAATTAATTGACAATACATCACAAAAGTACATCAAATTAAAAGAACCCCATTAACAAAGACATCTAAAAACATGATATAAAACATACGGACAGCGTGCAAAAACTGAAAAGGCAACCAATATATGTAAAAATTAGGCGCTGGTGTTTCTCCTCAGGGTACTGGAGCTGTAAATTCAGATGAAAAAAGGTACTACATATCACTGTATTACAATGGTAAGTCCCAATATCACAAATATGTACCTCTATAACATCAAGAAAGATAAAACACAACCATAATATGCTAACAACTACCCACCAGACGCCATTTTGGCCCAACCAGTACACCCCAATGCGCATTTCGCACCCTGCTTCGTCAGGGGGTGTACGGATGGTGTGTGAGCACGGCATTAAATCTGAAAATAACAAGTGAAATCCATTACCATAATCTGTGCGAGATTTCGGCGCATGTGTGGAGATCACAGTCATCCCACTTCCGGCCGTCAGTGTCACAGCACCCGCGATACAAAAAGTATCAGGAGATCCGAAACTGGCACTCGCCAGAAGTGGGAGAAGTGACAAGTCTCCAGACTTGGAGTTGTTTTACTTACGTTGAGGGGTGTATTTTCTATGGTGGGGTAATTTATGGGGTTTTACTATTATTTAGGCCTTTCAAAGTCACTTGAAAGGTTGTCTCTCAAAATGTGAGTTTTAGCGATTTTCATCAAAATTAGAAAAACGCACCTAAAGTTCTGTGCCTCATAACATCCTAGAAAAATGAGAGGATGCATAAAATATAATTCCAACATAATGCAGACATTCCGGAAATGTTAATTATCAAGCTCTTTGGGTGTTTTAACTATCTCCATGGAAAGCAGAACATTTAAATCTTTGAAAACGAAGAATTTTCCTGAAATGTAGCCAAATTTTCATTATTATGAAACGCTAATAATGCCCCCTTTCTGTAGCTCCCCAACTTATGGCTCTTAACTTTACTCTGTCACATAATAGCCCTAGTCTGCTCCCACCTTGATTTCTTTTTCAGTCACATAAAAAAAACACATCCTCTGAAAATATTTTATTTATCTATAGTCAATCAATTCCCCTCTGTTGATATTGCAAAAAAATGCAGTTTTTAATCAATCCTGTCCCTGTATGGCTTCATTCCCTGACACCTAAGTGTTTAACCTCTTAGTACTAATACTACTAATCTTTATTGCTATAGCACCATCATATTCCATAGCACTTTAAAAATCATTGGGGACAAATAAAATAAGACAATACAGAGTAAAATCATAGTCATGTGAGACAATAGGAGTGAGGGCCCTGCTAGCAAGAGCTTACAGTCTATTAGTACTAAAAGTAGGGGAAAAAAACAAAACAAAGGCAAACAAGAGGACAGCGCCTCGTGTGATACTGTGAGGATAAGGAGAAAGAGGTACGTATGGTATCCAATGGAACCACGCAGAGAATAGGGGGGGTATGTAGGAAGTGACCCCCCCCTAGAGGTGTGCTCACCTTATTATAAAGTTAATGCGCTTTTAAAGTATCCGTAAGCTGCCCTTCAGTTTGGTGGTGTTTAACCTAAGTTAAACCAGTGATCCAATAGACAGAAGGGGTGGTTTAGAAAACCAAAAGAGGGCTGGAACGGCGCTATTCGGACAAGGGTCTTCAAGAGGGTTAAAATGCTTTATTCCATAGTAGACGCGTTTCGGGCTAATCAGCCCTTCTTCAAGTACAATTGGATAAAATAGGAGGTGATTTTCAGCGGCAGCTTAATCCGCCAAATCTGGTATGAAAAGTCGCCGGCAGCAGCGAGTGCGCAGGCGCGGGGACAGTAACGCCCCGCGCCGGCCCACTCCCGTCCGGCCGCGCCCCCCGCTCGGCCGGCCGCGCCCCCCCTTCACGCCCCTTCACGCCCCACTGGCGTGAAGGTAGCAGATTGGGGAAAATAAACGCAAAAGCTAGCAATAAGCTAGCATTTGCGATTATTTCAGGGCCTCTGCACCACTGGCGGTGCGCAGAGGTCCTGATAAATATGCCCCTAGGTCTCTGAAAGGTTCGCCATCACTATATAGTGGCTTAGGTAGCTTGATAAATGTGGCACATGAGGTTAACCTTAAAGAGGTTTTACCAGGGAACAAGTTAGGCTTTATCCATCACTGAGAATTCCATAGATCAGCAAGTTAGACCCTATCCTGTGGGAAAACCCCTTTAAGTGAATTTGTGACATCTTAAAATAAAAGAAGGTGTAAACTAGTTCCTATCAGAAGGTTTCTGAAGTACATTTAATATTAATTAGCAACTTTTTGAGAAGTAACACTTCATAAATCTGTCTTCAATATTGTATTCTGTATTCCATGATAAATTGGCAACAGTTTAGGGATGCAAGATATTTATTGTTCTGTTCACCCTGAGCTGTATGCGCATTTGATGATTGTAAATAAAGATATTTTCAATAAAATATAGTGGTATATTGTGCACACAAAATATTAGGTTAATGTGCTGTCACAGTATAGAGATAATGGAGTGTTTTACTAAGCCTATGGGGCACATTTACTTTGGGCCGGTTTTCAGACTGACTATTCACATTCTTTTAGATGAAAATGAGCTTAAGCTATTGTGTCGCAAGGGGCGTGCTGGCGCTCAGTAAGACCAAGCGCCGGATTTAACATGCAAAGTCTGTCGCACGTCCTATGTTGCACCACAAAAAAGTTGGTTAAATCTGTTGGACCAGTGTGGGGAAACGACAGATTCATGATTTCTGGCACATGCCCTTAATGAATCCATTGCAATCAGCATTATACACAGGCAGAGCAGTAAACAAACAGTATGTATGCAACTTTGATGCATATATACTGCATGTATATACAGTATGAGTTTGTATATACTGTATGTATTAGTGTATAAATATATATATAAGTACATAAAAGTGTGCATATGAGTGTATACGTATGTATGTGTGTACAGGTATATAAAAGTGAGTGTAGAATGTTATGTGTGTGTATTTAAATGTATAAATGTGTGTGATTGTATACACATGCTTGTATGTATGAATGTTTTTTAAGAGAAGGGGTGCCCCATGCAGAAATCTGCTATGGGGCCCTGCCTCTCCTAGCCACTGCACCTATGTGTCATGTGCTGGTTGTCAGGAGGATGTTGGTGTTGGGCATTTACTCCGTTGCATGGTGGAGGCCACTGTCATCCATGATTAGACGTGGACTGTAACAGCAAAAGCTGTAGCTGTTTTCTTTTTTTGCCTATGTTTTGATGCCAGAGCTTCTGTAGGACTAGATCTGTGTTTACTGGTTGTAGAAGACTGACACCCAGTGGCTACATGTATGAAGTGGACATAACTAAGAACCAGATGTTGCTGCCTTTTTTTACATTTATTAATATATGGCCTCTAGAGATGGGCGAATCGATTCTAGCGAAGTAGAATTTGTTTAAAATTTCAGGAAAACTTCGGTTCAGCAGGCTTATGTAATGTCACACAGCCCTATAAAACAGACGGCCTTTTGCAATTCCGTCATTTCACACTGCATATGCTGTCTCTAGCGTCTAGTTGCTTGTACTCAGTAGTTAATAGAGAGACTTTTATGCTCAAAGTCGAGGGTGTCAGTTTTTGGGGTTCTATATTCCCCAAATTTAATTCTTTTTGTTGCTAAAGTAGATATCAATAAATCTGTGTCAAATCAACATAGTTGATTAACCAATATGTCAGACAGACAGGTGGCAGGTGGAGCAGGCACAGGCCGCAGCACAGTAAGGGGACATCGCAGCAGGAGTGACTCTGTGAGGCCACCAGCAGCAGCAGCAGGTCATGGAGCAGACCCTGGTCCAGCAGGTGGTGGCCTACTTGGACAGCACTTTACCACCCCAGGTAGAGGATCCCCTGGACTACTGGGCAGCCAAACTTGATGCGTGGCCGCAACTTGTGGAGTTTGCAGCAGAGAAGCTGTCCTGCCCGGCCAGTAGTGTGGCATCAGAGCGGGTGTTCAGTGCGGTGGGGGCCAACCCGCTTGTCCACCCGTAATGTGGAGAGACTGACCTTTGTCAAGAGAAATCAGGCAGGATTTCATAATGAATGAAAAGCTTCAGGAATGATAGCCAAAAGCAGGAGTGGATACAGAACACAAAGGGCATGTAAATATCCCATTTAACCCCTTAGCGCTCTGCGCCGTAGCTGTACAGCGCTGTATAGCAGCCGAACCGGCATCGTTAGCCGCGGGATTTCAACGGTAATCTACCGTTGACATCCCCGGCTAACACCCGCGGTCGGAGTGGGCTCCGATCGCGGGTGTTTAACCCGTTAAATGCCGCGGTCAACGCGACCGCGGCATTTAACATGCCTTCTGGGGGTCTTTACCCCACGATCGGCCCCCCCCGCACCGTTTTCGGGGGGGGCGATCGCTGTTTTGGCACCTCTGGGGTCCGATCGGGACCCCAGAGAAGCCTGGAGGGTTTACCTTTAAGATGGCGTCTGTGACGTCATCTTAAAGGCAAAGTGTCAGCCTATGCATCTGCATAGGCTGGCACTGATAATACCCTGCAATACATTAGTATTGCAGAGTATTATCAAGAACAAGCAATCAGATGATTGCTTGTTCATATCCCATGGTGGATCATGTAATAAAATGTAAAAAAAAATGTTTTTCAATAAAAAATTACTTTATAAATCACTAAAAATGCCCATAAGCCCCAAAACATATAAAGAGACATATAACACTCAAAAAAGTCTAAATCATAACACAAACCCCACATATATAGTATAAACGCGTCCGTAACAATCCATAGAATAAAACTAGATAACTATTGAACCCATATGATGAACGCCGTAAAAAAAAAACGTTAAAAAACCGCCAAAAATTATGATTTTTACCTATTATATCCCACTAAAAATGCAATAAAAAGTGATCAACAAAACATATGTACTCCAGAATGATATTGTTGCAAAGAACAACATGTCCCGCAAAAAACAAGCCATCGACCAGCTCTGTAGCCAAAAACGTAACAATGTTATGCCACTTGGAAGACAGCGATGCAAAAATGATAGATTTTTCCCCACATTAGGGTTTTATTTGGCAAATTTAGTAAAACATAAGAAAAAATATTCATGTCTGGTATCCCCGTAATCGTATCGACCCATAGAATAAAGATAACAGGATTGTTAGGCTATACGGTGAACACGAAAAAAAAAAAGTAAAAAATCCAGTACAGAATTGATGCTTTTCTACTCATGACCTCAAAAAAAGTTCCAAAATTTTCAACAATAGGTGATACCAACCCCAAAATGGTAACACTGGAAAAAGCATCTCGTCCCGCAAAAAAAATGCCATCACATGGCCCAAATAACGGAAAAGCGAAAATTTTATAGCCTTCAAAAGGGGGCAACCAGAAAACTAAAATCCTGGCAGCTGCAGGGTGCTCCTTCCCTTCTGCGCCTCGCTGTGCCCCCATAACACAAGTAACGGCCACGTGTGGGGGGTCGCTGCACTCAGGAGAAATTGTAGAACAAATTTTATGGTGAGTTTTCTCTTCTGAAAATGTGTAAATTTTAGGGCTAAATGAACGTATAACCGACAAAATTTGACCATTCTAAATTTCACCGCCATTTTGATTCAATTACTATGAAGATCTCAAGGGGTTAACAATCTTTGTAAATGTTGTTTCTGATAGTTTGAGGGGTGCAGATTTGAAAATGGGTTGGTTATATAGGGGGTTTTGTTGCTAAATATGTAAAATTTGATTTCAAACAGTATTTATCCCCAAAATAGTCAATTCCGAAAATACGGAAAATCGCTATTCGATTTGTAGGCCGCGTGACGTAAAAATAAATTATCCAAACATTTCAAAAATTATGAAAATGTAAAGTAGACAAATGGGAAATGTTATTCTGCAAGTTATTTAGGTGGTAAATTTATCTGCCTGAAAACGCGGTGATTTTGAATTCCGAAAATGGCAAATTTTTCTAAAAATTCATCATTTTTTTCTTTTTTTTGTAAATAAACGCAAAACTTATCAGCCAAAATTTACCACTAAAATGAAGTACAACATGTGGGGAAAAAACAATCTCAGAATCGCTTTGATAAGTAACAGTGTTCAAAAGTTATTACCACAGGAAGAGACACTGGTCAAATTTAAAATAAAAGTTGCGAGCCTTAACCTGCAAACAGGCTGCGTCCTTAAGGGGTTAATGGTCATCTCTGTTTTGGATCCAATCTTGTTTGTTTTTTGCTTTACAATACTGATGGATTATTGACTGATTGAAAGCGGACACTGATGGATGAAAAGAATTGCAAAATGATCAGTGACGTCAGTGCAAAATTACTGCTGACACCCTCTCCACTCTATTGGGGGGGTTTAAAGGACACCTATAGAGATGAGCGAACATGCTCGTCCGAGCTTGATGCTCGGTCGAGCATTAGGGTACTCGAAACTGCTCGTTGCTCGGACGAATACTTCGCCCGCTCGAGAAAATGGCAGCTCCCGCCGTTTTGCTTTTTGGCGGCCAGAAACAGAGCCAATCACAAGCCAGGAGACTCTGCACTCCACCCAGCATGACGTGGTACCCTTACACGTCGATAGCAGTGGTTGGCTGGCCAGATCAGGTGACCCTGGGATAGACTAGCCGCTGCCCGCGCTGCTCGGATCATTCTGTGTCTGGATGCCGCTAGGGAGAGAGCTGCTGCTGGTCAGGGAAAGCGTTAGGGTGTTCTATTAGCTTACTGTTAGGCAGGAGTGATTCTCAAAGAACCCAACAGCCCTTCTTAGGGCTACAATAACGTTCTACTTTTTTTATTTTAATTTGCATCTAGTACCATTTTGTGAGGAATTAGCAGGGGGACTTGCTACCGTTGTGTTTAGCTCTTAGTGGCACACATATCCATAGCAAAGACCGAAGTGGGAAAATTTAGTAGGGGTTGGATTTCAATTAGGCACTAACTCAGTGTCATCTCATCTGGCATAGTAGTGTGCTTTGATACTTGGCTAGAAAATAGCCATAGGAGAATACAAAGAGCTTACTTACGCCTACAGTAGCGTTCTATATATTTGATTTCTGGTTGATCTGCTGGTGGCTGTACTTTCTGCAGTGCATGTACTAGCCAATTCTGAGCAATTTGTAGTGAGACTTGCGACCGCTGTGTTCTGCGCTTAGTGACGCACATATCCATAGCAAAGACCGAAGTGGGAAAATTTAGTAGGGGTTGGATTTCAATTAGGCACTAACTCAGTGTCATCTCATCTGGCATAGTAGTGTGCTTTGATACTTGGCTAGAAAATAGCCATAGGAGAATACAAAGAGCTTACTTACGCCTACAGTAGCGTTCTATATATTTGATTTCTGGTTGATCTGCTGGTGGCTGTACTTTCTGCAGTGCATGTACTAGCCAATTCTGAGCAATTTGTAGTGAGACTTGCGACCGCTGTGTTCTGCGCTTAGTGACGCACATATCCATAGCAAAGACCGAAGTGGGAAAATTTAGTAGGGGTTGGATTTCAATTAGGCACTAACTCAGTGTCATCTCATCTGGCATAGTAGTGTGCTTTGATACTTGGCTAGAAAATAGCCATAGGAGAATACAAAGAGCTTACTTACGCCTACAGTAGCGTTCTATATATTTGATTTCTGGTTGATCTGCTGGTGGCTGTACTTTCTGCAGTGCATGTACTAGCCAATTCTGAGCAATTTGTAGTGAGACTTGCGACCGCTGTGTTCTGCGCTTAGTGACGCACATATCCATAGCAAAGACCGAAGTGGGAAAATTTAGTAGGGGTTGGATTTCAATTAGGCACTAACTCAGTGTCATCTCATCTGGCATAGTAGTGTGCTTTGATACTTGGCTAGAAAATAGCCATAGGAGAATACAAAGAGCTTACTTACGCCTACAGTAGCGTTCTATATATTTGATTTCTGGTTGATCTGCTGGTGGCTGTACTTTCTGCAGTGCATGTACTAGCCAATTCTGAGCAATTTGTAGTGAGACTTGCGACCGCTGTGTTCTGCGCTTAGTGACGCACATATCCATAGCAAAGACCGAAGTGGGAAAATTTAGTAGGGGTTGGATTTCAATTAGGCACTAACTCAGTGTCATCTCATCTGGCATAGTAGTGTGCTTTGATACTTGGCTAGAAAATAGCCATAGGAGAATACAAAGAGCTTACTTACGCCTACAGTAGCGTTCTATATATTTGATTTCTGGTTGATCTGCTGGTGGCTGTACTTTCTGCAGTGCATGTACTAGCCAATTCTGAGCAATTTGTAGTGAGACTTGCGACCGCTGTGTTCTGCGCTTAGTGACGCACATATCCATAGCAAAGACCGAAGTGGGAAAATTTAGTAGGGGTTGGATTTCAATTAGGCACTAACTCAGTGTCATCTCATCTGGCATAGTAGTGTGCTTTGATACTTGGCTAGAAAATAGCCATAGGAGAATACAAAGAGCTTACTTACGCCTACAGTAGCGTTCTATATATTTGATTTCTGGTTGATCTGCTGGTGGCTGTACTTTCTGCAGTGCATGTACTAGCCAATTCTGAGCAATTTGTAGTGAGACTTGCGACCGCTGTGTTCTGCGCTTAGTGACGCACATATCCATAGCAAAGACCGAAGTGGGAAAATTTAGTAGGGGTTGGATTTCAATTAGGCACTAACTCAGTGTCATCTCATCTGGCATAGTAGTGTGCTTTGATACTTGGCTAGAAAATAGCCATAGCAATAGGATAGCATTGTTTGGTTTTAAAAACTCAAAAAAAAAACAAAAAACACAAAAAAAAACAAAAAACACAAAAAAAAACAAAAAAAAGTTAAAAAAAAAATAAAGTTATAACTCTCATTTTAAAAATGTTTAACCCGAGGGCTAGGGGTAGAGGACGAGGGCGGGGACGTGGGCGTCCAACTACTGCAGGGGTCAGAGGCCGTGGTCCTGGGCGGGGTGAGACACCACCTGCTGATGAGGGAGCAGGGGAACGCCGCAGAGCTACACTCCCTAGGTTCATGTCTGAAGTTACTGGGACTCGTGGTAGAGCACTGTTGAGGCCAGAACAGTGCGAACAGGTGATGTCGTGGATTGCTGACAATGCTTCGAGCAATTTGTCCACCACCAGTCAGTCTTCCACGCAGTCCACCCATGTCACCGAAATCGCCACTCCTCCAGCTCCTGCACCTCAGCCTCCTCCCCCCCAGTCTGCCCCCTCCCAGGAAAATTTGGCATTTGAACCGGCATACTCTGAGGAACTGTTTTCTGGACCCTTCCCACAGTCACAAACCACTTGTCCGGTTGCTGCTGAGCAATTTTCCGATGCCCAGGTTTTCCACCAGTCACAGTCTGTGGGTGATGATGACCTTCTTGACGTAGTGGAAGTGTGTAAAGAGGTGTCCGACGATGAGGAGACACGGTTGTCAGACAGTGGGGAAGTTGTTGTCAGGGCAGGAAGTCCGAGGGGGGAGCAGACTGAGGGATCGGAGGATGATGAGGTGACAGACCCAAGCTGGGTTGAGAGGCCGGGTGAACACAGTGCTTCTGAGACGGAGGAGAGTCCTCGACCAGAACAGGTTGGAAGAGGCAGTGGTGGGGCCAGACGGAGAGGCAGGGCCAGAGCTGGTGCATCAGCGCCAAATGTGTCAACTAGTGAAGCTCCCGTGGCGAGGGCTCTTGCGGCGAGGGCTAGATCTTCAGAAGTCTGGAGGTTCTTTAAGGAAACACCGGATGACCGACGGACTGTGGTGTGCAACATTTGCCAAACCAGGCTCAGCAGGGGTTCCACCACTACTAGCTTAACTACCACCAGTATGCGCAGGCATATGAATGCTAAACACCCCACTCAGTGGCAACAAGCCCGTTCACTTCCGGCCGTGCACACCACTGCTCCTTCCCCTGTGTCAGCTGCTAGTCAGCCCCCTGCCCAGGACCCTGCCACAAAAACCCCATCGTCGCCTCCACGATCCTCCACAGCATCCACCAGCGTTCAGCTCTCCATACCCCAGACGCTGGAGCGGAAACGCAAATATAGTGCAACCCACCCGCACGCCCAAGCCCTTAATGTCCACATCTCCAGATTGCTTAGCCTGGAGATGCTGCCCTATAGGCTAGTAGAGACCGAGGCCTTTCGCAACCTCATGGCGGCGGCCGCCCCTCGGTATTCGGTCCCCAGCCGCCACTACTTTTCCCGATGTGCCGTCCCAGCCCTGCACCAGCACGTGTCAGACAACATCATCCGTGCCCTGACCAACGCCGTTTCTGACAAGGTCCACCTGACCACGGACACGTGGACGAGTGCTGCCGGGCAGGGCCACTATATATCGCTGACGGCACATTGGGTTAACTTGGTGGAGGCTGGGACCGAGTCTGACCCTGGGGCTGCTCATATACTGCCGACGCCGAGGATTGCGGGGCCTACCTCGGTCCAGGTGTTTCAGGCCTACTATGCCTCCTCCTCCTCCCACCCCTCCTCCACCTCCTCCTCCGAACTACCATCCGTGGGCACGGCGCCATCAGTCGGTAGCTCTAGGCACAGCAGCAGTGCCGTCGCTAAGCGACAGCAGGCGGTGCTCAAACTGCTGAGCCTAGGCGACAAAAGGCACACCGCCCAAGAGCTATTACAGGGCATCACGGCGCAGACTGATCTGTGGCTGGCACCGCTGAACCTCAAGCCGGGAATGGTTGTGTGTGACAACGGCCGTAACCTGGTGGCGGCTCTGCAACTCGGCAGACTGACACATGTGCCATGCCTGGCCCATGTGTTAAATCTGATAGTTCAGCGTTTCCTCAAGACATACCCCAATCTGTCTGATTTGCTCACGAAGGTGCGCCGCATCTGTGCGCATTTCAGGAAGTCCAGCCCAGATGCTGCCACTCTCAGGGCAGCGCAGCGCCGCCTCCAACTGCCCGCTCACCGACTGTTGTGCGACGTGCCCACGAGGTGGAATTCAACACTGACCATGTTATCCAGAGTTTACCAGCAGCGCAGAGCGATTGTAGACTGCCAGATGTCAACTTCCACCAGAACTGGTAGTCAGGTCAGTCAGCTTCCTCAAGTCTACAATGAGGAGTGGACGTGGATGTCTGATATCTGTCAGGTGCTGAGTAACTTTGAGGAGTCAACACAGATGGTCAGTGGCGATGCCGCCATCATCAGCCTCACCATCCCGCTGCTTGGCCTGTTGAAAAACTCTCTGGTCAGCATGAAGTCGGAAGCTTTGCGCTCGTCACAAGAGACAGGGGAAGAATATTCCCTTGTTGATAGCCAAAGCACCCTCAGGTCTGTTTCTCAGCGCATATCGGAGGAGGTGGAGGTGGAGGAGGATGAGGAGGAAGAGGAGGAGAATGTTGGCGAGACACAAGAGGGGACCATTGTTGAGTCCTTCACTGTTCAGCGTGTATGGGCAGAAGAAGAGGAGTTGGAGGAGTTGGAGGAGGAGGAAATGGACAGTCAGGCCAGTGAGGGGAGTGAATTCTTACGCGTTGGTACTCTGGCGCATATGGCAGATTTCATGCTAGGCTGCCTATCCCGTGACCCTCGCGTTCAAAGAATTTATTCCAGCACCGATTACTGGGTGTTCACTCTCCTGGACCCACGGTACAAGCAAAATCTTCCCACTCTCATCCCTGCAGAGGAAAGGAGTGTGAGAATGCATGAATACCAGCAGGCCCTGGTGCACAAGCTGAAACAGTATTTCCCTTCTGACAGCGCTAGCGGCAGAGTGCGTAGTTCTGCGGGACAAGTAGCGAGGGAGAGTAGGCGAGCAGGCAGCTTGTCCAGCACTGGCAAGGGTACGCTTTACAAGGCTTTTGCCAGCTTTATGTCACCCCAGCAAGACACTGTCACCTGTCCCCAGTCTCGGCAGAGTAGGGCTGATCTTTACAGAAAGATGGTGAGGGAGTACGTAGCTGACCATACCATCGTCCTAAATGATCACACAGCTCCCTACAACTACTGGGTTTCAAAGCTGGACATGTGGCACGAACTGGCGCTGTACGCCTTGGAGGTTCTTGCCTGCCCTGCCGCTAGCGTCTTGTCCGAGCGGGTTTTCAGTGCAGCTGGTGGCATCATCACCGATAAGCGTACACGCCTGTCGACTGACAGCGCTGACAGGCTGACGCTTATTAAAATGAATAAAGGCTGGATTTCTCAGAATTTCCAATCTCCACCAGGTGAAGGAAGCTCAACCTGAATAATTGATCCACTCCTCCTCCTCCTCATTTTCCTCCTTCTCCTCCTCTTTGTACAGTAAAGCAGAGGAAAATGGCTATTATTTGACAGGGCCCACTGGCTCTTGCTATAGTACTTCATGCATTTAATTTTTCTGGAGGGCCACCTACCCGGTCCTCTGTTTGAAACAATTTTTGTGAGTGCCACATACAGGCACTCAATCTATTCCATTTTACTGGAGGGCCACCTACCTGCTCCTCTGGTTTGAAAAATTTTTGGGAGTGCCACATACAGGCACTCAATCTATTCCATTTTTCTGGAGGGCCACCTACCCGGTCCTCTGTTTTAAAAAATTTTTGGGACTGCCACATACAGGCACTCAATCTATTCCATTTTACTGGAGGGCCACCTACCTGCTCCTCTGGTTTGAAAAATTTTTGGGACTGCCACATACAGGCACTCAATCTATTCCATTTTACTGGAGGGCCACCTACCTGCTCCTCTGGTTTGAAAAATGTTTGGGACTGCCACATACAGGCACTATCCAAATTAAATTGTCTCCATAGCAGCCTCCACACGTTGTCTCCATTGCTACCTCCAAAAGTCGTCCATATAGCTGCCTCCATACATCGTCCCTTTATCAAACGAGGTGTGTCAGGCAGAAATTTGGGTTGTTTTCATGGATTCCACATCAAAGTTGTTAACTTTGTCGCCACCCTGCTGTGTTATCCACAAAATATACTGGCAAACTTTTACCATTTAGGGATATTATTTCAGCGCTTCTTGCGCATCTGTTTACATTCCCCTCACCCGGCATATCCTAAACTTATAAGAACGCTACTACACTTGATCTTATACAAAAGGTTCTTAGAAGTGCTGTTTGGGGAGTAGCCTAGAGACAGGGGCTTGGATTGGCGAAAGCTCGCCTGGCAGCGGAGCGCCAGCTCCATGCGCATCATGCGCTTCTTGCGCATCTGTTTACATTCCCCTCACCCGCCATATCCCAAACTTATAAGAACGCTACTACACTTAACTTGGTGCAGGCTGGGACCGAGTCTGACCCTGGGGCTGGTCATATACTGCCGACGCAGAGAATTGCGGGGCCTACCTCGGTCCAGGTCTCAAAGGCCTACTATACCTCCTCCCACCCCTCCTCCCCCTCCTCCTCCTCCGAATTACCATCCGTGGGCATGGCGCCATCAGTCGGTAGCTCTAGGCACAGCAGCAGTGACGTCGCTAAGCGACAGCAGGCGGTGTTGAAACTGCTGAGCCTAGGCGATAAAAGGCACACCGCCCAAGAGCTATTACAGGGCATTCCACATCAAAGTTGTTAACTTTGTCGCCACCCTGCTGTGTAATCCACAAAATATACTTGCAAACTTTTACCATTTAGGGATATTATTTCAGCGCTTCTTGCGCATCTGTTTACATTCCCCTCACCCGCCATATCCTAAACTTATAAGAACGCTACTACACTTGATCTTATACAAAAGGTTCTTAGAAGTGCTGTTTGGGGAGTAGCCTAGAGACAGGGGCTTGGATTGGCGAAAGCTCGCCTGGCTGCAGAGCGCCAGCTCCATCCCAAGATCCAACTAACATAGTTGCAGCACCTTTAATCTACTACTAGTTCACTGCCTCCATAATAATAATAATAATAATCTTTATTTATATAGCGT
This sequence comes from Engystomops pustulosus, assembly GCF_040894005.1. Lineage (NCBI taxonomy): Eukaryota > Metazoa > Chordata > Amphibia > Anura > Leptodactylidae > Engystomops > Engystomops pustulosus. Next base: position 153,950,723 of record NC_092415.1, read on the forward strand.
CATCATATTCTGTAGCGCTTTACAAATCATAGGAAACAAATACAAATGTAATGTAACAGAGCACAACATTTGTATGGAACAACAGGAGTGAGGTCCCTGCTCGCCAAAGCTTACGGTTTATGAAGATGATGGGGTAACACGAGGTAAAAGAATATTTAATGGTCAAGCCATTCTTCTTAGGGAATAGAAAAAAATATAATAAATGGAATTGCTGTCGCTTGAACCACTCAGCCGTCATCTTATATACCAGGTCCAGGGTGAATGGGACTGCAGAGAAGTCTGGTGCCTGTTGGTTGCTGGATAACAGATGGGAGGACGACACAGGACGGGTTAGTAGAAGAGTTAAAACTTCATGCAGTTAATGAGTGTTATAGGCTTGCCTAAAGAAATGGGTTTTAAGAGCACGTTTGAAACTTTGGAGGTTAGGTATTAGTCTGATAGTCCGGGGCAGAGCATTCCATAGAATTGGTGCAGCTCTAGAGAAGTCTTGGAGAAGCGAGTGGGAGGTCCGCACTAGGGTAGAGGTTAATCTAAGATCACTGGCGGATCTAAGAGCACGGGTTGGGCGATAGACTGAGATAAGAGAGGAGAGGTAGGGGGGTGCAGCATTATACAGAGCTTTATGGATGAGGGTTATTATTATTTTAAACTGTATTCGAAAGGAGACTGGCAGCCAGTGCAGCGACTGGCATGAACTGTAAGCATACATGGTCCCCTTATCAAACGAGCTGTGTCAGGCAGAATTTTGGGTTGTTTTCATGGCTTCCATGTTAACTTTGTCGCCACCCTGCTGTGTAATCCACAAAATATACTGGCAAACTTTTATCATGTACCGATATTATTTGAGCGCTTCTTGCTCACCTCCTTTGGTTCCTCTCTGACACCCATTGGTTTGAAGCCTGAGTCCAATTAGGGTATGTCGCCATGCCACTCTCTAGCCTGCTGCCGCTGCCTCTGCATGCCGTCCCCTATAGTGTCAGGGTCAATTATTGGATGTTTTAGATGCTATCTAGCTTCATTCTGTCACTCTGTCATGGCCATGCTGTTGCCCATAATTTTGGCATAATGGTGCGATTAGGCAGCCTCAGAGGCATCCATGCATGCTGCCCCTGCTGTTTCCTGTCCATTTCCGTGGTGTTTCCATCCTTTTCTGAGGTTCCCAGGTGTTTGGCCAAGCTTCCCTGTGCAGAGCCTTGGTCCCCTTGAAAAATGCTCGAGTCTCCCATTGACTTCAATGGGGTTCATTATTCGAGACGAGCACTCGAGCATCGGGAAAAGTTCGTCTCGAATAACGAGTACCCGAGCATTTTAGTGTTCGCTCATCTCTAGACACCTATCATCAGGTCTGTGTCACTTGTCCAGTCACTACTAACTGTTGGGGCAGCTCACAAGGATCCCATCACAGCCTTAATCTAGTCAAATAAAACATTAATCATTGTAAAATCATAATTTCTTTATTATGTAAATGAGGCTGGTCACATGGTCATAGGCAGTGATGTCACCCCTATTACCCCTCCCCTCTCCTCCCACTGCTCATGTCTGTGTGTAATGTATAGTAAAGCATTGCTAGTGTCTGTGCTTTATCTGCTGACATGCTGCATCCTCCTAATACACAGAAACAGACATCAGCTACACAAGTACCTGACATGTTCTGCTATTACATGGCTGCCTGGAGCAGTTGTATCTCTCCTATACACACACAGGCTGCAGGGGGCGTGGCCGCCAGCACCAGGAAGCACATCATTATACAGCCTCACACCATTATACAGCCTCACACCATTTTACAGGCTGTCAGTCAAGCACTGGGGGTGTGCTCTCTAATGGCAGTTTATGAAAATATATTTAGTTGGGGGGGGTTATTTTGCCTGACGGGTTCTCTTTAACAGAACAGGTTCTATCGTAATCTGTGGAATCATCTGATGTCAGTGTAAAAAGAGTGCACTCTTTGATGTTATAGTGGGATCTTGGCCCTCAGTTCGGTCCTTTCGAGCTGGCACAGACGTGACCTTGTCAGGCTGCTTTCCCACTTCACTTATTTGGTCAAGTTGGCCTATGTAAGTGCACATGGAAGTGAAGAGTGAAGCGATTCTAAGAGCGGCGGCTGTCATATGTGTGTCATACTAAAACACAGCATTGTTTGAAGACCAAACCACGCTCCCTATGCAGATTTGAGCATGGCACAATGTTCTACAACACCCTACAGGCTCTCTGCAGCCAGGAAACACCTGTTTTTTAACGGGATTCGTCGTGATTCGATTCGGGTCCATCAAATTTTGTCGGAAAATTGGTTGGACTCTGCGAACCAAATTTTTGAAAACTTCGCCCATCTCTAATGGCCACAGATACTTTTTGTTTGTTTTTTTAAAAATATGTTTAGCAATTATGTCTATAGGTTTGAGCAAATGTAGGCAGTGTGACGTTTTCCAGCTTCCCAGCCACCACACAACTAAAAGCAGCATTAGTTGGAGACCTATGGAGGGGCGAGGTGTAAGCAGCATTCCAGCTGGCCATATGCTAATCCTGTATCCCGGCCTTGTTGTAGCATGCATCATGTGTATGAGGCCTAAAAGCAGTGTGTGAAAAGGTCTGCATGGTAACACGAAATGATAAATCACAGACTGACAATGGTTTTCAAGCTGAAGGATATTCTTGATAAGATACTTAACATGAATATTCATTATGGCAACTTATATATTCTCTTTCTAGGATCTAAGAAGTCACAGAAATCCAGAAGGTTGCAGGTACCTTATACCTTCCACGTAATCTTTTCGAAATAAGCATGCAATGCAAACCTCTATACTTTTCCATTATATATTATGGGGTTGTCGCTACAGAACAGGGGGAATTATACAATGAGGATCAAATAAGCTGACATTATGCTATGAGAGGGGCATTAAGAACCACTAGAATACCAACTGATCAATGGGACAGTGTGGCTGTCGCAGTAAAGCATATACATTTCATCACTATGGTACTGCCATAGACTGTCTAGCACTATACTAACTATGATCAAGTGCTAAAGGTGTTGTCCAGTTGCAGCAAAGAAATTTCATTCTTAAGATAATGATAAGTTAGAAAACTATAAGGAATTGTATCAAAAAGTATAATGGAAAATTAAAGCATCGTACAAACATTGCTATTTGTTTCTTGATACATTTATTTGTACTTTACACCTTGGAAAAATGTATATATGCAACATCCCTGCCAAATGCATAGGCAAGGTGGTTGTACCGGATAGCACCCTCTCCTTGTCGGGATCTATCTGGTGAGCCTGCACAAATCATCCAGAAGCTACTGCTAGGTAAACTTAGTAATTGCAGCTTGAAGCCACTGGCTATGAAATGTTGTTATCCAATATAAACAATGTTAAACCACATGACCAAGGGAGTATAAAAACCCCTAGTGGACAGGAGTACATGGTCTGTAATTTCAGTCAGAGCAGAGAGTCAGACCTCAGGGGTTGTCCCAGGGAGAAACTTATTGCATCAGTCTCTCCCTCCATATTTCTTGCACACACCACCTGCTGGAAACCTGCCAGGCAGTAGGCCCAACCGCCGGTCCCCATACCAAGCCCCGTGAAAACAGTGTGCCAAAGGCCGCACTAGCCAGCCACTCTGGTATTCTGGTCCCCTGCTGCCTCCAGCCACCGGATAAAGGCTAGGCCCTGGTGGGTGATGTTGCATATACAGTAATATCCATCTTTCGGATGCTGCCTGTGTTCACATTTGCAGCATTTTGAGAGGTATACCCCTCTCAGCTTTGACCGGTTCATATAAGCTTTTTTTTTATGGGAAGCATAACATTAGACTTAACTCCTTACTGCATAGGCATGTGAATCCAAATGGTCACTTAGTTGCCACATTTGGACATACAGTTATGCCCAGGTGATTGTTCAGGCACAAAAACTGCCCATCACATTTTCATAGGAGCCAAAGAGCCATAGACAGAGCATTAGATTCCTGCTCTATGGGCAACAGTAAGAAACTACTCGGATTGAGACCTTACAACCATGTTGATGCTGAAAGGGAAAATTAAGTAGGAGGCTTCTTCCCGTTGTTCATTGGCACCAAAGGTTCCCAGACCTGAGATAAAATACCTATTAGTGAGACATATCAACTAAAATAAAACTATTTGTAATCAATAAACTGCCCCTCTCCTTGTTTTATCCATATGTTGAGATGAGATGTGTCATTGGCCCCAGCTTTATATACAGAGACTATTCAAGTCTTACGTTGAATATGCCATTTATGCATCAATATTTTAAGGTCATTTTTTCTATAAAAAAAGTAGGTTATGGGTAGAGATATACTGTCAGCATCTTTACAGCGGGATTGTTGCAGTACATAGAGGAATATAAATTATGTCTACGAATGTTATAACATTTGCACGCCACCAGCATTTCCACAAACCTTGCTGTGATTCTGTGACTGCTAACACATTAATACATATATATCGGAGCAGAACATTATACACATGCAGAGTTTATGCACCATTAGGTTGCCTCCTGCATGCTCGAAGCATTCTGCTTACGTAAATAGAAATATCATTAACAACTAAAAATACATACCCAAGTGATTGTATTGCTTTCTTATTATGTACATAATCCAGATCTCTATAGATCTATTCTGCTAAACTACTCTACTTTGGAATAAAGAGCTGAAGTCCAGAATTTGAGAGAAACACAGTCCCTGGTGACAGCGGCATTTCCTGGACCAAACACAGCCATGTGAACCAAACCTTCTAAATGATGCTGTTATGAGGCAGTGAGTGGTCACTAGGATTTGGGCTCACACCGCCATGGTTGGTTTAGGAAATGCATCAAGCACACAGTCCATGTGTAACAATAACATATTGTAGAAACAATAACTGTTTCCAGTCAAGAAGAATATCTGATATATTTGTTAGGGATGAGGACGTTGCAATGATTGTTGCAAATCTTAACAGTGAAAACTTCAAGACCAATTCAATTCAGTCTGGCATTCGTTTCCACAGATTTTCATAAACTATAGTTTATGATTCAAGAAAAATGGTTCTGATTAGGACATAGGCTTGTCCTTTACCCTTAAGGCTTGCCCTTTACAGGATGAATGTCAAGATAGAAAATGGGCGCAGTCCCTAAATTTATTGCTCATCCCCTGTAACCTACCTAGAAAGCCTCCAAATCCTAATGGTCAACGATTTCTAGTCAACAGGTACAGGTATCTAGTACCACAGGTCACAGAAGTACCAATCAGGCAGAGTCAGGTCACAAATGAAACAATAACCAGCCATGAGTGAGCTCAGCCCTGGATGCCGCCCCCAGCAGCTGACTGGCTAAACCCTGCTTTACTCAACCACAGCTGAGAAACACACAGAGATAAGACAATGACACCACCCAACTTTCTTGAGAACAGATACTGAAAGGCAGCTGTCAATCACACTTGAGGGTGGCTCACAAGCTGTGAACTCAACACAGGTTGGAAATCCCTGTAAAAGTAATAGAGACACAGAGAAAATCAGCAACTCCTCAGTATCCCAGCAAGGACTGAGAAAGACACTGAGAAAATTGGCAGTGTGCCATCAGTTTTTTGAACAAATGGCATACAACTGTACTAAATGCAATACCCTTTTATGGATCAGTTCCCATGGCTAGCTTTCCCACCAGAGCCTGGATTGTTAAGGTCTAGGGTTAACGTTGTGCCATTCATGATAATTTCCGCCAAAAGACTATAGACCATGAGGATCAGTGAAAAAGGATGCCAGATTGAGGTAAATTGGCTATACAAAAAAATCAGTTTTTCACTGCTGATTCAACATTCTTGTGCAGGTAGCCTTATGTTAATCTCAGCTTCTAATAGATGAACTGATACCGTGATTTTGGGGGCCATGGGACCACACTGTCATGATAACTTATCATCACTGCTATAATTTGGTGCTGTATATCATATTGATAAATAAGGCCATGTCATGAATAATTATTGCATTGCAAATGTATCTTTATTGTCTTATTCTGTATAGCTCCATCTATTCTGTATGAAGTGTGGTTTATCCATTCCTTCATTTTATACTTTAGGGTGCTGCAAACTGTAAGTGATTGGATTTTGCTTGATTCTAAGCAAGAACGATTGTTCCCAGATGGATTTTGATTCTCTTGATTGAAAATGCTATTCTGATTGCTGTGAAGAATCACATAGGGTGTCTGGAAAACAATAATGAAATATGACTGATGCTGTGCTCATAAATGTATGAATAGGTTTTTTTTCATCATTTACATGAATTCTATTATACTGTAGAGCGGGAGCACCAAAAGGTGACCCTGGTGTTATTTAACTAGTGTTTCTCTTTATGTTTTGATTTTTAAATGCTATTTTCACACCTGTTTCATTTTTAAGCTTCCTTTGCATATTTTTGCATGGAAATTCTTCTTGCATTTTTTGCCTCTTGAGGCAAATTTTGCAATTTGCATCTGTTCAGAAAAGTGTTCTACTGAAAAATGCAGTCTTGATTTTAACCCCTGAAGGATGTGGCCTACTGTGAGTCTCAAGGACACAACTTTTGTATGCTGTTATTGATGTAGTCATGTCTTGAATTGTGTTTGGGGAATATGCAAATTTTTAATACAACCTTTTTACATTACATATAGTACACTGAAAAATGTTATTTTTTAGGTGCAGAAGTAAAAAGAAACAGTTATCATGATCACAGTATACATAATATGCTTTTTATTCTACTTAGTTTATACAGTAGTTTGAACTACTGTATAAACTACTTCACATAATACTGAATTGCTACTTTGACATTATAGATACACATTTTACCCAGTATATGTTTTTGTGACCAGTAACTTTTTTTGATATTTGATATTTTTATCTTGTCAATACAATACCCATTGGGCAAATACCCATACTGGGCTTGTATGGCAGATTTTTGGCATGGAAGCCCTGAAATAATTGCAATTCCTAGTGAACCGGCAGTTTTTTGCCATCACACCAAGTGGACGTGGACAGGGGCGTAACAACAGCAGCTCATGCTTGGGCCACCACCCTGCAGCTGGTGGACCCCAGCCAATCCACCACTCAACTTATCTTCAGGCCGCCGGTGCACCTCATCTTTGAAAATGTATGTACATGTCATTATATGTATTTATGTTTAGATATGTATATGTTTATATATGTGCACATACGTATTAAGATACATGAATGTGTAACACCCCTTAGGCCAACCTCTGTAAGCTGGGTGTGTGGTTATGTAATTCTCACCTCGATATGACGCAGTGCCTCCACCAAGTCCCGGTTTGATTGGAGTACTGCAGGAATGCAGCCAGGAATTCCGTTTCTGCCATGGGTCAACTTGGGAAACCCCTGCCTAGAGTTATTAGGGGAAGGGCGACACACCAGAAGATTGGATAAAGATCGGATAAAGAACACACAAGTAAATGAATTGCTACTTAAGCATAAGGGGAGTCCCTAGTGGTGAAATGGCATAACTAGTACAACATGCTGTGATGCTGGTAGACTTGCAATACTAAAGATAACACAGTCTCTGGTGAAATACAAACTATCTCTAACTATCTATCCTTTAGACTCTCTTTCATACCCTGCTGGCCAGCCATTAACCCAGTCCATAAGTTGGGACCAGTTGCCTCATATGGCGGTTCTGACTCTAATCCAGTAGGGGTGCTGAACTCCAGGAGCTGGGGTAGCTCTGGGGCTGCTGGCAGAAACCTCCTTACATGACTTGCAGCTTCTTTGTGACTGTACAACTGCTGGGCTCCCACTTCTTTGACTGCAGGATGAAATCTCTAGGCACCTGCCTCCTTTCCGCTTGGATGGAGGGTCTCCTGGAGTCTCCACTATGGCTGCCCTCTTTCTTTCTTTCTCTCACAATTCCTGGCCTCTCTCAGCCCCTCTTCCCTCTGCGATATATCCTATAGGCTAAGGCTTACGGGGCAGGAAAGATCAAGTGTCCATTGGATATGCAGTCCAACTTCCCTCAGCACCAGTGTCTGCCACTGTATATATATACATGCATGTAGCTCTACAGGTTTATGATATCAGCCATGCCCCCCTTGTTGTGTTAAATTCATAAACGTACATGCCGTAGTTTTGCATGAAAGGTGGTGTATTTTAATTCTTGCACTGCGCAAGTTGCAAATGGGAAAACGTATGCATAAAAAAATATGCTGCATTGACATATTATGTTGCTTCTAATATTCGCAAATAATAACATATTCTAAAAAATAATAGTCACCTGAATTGACATGTACGATTAATGTTAAGAGTTGTTACTGCCATGTTCTAAAAGGGATCAGGTTTCTGTGTTTTTAGCCACACGCAGGGCTGTATGGCTGGGAGCATCGATTTCAGCTGCATTTCAGAGTCAGTTCCCTTGGCTGAGCTGGGTATGTGTTCCTCTGAAAAGCTGGGTGTTGTCATCTGAACCTGTAGGTCAGTATCAGTGATGGATGGCTAAATCAGTTAGCTGCTAGGGACAGCGCTCAGGATCTCTTAATATATCTGTCCAGTGCTGTTTGCAGGTTTCTGGTTATTGCTGTCCTATTACACTTTGTATCTATTGTTATTGCTATTGCTTTGCTATTTTCTGCTCGGACCTCTGCTATGTTTATCTGACTATTCTTTTGTTATTTGATTCTGTGCCCAGTGGCCATCTTGGATCTGACCCGGATCTGTCTGACTTCACCTGTTTGTCTATTAGCTGTTGTTTGTTCCTCTGTGTCTTGTCTCTACTAGTGCTACCCTGCTTTCCCTGATTCAGACTTGTGTTTGGTTATTGCCTAGACGTATTCTGTATCTTTTCATGAAAACTGGTCTGTCTGACTTCCTGTTAGCTGTTCACTCCACCAACCAGTGCTGCCAGAAAAAGTAAGTTTCCCCTCTCACTTTACAGGGTCTCTCCGGTTCCAGGGGCGTAACTAGGAGAGCTTGGGCCCCATAGCAGATTTTTGCATGGGGCCCCCCTTCACCTCAAAAAAATATATACGTATTGGTACAGACACGTTTATACAATCGAACACATTTACGCACTCATGTACACACATTTATATTATATACACACAGGTAAAGTTCTAAAATCATTCACTCACTTTTATATATACATTTATACACTAATACATACAGGTTATACAAACATACACATACAGGCATACACATACAGCATATATACACATACAGCATATATACACATACAGTATATACAGCATATATACACATACAGCATATATACACATATAGTATATACAGCATCCACGCATACACATACAGTATATATACACATACAGTATATACAGCATATATACACATACAGTATATACAGCATATATACACATACAGTATATACAGCATCTACGCATACACATACAGCATATATCCACATACAGTATATACAGCATATATACACATACAGTATATACAGCATCTACGCATACACGTACAGCATATATACACATACAGTATGTACAGCATCTATGCATATACATACAGCATATATCCACATACAGTATATACAGCATATATACACATACAGTATGTACAGCATACACGCATACACGTACAGCATATATACACATACAGTATATACAGCATATATACACATACAGCATATATACACATACAGCATATATACACATACAGTATATACAGCATCCACGCATACACATACAGTATATATACACATACAGTATATACAGCATCCATGCATACACATACAGTATATATGCACATACTGTATATACAGCATCCACGCATACACATACAGTATATATACACATACAGTATATACAGCATATATACACATACATTATATACAGCATATATACACATACAGTATACAGCATACACGTACAGCATATATACACATACAGTATGTACAGCATCTATGCATATACATACAGCATATATCCACATACAGTATATACAGCATATATACACATACAGTATGTACAGCATACACGCATACACGTACAGCATATATACACATACAGTATATACAGCATATATACACATACAGCATATATACACATACAGTATATACAGCATCCACGCATACACATACAGTATATATACACATACAGTATATACAGCATCCATGCATACACATACAGTATATATGCACATACTGTATATACAGCATCCACGCATACACATACAGCATATATCCACATACAGTATATACAGCATATATACACATACAGTATATACAGAATATATACACATACAGCATGTATACACATACAGTATATACAGCATCCACGCATACACATACAGCATATATACACATACAGTATATACAGCATCTACGCATATACATACAGCATATATACACATACAGTATATACAGCATATATACACATACAGCATATGTACACATACAGTATATACAGCATATATACACATATATACATAGACACCATATGCACTCAAACAGAATATACATAAATACTCATACAGAATGTGCATACATATATACACACACACACAGCATATGCATACACACACATATATATATATATATATATATATATATATATATACATACCCACACAGATATGCCCACACACATATACATATGCACATATAAATGCACAGATATACACACATATACATATACTCATATAAATGCACAGATAAAATTGCCAACTTACTTTATGGGTGGAGCGTCTCCCCTCCTGTTCGGACAGTAGTGATGTCCTGCCAGGGGTGAGAGGGGGGGGGGGGGGGACACATTGCTGTAAATTGGGCGGCCGGTGGCTGATGGAATCATGGAGGCGGGCGTGACGCCGTGCCGGCAGGCACATAGGCTGAAGTGCTGGCGCGCGGGAGGACATACCGGATGGCATGCATGTGGAGGGGCGGGGCCGCGGGGGATAGAGATGCCGGTGGGCGGGCAGGGGATCGTGGAGGCTGGTGGGCGGTTGGGTAGGAAGACAAGGAGGCGGGCAGGGGATTGTGGAGGCGGCCGGGTGGTTGGGTAGGAGGCGGGCGGAAGGGCGGGAGAATATGCCGGCAGGGGCACGTGCTGGCTATGAAATGTTGCTGACTGTCAGGGGGTCCGGGAGAGTGGGCGGCTCTATGTTTGCCACAGCAGGCGTTACTGCTGTGCTGTTTACAGGCGGGGGAGGGCCCCGGGAGAACAGTGCTAGTAAATTTTGGTTTCAAGTCCATCCCGGGCCCCCTAGCAGCACGGGCCCCGTAGCAACCGCTACGGCTGCTACGGCTGTTGTTACGCCACTGTCCGGTTCCTTTAGCAGGTTCCTGATAGTGATTTACCCCTATCATGGGTGTTTATCTGCTATAGACAGAGCTCTAACTCGCAGGGACGTTGCCGGTTTAGTTTGTCATCACTTTCCCTGTGTGACAGCTTGCGCCAAGGCTGGTTGTTGATGCACTGTTTTCTGCTGAGGTTCTGACAGGTTCTTGACAATTCACTTATTGTTTGCATTTATATTTAACCATTCTAGAAAACTTGAACATGAATATTTGATTAATTTCTTAATCCAATAAATATCTATAATGCAGTGTATTATGACTGTTCATGTTTGCGACTGCACCGACTGACATATAGGGTTAGGTCCCCAGTTGCAATAACAACACATATAGGTTTATAAAGGGATCCAGCTCCCTTAGCTCCCTTTCTGATGCTGAAGGCCAGACTTCAGCGCATAGGTTCTGACCATATGCATAGGTCATCAGCATGAAAAAAGAATAAGGGGCTGGACAACCACTTTAGCTTGACTCATGGCGATTGCAGAAAGTTGTTAGCAGTGTGCTATAGCTGAAACCCACTGTGGTTGGTGTTGAATAAGCTCCTGAGCCCAAATGGGGCAGAAAGGGATTATTACAAGTTAAGAAATTTGTGAATAAAAACAAATCTGGAATTCGCTTTAAGGTGTTAAATTTCATAGTGGTGGCAGATAATGTCCCTATGGCTTTCGACTACAAAGCCATAAGAACCCCTGGTACCTCTGTGGGATACCATATCATTGGAGTATTCACTAGACATAACAAATATTTCCACACTATGACAATCCATATTAAATGAGAGACATGTATAGATAGATACAATAAGGCAATTATCCTATTGGTTGATTGGTTGATATTGAGTGGATAAAATCAAAATATTGGTATGTGCAGGGAAGCCTCGTGTGTGGCATTGCGCTCGCACCAAGGAGCAGGGACAAGAAATGCAGGCATGAGATTTGGAAGTACGTTACACCCTGGGATTGCTGTGCTGTCTTTGTGATGTTAAACCCCAGTTAAGCCATTACATGTGTGATTAAAGTCATGATGAGAGAGGTCATTTGCATATCATTTTTTGGTGACAATAGTTATTTTAGACACATGCATACTAGGAAAGCATTTTATCTGCACTCCAAACTGATGGCAGAAATGTAACTTACTCTTCCCTTCAGACTGTAAGTGACACAGTTAATGAAGTGGGTACAGTAGAGTTTTCCTTTTTTGTTTTTTCAAATCAATTTAATAGGCAGCTTTTGTATGGTATAAACAGGGTTGACAGCGAAACATCATCTCCTGGAACGGTCATGTTAGAGGTTACCTTTTGTACGTGAAACAGTTTGCACAATGTTTTTCTGTATGTCAATGAAAACCCATATACCACAGCCATATATAATTTCTGCCCACGCATGGACTTCATGGGATTTGTTAACAACAACCCAGCACCACTAGGTCGTTAGGACCTAGAGCAGAACTACATAATGGAAATTAATGAATCACTTTTACTAGGCCATTATTATTAGACTGCCCTTGTTGCATTCCACATTTTGTTTTACATTCATTTTTCTAGCGACTTCCATTATTTTGATTCTTAATGTTTTTCTAACAATAAAAATGATTAATGTTTATTGAAAGTCTTACTACAAATATTTTATGTCTTTGGTAAACGGCAATTATGTTAATGTGTTGTATGGATGTTGTTAGCAATTCTGCTTTCTGAGTACCATTGTTAAAAATGCTACAATCATAAGAGGTCTACAGAGATCACTAGACTAAAGAAAACAGAAATTATAAGTTCCAAGTATTGAATGTATTTTTTGATTTTGTACATGGCATGTTCCTGCTGCCAGCAATGGGAGCCCTGAGATCTTTTCTGCCGGACAAAGTGTAAAAAGGAACTTAAACTGATCACATGCTGAGCATTCTCACATACAGGCTTTATACTATTGGATAACAGATTCTCAGAAATAGTTTGTTTTAGTGTTTCAACGAAAACAAAATATATTGTGAAACACAAATAAGTTAGAACAAGTCTAGTGTCTGGTTATTTAATGTTGCTTTCAGGATTATAAGGATCTTGGGCAGCTCAAGCACCCATGCCAATCAGTGATTGTGGGGATGTAAGACTTGGCACCCATGCCATTCAGTGTTTGGCATGGATGTAACACCTGGGATCCATGACAATCTGTGATCGTGGGAATATGAGACTGCTGTACCAATGCCAATCAGTAATCAGTGGAGATGCAATCATGCACACACACTTAAAAGAAGATGTGGTGCCTGTCAGGCTCCAGGGGCAGTGGACTCACTGTACCACCACGGACAGGACCAGAGTCTATCTACTTTGAACCCGGTTTTCACCAGAGCCTGCTACAAAGCAGGTTGGACTTGCTGCAGCGTGGTACCACCAGGTCGTACCAGAGGTGCAACTTTCTCCACGATGTCAGCCAAGGCGAGGTACAACGATGTTAGGCAAAATCGTGGTCGGGGACAGCCAGGAGGTCGAAACAAGCAGCCAGGATCAACGTCAGGAACAAAAGGAGGTCAGGACAGGCAGCACAGAGTCAAGGTCCGTAACGTAATTGGGGTCACAATGTGAAATCAGCAGAGAGGCACTAGGCAATGGCACAAGCTTTCTCAGAGGCATATAGCACAAAGGTCTGGCAGGGTGTGCAGGGAGAGGCTGGTTTATATAGCATTCTGGGAAAATGGTCAGCACCAATTAACGGTGTGCTGGCCCGTTAAATCTTCTGAAGAACTTACAGTTCTTTATTGAACAGTAGACAGCAGGCAACAGACCAAACGATAAAACAGCAGATTCGGATTCTGGTTACTAGAGTGGTCATGGAGAGTGGTCCGCAGGAAAACTGCACCACCCTGATAGTAGATGCAGGCTGGGATAATTGAGGGGAGCTGTGTCCAAATTGTGGAAGCTGCAGCTCTGGGGTTAGAGTCTCCTGACTTAGTATCTGGGATTAGTATCTGTGGCAGCACTGAAGGTGTGCTGCACACTCTGTCCCTTTCTTCAGTCTGACCGAACTCTGAGACCATGCAGCCTTACTGACTGCTAAGATCTAAGACCTAGATAGACCTGCACATATGTGGCACGGCTGCACTATTCTTCACACAACATAAATTTTGTCTTTGAAATGGGCATTCTGGTGCATGGTCCGTCCAACCGATTTAACATGCAAAGTCCGACAGAAGTGTGTTGCATGCCCTGTGTTAAAGGTGCACCAAAAAAAGTTAGTGCACTCTTTTGGGGCAATGCAGCACAATTCATGAATCTGGCGCCCTCTGCACACTACACAGGCAAACTGCACATAGTACGGTGTACACTGTTTTAGTAAATGTGCCCCATTATCTTTTGTCTTTTTTGTTAAAATGAAGCAAAGTATTTTGTATGAAAAATTTAAATAAGTATTCAATATTTGCTTCTCGGAGAACAGGTCCCTTGTGAGTGAATTGGGGAGTTACCCAATGTCACAAGGAGAGCTGACATTCACTTCCTTTCATTGCTGTATTCCTATGAATTTAATGTGAAGGAAGGTTTAATAATATTTGAACCACCAGCTGTTAAGTTTTCTTTCTTAAACAAAGACCTGGCATGCATCCCCAGTTTCGATTAACATCTAAGAAAAAAATACATATGATCTATAAATAGTGCCATGTGTCTTGGTGAAAACATTTACAAAACAATGTCAAACACAGAGAGCAAAAAAATGCCAGGCCATATTAAATGTGGATGAGGCATTAACTATTTATGCATGACATTTGTGCTCTATTAATGAAGTAAAGATATTTCTTAACAACACAAGTGTTGCCACTCCACGCCACAAAATTTATCGAAAGCTGGGGCCAACTACATTTGGTAAATCAAATAATCCATGGTTTTCTCTGAAATATATATGAAAATCCTATTTGTGTTTAAAAGTTTTATTTGTAAGAAGGTAAAAAATAAACTCAATTGGAAAAGAAGATAAAATATTGTACTAATCTTATAATCTCCTAGTTCTGGACAGATCAGCACCGTAGGGTCATGGGTGGTCTTATTCCCTGACCCCTTACTGATTTGATGTCCAGCTCCATTCTCTGTGTAGTAGTGGCTCTGGAAACTGCAGCAAAGCTACAACTCATGTGAATGGGAACTGAGAGATGTACTTCGGCTTCTGTTCTTTGTGTGCCAGAATCAGCTGATTGGTGGGTTTCTGAGTGCCGCTCCCAATTTCTTTCCAATAATCTGACACAGAATTCATGATAACATCGCAAAAAGGTACATTAAAAAGCCATTAAAAAAACAAGCACTAATTCTGCTTGTGGGACCTCCCTTAATTTTTCTGTGGGTACTCTCCTTTCTCTCCTCCCACAGCCTAAGTAATTGGCCCCTCCTAACCCAATGGGTTCTCGCTATCCCCTCATCTAATTTGAGACTAGCAATGGATAGAGCAGATGAGGTCAACCCTGAGGGACATTGACACAAGTAGGTTGCTATTGTATCAATATACAATAGCAAGCAATAACAATATCAATAACAAGCCACATGAAGGAATTGCACACAGACTACAGGTAGACCGTTTAGGAAATATTAATTTTGCATTTAGTAAGTTAGTAAATATCAAAAACATTGTAGGTGTCTCAAGTTGGGGATGTGTCCATCCACAGTCTTCAATTATCAACACTGATTGGTCAATACCAGATTGTACAGTTCGACACCAGCAGCTGGTCACACACACTCACGGGCCGAGCCCTCTTCATACACTCTGGATGTTTGCTGCATAATGCAGTAAAAATACAGCAAAAGAATTGTTTTAAGTAAAAACAAATAAAATTTTTAATTACAAACACAAATCCCCCCCCCCTTTAGTTACAACTGATATAAAAATAAACAAATCAGAAACCTGTTAGGTATCGTCACGTCCTAAAATGCCCGATTTATTGGCATGGCGTTGCAAAATGGAGTGATAGCCTTCCTTCTTCAAAATCCCTTTGACCTTGTACACATCACCCACTTTGCTAGCACCAAAGCAACCCCAGACCATCACATTACCTCCACCATGCTTGACAGATGGCGTCAGGCATCTTTCAGGAATCAGGATCTTTTCAGTTGTTTTGCATCTCACAAATGTTCTTTTGTATAATATCTTGTTTAATCCCTGATTAAACAAGATATGATCCTGCATCAGTGTAGCTACAGAATTCTCAAGGTATGTTTGGCTCATAATACATCAAATCTAATGGTAGGTTTCCTTTAATGAAGCTGCCAGTTGAGGATCTGTGAGCTGTCGGTTTCTCAAAGTAGAGAATCTAATGTACTTGTCTTTTGCTTAGTTGTGCAGCGGCACCTCCCACTTCTCTTTCTACACTGGTTAGAGCCTGTTTGTGCTCTCCTCTGAAAGGAGTAGTACACACTGTTGTAGGAAATCTTCAGTTTCTTGGAAATTTGTCGCATGGAATGGCCTTCATTTCTACAAGAATTGAACATTTCTTCATTGAACAAGAATTGAATGTTGATTTTCACATGCAAGTTTTTTTTTTTTATGGCTATTGTTAGAGTTTCATACAACAAACAAATGTGATCCTCCAGATTCTGAACCAGCTCAAAGGAAGGTCAATTTTAAGGCTTCTCTAATCAGCCAAACTGTTTTGTGCTAGTATACTTCATCAAAGGTTTTCAGGGGTTTTCTTAACATCCATTAGCCTTCTTACATAGTTAGCAAACACAATGTACTTTTAAACCACTGGAGAGGTGGTTGTTGGAAATGGACTGATATACACCTATTTAGAAATTGCATTAAAAGTCAGACATTTGCAGCTAGAAGAGTAATTCACCACATTAACAATGTATAGGGTGTATTTATTATGTATTATTCATTTAATGTTAGCTTCATTGAAAGTAAATGTGCTTTTCTTTAAAAAAAATAAGGAGATTTCTAGGTGACCCTAAACTTTTGAGCAGTAGTGTAAATAAATGTCCGAATGGCCACTTTTTTGCCATTTTGCAACACATAACAATAAAAAAAGTTATAATAAGGTTGCATAGTCCCCTGAAATTCTAGCAATGAAAACTCATTGTACAGAAAACAACACCTTACAAACCTCCATAAAAATTGAAAAATGAAATGAAAAAATTATTGGTCAATATGTCAAAATAAAGATTTTTTTGTACAAAAGATTTTAATTTTGAAATCTACTAAAACATATAAAATCTATGTAACTTTGATATCTATGTAATCATACCAACCCAAGGAATAAAGGGATAGTGCCATTTGGACTGCACAGTGAAAACTGTAAATACAGGGTACAAAAGAAAATGGTACAAATGTGTTTTTTCGTCAATTTCACTGAATGTGTGTCAGCACCTGTCCAGCAACCGCGCAATTACAACCAGGCTTGGCGCTAGCTGTCAGACTAGGTAAGTGGTGGCAAACTCACCCTGCGACGTCCCTGCGGGCTAAGGCCTTGCTTAAAGCAGATAAACCGCCCGATAACTATCAGAACCCTAACTGACGGTCCCTGAGCTACCCTACAACATGACAGGGGAAACTAACTTCGTCTGGCAGCTGCTGGTTGGTGGAGCGGACAGGTAATGGAAATACACTTATAGACCAGTGTTCACACAAGACTGAAAAGGTAACCGGAATACAGGAATAGACCAGTGTTCACACTGGTGCACAGAATACAAACACAGGACTGAGACAGGGACAAACAACAGATAAATACAGGTCTTCAGGCAGATAATCACAGGTCAGATCCAGATACAGGTACAGGCGGGATATACAGATCAGGTACAGATACAGGAAGACAAACGGAGACAGGTAAAACTGAACTAGAAACACAGGGAAGACAAGACTAAAAATAACCAGCAAGGTAAGCTGGGAATGGACAGGTATATAAGGCCGATCCCCGAAACGCCTCTAGCAGCACACTGGGGGAACTGTCCATCAGGCTAGTAACCCTTGCTGGGCAGGACAGAAATGCAAGGAGCAGGGTGTGGCTCAGTTAATCCAAACGCAAGCAGTAAGCCACAGTTCACACACAAATAAACGTCCATCTATTCCGCCAACTGCGGATAGAGCGACGTTCAGACACAGACGTTACAATGTGGAATTTTTTTCCAGGTTCCCAATACATGGCATGGAATTTTTAATACTATCACTCGGCAGTGCTATTTGTTACACCGAATAGAAGCCCTCATACAGCTCTGCACAGTGAAAAATAAAGAAACTTTTGAATGTGGGGAGTTAAAAATGGAAAAGGCAAAAACAAAAAGGACTGTGTCCTTAAAAGGGATGGCCACTTTACCTGTTTTTTTGTAATGTGTGTGAAAGTGTAGAGGGCCGGTTATTAAGTAAATTACCATTGATATAAATCTATTCAAAGTTCTGCATCGCTTTCATGATATGTAAGGAGAAAGCTCCTTTCTTTTACTGCATCAGCCAGACATTCCAGACCATGAAATGGCCGCAGATGGGAGGGTCGTGTGATCTTATTAGTTTACAAATTGTCCTTTTAGTATTCATGAATAGAAGATTAGGGTCTTGGCAGGGCGATTGGTCATTGATAGGTAGAGATTGCATAACCCTCCAGCTGTGGCAATTTCTATTCTATTTGACACATTCTGGACACACAGGTACAGAAGTGGATGAGTCAGTTGCAGCAGACTTTTGGACAGGCAACAGCAGTGACAAAGAGAAACTCAACTACACCTCCCGGACCCGAGGCCCCCTTAGCTTTGAGGCGGCTATGATCAGTAGGGATGGGCTCGCCATGGGACATGGCATGCATAATTTATGATTCTGTCATGGGTCCTGGGTGGGCCCATTAACTTTGAGGGCCCACATAGCAGCTGCACTGCCACTAGCAGATATGCCACTGATTTTAGTAACACCACAATGCCTCGTAGTCTCAATGTGGCAAAACCCAACTTTTTTTCACACACACTGAACACCTAGGATGGATATTGCACAAAGGAATTAAAAATTACAACTGTAATCTGATCCAATTTAATAATTTTATTGTTCTTTGAACCTCTTAATACCTTTCAGTTATGCAATATATTTATGAAGATTGTGGGGGCCCCACACAATAAGGAAAAGTTCAGCAACACTTGAAATTCCTCAGCCTGTCATTCCTGTCTATAAAATGTCAGGGTCATGTAATTTCTAATGGTCTATGACCAACCTACCTCCTAGAGCTTTTTGATGCTATTCATGTGCAACAACCTTGCCAATGCATGTGATGGATAGTTGTTTTTGCGAATAGCGCTCTCTCCATGTTAGAAACTGTCTAGGGAGACTGATTACCTCTCTAGGAGGTCTCCAAAAGTGGAATACTTTGTAATTGCACCTGGAACCACTGTCTGGGAGGGTAAGAGTTAACATATCTATTGTCTCTAACCAATGATATGCTGTGTTCTTTACTGTAAAGTAAGCTGAAAGCTAATTGGAGAGTGCTGCCACCTCCCTAGGGGAGTATAAAAACTCCTTGTGGGTGGGAGTACTTGGTTTTCGTCAGTTCAGAAGTCAGAGAGTGCCTGTGCTGCAGAAGTTAGTGATCCACACCTGGAAGCGGAGGTGTCTCAGGCCGGCTGCCTGACCCCTTGGGCAGTCAAGAGGCTAAGCCCCAGAGCAGAGGTCCACCATCTGGACTTGGCTCCATTTTTACCAGCCTAGCCTAAAGCTACTAACCAGGCTGTGAGCCTATGTTTTCAACCAGCTTTTCAGCCTGCTGAATTTGTTGCTGATGTTAGGCCGTTGCCTGCTGTTGACGTTCCAATAAAGAACTGTGAGTTGATTTGCAAAACGTGCCTCCGTGTGATCCTGGATCAGGCTGTCCACCAGGCTCCCCATCCTTCATCACCCAGGGATCCCTATATACAACTCAGCAGTTGCCCCAGGGAAAAACCTATTCCATCAGCCTCTCCCTCCACTTTTCTTGCACGCACCACCTGATGGTTACCTACCAGGCTGTAGGCCCGTTCTCCGGTCCTAATATCTAACACCGATGAGCCTTATATTACCGATATGGGCAGTGAGCAGCGAGGCAGCTTGCCGCACCTCACTATGCATGCATGGTTTCCCTGCGCATAGAGGTGGCACCCAACTCACTCCAGAGTTTGCACACCTCCAGCTCTTCACTGCCTAGCAACCATGCATAGGAAAATGATGCATGAACAGGTATGGCGAGCTGCCTCACTGCTCACTGCCATGTCCCCAATACAAGGCTCACCGCGCAAGTGCAAAGTGGTGACTGACATCATAAGGGGGTGGGTCAAGACAGTATAGAGGGTTTGGGTGCATAATGATGAGAGAGGTGCCAAGTGAATCTGTTATGCAAGCGAGCAGGCGGACTTTAGAATCTAAAATGTGCAACCCCCGGGACTTCACTGTGGTTGGTGGCTGGGATATAGTTGGTGACGGCTGGGGTATAGTTTGATATTGCATATTTCACTAATAAAGTAAGCCACACATTTGATAAAAAACATCATTGCTATCTACTGTACAGTGTCTCTAGGAACCTGTCACCAGTGAAAAATACCCCTCTGGTGACAGGTTCCCTTTACGAGACGTGTATTGGTAAGTTACCTAATATCCTGCCCCCCACCCCCACCAGAGCCTATTACAATTTTGCCAATCTCTTTAATTTTCCCTTTAAGTAAAGCATAATTGTGCCTCCTCAATGCCCTACATATATTATTACTGTATATTCAGGCAATCACCAACTTAAGATCACCCAACTTACAGATGATCTCTACTGTAGGACGTCTCTGCCCGATGTCACCTCTGGTGAAGCTCTCTGGATGCTTTACTTTACTCCCAGGCTTCAGCTGTAAGATGTCTGTAATGACGTTTTATTGATAATCCTTCTTGCCATGACAGCACAAAATAAAGAAAATCCAATTGTCACTGGGACAAAAAAATTTTTGGTCTAGAGTTACAATTATAAAACATAAGCTCTGACTACCATACAAATTCAACTTAAAAACAAACTTAAAGAACCTATCTTGTAGGTTCCATGTACCCATGAACTGCCTGTATATATTTTTTTTCTGCAGAAAATGCTCACCATAAAATGTTGCTTTGTAGATTTAATATAATTATTCCTTTTTGATCATTTCACTCCTCACCTCAACACTGCAATAATTTACCACCTAGTTCACATTCTTACAATTAAAAGGATCAAATCCATGGCCTCACATATCTTGTCAAATATTTTTTTCCCAGATATTAGATTAAAGCTTCTCCTACCACTAATCACAATTCTGAAAAGACTTTGAAGCCCCCGGAGGACATCTATTGATTGATATTGATATAATTATGAAAAAGTATGCTTCCTTAAATGAGTGCCCAGGGAATGATGCTAATTGGCAAGATGCTGAAAAAGTACATTGACAATTTACTAAATTTCCCACATATTCATTGGAAGGAACTATGCTGCTCAGGACTTCTTTTATTATAGCTTTATATTCTGCAATATTCCAAAATTTCTGTAATATAGAGTTATACAAATTATACTAATAAGTCAGGGACATGCCGCTTATGTTACCGAAGCGCCTCAGAATGCCGGGTGTTATAATTTATGCACTCCTCCATTACGAAATGAGACCCTCCTGTTCCCACCCGTCCATGGTTCATAGAGAAACTGACATGTTACTTGGGTTTTACCAGAAACCTTCAAACCTGGTGGTCCTAATGAGGGTCTTGTTACATCTGTGACATGGTCTTCTGCTGTTAGGCTGAAAAGGTGCTTGATTCTGGTGCTTTTTTTGTCGACAATCTGAATAGCACTCTATTTGCTGGATTGCTCTCTCTCTGCAACCTTTGCTCTGGCCAGCAAGGGTTAAGACTCAGACACTTTTAGAGCCCTTCCCCTCTCAAATGGAGCACTCCAATTTAAACCCTGCATCCACCATCTTTCCTTTCTGGCCAAGCAGTTTTATTGCTAGCTCCCTGTCAGTCAATTTTGCTATTTCTTGTTGTTCTGGTCTTTTGACATTGGCTACGTCTTTGACTATTCTCCCTTCTAATTGATTATGTACTTTACTTGCTATGTAGTTGTGACTCGGATTATTGACCTCCACTTTGTGTTGCAGGCACTCCCCAACTTACCACAATCTGAGTTATTAACAACTCCTAGATACGAATGGGGTTCTTGTGCAGCGCTAGCGTGCTCATGAAGGAGAACACACAAACAGTGTTTCACAGTTTTGTTTGTTTATTTGTTTGTCTGTCTTGTTCTGTGTTTACACCTTGGCACAGGAAGGTAACAATGCCCAGTTATTGGCCACTGTTTATTGTAGGCAAGGATTTTTTGGGGGTTAAGAATTAGGGCTCACTGTCCTTGTCCATGTCCTGCTTCAACAAATGGATGTTTAAACTTGTTGCGTGTGCCTAAACAGTCCTGCTATTGCTTACTACTGAATCATAATAGTGACTGACAGTCTGCTCCAGATCATTGACTTGGATCAATAAATAAATTGGCCCATTACCAGTAATGTGTGTTGTACAGTATCTGCCTCCGTTACTGCTCTAGAAACCATAGGAGTATAGTATTATATAAGTTTTATGGTGCTTAGTGTAGTTTATTATTACTTCTCAGACCACTTTATATAACTCCATTATGAAAGGTTGACATAAACCTAAACACACATAAAGACATTTTGTTTTCAATAATTTGTCATATTTGCAGCGAGAAGAGGTCTTGTTGTGTTTTCTGAAGTCTCCGCAGCCATTCCACAAAATCAGTTATTAGTAAGTTGCTGTTCACATTAAAGTTTGTACTTCACTCTCTGTACCCTCTCTGCTGCTGTAACGCTGTGAATTTCCCAACTGTGGGACTAATAAAGGATTATCTTATCTTAAAGGAAAACTAACACTACAATGGGGCTGCTGAGTGGGTGAATACAGTCCTATGTTTATTAAGGGATTTGGTCTTGTACTTTAATTAAAAATGTAAATTACATTAAATTAATGCTCTATGATGCATATATACGCCATGGAGCTGAACCCTCTTCATACATTCTGGGTGTTTGCTGCATTATGGAGGCATCGATTGCTGATGTTAACCTTTTAAATGCAGTGGCACTTCAATCCCAGGCGGCACTTGAGTTCCACCATCTTGGGAGGATCATCACTCCCTGAGACGTCATCGGGGAGCGACTATCCATTTCTATCCTGAAAAGTTGCCCTCTTGTAAATTTGATGTCATTATCCATCCATGCGTGACCATAGCTATAAATCACTTTTGATGCTAATTGACACTTTATAGTATAATATATCCACTTGGATTAATATGCACCTCATAAGTTGTGAATCTTTTTATGTAAACATGAGGTTTAAATACTTGATATAATTTTTATATGTCCTTATTTATTTTGCATGTTTTTTATTATTTTTTTCTTCTTCTTTATAATTGACATACATGTAAAGGCGCTTTGTATGTAAGCATTCACTCTTACAGTACTTCATGGGGGTCATTTATCTTTATCTTCTGTCATGGCCTGTGTATTACAGGTTGTGTCAGATCACCTCCAATATTGCCAGTAAATGGAAGGAACAATCAGATTTGATAGGGTTACCCTATGTGGACTATAAATACAGACTGTCCCTGGGTTATGTACAGGATAGGTTCCATTGTTTTGTTCCTAAGTTGAATTTGTGTGCAAGTCGGAACTGTATATTTCATAATTGTAACCCCAGCCACATTTTTTTTGGTCTCAGTGACAATTGGATTTTAAAAATGTTGGATTGTCATCAGAACTAGGATTAAGGATACATCATAATTGCAGACACCTTTGATAACTGTTACAGCTGTTTATTGTAGCCAAGGGCTAAAGTACAGTAAATTACCAACATCCAGAGGGCCGTTTGTAACTAGGGGTCATCTGCAAGTCGGGTGTTCTTAAGTAGGGGAGCGCCTGTAAAAAATGTAAAAAAAAAACCTAAAAAAAAAAAATGTAAAAAACCTTAAAATAAAAAATAAATACTACACATAAAAAAGACGGGTGCAAGGGTGATGTAGCTGCAGTAGATCTCTCTATTATGTTTGTATGACTGATAAGCCCCTTCTACACTGGCGTTTTTCACGCGCGAGTTCTGCGCGTGCTTTTGACGCGCAGAACTCGCATTGCACTCTGTCCCATTGTATTCAATGGGTCTTTCTCCATTAGCGTTGTTTTTAACGCGCGTGCTTGCGTTCGTTTTCACGCGCGTCAAAATCGCAGCATGCTCTATTTTTGCGGGTCACGCGCGATTTTCACGCCCCATTCAAGTCTATGGAGATGCATCAAGAACGCATTGCACTCGCAATCATTGCAAGTGCAATGCGAGTGCAATGCGTTTTAAACGTAAGGGTTGCTAGGTGACCAGAATAACATTATTTCCCCTGCTCGCGATCGAGCATTTAATTTAAAAAACACAATGAAGAACAGTGAAGAATAGAATAAAATCATTGAACACAGTTAACACAGTGAACACAGAATCATTTAAGTGAAAAACACAGTGCAGAACACAGTGCAGAATAGATTACAGATGTTCGGCACATCTGCTTACTTGTCGGGAGATACGCGCGGAACGGCGCGAACAAAATAGCATGTGAAGAACAATATATATGTGTGTAGAACACATTGCAGATGTATTTAAACATCTGCAATGTGTTCTTCACACACATATATATTGTTCTTCACATGCTATTTTGTTCGCGCCGTTCCGCGCGTATCTCCCGACAAGTAAGCAGATGTGCCGAACATCTGTAATCTATTCTGCACTGTGTTCTGCACTGTGTTTTTATCTTAAATGATCCTGTGGTCACTGTGTTCACTGTGTTCAATGTTTTTATTCTATTCTTCACTGTTCTTCACATCTGCTAACTTGTCGGGAGATAATATACGCGCGGAACAGTGAAGAATAGATCGCAGATGTTTGCAATTTATCAGAAGACATTATTTTTCAATTAAATAACACATTTTAATCCCAAACCATGGTCCCTTTGAAAAATGCTCGAGTCTCCCATTGAATCGCGCGTGAAAAATGCGCCGAAAACGCAAAACAACGCTAACAACACGCGTGTGAAAAACGCAAAAACGCTAATTACTCCAAGGAAAAATGGAACAAAAACGCAGGCAAAAACGTCAGTTTTTCACGCATTGCACCCTGACGTGAAACGCAACGCTAGTGTGGAAGAGGCCATAGAGAGGGAGAAGGTAGCAGTACATGGCATATATATGAATCCTTCAGTGTAAACTGGACAGCTGTGTGTATGTAGCTTGCCTAACAGTAGTCTTTTTTAACTCTTTTGTTTCAATTTGCTCACCCAGATACATTTTATTTTACATTTATTTTTTTGAGGTTCAAAAATGTATACACCATAAAATGTTTATTTATTGCGAAAGTTTCAATATTTTTTCTAGCATTTTTACTCAAAAGAATAATGAAAGTGGTTGCATCCCTTCAGTAGATTGTAGGAAATTGGTTTAGCTATTTAGTGTGAGAGGCTCTCGACTTGGGTCGAGAAGTAAAAGTTAAGGGGGCTGCCTTTCAAGGTAGCAAAAAGAGCCATTGTTTTCCTTGTCCCATACTGGAAATGTATTTAGATATTTCCCATAGTCTATAAGTCTCCACACGCCTGCTAAGTGGCCTTAATTGGAAAAGTCTCCGTAAGGAGAACTGTTACTCTAGTCAAAAGCCTCTCACTCCACTAACCAGTTGCCAACTCTGTATTGAAGACATGCAACCACATTGAAACAGTGCTGTCTACAGTTGGGAAAAAATAGACTAAAAAAATGTAAAAGAATTAAAAGTTAAGTAACACCCCTTTCCCTAGATCACATATAAAAATAAACAGTAAAAATCATAAACATGATGATAAATACCAAAATTCCTGTAATATCAAAATATTAAAAAAATTATTTAACGGAAAATAGTGCCCAAATGTCTGAATCGCCACTTTTTCCCCATTTTTACATCCATGAATATTTGAATAAAAAAACAATCGAATGGACATATAGGTCCCAAATTAATATAAAGGAATTAATTAATTATTGGAAAATATTTTTTAAAAATCTATTTAAACCTAATAAAACCTATATAAATTTAATATCCCTGTGATCGTACCGACCCAAAGAATAAAGAGAAAGTGTCATATGGAGTGCAGAATAAAAGCTGTAAAAACAGAGCCCACAAGAAAACTCCACAAATGTGCTGTTAATTAATTAATTTCACTGTATCAAATTTTTTTCAGCTTTCCAGTACATTGCATAGAATATTAAATGGCACCACTAAAAAGTACAATTTGTCCCAAAGATACAAACCCTCACACATCTCTGTAAACATAAAAATAACTAAGTTATTGCTATTGGAATGAGGGGAGTAAAAAACAGAAAAGCAAAAAAACGAAAAAGGGTTGAGTCCTGTAAGGGTTAAGGGTGCTGCCTTTCAAGGTAGTGAAAAAAGACATCGGGGCAGATTTACTTACCCGGTCCGTTTGCGATCCAGCGGCGCGTTCTCTGAGCTGGATTCGGGTCCGGCCGGGATTCATCAAGGTAGTTCCTCCGCCGTCCACCAGGTGGCACTGCTGCGCTGAAAAGCATCCGAATGCCCTGAAATTCACCGAGCCGGACCAAGTGAAGGTAAGCGTGTCCCAAGCGACACGCCCCCCTGGTTTCCGTCGCGTGCATGTCGGCTCCAATGCGCCACAATCCGATCGCGTGCGCCAAAATCCCGGGGCAATACAGGGAAAATCGGCGCAAATCAGAAATATTCGGGTAACACGTAGGGAAAACGCGAATCGGGCCCTTAGTAAATGACCCCCATTGCTTTTCTTGTCCCATCCTGGAACATGTATTTGCATATTTCCCAGAATTCTCTAGACACTATAAGTCTCCACACACCTGCAAGGTAGCCAGGAGAACTCATACTTCTCGACACTTATTTCTTGATGGAAACACCGTAACGGAAAATCTATCTATGATGATGATGATGATATCTATATATGATGAAAACGTTCAACATATCATAAATTAGAGCTGCTAATGGAAGCGAAATGGAAGGTATCTTCAGATTCAGCAGCTCAAAAACAACAGGGAACACAACATTTTTTTTATTTGTTTCCCAGTGTAGTAGAACATCTTTGTAGGAGATGAGAACTTTATTGTTTAATAAACTTGTCATGAGGGAAGGAGCCTTGTATTATTATGGCTAATCTGTTATTGCAGGGAAAGTTAGCAGCTATGCATTGACTCTTTAAAATGCAGTCAGTGTATACTGAATAGAATTTTATCCTTGATTTTAGAATTCTTATTGCAGTTTTAAAACTTGGCTATTATTCAGGATTTTTTAGTTTGTGCCAAGCACTATGTTATTTTAAATATTTAGGCTTCTTTTTATTCTAACATCGCCAATTCAAATAGTATTGATGAATATTACATTCAAAATTGTTTCAAAAGGACACTTATACTGCTAAATACATAGTAATGTGGACTGGATTATGTGCTTTCAGATCATTACGCTTGTATTTACTATTTAATTGAAAACGTGCTAAATTATTCACAGGTTCTTCTACTAAGAGGGTATTTGAGGTCAGCAAAGATTTACATATATAAAGAAGATTGATACATCATGTGTCCTTTCCTACATTTTCCAATCTGCAAAAAATCCCCAATCACAATTAGTTTAGGCCAGGAATAATGTGAGTAAAGGTCACAAGGTGAAGCCAATAAAATACATAAAAAAAACCTCCTCACTATGTGAGGCCCAGATAGACTATTGATCATCATTTATTGACAGTAAGAAAAATTACAAAAAAAATTTACTGTCCTGATGACTCATCAATATCACATACTGTAGCTTTTATTTTTAAATTTGTTATAATATCACCTACAAAACATTCATTTAGTAAAGCTAAAGTATATGCATCCTAACTGAAAAATGTGGAAATCATTGCTAGTGGTGCACTTAAAGGGATAAACACCATCCTTATTTTGAATGGCGAGTACAGCTGTTCTATGGAAATTTCGCCAAAAATTACTTCACTCATAATAGAATTTTATAGTGTCTGACACTTGTTCCGGGGAGGATTAGAAATCATTGTAGCTATTTAACATTTGTTTTCTGTTCGCATACTTTAGACTACAACTAGGAATCGTGTAGAATTGAAACGCATTAGTTTTGCATATCATGGGCAGTTTCCCCATGCGGGGGTGATAGTATGAGAAATAACGACATGGTTGCTGTCATGTCCATATAGCTGACGAATCGGAGGCCCCCAAAAAACTTTTTTTGGTGCTCTTTAATCCTAAGCAAAGACTGTGCTTTGTTGGAGGTGCTGTGCTGTGGAATTCTTGGACCAGTTATATTGCTATATGCTGCAATACAGTAGTATTGCAGTATATAGTATGAGCAATCAGACATTAAAGGGTTAAAGTACCCTGGAGGGTCCGAAATAATGGTAATTTATTTTTTTTTAAGTGACTAAAAGTCACTTAAATGCTCGGGTGCTCATTACTCGAGTTGAACTTTTCCCGATGCCCGAGTGCTTGTTTCGAATAACGAGCCCCATTGAAGTCAATGGGAGACTCAAGCATTTTTCAAGGGGACCAAGGCTCTGCACAGGGAAGCTTGGCCAAACTCCTGGAAACCTCAGAAAATGATTGAAACACCACGGAAATGGACAGGAAACAGCAGGGGCAGCATGCATGGATGCCTCTGAGGCTGCCTAATCGCACCATTAAAGGGCAACAGCATAGTGATGACAGAGTGACCGAGTGAGGCGATATAGCATCTAAAACACCCAATAATTGACCCTGCTGCAGCGGCAGCAGCGGCAGGCTAGAGAGTGGCATGGCGACATGTCCCAAATGGACTCAGGCTTTAAACCAATTTAAAAATTTCTTTTTGGCGAGGATAACATGTAGCACTGTACATATCAGTATTTGGCCTGGTTATAGCTGCAGAGAGGAACCAAAGGAGGTGAGCAAGAAGCGCTGAAATGATTCCCTATGTGAACAAAAGGTCGACGGCATATTTAGTCGATAACACAGCAACAGAGTGACCAAGTTTCATAACGTATCTGGTGAAACACCCCAAAAATTAGCCTGACACAGCCTGTTTGCTAAGGGGTTCAACATGTGGAGGCAGCTATGGAGACGACGTCTGGAGGCTGCTATGGAGACGTGTGGAGGCAGCTATGGAGACGACGTGTGGAGGCAATGGGGATGGTTATGGCACCCGAGGTGAACGTAAGGAAGTGAGTGAGAAAAGAGGCGTGAAAAGATAGATTTTAGAGTTAAAAGGTTATAGGTTGTGGGTTGAAGGTTTCTGCAGTTCAAACAATGTTAGTTGGATCTTGGGATTGAGCTGGCGGTCCGCTGCCAGGCAAGCTTTCGCCTGTCCAAGCCCCTGCCTCTCGTTTCCTCCCCACCCAAAATGGACCTGGGGGCCAGAAGCATTTACTTTGAAAAAATTATAATTTTCAAAGCAGGCGGGGTCGTTTGAATATTTCATCTAGGAATAATGGAATAGCATAGCGGTTCTATTTTTTTTTTTAGGAAATGGTTCCATGATTAAGAGCGACAGTATGGGGCATCCATATTGTCCTGCTATGATTGAAGCTTCAGGCATGGCGGCGACAGATGCGGCGAGTTCCATTATGTATCTGGTGAAACACCCGAAAATTCTGCCTGACACAGCTTGCTAAGGGGACGATGTATGGAGGCAGCTATGTGGACAACTTTTGGAGGCAGTTATGGAGATGATGTGTGGAGGTAGCAATGGAGACAACGTGTTGAGGCAGCTATAAAGACGACGTGTGGAGGTTGCTATGGAGACAATTAAATTTGGATAGTGTCTGTATGTGGCAGTCCAAAAAAGTTTTCAAACCAGAGGAGAAGGTAGGTGGCCCACCAGAAAAAATAAATAGATTGAGTGCCTGTAAGTCAGTCCAAAAAAGTTTTCAAAACAGAGGACCGGGTAGGTGGCCCTCCAGAAAAATTAAATACATAGAGTACTATAACTAGAGCCAGTTGGCCCTGGCAAAAAATATCCAGTTTCCTCAGCTTTAGTGTACAAAGAGGAGGAGAAGGAGGACAATGAGGAGGAGGAGTTCATAAATTATTCAGGTTGAGCTTTCTTCACCTGGTGGAGAATGGAAATCCTGAGAAATCCAGGCTTTATTCATCTTGATAAGCGTCAGCCTATCAGCGCTGTCAGTCGACAGGCGTGTACGCTTATTGGTGATGATGCCACCAGCTGCACTTAAAACCCGCTCAGACAACACGCTAGCGGCAGGGCAGGCAAGAACCTCCAAGGCATACAGCGCCAGTTCGGGCCACATGTCCAGCTTTGAAACCCAGTAGTTGTAGGGAGCTGTGTGATCATTTAGGATGATGGTATGGTCAGCTACGTACTCCCTCACCATCTTTCTGTAAAGATCAGCCCTACTCTGCCGAGACTGGGGACAGGTGACAGTGTCTTGCTGGGGTGACATAAAACTGTAACAGTAAATAGCTCCCAAATGTCCGAATCAACACTTTTTCCCCATTTTTCCATACATGAATATTTGAATAAACAGTTTCTAGAGGTCCCAAATTGATATTCATTAAAAAAAAATCACACCTTACATAGGTATGTACACCTAACTGCAAAGAAGTTATTGGTCTCAGAATTTGGCAAAATGTACAAAAGATTACAATTTTTTAAATCTATTAAAACCTAATAAAACCTATATAAGCATGAAGAGAAAGTGTCATTTGCAGCCCAGAATAAAACCCGTAAAAACCCTCAAGAAAACACAACAAATGTGTTTTTTGCCAATTTCACTGCATTTGGAATTCTTTTCTAGCTTTCCAGTACATTGCATAGAATATTAAATGGCACCAGTATAACAAACCCGAACATCTCTGTAAATGTAAAATAAAAAAATATTGCTTTAGGAATGAGGGGAATAAAAATTAGAAATGTAAAAACAAAAAAGGGCTGAGGGCTGTAAGGGTTTACACATTCACTTCCTAGCGAATATTTCATGCCGTCTACTGGGAAGCAGGCATAAAATTCCACATGCAGGCAAAAAAAAAATTGTGCCATTTTCTTGGGAACTCTTTGCACTCCAAATGACACCTTTAATAGATTTTGCAAATTAATTTTTTTTTCACCTTTCTGCTGTTAAAAACTTTTCAATACTTCTGTGTATAGATTTGTGTACGGTGTTATTTTTTGAGGGATGAGCTGACGTTTTAATTGCTACAAATTTTACTGACTGTACGACCTTTTTCATCACTTTCTATAAAATTTTTTAAGTCTTGCGAAATGACAGAAAATATTGTTTTGGACATTTGGGCGCTAATTTTTAATATGTAGTTCACCACCGTGAATTGTTGTTTTTATATTTTGATAGATCAGGACATTTGGGATGCGGCGATACCCAACATGTTTTTTTATTTTATTTGTTTGTTTTTATATCAGTGCTAGGGGTTGATTTGAACTTTTATTTATTTATTTTTTAAATTAATATATATATATATATATATATATATATATATATATATATATATATATATATATATATATATACACACACACACACATACATATATATATATATATTTATATATATATTAGTTATTGCTTGGGGCTGTATATAGTGCTTACTGGGGATGCTGTATTTATTTATTGCTGGGGAGGCTGTATATAATGATGGTTGGGGGACTGTATATAGTGATTACTTGGGGGCTGTATATAGTGAATGCAGGGGGGGGGCTGTAAGTAGTGATAGCAGAGGGCTAGTGATTTATGGGGAGCTGCATATATTTATTGCTGGGGCAGGGGGGGCTGTATATAGTTATTGCTCGTAGGCTGAATATAGAGAGATTGCTGGGGTTCCATATACAGTGATTGCCAGGGGTCTGTATATAGTGATTGCCAGGGGGCTGTATATAGTGATTCCCGGGGGGCTATATATAGTGATTGCTGGGGGAACTGTATATAGTGATTGCTGGGGAGCTGTATATATTTATTGCTGAGGGGCTGTATATTTATTGCTGGGGCGCTGTATAATTTATTGCTGGGGGTGCTGTTCATAGTTATTGCTGGGGAGCTATATGTAGTTATTACTGGGGGGCTGTATATAATTATTGCTGGGGGCCTGTATATAGTGATTGCTGGGGGTGGAATATTGCTGTTTCCTGAGTCAACTACGTTCAATGTGGGCCTCCCCCAGATTTTGTGCCCAGGGACACCCACCAACCTTAATTTTGTCCCTGCCCACCATTGCCTGGCACATAAAAATAAATTCCAAAAACTCACAATAAAGAAATGTGTCATGTGGGAATGTAGGAAAATCCTCCACTAAATGTAGGTCTGAAAATTGAATCTGAACACATGGATATATACATATATATATGTGTGTGAATGAGAGCCCCACCAAAATAGACACTGAATGCTGCAACAAAAATAGGGATGAATATCAAAAGTAAAATAGCAAGATGGTCAGACATACATGGGCTAAACAAAAACACTGAATATGTACATGTACTAAAGCCACCCAAATACAGACCTACAGAGAGGGGGACAAGTTGGCAGCAAGCTCCACGCATATTGCCATAAAAAGTGGCATCCTCAGGGGTGTCATTTCTGTAGTACATTGCTCTTACTGTATATACTCACTGTGAGGAGAACCTGTGCCGCATGCATCCAGCGCCCTGAACCCACACAGCGCATGTTCCTAAACGCTGAATGCAGAAGCATAAGGAAACGGAACCTGGGTCAATATGTGGAAGTGCATGGTCAGGAAATGTGTCCACTATAAGCACGGCACCCATAATAGAGTTCCTAGGTACTTTTACTGACAAAACATATCACTTTATATGTCACTGACAAAATCTATCACTTTTTTTTTTCTATTGAGGTGTTTTCTTATACTGTAATGCTATATGGCTTGTTTGTGATGAAATGAAGGCGACTATTACACAGAAATCCCCCACAAAATTAGGCCTCCTGCCTCTTATTTATATTCCAAATTATAAATGCTCAAGACTCAAAGACTCAAAGACTCAAGTCAATGTGCTGGAGATTTGTTAAGTTCAACTATTTCTTAATCAGATCCTGTATTTCAACATTCAGTAAAATTAGATAAATGACCTGATTTAAAAATAATGGTAAAAGGCTTCCGAATTGCTGAAATATCCCATGTGCTACCCTCACATGCCCCTTTGCATCTCCCTAGTAAAAAAGCAACTATCACAGAGCACAACAATTTATATGCTCCTCAATGCTCAAGGGATATGGAAAACGGTAGCTCCAATTTTTACTCAATAAAAAAGTGAGGAATTTACAATAAAGAGAATCCATCTACTGTCACTGAGGTAATTTCTTAAATGTCACATGTGCCGCAGGCTCACTGGCATTTGTTCCCTGGAGCTAAGCTTTGATGAACCTAATTTCTTCTGAAATCCATATAGCAACAGAGGCAATACTTTTCCCTCAAACTAAGTGACATACATAGACAGCGTATTTTCAGAGGTATATTAGCTTCAAGATTGAGAAAAATATGCAGAGGTATGAAATATTTGTTGCTACAGATTGTGGAGACCACAAGTCTGTCTTCCATGAAATATATGACTTCATTCCATATTGACTAACAGTAAGGCAATTATAGTGGTCATAGGGGTGCAGTGTCTTTTTACTAAAATAATGAAGACACTGGGGAAGATTTAGTGAACTAATTGAACCCATAAAGTCACCTAATTTATTATGTGTTTTATACCCTTACTCTTTCCTACCAAGTAGTTGTTCAGTTGGAAAGGGAATTTGGCTTGTCAAAATGGATGTGGCTTAAAGGGCGGCAATTCCCATCACCGCTGTAACCAAATAATATGAGATGGGAACAGCATAATAGAACAAGATACACAGGGGGGGGGGGGGTTGGTTTATTAAGATTGGCATTTTAAATGCCAGTCTTAAAATCTCCCCTTGTGCTCCCAGATCTACTAAGACACCACAACCTCTTAGATTTAAAAGGGCCTATTTAGACCAGGTCTAACCTGTTTAGATTTGAGCTATATTCTCCACCATAGAGTAAATATAGTGGGTCAGGATGTTCATGCCCCTGCTTGCCTTTTACCGAACCCACTTCTGCCCTGCTCTCTGCCCATCAAGCCCAACATGGCGTGTGGGTGGGAAAGCACAAAAAAAAACTAAGACAGGGCTTTGCAAATGCCTTGTCCAGCAGAAAAAAGACATTATAAAGTCCCCACTGTTTCCATAACTTCTGAAGTTATGAAGTGCAGTTGAAAAAGTGCATCAAAATTTTGACATAATTGTGGAACAAAGTAAGCCTACTAATATATGATATAAATATATAATCAACTATATATATATATATATATATATATATATATATAATTTTAAAATACAGGATTAAGGGTTGGGAGTATAGCATTTTGTTATGTGGGAACTATGATAAGGAAACCTACCATCAGAATAATGCCTCCTGTGTTCCTCTCCACACCATGATTCAAGTCCGCCATAGTTCACCTTCTTCTTCCCAGTGTATGTGAGTGCATTGCCTTGCAACACAATTTGAATTTTAAATCCCGAATCAGTCGAGTTGTTCTCCGGCCAGGCCCCCCCCCCCCCCCCCGATTTGTGTCGCATGAAAGTCGGCAACCAAATCCGATCGCGTGCGCCAAAAACCCATTTTAAGTGCGGTGCAAAACGGAAATAGATGGGAAAGCTGATGGAAATGCAATCTGCGCACCCTTAGTAAATGTCCCCCACTATGTTTCACTGAAAAGAAGACATCTCTGAAAATAAGACTTACTGACATTTTTTGCAGAAGTGCAAATATAAGGCCTTCCCTGAAAATACAACCTAGCATCAGTTTATGGCCCACATTTATCAAATACAGTGCTAACTGTTTGCCTGTGTATAGTGCAGGGTGTGCCAGATTCATGAATTGTGGCTCACGTTCTCATGAATCTGGTGCACCACGCACTGCTCCGACAGTGTGTTTTTTGGTGCACCTTTGGTGCATAGAGGGTGCAACACAATTCAAAATGTGTTGCATGGTCCAACTGTGCACCTGAAGAGACAACGGAAATACAAAGAAGCTCAAGTGTGGGTCAGATTGGCAACCATTATTTTTTGAGGTGGAAGATCTCATCCGTGAATACGTTGCTGACAGTAGAGCAAAGGCTTTGGTTGTGAGAAGGACCCAGATTCAAGAATTTGCAATGGCGCCACAATTTGAAACTGCTCCTGAAAAATTTGAAGCAGGAAAACAAGAAGCAAGAAGATCGACAACGGTGTTTAAGCAGGAAGATACTGTGCATTTTCATTCAAGTCCTTTTTGACTTCTCTAAATACAATCTTTCCACCATGATTGCTACGGAGTGCAGTGTTTATCTTACTGCAGGGTGCATCCTCAATCAACATTCCTTCCACTGGTTATGAAAGTACACGTGTTACCTGTATTTTGGCAATTCATCTAAACGGCACACCTTTTATCATGACTAAGGCCAAGAAGGATAAAATTGAACATGTTTCAGGCATTTTTATTTTTCAAACTGAAAAAGCATGGGACACACAAGCAGTTATAGGGAAGTGGGTTGATTTAATGCTACCGTCTGTTATGCAAGGGAGCCAAAGTGGTCTGCTAGTTGGGGATGCGGCCAGCACACGCCGCGCTAAAGACCTGAAGAAATTTCTTCACAAAAGAAAAATAGATTGTATGAGGATTTCAGCAGGAATTATGGCCTATCTTTGGCCACTTGACATCACAATTAAAAAGCAATTCAAGGACAATTTGCACATGGAAATTAATGACTTCATTGAAAATACAATGGAGAGAAATCAACGTGAAAATTTTTTGAAGACTAAACTGCAAGAAGTTGTGACATGAGTAAAGATTTCAGGAGATAAAATCCCAACAGTTGGGTCCCAAATGACCTACGAGCAGGCTGCCTGGACAGAAAGTGCTCAATTAGGGAAAGTACTATTGCCAAACATGAGAGATTGGAGCCAATGATCCTAAAAAAAAATGGAGTCACAAGAAAGTCACCATGAAATTCAGGATTTGGAAGATTATAACAACCTTATGTAGAAATGTCAGACTGACTAAGAGTTTTTATGAGTCTGAGAACACCCATGTTTTTAGTATTACTAGTTATCGGAATTGCAATAGCGATCATGTGATATATATCATAAGGTGTTCTCAATGTTCTAAAATACATGTGGGATGTACAATCAGAAAATTTAAACAGAGACCCTTGGAACATATCTGGGATATTCAGAATTTGTTAAAACTTAACTTGGTAAAGCAACAAGAAAAAAAAAAAAGAATTTGTCAGGAACAACACTCAATTTCATGGGGGTAATATTCCTACTTTGAAAGCAGTAGCTATTAAGCAAATCCATCCATTTTTAAAGATAGATCCCAAGTTTTATGCGACTGCAAAGCTTACTGGATTTTTAGATTTAATTCTAAATTTCCAACTGGTTTGAACTTCAGACATGAATTAATGTTCCATTTCTTTTGCAGTGTAAGTGCCGAGATAGGTGATTTTGACACGGATGGGTTAAGGATATGGGTGTTGTCCTTATATAAGGGGTACTTTCTCATTCATATTTATGATCATGTTGTGTTTTTCTTAGAATAGAGTATGTGGTAGGAAGATAGGCTCATAACTTTGTGTATCTTTTTAAACAAATTATGTTGTGTTTTTATTCATTTAATGACTATGATAATTCAGTATTTGCGTGGATTTCCTCCAGGTCATCTGGTTTCCTCCCACACTCCAAAACATACTGGTAGGTTGATTAGATTGTGAGCCCCATTGGGGACAGGGACCGATTTGGCAAGCTCTGTACAGCGTTGCATAATCTATATAAATAAAGGATCAGGAACCAGCAGAGAAACACTGACACAGTCTAGGTCAACACAATGAAAGGGTTCATAAAGCTTTGAAGGGCATGATAAGATATCATGTCAATCACCAGAGACTTCCTGGAAATACAAGATGGCCTAAAGGTCTTAACAATGGGACACATTGGATACAGAATTTCGTGGCCAACTCTGTAAAACTCCTGGTAGTTTTGTGTATAATTGCTTCTCATAGTTTGATCCATGTATATTCCAGATTATCCTTTGTGTTCTTACACATACGGAACATATATGTGATGTCTACTTAATAAGAGGCTCTGAGTCAGAAGTCCATGCTATGAATAAGAAAGAATGTCCTCCCAGGATGAATTGTTTTTGATGTGATTTCATAGGATTGATGCTTTTAACAGTGGGTGCCAGATTGAAATAAACTGAATGTGGCATTGCACACATTTCACAGTAGTATATCTGAAAAAGACCTGTGATGTTAATTGGCGAGTCAAGTCGACCTTTTCTATAATAATACTGCACATTGTACTTTAATATTATCTGAAAGCTGAACTTTACATTCTGTTACAACTACTGTTTGGCTTTGTCAGGAAGGATGTCATTAAGTTTTAAAGAAGTATAGATAGGAGTATTTCATATCTGCTGCTAAAGCAAAGAAACTGAAGCAAACATTGAGCTAAATATTATTGTACTATTTATGAAGTCTATTCCTTACACAATACAGTACTAGTATTTCTGGAAGCTAAAAGATGTACCCCTTAAACGACTCTTCATTTTTAAATATTACAAGTGCAAACTTACATAAGTTTCATTGTTATATTAAGTAGCTCTAGTAATGAAGTCTAAATAAAAAGATATTTATTTTGCAGAAAGATGCTTTCTGCTAATGCTTTCAAATAATAAAATGGAAAAGGGTGGGGGGCATATAGATACAGCCCCCTATACTATAAGGGAATCTGATTTCTTTTTCTAAATTTAGAGCATCTGTATGACATTTATTCTCAACATAACTATAGCTGTTGTAAAGTACTTAGGGGTGTGTTAGAGAACATTAGTGAACAATCAGCATCATGGAAACTATAAAACACACCAGACAGCTCAGGGATAAATTTTTGGCAAACTTTGTACATGTAGCACTGTTCAATCCTCCACCGGTAAATGGAAGGAGTAAGGCACAACTGCTTACCCAGACAGCCAGGACAATGGGGGTCATTTACTAAGGTCCCGAATTCCGTTTTTAAAGCGGGTTACCTGAATATTTCTGATTTGCACCGATTTTCCCTGAATTGCCCCGGGTTTTTGGCGCACACAATCGGATTGTGGCGCATCGGCGCCAGCCTGCACGCATGGAAATCGCGACACGATGGAAATACTTTGATAATATGGACCTCAGGAGAACCAGAGAAGGTAAGTATAAGTTTATTTCTTTGTTCAGCCTCCCAGGCCACCTATATTTTAAGATACTCGGACAACCCATTTAAGGAAACATACTACACCTGTCCACAGGCATTGACAGACTTGAAATTGTTGAGGCCCCAAACAAAGTTAAAGGGAATCTGTCAACAGAAATTGACCTAATAAACCTAATCAAGCAGCCGAACACCTTCTGGAACGGTCATTCTTTCATGACCAAGTGTGATGGCATCATCCAGATAATCAAGTGAGATATAAAATGCATAGACCTGAAATCAGGCCCCCTTTTCTCAGGGTACCCCTGCAGCTGTAGTTATCAGGAGATTCTGATCATGACTTCTGTGCCAATCGCTCCGCTCTCAGGGTTTTATACAATTAATTTGCAACTCATTTCATTGTAGATTTTTTGGATGATGCCACCAAGCTGGGCCAGTAACAAGTAACAGGATCTGGAAGGTGTTCAGCTGTTCGACAACATACTAGTAGTGTTTTTAGGTCAATTTTGGCTAGCTCCCCTTTAAAACTTGGAGTCCCTTTTTGGACAACTCTACATGAAATGACAGAAGGACATGAAAAACAAAAAAAATGCATTTTGATTTGATGGGATTCAGCTCAGCATCCTGTTCCTCCCTGGTTTACCAAACAGATTCATCCTGTCCCTCTGTGTAGGAAAACCTCAATCTAGATGGCCCCATGCAAAGGCAGGGTTTGTATTATTAGTAAAACTACCCCTATACATAGGTTATGTGTGATATTGTAACTGTAAGCTGTAATTGTAATTGTAATTAAGCTGTAATTCCAAAAAAAAAAACTATGGACATAGATATACATGAAATCCTGTTCCTTTAACAAGAGCCAGGTTTTTCATAGCATTTAAACATCAATTAAATATTTTTTCACTTATCAGACTGTACCAGAAATTGGTAAACCGAAATAACTCCTTAATAATAATGATTCACATTCATTACCAAACAACTATTTATGTAGAAGATAAAACTTTTCAAAGATGACAAAGTCAAGGTAAAAGTTACAAGAACTGCCCAAACAATACAATTAACAAGACACAGGTCAAAAGGAAGCTGGTTTGGTAATTAGTTTTTAATTATTTGAGCTAAACTTGTTGTTTTTCGACACACGGTCATTGTAGTAATGATATTGACTCTTCACCCCAATTAGCAATAATTGTTTTGCTGTAAATGGAATGGATGCTATTTTTGTTTGTAGCATTGGTTAAAACCCTAAGAAAAATTGGTTACATTCAGGAAAGACACGACAAATGACAAAGAGTAATACAACAGTTAATACATGGCAAAATTGACTTTGTATTTTGGAATTAGCTCTATTATGGTCGGTGTAAATATCCTTGCTCTGAGCTAATTTCTTTTTTTAAATTTATTTTTCTGCACAGGGGGCCCAAATATATTATTATGACAGTGTCAGGTTTTTTTTGTCTATCTTTGCACTAAAAGAAATGACCCATGATTATTAAATTGTTTGCGCCAGTTTTGTGTCGCGTTTGCTGCACTGATCCAACAAGACAGAAAAAATGTGCACCTAAAGGGGCATGTTAGTGCTTAGTCGTAGTTTGTGCCACATTTATTATTGACTTGTGCCACAATTCTGCAGCATGAACAAAGTGCACAAAAAAATGGTGCACACTTCCAGAGCAGTGCACGGGCACCAGATTCATGAAGACCATGCGCCAGTTTTGATTAATCTGGTACACCCTGCACACTCCACTGGCAAACTGCACATAGTTTTTATGAATGTACTTTTAATTGGTTTTAACCCCTTCCTGACATTTGATGTAATAGTACTGCAGTACTGCAATAGTACTGCATCGCGGGAGGTGCTCCTGAACGGAGCCGGTGCCAGAAGCTGCGGGTGTCAGCTATATATTATAGCCGACACCTGCCTCTAACACCGGCGATCGGAGATTTCTCGGTCGCGCTGACCGCGGTGTGCAAGGGGCATTTAAGAAGAATCAGACCCCCCGGGGCGCTTACTGGGGGGTCCGCTGCTCCGATCGCAGCCGCGGGACTGCCGGTGCCTGGGGCTGCGCGATCCTCCTCTGTGTGCCGTGTCGCTGCCTTCTAGCAGGACCCGGCTGTAACACACTGAGCATGTGCAGTGAATCACTTGTTCAAGCTAACCTTTAAAAGTTAATAAAAAAATGTTAAAAACATTGAATAAAAACATTTTTTAATAAAAGGAATTAATTAAAGGAAACCTACCACCACAAATCTACCTATAAAGGTAGATCGGGTGGTAGGTGAATCAATGGGACGTGAGGATAGCCCTTTTAAGGGCTAATCCTCGCGTCCCCGCACTTTTTTGTAAACATTTATTACCCTAATATGTTAATTTTGTTATGCGGCTACTTGGGCGTGGAGTAGCCGCATCTGAGGTTACACGAGGCGGCTACTCCACGCCCCGGTAGCCACTTTACCCCTCCTACTCACCATGTTCGGCGCGCAGCTGCTCGTAGCTGCGCGCCCTCGTCCGACGATCCTGCCGTCTGCGAATGCGCAGAACAGCAGGCCCGCGCCTGCGTGGTCACTGCTCCGAAGCCGGGGCTGCACAGGCGCGGGCCTGCTGTTCTGCGCATGCGCAGACGGCAGGATCGTCGGACGAGGGCGCGCAGCTACGAGCAGCTGCGCGCCAAACATGGTGAGTAGGAGGGGTAAAGTGGCTACCGGGGCGTGGAGTAGCCGCCTCGTGTAACCTCAGATGCGGCTACTCCACGCCCAAGTAGCCGCATAACAAAATTAACATATTAGGGTAATAAAAGTTTACAAAAAAGTGCGGGGACGTGAGGATTAGCCCTTAAAAGGGCTATCCTCACGTCCCATTGATTCACCTACCACCCAATCTACCTTTATAGGTAGATTTGTGGTGGTAGGTGCCCTTTAAATAAAGTTAAAGTCCCCTAAACACAAATATTCCCTATACACATGCAATAAAGTGAAAAAAACACAAAATAGCCAAAAAACCCCACATATTTGGTATCGCCGCGTGCGTAACAAACCGTACAATAACTCAGAAATATTATTGGACCAGCTCGGTGAACGCCGTAAAAACAAAACCCAAAAAACACGCCAAAAATGTACATTTTTCATAAAATCTCTACACAAAAATGTTCTAAAAAGTGATCAAAAAAAGTTATGTGCGCAAAAATGGTACCAATGAAAAGAACAACTCAACACGTAAAAAATAAGCCATAAACTAGCTTTGTCAACCAAAAATATTAAAGTTACGTCTCCAAAAAGATGGCAATGCAAAAACAAATGAGATTTCCTCTATATTAGTTTTTATCCAGTAAAATTGTAAAAATAAATGAAAAACTTTATAAATGAGGTATCACCGTAATCGTAGTGACCTATAGAATGAAGATAATATAGTATTTTTAGTGAACGATGTACGACCCCCAAAAAATATGAAAAGAAAGGAAACCAAAATTGATCATTTTCTTTTCACCCATACATTCAAGAGTTAATAAAATCTCATCAATAAGCTAATGACCCACTAAAATGAAGTATTTGTAAAGTGCATCTCATGTTGCAGAAAATAAGCCCTTATATGTCCAAATTGCCCAAAAAATAAAGATTGTATAGCCAATAAAATGTGACAATGCATAATCTGCTCTGAATGGCGCAGCTCACCCCTCAATGCCCTGGCGTGTGCCCATAAAGCAGGTTACCACAGGCTCGGACTGGCCTGCCGGGTCGGTGGGCCCTTATCATAAGTCACCATCTCTTATCTGTGTCTGTAAGCAGGCACATTCAGCTGAGGCTAGAGGAGGGGGGCAGCAGGGGGGACTATGACGTCCTGCAGGAGGGAGAGACAGGTTCTCTGCTCTTCCCACAGCAGCGCTGGGGCAGTGAGTAAGACATTTCCTCCTCACTGCACTGAGCACCTCAGCCCCTGCGTCACTGCAGGATAACATGGCCCCTGATTCACTGGAGGAGCAGACAGAGAGCTGTCACTAATTAGAGGCCAGAGGACGTGGGCCCCCTAGTTGTCACAGTGGGCCCCCTTCCTTCTGGTCATGACAGACATCAGGGGCCAACAATCAGCTAGTAGCTGCTGCTGAGTGTCCTCCCTCTGGCACAGCACAGGCTGCACTCATGTGCAGGAGCTCAGGATGGATGAGGAGCTGCTGATGGCTTCCAGCACAAGAAAAAGGTACAAAATAAAAGTGCATCACATGTACACACACACAGTGCACCTCATTACATCCCTGCAATGTGTACATACATAGATAATAACAGTGGACTCAAGAACTACAACTCCCAGCTGTTGAATGAGATGCTGAAAGTTGTAGTACTTTGATTGACTGTATTCAGTATTGCTGTAGAATAAGGAGTGATGTCACACGTAACGCGCTGATTGTGTTTAGAAATGGAATCAAAGCGCACGGGGGCAGGATACGCTTCTATGCAAACGCATGCGATCGGTAAGTGTCTTGTATTGTCCAAATGCAAGGGCTGAAGGAATCAATGCGTTACATGTGAACGCAGCCTCAGTATTACCAGCATACCCCGCGTTACATGTGACCGCAGCCTCAGTATTACCAGCATACCCTGCGTTACGTGTGACCGCAGCCTCAGTATTACCAGCATACCCCGCGTTACATGTGACCGCAGCCTCAGTATTACCAGCATTCCCCGTGTTACGTGTGACTGCAGCCTCAGTATTACCAGCATACCCCGCGTTACGTGAGATCGCAGCCTCAGTATTACCAGTATACCCCGCGTTACGTGTGATCGCAGCCTCAGTATTCCCAGCATACCCTGCGTTACGTGTGATCGCAGCCTCAGTATTACCAGCATACCCTGCGTTACGTGTGACTGCAGCCTCAGTATTACCAGCATACCCTGCGTTACAGGTGACCACAGCCTCAGTATTACCAGCATACCCGGCGTTACGTGAGATCGCAGCCTCAGTATTACCAGCATACCCTTCGTTACGTGTGACTGCAGCCTCAGTATTACCAGCATACCCCGCGTTACGTGTGACCGCAGCCTCAGTTTTACCAGTATACCCCGCGTTACGTGTTACCGCAGCCTCTGTATTACCAGCATACCCTGCGTTATGTTTGACCGCAGCCTCAGTATTACCAGCATACCCCGCGTTACATGTGAGCGCAGACTCGGTATTACCAGCATACCCCGCGTTACGTGTGACCGCAGACTCTGTATTACCAGCATACCCTGCGTTATGTGTGACCGCAG
Organism: Engystomops pustulosus; assembly: GCF_040894005.1. Taxonomy (NCBI): domain Eukaryota; kingdom Metazoa; phylum Chordata; class Amphibia; order Anura; family Leptodactylidae; genus Engystomops; species Engystomops pustulosus. The sequence goes on from NC_092415.1 coordinate 153,994,479, forward strand.
CCTCAGTATTACCAGCATACCCCGCGTTACGCATGACCGCAGACTCAGTATTACCAGCATACCCCGCGCTACGTGTGACCGCAGCCTCAGTATTACCAGCATACCCCGCGTTACGTGTGACCGCAGCCTCAGTATTACCAGCATACCCCACGTTACGTGTGACCCCAGCATCAGTATTACCAGCATACCCCGCGTTACGTGAGATCGCAGCCTCAGTATTACCAGCATACCCTTCGTTACGTGTGACTGCAGCCTCAGTATTACCAGCATACCCCGCGTTAGGTGTGACCGCAGATTCGGTATTACCAGCATACCCCGCGCTACGTGTGACCGCAGCCTCAGTATTACCAGCATACCCCGCGTTACGTGTGACCGCAGCCTCAGTATTACCAGCATACCCCACGTTACGTGTGACCCCAGCATCAGTATTACCAGCATACCCCGCGTTACGTGAGATCGCAGCCTCAGTATTACCAGCATACCCTTCGTTACGTGTGACTGCAGCCTCAGTATTACCAGCATACCCCGCGTTAGGTGTGACCGCAGATTCGGTATAACCAGCATACCCCGCGTTACGTGTGACCGCAGACTCGGTATTACCAGCATACCCTGCGTTATGTGTGACCGCAGCCTCAGTATTACCAGCATACCCCGCGTTACGCGTGACCGCAGACTCGGTATTACCTGCATACTCCGCGTTACATGTGACCGCAGCCTCAGTATTACCAGCATACCTTGCGTTATGTGTGACCGCAGCCTCAGTATTACCAGCATACCCCGCGTTATGTGTGACCGCAGCCTCAGTTTTACCAGCATACCCCGCGTTACGTGTGACCGCAGCCTCAGTTTTACCAGCATACCCCGGGTTACGTGTGACCGCAGCCTCTGTATTACCAGCATACCCTGCGTTATGTTTGACCGCAGCCTCAGTATTACCAGCATACCCCGCGTTACGTGTGACCGCAGACTCGGTATTACCAGCATACCCCGCGTTACGTGTGACCGCAGACTCTGTATTACCAGCATACCCTGCGTTATGTGTGACCGCAGCCTCAGTATTACCAGCATACCCCGCGTTACGCATGACCGCAGACTCAGTCTTACCAGCATACCCTGCGTTACGTGTGACCGTAGCCTCAGTATTACCAGCATGCCCCGCGTTACGCGTGACCGCAGACTCGGTATTACCTGCATACCCCGCGTTACATGTGACTGCAGCCTCAGTATTAACAGCATACCTTGCGTTATGTGTGACCGCAGCCTCAGTATTACCAGCATACCCCGCGTTACGTGTGACCGCAGCCTCAGTATTACCAGCATACCCCACGTTACGTGTGACCCCAGCGTCAGTATTACCAGCATACCACGCGTTACGTGAGATCGCAGCCTCAGTATTACCAGCATACCCTTCGTTACGTGAGATCGCAGCCTCAGTATTACCAGCATACCCCACGTTACGTGAGATCGCAGCCTCAGTATTACCAGCATAGCCCACGTTACGTGTGACCCCAGCATCAGTAATACCAGCATACCCCGCGTTACGTGAGATCGCAGTCTCAGTATTACCAGCATACCCTTCGTTACGTGTGACTGCAGCCTCAGTATTACCAGCATACCCCGCGTTAGGTGTGACCGCAGACTCTGTATTACCAGCATACCCCGCGTTACGTGTGACCCCAGCGTCAGTATTACCAGCATACCCCGCGTTACGTGAGATCGCAGCCTCAGTATTACCAGCATACCCTTCGTTACGTGTGACTGCAGCCTCAGTATTACCAGCATACCCCGCGTTAGGTGTGACCGCAGACTCGGTATTACCAGCATACCCCGCGTTACGTGTGACCGCAGACTCTGTATTACCAGCATACCCTGCGTTATGTGTGACCGCAGCCTCAGTATTACCAGCATACCCCGCGTTATGCATGACCGCAGACTCGGTATTACCAGCATACCCCGCGTTACGTGTGACCGCAGCCTCAGTATTACCAGCATACCCCGCGTTACGCGTGACCGCAGACTCGGTATTACCTGCATACCCCGCATTACATGTGACCGCAGCCTCAGTATTACCAGCATACCTTGCGTTATGTGTGACCGCAGCCTCAGTATTACCAGCATACCCCGCGTTACGTGTGACCGCAGACTCGGTATTACCAGCATACTTTGCGTTATGTGTGCCGCAGCCTCAGTTTTACCAGCATACCCCGCGTTACGTGTGACCGCAGCCTCAGTATTACCAGCATACCCCACGTTACGTGTGACCCCAGCGTCGGTTTTACCAGCATACCTTGCATTACGTGTGACCGCAGCCTCAGTTTTACCAACAACCCCCCCCACCCGTCATGATGTCCAAATTGCAGATTCATCACCATTTCAATGCACAAACATTTGAATAAAAAGTGATGAAAAGCTTCTACACTTCACAAACTGATATCACTGAAAACGTCAGCTTCTCCAGCTCCGTACATTAAAGTTTAAAAAAGTAAGAGGTGTGTGAAACCGAGCCTGTAATAAAAATAATGCAACTTTTTTTGTCATTTATACCACACTTGGAATTTTTCTCCAGCTTCCTAGTGCACTGCATGGAATAGTAACCCTTAAAGGGTTAAAGGCCAGACCATTTTCATCTTAGATTTTCCATTTTTACTTCTGTGTCTTTAAAAATCCATAACTGTGTTATTTCCATGTACAGAGCTGTATGAGGCTTGTTTTCTGCATAACAAATTGTACTTCCTAGTGATGGTATTTAATATTCTATGCCATGTACTGGAAAGCGGGAAAAAATCCCAATGGGGTAAAATTTGGGGGAGAATTTGCGATTATAAAAGCAACTATGCCACCTCCATGAAGTGTGGGCGTGAAGGGTCGGGCATGGGGTGTGCCTGAATTATTTTGAAAAACCTACAAACTTTTGTTTGTTGTTTTTACACAAAACTACATCAGGATGGACCTGGTATGATTTTGCCAGCAGATACATCAAGAGGCCTCAGAGTGCTGTCACATGTTAGGGTTTTGATTCCGATCTGTAACCAATTGCATATTTGTTTGTATAGAAACATGTGATCGGCAATCAGCGCCGTTGTCTTGTATTGTGCAAATGCAAGACACCGAGTGCGGATTGTCGATCGCATGTGTTTTCATACAAACGAATACTGAATGTAATTGGTCACGGCCCAACCTACTGCATTTTGAATGAGTTACAAAACACAATTAAAATGCTAACATGTGACAACATGAGACCCTAAGTCTCTCCAGGTATCCAGCAGGACATGGGGGCATGGTCGATGAATACCCCCCTAAATGGATTGCTGATACCAATCACAGGTATTAACCTACAAAATGCCACTGTGAGCATTAAAAGGTCATCTACCACCAGGATGAAGGACTGTAGGCAAATAAGCCTGAGGGGCTCCAGGCTCCATTAACAACTGTGGAGGAGCCTGGAACCCCTCAGGCTCATTTGCATACAGGCTTTCATCCTGGTCGCCACATATTGCGATGCAGCTATATTGCTGCAATTGGTAGGAACGAGAAGCCCGTATGGTTTGCAAATACAGTAAAAAAAGGTCAGTCGGACCCCTCGTTTTTGCAATCTGCACTGAGACCCCGCTGATCAGTAAGTTATACCCTAACTTATAGCCTGTGAACCTTCTTCATATACAGGCAGTCCCTGGGTTATTTACCAGATAGGTTCCTTAGGTTTGTACTTAAGTTGACTTTGTATGTAAGTAGGAATTGTATATTTAATAATTGTAGATCCAGACAAAAAAATTTTTTGTCCCAGTGACTGTTTTGCTGTAATGAAACCGAAGATTACCAATAATGCTTCATTACAGACACCTTACAGATGATCATTACAGTCTGGCACTAAAGTAACATCCACAGAGGTCACCAGAGGTCACAGTGGGCAGAGGGGTATGTCTGTAACTTGGGGTTGTCTGTAAGTCGGGTGTCCTTTAGTACCTGAAACCTGTTAAGGGCATACATGTACCATGTGCAGTCCTTAAAGGACATCTATCACCAGGATGAAGGATTGTAAACCAAGCACACTTACATGCTGGTGTGCGCCCCCCTCTGGCAGGATCTGCTCTTCTTTTAGCTTCTTATTCCCTGGTTTATAAAAAAGGGCTCAGGCTTCCTTGGAGTTAATGGAACCTGGAGCCCCTCAGACTAATTTGCATAATTTTCAAAAAGCCCTTTTTTATTAAAAACAAGGGCATAACCACCTTAAAGAAGAGAAGATCCTGCGAGAGGGGGCACACACCAGTATGTTTGGTTTACAATCATTCATCCTGGTGATAAATGTTAAATACTGATTCCAGGGAGTTAAACAGTCCGGCAGATAACAAGGCCCCATTCAGACGTTGCAGTTCTTGATCTGTTTTATTTCCATTTAAAAACGCAACTGGGAGGGGCTCATTCCAGAACAAAAGTGTTTCAGTAGAAAGACATACCGGTATGTGTTCTGACAAAGCCCCTGCCTTTTGCAGTTTTCAATGCAGTTAAAACTCATCAAAAAACAAAGTGTGCATGGGGCCTGAGGCCTGTTTTCTGCAGGATTGTTGTACACATCGTCATTCACTTCTATGGGCTCCTGCACATGGCTGTGAATATGTCTGAGCTGCAAATGACAGAGCAGGTCCTAACCATGTTTGCGGTTCAGGCTATTACTATGTACTTACATCCCGATGACAAGCAACCCTCAAACATCATTCCATGGGACCCTTGTTTGCATCCCAAGAACTGCACAAGTGTAGTGTGCAGGAAGCCTGGGGCTGCGTTCACACATTATGTTTTTTTTGTTGCAAAAATTTAAAGTTTGTCTGCTGAATGGCAAAAAGACCGGCATTCAAAACGGAACAGGAACAGATCGTCTTTCCTAAGCTTTGAAAACGCAACAAAAAACGGAATGTGTGAACATGGTCACAGGCTGCATTCACACCTTGCATTTGCAGCACGTTCAGAAATGCAATGAAAATATACATGGGGGTGGCTCGCACGTATCAATGAAGCAGCTGGTGGGCCCCCAGAATTAATTTCACTGGTGGGCCCTTGGCACCCCAGTCCGACCCTGGGTTACCACCACATATGGGGTATTGTTATACGCGGGAGGGATTGGGTATCAAATTTTGTGGAGCGTTTTGGTATTTTATCCACTGAGAATTTGTAAATTTTTTGAATAACACATTAATTTAGCCAAAAAAATTTTACTTTCAAAATTGCATCCGATTTTGTTTTAACCCCTGTAAAACAATTAAAGGGTTAACAAACGTCATAAAAGTTGTTTCACGTACGTTGAGGGGTGTAGTTTCTATAATGGGGCAATTTATGGTGTTTTACTTTTATTTAGTCCTCTCAAAGTGATTTGAAACCTGAGCAGGTCCCTCAATAGCAGGATTTTGCGTTTTTTATGAAAATGTGACGAATCGCACCTAACGTTCAAAGGCCCATAACATCCTACAAAAATAAGAGTAGCATAAAAAACCATGTTCGCATAAATTATACATTTAGTGAATGTTAGTTACCGTATATACTCGAGTATAAGCCGACCCGAGTATAAGCCGAGGCCCCTACTTTTACCACAAAATACTGGGAAAACCTATTGACTCGAGTATAAGCCGAGGGTGGGAAATGCATTGGTCACAGCCTCCCAGTATATAGCCAGCCAGCCCCTGCCCCAGTGTAAATAGCCATCCAGGCTCTGACCCAGTGTATATAGCCAGCCAGCCCCTGCCCCAGTGTATATAGCCTGCCAGACCCTGCCCCAGTGTATATAGCCTGCCAGACCCTGCCCCAGTGTATATAGCCTGCCGCCGTTGCCGGACAGATCGCACAGAAGATATACAGGGGTCACCGGAAAGGTGAGTTTAGATATATTTATTTTTTTGACTCGAGTATAAGCCGAGTTTGGGTTTTTCAGCACATTTTTTGTGCTGAAAAACTAGGCTTATACTCGAGTATATAAGGTAATACGTTTTATTGCGGTTATGACTATGTATGGAAAAAGTAGAACATTTTGAAGTTCGAAAATCAAAAAATTTTCCAAATTTTCACCAAATATCTGATTTTCTCATAAATAAATGCAAAACATACTACCAAAATGTTTTTAACAAACGTCATAAAAGTTGTTTCACGTACGTTGAGGGGTGTAGTTTCTATAATGGGGCAATTTATGGTGTTTTACTTTTATTTAGTCCTCTCAAAGTGATTTGAAACCTGAGCAGGTCCCTCAATAGCAGGATTTTGCATTTTTTATGAAAATGTGACGAATCGCACCTAACGTTCAAAGGCCCATAACATCCTACAAAAATAAGAGTAGCATAAAAAACCATGTTCGCATAAATTATACATTTAGTGAATGTTAGTTACCGTATATACTCGAGTATAAGCCGACCCGAGTATAAGCCGAGGCCCCTAATTTTACCACAAAATACTGAGAAAACCTATTGACTCGAGTATAAGCCGAGGGTGGGAAATGCATTGGTCACAGCCTCCCAGTATATAGCCAGCCAGCCCCTGCCCCAGTGTAAATAGCCATCCAGGCTCTGACCCAGTGTATATAGCCAGCCAGCCCCTGCCCCAGTGTATATAGCCTGCCAGACCCTGCCCCAGTGTATATAGCCTGCCAGACCCTGCCCCAGTGTATATAGCCTGCCGCCGTTGCCGGACAGATCGCACAGAAGATATACAGGGGTCACCGGAAAGGTGAGTTTAGATATATTTATTTTTTTTGACTCGAGTATAAGCCGAGTTTGGGTTTTTCAGCACATTTTTTGTGCTGAAAAACTAGGCTTATACTCGAGTATATAAGGTAATACGTTTTATTGCGGTTATGACTATGTATGGAAAAAGTAGAACATTTTGAAGTTCGAAAATCAAAAATTTTTCCAAATTTTCACCAAATATCTGATTTTCTCATAAATAAATGCAAAACATACTACCAAAATTTTTGAACAAACCTGAAGTACAAAGTGTCACGAGAAAACAATTTTAAAATCACTTGGATATGTTAAAGCGTTCCAAAGTTATAACCACTTGTAGTGACACAGGGCAGATTTGAAAAAATGGGCCGTGTCAGGAAGGTGAAAAGTGGCTTCAGCGTTAAGGGGTTAAATGTTGAACTTATGTATATATTCAATTTGTGAATTCAATAAATATTTACCTATATTCTTTTGAGTAAGCTTTTACATGTTTTTTTAGTATTGAATTGCTGTCTTTTAACATGTGTTAGCTCATTACCATGTTTATATGTAGGATATAGACTAGGCGATTGGCATATTTTCCTTTTTTTGCCTACATACACATACTTTCTCACTCTCTCTCTCTCTCCATACAATAAAAAATGTCATCATAAGTCAATCACAACATCCCACATGTAAACCACTATATATAAGTAAGGCATAAGGTCCAGTAACCACTATACCCATCACACTATCCAGCACCCCAACACACGTTTCGCACCCTAATTCTTTAGATGGGTTGGATCAGTGTGTAATATGACCTTTTATGTCACAAACACAGCTGCATGTGATTAATCACCTTACTTCCACATTGTGTGCTGCTCCGGGGAGTGGGCAAAAGGATTATCCTCGTCCTCTCTCTGGTTGCCAGCAAACAAGGTGGAATGGTCCTTTTCACTGGATTCACAATGGCCATTGCAGTCATATATCTTCTCTCTGTTTGTTTTGGCTTGCTTTTGCCTATCTTTTTTCCATCTGCTACTTTGGTAATTTATCTCTAGTTTATTGTGTCTCAAAATGTTGGTGCTTTTTTGTGGGGAAAGCAAACCTTTGACATTCCACCTTTGCTTGCTATGGTTTTTGCGTGTTCCCTGGGCCAGATTATTACTCACGCTAGGGCCGATAGGTGGTGGGTCCCCATCCTCCGCAATTGTGAACCCGAACTCTCCCCAGGGCACTGCACAGTTAGTGACTGCATAGTATCTTCAAGGTAATGCAACTAGTATATAACAGTAGCAAAATAACAATGCATATGTATTGTACTTCAACAATAAATGCTTCAACAATAAAACAAACACCTTTTAACAGCTCCTAACATATGACAATGTGGTTCTATGGACTTAATCGACCCCTGGGCTGTGAGAATTCTCTTTTTTCTAGGTAAGTGGCGCATCTGGAGCTCCCGGCCTTAATATCTGAAGATGCCTATGATTTATGGACTTAAAAGTAGTATGGTCAGATTATTTTATGTATTCTAATTAGTGAGATGCGCCTCAGCTGTATGCATGTATGCTCCCAGTGAAACAATTGTTGTTGCGGTGCACAATTCGCCCCTACGGAGCTACTCACGGAACAAGACCGGTCCACAAAGTCTCAATGATAAAGAAGACTTTTGAGAGAAAATAATTAATTTTCCTTCTAGCCGGAGCTCCAGAGTTCCTCTTATCCTTCTCCTACAGTGTTAGATATCCATTCAATGAAATCCAGCATTAGCAATGACAGATCCTTCTGACCAGCACCACCGCGTTTGTTCCCCTTTCGTCTCTTAATTGATTCTTGTCAGATGATATTGCTGCAAGGAACATACACGCAGATGGTGTAGTGTGTTTCAACAGGTTATGAATTTATTAAAAAATATACGCACAAACATAAGTAAAATTGCGCATCAGAATTAATAGCGGGACGCTAGCTCAACCAAGCTGCCCGGCCCAGGGTTTCGCCTCCAGAGCTTCTTCCGGGGCGTTAGTCTTGTAATGTAACTCTAATGTAACTTTTAGAATCACAAGATGTTTTATATGCTCTGTAAAAAGTCTTTTTCAGATTTTTAGATCTTCTTGGCCTTAGGATTTTTTAATGATCAATAAGTTACAAGGCTGTTCTATTGATCTTTTCAAAACTCAACCATACAATCTTTATTTTTTTTTTGTTTCAAAAAGGTCAATACGATTTTATGCCCTTTTAGATCACCTGCTTCTGTCTTTATTTATTTTATCTGTCTGTATTATTTCAAGTTCAAAAAACTTCAACTGCAGCAGTATTCAAAAATAACATATATTATATGCACATATTAAAAACATCCCATTTCAAAGAGATATACATAAAACCAAAATCATGGACAGTGTAAAAATGTCTGGGAGGGAGGCATTACACCTATTATAGGCTCTGGTATCATAATATATTACAATGTAAACCAATATTAAAGGGGATGGGTCACATGTAAGCCTTAATGTAAGACACCGAAAAGAACACAAATCCCCTCAAACCACCCCAGGATGAGGATCATTCTAGAAAATATGCACCAGATGCTTTGCTCCACCACAACAGTAACCATCTGTCCAACACCCTGATGTATGCTTCGCACCCTCGAATAAAATTTTGAGATCTAGATAAGGTCAGGTCAAGACACACATCCTCATCTTCTAACATTGAGAACAGTACTGGGCATTTTTGTCAGGATTTGAATCGGCGTCCTGTGGCCTCTCTTGTTGGTTCTCTACCACTGTGCTAGGTAGCCTGATTGTTTTTACCTGTCTTTTTGTTGCTGGTGTTTCTGCATTACTTGCTGGTGTTCTTTAGTCTCAGCTGGGGTAATTTGTATATCTTATCAGGAATTGTCAGGCTCCATTTTATGTTGGTTCTGTCATTCAGTATTTGCTAGGTATTGTTGTATCTGCATCTTATCCCTGGCTCTGTTCTGTAGGAATAGCTATTTCTCAGGCTCAATGATGTAAACTGTTATCGTAACTTGGATTTCTCACCTTACAGTCAGTATAAAATGGAGTTGGATGGTATTCTCCTGAGAGCATTTGGAATCCAATGTTATTTCAAAATCAGTCCTTGATGGTCTGACTGCTAATAATCCAAGAGTGCCCACCCTATATCTATTACCTAAAGCCCACAAGGTCACTGTGAATGCTCCCGGACACCTGATTTTGTCGGGAAATTGTAGCTTATGTGAACCTAGTGCACGATTCCCTGTTATCTCAGGTATTCCACAGAATCATCTGGATTCTACTAATTTGGGAGATAAAGATTAATTGGTGAAATGTGACATTGAGTCCCTTTATGCCTGAATTAATCATGAGCATGGCTTATGTGCAGCCCAATACTTCCTAAGTTCAACAAATTTGGATGGGGATCTGATTGAGCTCATTTTGATGTTGTTGGACTTTATTTTACATCACAATTTTTTCTTGTTTAAGTATTTAGGCGTTCCGCCCTCATATGCCAACCACTTTTTGCAATAGGCACCTCGCCCTGCCAGATGATGAAAATGGTGTGGTCCTCATTTGGATGCTTTTTATTAATGATATCCTTTTCATCTGGAAGGGCGAGGTGGCCGGTCTTCAACTTTTTATTGGTTCTTCAAACATCGATCAGATGAATATTAGGGTTACATCTACATTTGTATTTTCATTGAACCATTAGTGAGCTGGGTTAGTTACTTTTAAATATAAGACAGAATAGGGCCACTCGGCCGTTTAAACCCTTGGCCCTATTCTGTCTTACATCTACATTTGATCCCCTTTCAATAGACTTTTTGTATTTAAAAATCTTTAAGGGTGCAGATGGATCTATAAACACCAAGATTCATCAAAAACAGACTCCGGTGAATGCACTGTTAAGTACACCCTTCTAGCATATCTAGGAAAAATCTTTGAAGAAGGTGGTCTTAAATCATGGTTGAGTATTAGGGAAGAATTCGGACTAAGAAATAATGATGTATTTAGATATTTTCAGTTGAGACATGCATTAAGTAGTAAGGAGGTGGATACTCTCCAAATGAGGAATCTGGCTAATGAGTTTTTGAAGAATTGTGAAAGATCTGGGAAAAAGGGGAGATTGGCATTTATTTATGAAAAATTGTTGAAAAGAAATTTGTAGACCTGTTTTTGGGTACATTGTTCAAGTGGGAGAAGGAACTAGGGCCAATAGGGATTGATAAGTGGTAATGTATTGTTAGGAATGTAGCAGAGGTGTTTTTTAATCTACTGCAATACTTTATTGTCAGTGGGTTATATTATACCCCCTATAGATTATCTAAGATAAAGATAAAGGTATAAAGAACATAATTCAAAATGTAATAAATGTGGTAAGGAAAAGGCAGATGTCTTGCATTTATTTTGGAGTTATATATATATATATATATATATTGTGGGAGATTTGGCCCAGTAGAGACCGTGGTAGCGGGGTGCTGTGATGCAGTTCAAGACAGTGACACCAAAGTACAGTCCAAAACAGGTCTCGCCTGCGTTTATTGTAGCAGCAAAATAAAATAGCCTTTACATTCAGGCATTAAACAAACAAAATCCTACCCGTCAGGGTGCTAACTATACAGGTGTTCACTAACTCACCACTATACAAAATCACTTGGCTGCTCCAGGCACAGAGGTCAGGGCTGTGTGCTCTCCAGCCTCCTTCCAGAGAGAGACAACACTTCCAGCTCTGCTGAGCGGTTTAAAAAAAAGACTGATTGGGCTGCTCCCATCACCTGTGTCCAAGGTGCTGGACACCCAACCTCAGCACTAAGGCCTTGCATAATAGAAAAACCTAGGGGAAACATACCGCCCATCCACAGTTAACCCCTTCAGTGTCTCACATACCCTCCCCCTCTGTTTGACCCTGTGGGGGCGAACACTTTTGGCCATCAGACAGTGGGTACGAGACAGGGCATCGGCATTCCCATGCAGCTTTCCCGCTCGATGTTCTACCGTGAATTTGAAATTCTGCAACATTAGGAACCACCTTGTGACCCTGGCGTTCCTCTCTTTGGCCTGACTCATCCAGGTGAGGGGAGAGTGATCGGTCACTAGAGTAAACTGTCGCCCTATCAAGTAATACCTCAGGGATTCCAGAGCCCATTTGATCGCCAAGCACTCCCTCTCAACTATACTGTAGTTCTTCTCAGGAGGTGTGAGCTTGCGGCTCAGGAATGTCACGGGATGTTCCTCACCCTCCACTCCTTGGGACAGGACAGCCCCTAAGCCCACGTCAGAAGCGTCAGTCTGCACAATAAAGGTCTTGGTGAAGTCAGGGGTGATCAGTACCGGTCCCTCGCACAAAACCGTCTTAAGTCGCTGAAACGCCCCCTCAGCCTCTTCACTCCACTTTACCATCACCGCCCTGCTACCTTTGGTCAGGTCAGTCAGGGGTGCCGCTATGGTAGCAAAATCGGGGATAAATCGGCGATAATAGCCCACTATGCCTAGGAAAGCCCTCACTTGCTTCTTGCTCATAGGTCGTGGCCACTGCTGGATCGCCTCCACTTTATTTACTTGGGGTTTGATGACACCTCGCCCAATACGGTACCCCAGGTAACGGGCCTCTTCCAGACCCAGAGCACATTTTTGGGGGTTCGCTGTCAACCCTGCAGCCCTCAGGGAGTCTACCACTGCTTGCACCTTGGCCAGGTGACTCTCCCAATCGTTACTATAAACTATGATGTCATCCAGATAGGCCGAGGCATATCTCCGGTGAGGTTTTAGCACGAGATCCATTAACCTCTGGAATGTGGCGGGAGCCCCATGTAGCCCAAAGGGGAGTACCACGTACTGAAAAAGCCCATCAGGGGTAACAAAAGCGGTCTTCTCTTTGGCCCTGTCAGTAAGGGGTACCTGCCAATACCCTTTCGTCAGGTCAAGGGTGGAGAAGAACCTAGCCTGTCCAAGTCGTTCTATCAACTCGTCAACCCTGGGCATGGGATAAGAATCAAATTTGGACACCTCGTTCAACTTCCTAAAGTCATTGCAGAACCGTAGGGAACCATCAGGTTTGGGAATCAACACAATAGGACTCGCCCAGTCACTTTTAGACTCCTCGATAACCCCCAGGTCTAACATCTGCCTGACTTCTTCGGATATGGCTTTCCGGCGCGCTTCCGGGACCCGGTAGGGTTTTTGGTGTACCCGGATGTGGGGTTCGGTTACGATGTCATGCTTGATGACTGAAGTACGTCCCGGTAACTTAGAGAACACATCCACATTTCGGAGCACAAACTCCTTCGCTTCCTGAATCTGGGCCCTGGAGAGGGACTCCGGGATCTGTACTTCAGGCACCTTGGCATCGGGTACACCTACCTCCGGTGTCACCTTCTTGGGGACAGACGCTTTTTCTACTCCCACAGCTATCAGGGACTCTCTTTCCCTCCATGGCTTTAGGAGGTTCACGTGGTATATCTGTTCGGGTTTCCTCCTCCCCGGCTGAGATACCTTGTAGTTAACCTCCCCCACTTTCTCCATGACCTCATATGGTCCTTGCCATTTTGCCAAGAACTTGCTCTCAACGGTGGGCACCAGAACTAGCACTCTGTCGCCTGGGTTAAAGGTCCTGAGTCTGGCTGACCTATTGTAGACCCTAGACTGGGCCTCTTGTGCCCTTGTCATGTGCTCCTTTACAAGGGGCATTACCGCCGCTATGCGGTCCTGCATAAGGGAGACGTGTTCTATCACACTACGGTGGGGGGTCCTCTCCTGTTCCCAGGTCTCCTTGGCTATATCCAAAAGCCCACGTGGGGAACGGCCATATAACAGCTCAAAGGGTGAGAAACCCGTGGAGGACTGGGGAACTTCACGTATGGCAAACATCAAATAGGGTAACAAACAATCCCAGTCCTTCCCATCCTTGCTGACCACCCTCCTTAGCATCCCCTTCAAGGTCTTGTTAAACCTCTCGACTAGGCCATCTGTCTGAGGATGATACACAGAGGTGCGGAACTGTTTAACCTGCAGTAACTTACACATCTCCTTCATTACCCTAGACATGAATGGGGTACCCTGGTCAGTCAAGATTTCCTTGGGGAGGCCTGTGCGTTAGAATACCTGGAACAGCTCCCTAGCAATATTTTTGGAGGAGGTGTTCCTTAATGGAATCGCCTCGGGATACCGCGTAGCGTAGTCCAGGATAACCAGGATGTATTGGTGCCCTCTTGAGAATTTGACTAAGGGGCCAACCATATCCATTGCAATCCGTTCAAATGGCACCTCTATGATTGGTAGCGGGACCAAAGGACTCCTGAAGTGGGACACCGGGGCAGTAAGTTGACACTCAGGGCAGGAGCTACAATACCGGTTTACCTCCTCCCATACCCCGGGCCAGAAAAATCTCTGCAGGATCCTCTCCCGGGTCTTCTCAGCACCTAAGTGCCCTCCCAGCACATGTTTGTGTGCCAACTCTAGCACCAGCCTACGGTGAGATTGGGGTACTACAAGTTGCTCAACCTCCTCACCCCGTATCTGGTCGACCCTGTATAACAGCTCCCCAACAATCACCATTCGGGGGTATATTTTGTCAGCCCCTGGTATTTGGAGTACCCCATTTATCACCTTAACATTCTCCCGTGCTTTAAACAAGGTAGGGTCCTGTAGCTGTGCAGCCCCAAAATTCTCACGGGAAAACTCAAGGTCCGGCATGTCGGCCACCTCCTCGTGGCCCTCGACCTCACCAGCTAGGACCTCTAGGGGAGAGAATTCATCACATGGGGTCACCCCTACTGCTGGTGTGGGTACATCGGCCTCAAAGGGTTCAGGGGCCAAGGCCGGACATACCTGACGTCCATTATCTGCAACAGCACCTGAGGTGGGTCTTCGTCTCCAGAGGTCCCAAAACACCGGTAAGTCTCTGCCGATAATAGCCTCATGAAACAGGGTCCCCACCACCCCCACTTCATGGGTAATAGTACCACAAGGTTTATGTAGGTTGATGACAGCAGTGGGATATTCGCGAGTGTCCCCATGTATACATAACACTCCCACTTTACGCCCACTGTACAGTCCAGGATCAACCAAAGTTCCCCGCACCAGGGTAACCAGACTCCCTGAGTCTAGCAAGGCTTCCACCGTGTGACCACCGATTGTGACCATACACACTTGGGGTTCTGCATCCGTGACTGACTCGGCCGCCAGAACCGGCCGGGCAAACAGTGACATTCGCCGGGTCTGGTTGCAGTCCATTGGCTCCACTGACAGGGGACAGTTGGCAGCAATATGGCCCATTTCATGGCATCGCCAGCACTGGATACGGCTATGACCTCGGTCACGAGCCTCACTGGGTTTCTGTGTATCCAAGCCCCCCAGTGTACCCACTCCCAACCTGACCTGTTTCCCTTTTTCTGCAGTCCTACCAGATGGTTTATTGGCCTTGTCACTGGCACTGCTTCGTGTGGGAGGGATAAGTAGAAGATCCTCCGTAGCCCGATATCTCTCTACTAGGGACACGAGTTCCTCAGCATTTGTGGGACCGGCCTGTCCAACCCACCGCTGGAGCCGAGAGGGCAGAGAACGGGTGAACTTGTCAAGAACCACTCTCTCGACCATCTGTGCTGGGGTGCAGTCATCGGGTTGTAGCCACTTCCGGACAAGATGGATCAGGTCATGCATTTGGGAGCGTGGGGGTAGTTTTTCAGAGTATGCCCACTGGTGGACCTGGCTGGAACGAACTTGAACGGTGACCCCAAGACGAGCCAGAATCTCCGCCTTTAGCTGGGGGTACTCACGGGCCTCCGTTTCACTCAGGTCGTAGTAGGCCTTCTGCGATTCGCCAGTCAGGAACGGTGCCAGGACATCTGCCCACTGCTCAGCTGGTAACTCCTCTCGCTCAGCTACTCGCTCGAACACAGTGAGATAAGCCTCCACGTCGTCGGTCGCCGTCATCTTCTGTAAAGCCTTCTGCACTGCAGCCCGTGCGGAATGCTGGACAACCGGGTACCCTTGCAGACCAGTATGGGACCCCTCAGTAGTCGTCGCTTGCGGTGCTGCCATAACGCCAGAAAACTTTTCCATCATCAGCTGGAACATGGCTCGGGACTCTGCCTGCTGTTGCTGGAGCATGGCTTGTTGCTGTCGGGACCTCTCCTCCTGCTGCTGGAGCATGGCTTGCTGCTGTCGGGACCTCTCCTCCTGCTGCTGGAGCATGGCTTGCTGCTGTCGGGACCTCTCCTCCTGCTGCTGGAGCATGGCTTGCTGCAGCTGTCGATTAGCCTGGGACTCTTCCTGCTGCTGCTGCCGATTAGCTCTGGCCTCCTCCTGCTGCTGGCGGGATCTCTCCTCCTGTTGCTGGAGCATGGCTTTAATAAAGTCCTCCATCTTGGCTTTATCCTGCAATTTGCCTGCTGCTTTCACCCAGGCCATGCAATGTTGCAGGATGTAGCGAGCCTTTCAGGTGTGTGTCTTTTTGAACTGCCCGCAATCCGAAGCACCATATGTGGGAGATTTGGCCCAGTAGAGACCGTGGTAGCGGGGTGCTGTGATGCAGTTCAAGACAGTGACACCAAAGTACAGTCCAAAACAGGTCTCGCCTGCGTTTATTGTAGCAGCAAAATAAAATAGCCTTTACATTCAGGCATTAAACAAACAAAATCCTACCCGTCAGGGTGCTAACTATACAGGTGTTCACTAACTCACCACTATACAAAATCACTTGGCTGCTCCAGGCACAGAGGTCAGGGCTGTGTGCTCTCCAGCCTCCTTCCAGAGAGAGACAACACTTCCAGCTCTGCTGAGCGGTTTAAAAAAAAGACTGATTGGGCTGCTCCCATCACCTGTGTCCAAGGTGCTGGACACCCAACCTCAGCACTAAGGCCTTGCATAATAGAAAAACCTAGGGGAAACATACCGCCCATCCACAGTTAACCCCTTCAGTGTCTCACAATATATATATATATATATACAATCACCGGCCACTTTACAGGCGGTCCCCTACTTAAGGACACCCGACTTACAGACAACCCATAGTTACAGACGGACCCCTCTGCCCACTGTGACCTCTGGTGAAGCTCTCTGGATGCTTTACTATAGTCCCAGACTGCAATGATCAGCTGTAAGGTGTCTGTAATGAAGCTTTATTGATAATTCTTGGTCCAATTACACCAAAAATTTCGAAACTCCAATTGTCACTGGGGCAAAAGAAAAAAAATTGTCTAGAACTTCCATTATAAAATATACAGTTTCGACTTACATACAAATTCAACTTAAGAACAAACCTCCAGACCCTATCTTGTATGTAACCCGGGGACTGCCTGTATTAGGAACACCATGCTAGTAACGGGTTGGACCCCCTTTTGCCTTCAGAACTGCCTCAATTCCTTCGTGGCATAGATTCAATAAGGTGCTGGAAGCATTCCTCAATATGTCCATATTGACATGATGGCATCACACAGTTGCCGCAGATTTGTCGGCTGCACATCCATGATGCGAATCTCCCGTTCCACCACATCCCAAAGATGCTCTATTGGATTGAGATCTGGTGACTGTGGAGGCCATTTGAGTACAGTGAACTCATTGTCATGTTCAAGAAACCAGTCTGAGATGATTCCAGCTTTATGACATGGCGCATTATCCTGCTGAAAGTAGCCATCAGATGTTGGGTACATTGTGGTCATAAAGGGATGGACATGGTCAGCAACAATACTCAGGTAGGCTGTGGCGTTGCAACGATGCTCAATTGGTACCAAGGGGCCCAAAGAGTGCCAAGAAAATATTCCCCACACCATGACACCACCACCACCAGCCTGAACCATTGATACAAGGCAGGATGGCTCCATGCTTTCATGTTGTTGACGCCAAATTCTGACGCTACCATCCGAATGTCGCAGCAGAAATCAAGACTCATCAGACCAGGCAACGTTTTTCCAATCTTCTACTGTCCAATTTCGATGAGCTTGTGCAAATTGTAGCCTCAGTTTCCTGTTCTTAGCTGAAAGGAGTGGCACCCGGTGTGGTCTTCTGCTGCTGTAGCCCATCTGCCTCAAAGTTCGACGTACTGTGCGTTCAGAGATACTCTTCTGCCTACCTTGGTTGTAACGGGTGGCGATTTGAGTCACTGTTGCCTTTCTATCAGCTTGAACCAGTCTGCCCATTCTCCTCTTACCTCTGGCATCAACAAGGCATTTCCGCCCACAGAACTGCCGCTCACTTGATGTTTTTTCTTTTTCGGACCATTCTCTGTAAACCCTAGAGATGGATGTGCGTGAAAATCCCAGTAGATCAGCAGTTTCTGAAATACTCAGACCAGCCCTTCTGGCAACAACAACCATGCCACGTTCAAAGGCACTCAAATCACCTTTCTTCCCCATACTGATGCTCGGTTTGAACTGCAGGAGATTGTCTTGACCATGCCTACATGCGTAAATGCACTGAGTTGCCGCCATGTGATTGGCTGATTAGAAATTAAGTGTTAATGAGCAGTTGGACAGGTGTACCTAATAAAGTGGCTGGTGAGTGTATATATATATATATATATATATATATATATATATATATAATACTGGAAAGGGATTATCGAACCTATTAATATACTACTCAACACAGAAATTGCCTGGGATTCTGTATTATGTATTTTTGGTAGTTTCAACATGTATAAAAAGGATGGGAGGGTAAATAAGCTTTTGTGTTGGGCACGGAAAGTTATAATGAATAAATGGATACATACTGACCCACCAGCAGTGAGGGATTGGATTCTTTACGCCAGGAAAATGTTGGTTTATGAAAAGATTTACTTGAAGAGATATAATAAACTGAATACATATAATGAATTGTGGGAGGACTGGAAAGGGGAGTGGCAGGAGTAGAGGAGGAAGAGGTTAAGAGAAACACATTTTTTTTCTTTTTCTTGGGGGGGGGGGCTTGCTATATAAAGCACTTTTGGAAGTAGCTTCTTGTTTTGATAAATGTGAAATAGCAACCATATGTGAATGTGACATTGATGATAATAAAAATGCAGTGTTAAACAAAAAAACTTTCAATGAAGATTTATTTAAGAGGAAAAAAAAAAGTACGCCCATCTCACCCACCTAAGGTTATCAAAGCGATACCTACTGGAAAGTAACTGAGAACGAAGATTTGTTTGGATACCTTTGAACAAGAATAACTGTAATTATCCGAATGCCTTTGGGCTAGGGGTAATAAAAACAAAGATATCAATCGTAGCTATATGAGAGCTAAAGAAACTCAGAGACTCCTGGAAATAGCAGTTTATTTAGTACGCACCTATATTGTAGGCTGTTATACATGTAACTCAGGTCAGCCTTCTGCGATTTGGGGGCCCCCATACAAGTAATTTATACTGCCCATCCCCTGCAGACATCATACTTTCCTATCCTACACCATATCACAAACATCTTTGCTTGTTATTTTACTTTACTAAATAAAACAGCATGCTTTCATGTCCTTCATCTTTGGGCAGGGCAGTAACTGAGTCTACAACAGGTGCTCCTGAATCAGATGATATACGTACCGTGGAAGTTTGGAATCCACACGAAGAGTAAAATGCAACTCGTTACATCCTACGGCTACATCCAGATCTACAGTGAGATGTTTATAAATTTCCTTGCTTATTCCTATATTCATCTGTATTATGGAAACTCCAGTGCTGATGAGCCCAGTTGGCCTATTGGAATTTCATCTGGGTTCTGGTATTTTTCACAGTAAGAATAGCATTGTAGGCCATGCAGTTCATGAAATATTCATGAAATGCTCATATAAAATGTTATACCTTATGAATCAATGGTTTATATTAGTCACACAGTATTTTTCGGATGCACCGGAGTATAAGGCGCACCATGAATAAATGCCTGCTAAAAAGTCTAGGTTCATATATAAAGTGCACCGGAGTATAAGGCACACCTGATTATAAGGATGAATGACCATATATATCTATATACTGTGTATATATATATATATATATATATATATATATATATATATATATATATATATATATATATAGATATGTAAAACATCTCAAATGGAGCATTTTGATCATGCATTGGGAATTGATATTGATATTTTTATTTGTTAATTTTTCCCTTCCTCAACCCTCGTAGAGGGTGTGGATAGTGATGTGAATCCCCTAAATAACACCTTATTTTTTCTATTGGTCGTTGACTTACATATTGTATGTTTAAATACTCATATTTTAAATTTGTCAGACTATGACTAAGAGCGGTTAGCTTGAAACGCATCAGTGTGTTATGTGAATGTGGATTTTATGGCTCTAATAAAGTACTAATCATTCGCAAGAGTCGAAGTGCTGGAGGATATCTTTTCTGTGTTTCATTAGGAATTGATAGGTTCCCAGTTGAACATCTAATACATCATCTATTTATTGGACGTATTATTTAATAAAGGGGATTTTGCAAGTTAAGTAAAAATCCTATTCTCTTCCTTTTTATGCATTCATTGACATTCAAGTAGTGATTTTATACTTGGTCATATGAGAGTAGGGAATTTCTGTCAAATATTTCATAGTTCAACCTAATGTTCTGGATTTTCTCAAAAGAAAAGAAGCTGCCATAGTCAATTACACTACCACAATTGACAAGGCCGACTCAGTTCATTCACAATGGCTCATTCCCAAACGTGTCCATTCAAGTAGAAGTGACAAGACATGTGAAGAAATCATTAAATGCATCAGTAATGTTAATTTATTGAACTCTATAATTTTTTTTTTAAACCTTCAGTATTTTCAGTAATTTTTGCTTCAAAATACTTATAAACACATTAGATAGCTCGGTGTACATATAGCTACTTGTTCCCCTAATAGAGAGCTGGAAAGTTCAAGCAGCACACATAAGTCAAATCAAATACGGCGGGTGCAGGCTGTTAGGACTGGGTGGAGGTCCTCCATTGGTATAAAACTTGAAAGTAAGCAGCACTCCAACATCCAATAGTGGTAAAAAGTGGTTTTCTTTTTATTCTTTTATTCTTTTTATTCCCCTAATAGTTACATCTCCGTGAGCTCTCCGGCTGGTGCTCTCCGTGATGTCAGCAGCAGCTCGGGAGCTGCTCGGGCCGTTGGAATGGTGAGTACTGAGTTAATTTTTTTTACAGGCTGGCTGGCTATCTTACTACAGGCGGCTGGATGGCTGGCTATCTTACTACAGGGGGCGGGCTGGCTGGCTATCTTACTACAGGGGTCTGGCTGGCTGGCTATCTTACTACAGGGGGCTGGCTGGCTGGCTATCTTACTACAGGGGGCGGGCTATCTTACTACAGGGGGCTGGCTGGCTATCTTACTACAGGGGGCTGGCTGGCTGGCTATCTTACTACAGGGGGCTGGCTGGCTGGCTATCTTACTACAGGGGGCGGGCTATCTTACTACAGGGGGCTGGCTGGCTATCTTACTACAGGGGCTGGCTGGCTATCTTACTACAGGGGGCTGGCTATCTTACTACAGGGGGCTTGCTGGATATCTTACTACAGGGGGCTGGCTGACTACCTTATTACAGGGGGCTGGCTGGCTATCTTACTACAGGGGGCTGGCTGGCTATCTTACTACAGGGGCTGGCTGGCTGGCTATCTTACTACAGAGGGCTGGCTATCTTACTACAGGGGGCTGGCTGGCTATCTTACTACAGGGGGCTGGCTGGCTATCTTACTACAAGGGGCTGGCTGGCTATCTTATTACAGGGGTCTGGCTATCTTACTACAGGGGGCTGGCTGGCTATCTTACTACAGGGGCTGGCTGGCTGGCTATCTTACTACAGGGAGCTGGCTGGCTATCTTACTACAGGGGGCTGGCTGGCTATCTTACTACAGGGGACTGGCTGGCTATCTTACTACAGGGGGCTGACTGGCTATCTTAGTACAGGGGGCTGGCAGGCTATCTTACCACAGGGTGCTGGCAGGCCATATTACTACAGGGGGCTGGCTGAATATCTTAATTCAGGGGGATGGCTGGCTATCTTACTACAGGGGGCTGGCTGGCTATATACTACAGGGGAAGGCAAACTATATACTACAGGTGGCTGGAAGGCTATATACTACTGGGGGCTGACTGTATACTACAGGGCCTGGCAGGCTATATACTGGGGAGGCTGTGACCAATGCACTTATACTCAAGTCCATAGATTTCTCTAGTTTTTTGTGTTAAAATTAGGGGTCTCGGCTTATACTCAGGTCGGCTTATACTCGAGTATATAAATGAATGATGATATTTTGCAAAAGTTTTGTGTTTGTTCTCTATAGTTTTAGAATATAGGTAAAAAGTTAATGTTGTTAACATTGTTACAAGGCCAAATTTGCATGCATTATGTCTGCTTATATCTGCTTTCTTATGATCCCTTAGCTTGTCCTCCTGATTGTCCCTTTTGTCTATATATTTGGTACTTTGAAGCCCTCTAGGTTTTGACATTGCTCTGGCGACTTTTCTTAATAGTCTTTATCTTGTCCTCATCTGTTGTTATCACTAAGATTTAAGCAGGGACTGTCACACAGTTACTGGCCACCGCCTAGGGTGGTTTTAAAGGACATCTACCACCAGGAAAAGGGATTGTAAACCAAGCACACAGACATACTGGTGTGCACCCCCCCCCCCCCAGCAGGATTTGCTCTTCTTTGAGCTTTTTTTGCTGTTGTTATTTTTAATGCTTTAAAGATTATGCAAATGAGCCTGATGGGCTCCAGGCTCCATAAATACATATGGAGCCTGGAGCCCCTCAGACTCATTTGCATAATTTTAAAAGCCCTTTTTTGTAAAAACCAGGCCATAAGAAGCTAAAAGAATAAAGATCATGCAAGAAAACACAACAATATGTCTTGGTTTACTATCCTTCATCCTTGTAGTAGATGTCCTTTAAGTAAGTAGGTACACACTCTGTGTCCATCTCTCCGCTTCCACATTATGGAGCCCTCCAGTAATAGATACAATCAATGTAATATTCTCACATATTTCCAAAATTATTTTGGCTATATTCCACCTTTAAGTAAAGCTGAGCCAATTGTAGCGTGAGGTCCTCTAAAAAGAGAAAACAGAAGAATGAGCAAATATATATATAAAAAAACAGTGCAGCCTTTCAGGCTATCCATCAGACATTTACATTGGATCAGCACTGACAGGCAATTAGGCTTTTGGTGCAGAATTGCACTTTTGAACAAACAATAAGAGTAGAAAAATGAGATGCAAACCATGTTATAAAAATATAAAACCTCTGCTGTTTTAACATATTAGAACTACTATTTCTATTAAACAGCTCAACACATTTTGTTTTTACAGTATATTAATTTATTGCAATTGACCAGGAAAATAGATGATCTCATTTACTTTACAAGTTTTTTTTGTGAAAACTATTTCTATTTTAACCCCTTAACAATCAGAGCATTTTAGGTATAATTTTAATTTGATAACACCATAACATTTTAGTATTTTTCCTTCAACAGAGCCTAGCGAAGGCTTGGTTTTGCATGATCATGTGCATTTTGTAATAGCTTTATTTTAGTCTCCCGTGAATTGAAACTGGTAGTTTTGGGGTGTAAAAGCTGATTAGTTTCTTAAAAACAAGCAATATGTATAGGTCTTGTCTAGGTAGAGAAGGGGGTGCAGGCCCTAGACCAGTCATGGCCAACCTTTTGGAGAACGCGTCCCCAAACTACAACCAAAATCCACTTATTTACCGCAAAGTGCCAACGTGGCATTTTAAGCAGTAACTTACTGCTACCTGTTCTTCCACATCTTTCATTCGTATCGGCCGCCTGAGGCCAGCAATATAGTTGAAAGAAGGAGGGAAAATGTAGTCTCTCGTTGTAGCTTCTCTCCAGGGCCTCTCTGTAGAGAAAGAATGGTGGGTCCAGCAGGATGAGCTTCAAAGATAATGCAGTTCTGTTAACACCTTCTCACTTTTCCCGCAGTTCCAAACAGCCAATGAAGTGTGGCTTCAGTTGCCTGGTAATGCAGGAAGATTTGGTCCTATTTGGTGAACTCTGTCCTGGGTCGATGGTCTGAGTGCCCAGAAAAATGGCTCTGAGTGCCCCCCTTCCCTAGACTCACCTACAACCCCTGACACCTACCTAGCAAGCCTCAAAACCATATTCATCTAGTTGAAAATCCCTACACTGACTGCTGGACAGAGCTGCAGAGGAACCTGGTGAGGTTCAATCAATTACATTAAAGCAGAAACTTAGCTACAGTTCACACACATCGGATAATCAACACCTTCTAAGTCATATTCTCTGGACAGAATACAATGATGGCACATATGCTACAGATTTCTTTTTTTTTTGTTAGATTTCCTTTGTAAGAAACAGCACCATGTTGAGTATTATAGCTGCAAAATAAAACTATTCAATATCTCCCAAGCAGCCTGTTTGTCCAGTAACTTATACAGAAGTCAACAGGAGCCAACTCTGCAGTTGTGACTCCAAGTAACTTGACGCTTACTTAACGTTGTTCTGCTCTGAATAAAGAATGTGCCAATTTGATCAAAAAAGAAGCAAAGAAACGGCACTCGCCAAAAACAACCTCTTTATTCAAAAACAGCCATGTAGCAGAGAGGTTAAAAGCCGGACATCAGCTTGACAAAGCGCAGGATTGTGCGAAACGTCCCATTGGCACCCGATGCTGTCTGGCATTAAACCTCTGTGATACTTTGCTGTTTTTGGTGAGTGGTGGTTCTTTGCTTTATTTTATGGTGTTCACCAACCCTGCATGTACCATCCCCCATGGTGAGACTTTGATTGCCATAGCAGAGATTGGCCATCGATATATAAAATACTGGCTAACCCCTTAGGTTCCCTATGACTTAAGGGCCATTTGCATTTGTGGTGAGAAGCAGCATTTTACATGGCCTTTTAAAGAAAAGAAAAGAAATGTGAATAGCACAGCTGCTAAGTAAACTTCATTTTGTGTCAGAGCCATATTATTTCTGTAAGACAAAGGGATTTTTCTTCTTTTTATAGTTTCTTGAGTATATTGATTTTAAAGGTAATGTGTAAAATAGGACAAAATCAAGTCCTAAGTTTAACTTAATCATTGCAAAGAACCTAGTGATTGCGAAAGGCCTCACAAAGCCCTCATTGTACTTTCTAATGCCTCCTGCTTTCCAACAATGTCTGAAGCTTGTTCACTCTTATAAAGGACTTAAATGGCCCTGATTACAGTAATCTGTAGAAGCATTATTACCCTCTATAACTTTACGTCCTTCACTTTGATAATAAGGTTTAATCACACACATAATAAAATATGTTAAAATTAAAGCTCGGCACATTAAAATGCTAATATTGAAGTCTAATTGTTTTGAAAGTTTCTGCCTGACATAAAAATTCTCATTTTAAACAAATCACCATAATTTTGGTTTTGAAAATCATTAGAAGCTTGGTTGGAAATATTACACAAGCTGTCAGCTGTCAGTTAGGGTATGAAATATCCTATTTAGAACTAACTTCTTTATATCAAACCTACAAAAAAAATGTCCCCCAAAGTCATGTGAAAATGAGAGAGATTAGTCAACTTTAGAGGCTTCAGTGGCGTGTCACATCAGATGCCCCTATCTTTGGTTCTATAGTATTTAGAACAGTGAAGGACAACCTTTGCTGAGCAGTAACTGAGTACAGGGGCAGCCCATTGAGGTCTTGCCAGGGTTAACTGTCTCTGATGAGGTGCTCTCCACACACAGTATGGTATGGCGGGAATATGTATAAGCTATGCGAGAGTACATCAGGGCATACATACAAATTCAGAGTGTATGAAGGTAAGCACTCCAGAATAGTGCTCCTGGGTATTACTGCAAAGGCTGTGTGTAATTTGCTGCACCCACTACCGGACAAGGATTACCACCTTTACCTGGACAATTTTTAAACCAATATTATACTATTTACTTGCTTCCAGAAAAAAAACATGCATCATGCTTTTGGGGTATATTTCTCCAGTGGCATGAGCTTGGCACAGGATGCCATGATGGATATTTTTTACTATGCGCTACCCACATAATGATTTAGCATTTTAACCTCTTAAAGACACCTCATTTTCACCTTAACCCCTTTCCGATGTGTGCCGTAATAGTACAGCATGAGCTGGGTACGGGTACATGGAGAGGGCTCATGGGCTGAGCCCTCTCCATAGCCGGTAAGTCTTTGCTGCATATAGCTCATCTCATTTTCCCCCATTCATTACAATGTGTGATTTTCACATTTTAATGAATGAGGTAGAAAATCCCCATATACTGCCATACAGTAGTATGGCAGTATATGATAGGATCGATCAAACAACCTAGGATTAAAATACCCTAGGGGGTCTGAAAAATAGTGAAAGTAAACATTTTTAAAAGTAAAAAAAAATTATAATAAAAAACCTAAAAATCCAAATCACCCCCTTTTCCCTAGAACTGATATAATTAAACAGTAAATATCATAAACACATTAGCTATCGCTGCATCTGAAAATGCCTGATCTATCAAAATATAATAACAGTTTTTCACTGCGTTTAACCCTGTAACAGAAAATAGTGTCCAAAGTAAAAAATGGCACTTTTTTGCCATTTTGAAAAATATAAAAAAAAGGTCGTACAGTCCCACCAGAATATGGCAAAATCAAAGAAAAAAATTGTACAGGAGGTTTTAATTTTTGTAACTGTATGAAAACATTATAAACCTTTACAAATTTGGTATCCCCGTGATTGTACCGACCCAAAGAATAAATTAGACATGTAATTTTGGTTGCACATTGAAAGCTGTAAAATCCAAACCCACAAGAAAACGGGGCAAATGCATTTTTTTTACCATTTTCACTGCGTTTGGAATTTTTTTCCTGCTTCCCAGTACATGGCATGGAATATTCAATACCATTACTATGAAGTGCACTATGTTAAGCAGAAAATAAGCCATCACAGAGCTCTTTATGTGTAAAAATAAAAAAGTTATAGATTTTTGATGGTGGGGAGTGAAAAATGGAAATAAAAAACAAAAAAGGGCCAGGTCCTTAAGGGGTTAAGGACCCAGTCTGATTTTTCAAATCTGCCATGTGCCACTATATATA
This sequence comes from Engystomops pustulosus, assembly GCF_040894005.1. Classification (NCBI taxonomy): domain Eukaryota; kingdom Metazoa; phylum Chordata; class Amphibia; order Anura; family Leptodactylidae; genus Engystomops; species Engystomops pustulosus. The sequence continues at coordinate 154,021,177 of NC_092415.1, forward strand.
TGCAATTATAATAAATATTATATTAGAATTCTTTAACTTACCATGGTAATTATCAGATTGTTTTCTCGTGACATGCTGTACTTCACATTAGTGGTATATTTTGGTTTAAATGTTTGAAATGTTTTTGTTTAGTTTCTCACAAGCCATGTAACCACTTTATGGGCCCATGACAGAGCTCAGAAGGGAAGGAACGCCATCACGTTTTTGCTGGGCAAATTTAGCTGAAACTAATTTTAGGACCTATGATGCATTTGCTGAGCCTATAACAAACCACAATAAGAGAAAACCCTAAAAGTGACCCCATTGGAAAACTAAACCCCTCTTGGAGTATAGTAACAGTATTTTGGGGTGGCTTTACCTCATCAATTACATTTTATTAACTTTCTTGGAGGGAAAATACATTCTGATACTGATTTTTTAGTTTAGATATTTGTTGTATACATTGTATAGCAAAGATACCATGTTAATTTTCTTATATGGGTCAGAATTATCCCACTTAGATAGCTTTTTTACATTTGAATAATTTTGCAGAATAAAAATGCATTTAGAGAGAAAAATCACTTGCTTTTGCATCGCTGCCTTCTAAGTGGAGTAATATTTAGATTTTCTTGTTGATTGAGCTGGAATAAGGGTTCTTTTTTGTGAAATAAGTTGTACATTTTATTGGAATCATTGTGGTGTAAATGTGACATTTTGATCACTTTTTATTGCTTTTTAGTTTGGTTGGATGCGTAAAAATCCTTATTTTTGGCATGTTTTTTTTTACGGTATTTGCTGTACAGGTTTAGTAATTATTTTATTTTTTTGTACAGGTTGTTGCAGAAGCGGAGATAACTTTTATATTTATTATGTGTGGGAGTTTTATAATATATTTAGCATTTATGGAACTTTTAGCATTTTTTTTAATTTTATTTTTTTATTTGTAAATAAATATACACTTTATACAATTTAAAAAAAAATCATTTCTGTCCCACTCTAGTACTTTAACAAGCGATCATCTGATGGCTTGTTCAAAGTAATACACTGTAATACTGGTGTATGATGGTGATTTATTGTGATTTATTGTTGAAAACAGGATCTGTCACTCAGCAGCTGAAGACAGACCGGGGGTCCTTCTTCGAAAGCACACCCTGAATGCGCACCTTCTGTGTTTTCTACGGGGCATGACATTTAGATTTTTTGTTAATTGAACTGTATTAGGACTCATTTTTTTATGATGAAGCTGTACTTTTTATTGGAATCATTGTGGTGTAAATGTGACTTTTTGATCACTTTTTATTCCTTTTTATGTTAGGTTGGATGCACAAAAATCCATATTTTTTGAGTGTTTTTTAATTGTTCACTCTACTGGTTTAATATTAATTATTTTATTTTATTGTATGGGTTGTTAGGAACGTGACAATATATTATACGTACTGTTTGTGTGCTGATTTTCACTTTTTATATGTAGGAGTTTGGTAATTTAAATGCGGCATTTAGGAGACTTAAAAAATATTTAAAAATAAAAAGTAACTTTTTTTTCAATTTTTTTACTACTTTACTACCGCCTTACTCATGTATGGCGGTGGATTAGATAGTCAGCCTATGCAGATGCCCGGATCTGGCCCGCACCCCGGACCTGCCATTCAGATGATCGAGGACATATGCAGAAACCCCATTGGCACTAAGGTGCCTAAAGGGTTAAACAGCTGGGGTCGCAGCTATTGAAATCCCTGTTGTTACCACGTGAGCTAGGCTGTCGCATACAGCTTGGCTCCTGTACTGCTGTCACCGTCCGGGCGTGAATTAGCCGCTGACCTGGACGTACATTTCCACCCTGGGTCGTTATGGGGTTGAATATAGTACAGGCTACTGTTTGATATTTGAATGTGAACTTTAATTGAAATTTTTTTGTGTGTCTTTTTTTCATGTGGGGTGTGCTTATTAAACAGATGTTGAAGTGGTGGAATGGGGAGCAATATACTTACTATTTAATTGTTTAATAATAATGATAGTATTTTACTGGATAACCATCATAGACATCAGTCTTGCTCTGTTCAATCCATTTTCACATTAAACTTTATATCTGGTGATGAAATAAACCACAAATTACCATATTTATATACAAGTTATAGAAATTCTTTCACAGGAGAAAGCTAAATGTTTATTCCAAGGCTTCCTGGTGGCATTGAAGTCATTGATCATAATCTTTTACCGTACTTCAGTTACATTTACTTGCAAATAGATTTTTGTGACAGAAAAATCAAGGCCAACTTGTTGTTGGAATCTCATTCAGGAGGTATTAAACAATGACTGAGATTTCTTTAATATAAGAAATCTTCCTAAACTTTATACTTTTAAAGAATAGAATTTGAGGTGTCTGAGTTCTTCTATATACGTAATTCATTGCTCTTTCAGACCTTTACTAACCAATCTATAATTCAATGGATTATGGCCTTAGAATAGGTTCTTAGACATCATTATCCAATAAATAAAGGGTTAATAGACAACCCTAAACTACATAGTAACTATAAGGCACCCAAAACAAACTTGTTATGATACATCATTTTTTGCATCTATTCCTTTGTTTCTGACAATGTTCATCTTTCCCCGGCTTTAGTAGCTAATATAGTAGGAATGGCTGCCCTTGTGTTGTGTTGCTACTCCCTCCTGATGTAATATATTCTGTGTATAGAGTTTCTGAAATAGAAATGGATCATGTAATTGGAGAAGACTCATAGACAGCAGCAGGATTTATGGAGAATGAAGATGACCTTTGCGTTCATAAAAACCATGTAGAGATATACAATATATTGTTACCACGAAGGCCTGCTTTAAACAATAAACAGTGACTACTTTTCACCCATATGCCAAAAATATCCTTGAATACAAAGAAATCTCTTAAATATTGCTAAAAAAATTTAAAAGGGTCCTAGAGGGATCTCACAAACCCAATAACATGCATACTAGATTGTAGATTGTTATACTTAGATTGCCAAATTTCTTGTCTGGAAGGATTTTCCCCCTAATAGTAAAAGTATTAGCTTCTCCCTTATGGAGTTGTTTGCCTTATTCTGGACCATTATGTAAGGTAACAGGTTTTACTAGGCAAACTCTCACAGATCCCTCCAGTCTGTGCCAGGCCTTCCAAATCCCACTCATCCACAAAGCCATGCACAATGCCACATCTTCCTATCTCTTCTCCATTGTCTCAATCAATCATCCAACCCAGGATTTTTACCCTTCCATTGATCTAAGATTTTTCTGAGCTGTACCAATTCTCTGGAATGCCCTCCTGTGTCACCCCTTCCTACTCATAGTTTGTTCGAAATAGTCTTTCTAGCCCATTTGTGGTGGTAGATATCATTAATGATGTACATTCAGCACAGCTTTCCCCATTTGTTTGTGTGTTGGGATGTATAGAGGGCCAACCAACTACAGAGGCAAGCAGTGGCCCGCTTATTATATGTGGCACATAAACTAATTGCCCAACACTGGCTGGACTGGTCAGAATTTGTTTTATAAGGCCAATGGCTAATCCTGTTGGAGAAAGGATCTTTCACAAACGTGGGGCTATGAAGAAATTAAAAAAAAATTTGGTTGCCATGGATAGACCCTGGCTTAGCTTCTAGAGAGCTAACCTGCTACCAACTTTGTCTCATATGATTTTATATATTACAATTTACATAGGATGTCTAGGCTGACCTCCGTTGCATCATGGGGTCCTCCACAGTTCTGGCATTTTAATCCTGGGTGTGTATATTAACAATTTTATGAGCTTATGGGATGCTCTGTTACCCTCCCATGGACCTGATTTTTATTTATCTAGAATGAGGAACGCTGTGACACTGCACATATTGATCATTTTTGGATGTAGTCCCTGTTGGGTTTGGAGTTCTTGTGTTTATGAATGTTTGTTTAATGTCTAAAAACTGAAAAAAAATCTCCATAAAAATATGCTGATAAAAAAAATATTGATTTGCTCTTTAGTTTTGCAATATAAAAATTACTAACCTTTAGCATTTAATATCCAGTCACCAAACAATCTTACATCATTTCACTGGGGTCAATTCTGCTTATGCAGTCATATACATTTCTATATGTAATGATACAATGAAAATAAAGCAGCTACCAAAGTGTCATGGAATTGAATACTTGCAAATCAACATCATGTTCTTTTTGTATGAGTTTTGATAAGCATCCCATTAACACAACATCACACTATTGGGTGAGAATGCAATTGAAGAACATGTTGCTATGGCTGTTTTATATTCTCAGTTTTCTTGTGGTTAAAAATGTCACCTTATAAGAAGTGAAATGAAAAGATTCTGCATTTATATGAAGTACCTAACATTCTGACACTGCATTTATTGTGAGCTCAGTTCAATGGATTTTGTTCCATAACCATAAAAAAACCATGTATACAAAGTGTCCTTACTCTCTAAATTGACTTCTCCTGCACCTTCTTTGCTCCTTGTCTTTTGCTGGAACAAGGTTCTGTAGATCAGTTCCCCTGGCTGGGAACCACACCTGGGTGTAATGTTCTGTGGAAGGCTCTTTGTTTGATTTGCTCTGAGCAGGGAATGTGTATACACAGTCCTATGGGAGAGCTGGAGGCATGCACCAATCAGCTCCTGGGGCGATGTCCAATCACGCCTTATATATCTGCTTGTTCATTATACCTGTGTGTGTAATTGACTTGGTCTTCTGGCTCCATTACAGTTTTCTATTTTTCAGACTTTGTGGTGTTACTTCTCACATGCAGCGCTCTGCAATCATCTCCAGGAGACAGACAAAGTGAGACCCACAGTCTGCTTATTTCCATGAGTGAAGTATTGTTATATGTTTAATGAATTTTTTTATTTTTTTATTTTTCATATATTTGCTAAATGCAGAAAACTAAGATGAGGCCAGACTATGGATGAAGATTGATAACAGAACCCTGTGCAGTGAAAGAATGTGGCCATGGCTGATATACGATACCACCCACTCCAAGAAGAAACAGAGCCTTTGTTCCTGCGATGATCATATTATATTTTACTAACCAATGAACTATGGACATTACTTCTTATCTTTGGCAAGCCAAGCCCAGGTGCAGCACATTGAAAGTTCTGTATAATCCTTTGTGACGTGAATAAAGTTACACACATCTGCCCAGCCTTTCATGGCATCAGTCGCAGAGATTTAGATATTATACCATACGTTGTCTTGGTCTGATTTCTTCTGAGCTCAACTCTGTGACTTTTATCAGTTATTAGAGAACCTGAGGTTGTGTGAACAAGGGCAAAACTTGACACATGCACCTGCTGCAGGTGAAGCTGATTGTACAGACTTGTGGTCTTGCTCCAGAGATGGACCATGGATTGGGAAATACACCCTCTTTACCCAGTCCAGCTCCAGTGGCCCCTTTTTCATCTTTTACATGGAGCCAGCCATGGAAGTTATCTGCCTTCCGCCACACATATTTCCTGGAGCTTAAGACACAGTGGACAGAAACCTAAGGGAAATATATTTTCTCTCAATGAGCTTCCCCCTTCCTATCTCACTGAAGATGGAAAGATAATTTTATTGATTAGGGGAGTACTGGATACCATACAACAAAACTATTGCTGTAGGCAATATACCGTATACACTGACCCCCAGAAGCAATTATTGTAAATGATAGATGTAGCAATCCCTTCACCATTTGATTATGTTTCATACAATTCCCATACCATGTCCACCTAAATATTTTTATTATAATTATATTTGGCATAAATAGATTAGATATAGTTCTTCCATAATTACGATAAAATCCTAAGGAGAAGTACCATCCACAATGCTCCCATAATTACTTTTACACTTGTCTTAAAGCTGCAAACACAAGATATTATTTTAGCCACTAGAAGAATAGTACTTGAGCACATGTATGGGCCATATTAAAAAGAATGCATACAACTGGCAGAGGCTCCGTGTATGGAAGGGGTCCTGCTTGTTGTTAACGGGCTTCCTTAAAGGTAGTTTAGAGGCACCGTATTCCTTTTGCCATCATGGAAAACATATTAACAAATTTCCCTAAGGAGAGTTCCCACTTTTTGTACCTAGTGTCTAGCTTCTCACTAAACTAAATCAGTTCCCTATAATACACAGTCGGGAATTATGATGTCATGGGGAGTGCTTTACAAGGTAGCGAAGAGGTAATTCCTTATTGCATCCTGGAAAATGTATTTGCTACATATTATCTATGTTGTAGAAACATAAAGTTATCTTTTTAGCAAATACAGTTTAAAAAAGTTACCGGTAGATTATAGGATGGTTAGGGTTCATTGTTTATACTTACTCTTTTACAAATAATTTGTTAAAATATGTATTTTCATGTTACTATAATGCCTTATGTTGCCTTTTTTGGAAAAACGTGGTTTATTGGTTTATATAGTGTGTCCCATACGCAAAGAGATACAGTATATTATTGTCTGCATATGCAGGTTTTATCTGGCAAAGATCCTGAAGACAGGCAGTCCCGATTTAGGAACTCAGACTAAGGCTACATTCACACCATGTATGCCCGCCGTACCGTAGTTCGGCGGGCATACATCGGCGCTGCGGAGAGGAGCAGGGGATGAGCGCTGCTCACCCCCGCCCCTCTCCATAGGAAGATACAGCGCACGGCGCCGTATCACGGGAAAAGATAGGACACGTCCTATCTTTTCCTGGGCTATGGAGCAGTACGGTGCCGCATGTGTGCTGCACCGTACCGCTCCCGTACAGGGCCGTGAGCCAATAGAAATGTATGGGGGACGTATATCGGCCGTACATACGTCGTCCGTACATACGTCGGCCGTATATACGTCCCCCATACATGTGTGTGAATGTAGCCTAAGAGATGGACCTTTCTGCCCACTGTGGCATATGGTGAAGCTCTCTGGATGCAATGATAAAAGGCAATTTGCAGGGTCTGCAGTGAAGCTTTTTTGTTAATCCTTGTTCCCATGACAAGCCAAAAATTTGGGGGGTCTGGAGTGACACTTACAAATTCAACTGAAGAACAAACCTACAGAACTTATCTTATTCCCTGGTAATGCCTGTACTCCTATGTTACCAGAATCTTTGGTGATATGTTCTATATAAATAATATCTATTTTCATTACTAATTAATCATTGTAGTTAACTTGTATAACATGATCCCCCACCATTATGACCAGGTTCACCTCACTATTAGCTATTTTGTATCTAAAAAAGTAAACATCTTTTCAAACCTTATATTTTCCCCATTACTAAACAATAGTGAGATGTAATTAATTTGCTGTCCTGAAGTTTTTACACCTCAGTGACCCGACTTTCTTTTCTGTTGATTGTACTCTTACTTTTCTTCTGCATTTCCTTTCTATTAATATTCCCTGTGTACCAGATCTAGAGCCATACTCATTTATCTTTATTTTTCAGTCAAATGAAATTCAGGCTTGAAGTCTTCTGCTTTACAACTAAAGCAAATCCTTGCTTCCAGCTGGAGTCCTCATGTGGAAGTGCATTGATGCTCCTAAGTATAATTAACTCCATTTATCTACAGATAATAAGTTAATTTTACATCTTCTGGAAAGTGAGATTTATTATTTAACATCACCCCTCTCCCCAAATGTATACTTATGATGAATATGGAGTTAAAAAGTGTCCACAAACCTCATTTTTGAAAATCAAACATGACCGTCAAGAGTAGATAAAGAACATGCATGTACTGCATTAGAAAATGTAAAATTTTAAAATAAAGAAGGCTCACTCTCATAGTGGGTGGAGGTGATGTGCACAAGAAGCTGTTCCAGATGTCTCAACCGGATATAATTAAATAAAATTTTTAATATTGATCTTCTGGCACCACCTAATTAAAATAGTTAATTAAAATAAAAATGTATTGCATACCCAAAAATTCACTGCTAAAAATAATTAGAAATGAGAAAATTATTTTTTACACCCGCAAGATTATTTAGCATGGGGTGTAGAAGGGACGATCTTTGCCCTAAGTTGATAAAATTTACTACCACTGTTGCACGTACTCTGCTTGTTTCCTCTTTGTGATGTCTATCTAAGCTTAAAGGGAACCTGTCATCAGCAATTACCAGCATATAGTCAAACAGCGTAACACATTCAAGTTTTTGTTTCTTTCATGGTCCAGTGTGGTGGCATTGTTCAGAAATTAAGAGATGTAAATTGAATGCAAGAAGTTAAGGTGGGGAGCTGTGAGCGGCACCTACTCTGAGATTGACAGTATCTGTTGGACTTCTGGAGATTTGGTTATTGATGTCTCTGGATGCAGGACCATCAATTACACTAAAGGTGCTTTCTGAGAAAGAGAGAGCTTGACCTCAGTGTTAAAATGTCCACCTCCTTGACTTTATACAACCAATTTCCTTTTCACTTCAAAGTTAATTTTCTGGATGATGCGACCACACTGGGTCATGAAAGAAACATGATCTTGAAGGTGTTCAGCAGCTTGACAACTTACTGGTAGTGGTTTATTAGGTCAAATTCTGCTGACACGTTCCCTTTAATATTTCAGAGAGTCATAGACTGACAGCGCTGAGGTTATTTCATGTAGCTAAGAAGCTTATTGCTTTTCATTGTAATGATGCTGAGTTTATTGCTCAAGTAGATCTTACATTACATTTGGATACATTTGTTTATCAGAAGAAAAATGCCCTCAAGAAGTTTGTTTTTTTATACACATTACTGTCACTGCTTACCTGTGACTTTCAAATACTATTGTGCTATGGGATATATTCTGTTCTGTAAAGGATTGTTGGGATTATTGCAGGGGGACTGAATTTTCACTGAGTTTTGGCAACCTCTCTTAGTCAGCCTAAAAGATAAAGAACTCACCAGGGGGGTGTCACACTTGTGGGGACAAGTGAAGGGAAAAGTCTCTGGACCCTCTGGACCACTGCAGAGGTTGATATCCAAGCCGCGGAGGCAGCCAAGGTAACTGATACAGGAAACAGTCCAAGCCTGGAATGATAGCAGGAATGTTGGTATGTGCTGAAGACACCGCTAGGCAGGAACGGACCGCAGGAATGGACCAAAAGGAAGCTAGGAGCTCAGGAAGGCAGGACCGCCACAGGAATGCAGGACCGCCACAGGAATACAGGACCCCCACGGGAAACCCAGGAACACGGAGGAACACTGCAGTACAGACACATAGAGGAATCCTGGAAACGCTGGAACACGGAGAAACACTAGGAAACACAGGAGGGATTTCACTTCAGGGATAATGACTCGAAGATCCAGCAGTGAGTAGCAATATGCAATAAGTTTGTTACTGCCTAGTCAGGACCGGAGCCAAGCCAGCAGCCAGGAGAGGTAAGTCTGGGCAGGGGGGTAACTGCGCTACCAGGAAGGGCACTGGTGTACCCGCGATCCTCATTACAGGGTGTGACAGAGGGAGCAGGGGATGTTCTCATTTATTTCGTTTTTTATTACCAGTATGTTTTTTTTTTTTTTTTGGTTAAAAAAAGGAGGCTTGTATAAGTCTTTAATAAATATGTATTTGATCAAAAAGAAATTAGATAAAATGTGACTATGGTACTTTAGATGTCAATTAAATATATAAAATAAATGTACAATGGTCTTTAGAAGATGTCTGAACAGGACCATAGTCCCTTGTTGTAGAGAGTTATCCTAACCTGGTCATTAAGTGCAATATATATTTGTGTATATACTTGTTATTCTCATACGTATCTGCACAACTTTAGGAATTACACATTTTTATGATCCTAGGTTTTCCTATGAGAAATGAATGCCTTAAGCATTATTAAGTATATTGTACATGAAATTAATATGTACTGCTCTGTACCGCTCTGTATACAGGGAAAAGATAGGACATCTTTATGGGGCATGCGCTGTGGATTGCTATGGAGAGGGGAGGGGTCACCCCTCCTCCTCTCCATCCCAGTTGACGTATGCCCGCATGGCTACGGCCAGAAATTTGTAAGTGTACATGGAGCCTTAGGATGTGTGAGGGGAATTGGAAAAAAGCTGCTTAAACACTGGTTCCTATGGTAGACTTGAAAAGGGAAGTTATTGTGAATTTTTTCCTGAGTGTCCCTCAGGTTGGGGGGGATATAGGGTAGGGTTTAAATAGCCAATGATAAGCTGATGGCTTTGTTTGTTTTAAAACTTAAATGTATAAAATGACCATGTATGTAAAGGCAGAGATTGCTGTAGATGTACAATATATTGTTTATTTGTTTTCTGTTCTTTTACAATAAAATAAATAAAAACAGTACCCATATAAAAGGTACTAGGAACTGCTTACTAAAGTGGGAGGGGCGGTCCGGGGGCGTTTCTATTGTACAGCGTGACAGTGTCTGCTTGCGTTATCGGAGGTTTCTGATAACGCTAGCAGTGTAGCAGTGTGGCATCTGCTGTAGCACTAGGAGCTGCTGACTTTAGTAAGTAGCTCCTAGTGCAGTGGTGGCGCACCTATGGCACTGGTGCCAGAGATGGCACTCGGAGGCATCTCTGTGGGCACAAGGGCTGTCTCCCAGGCACAGAGTTTGCCAGACATGGCATCTTCCTGCAGTCCAACTAGTGCCCTGCTATTTTAACCGGGCCCTTTCCTGTTTTTTCATGTCCATTTTTCACTCCCCGGCAGCCATCGCTGTGATAACACCCGCGATCGGTGCTAGCCCTAATCGCGGGTGTTACCGGTAAGCCTTTGCTGCAATAAGCCTTTGCTCCATGCAGCACGACCCGAGCGCCGCCCTGAATACACGGCGGGCGGTCGCGAACCGGTTAAAGTGACCCATCCTGTGCTGCTTTGTCCTGTACGAAGAGTGAAAAGGTGTGGACAGGGTCGCATTGGAGCTTAAAGATTCTGGTAGCAATAAGTTTGTTACTGCCTAGATTGCCATGTTGGCACTTTGGAAAAAGCTAGTGGTTTTTGGGTCTCATTTTGGGCACCTGATCTCTAAAAGGTTTGCCATCACTGTCCTAGTGCCTTTTAAATGGATGACAGGTCCTCTTTAAGAAAACTTCTCTCTGGGTAAGAGCTTATGTGTAACAACTGGGCCACCTAGTGGTCAGTTTGGTTATTTAGAGTGCAATGTTTCCTAATTTAAATATTTTGTTATTTATTTAATATGTTTGCTGTTTAACATCACCTAGCAGTAAGCAGGCTGTGCAAGGCTGGGTTCACATTACGTTTTCTGTATACGCTCTGTGTATACATCGGGAAAGATCCCAACGTATATGCTGAGCATTCTCATTACAGCACCAAGAAGGCTAAAGAAAGATTACCCAGCCTGTAGACTTTTGCCGCAAAGCTGAAAAAGAAAGTTTTTAGTCTCAGTAGTAATGGAGACAGTCTGCACCCTATAGACAGCTTTGCTACCAGCCTTGCCTGCCACCTGAGATGGATGTTCAGTCTGCTGTTAATGCTGTTCGCTGTTGGACAATAAACGGACTGTGATTTGGACCTTTCCATTTCCTTGTATATTCCTGGCTACCTGCTTACGGACTTCCCCTTTAACATCAGCCCAGAATCGGCTGTGAGTGCCCCAGGAGGAACCTTATCAGTGTGCAGCCCCCCCTTCTTGATTCGTCTCTGTCAGGCTTGACAGGAGTGGAGAGTACTTTGTACCGGAGGTAACTGCCATGACAACCAGCTTAGGCCTTAACAGTCCAACCGCTCAAATCCTGGATTACTATCTTTGCTATAATCCATTAGGCCCTAGTGGGCACGTTGCATAAGCTGCTTTGTATACTGTTTGCGTATTTGTTTATGTATTGTAAAGAACAAGATAAAGACCAGGCCCATATCATTTCATATTTGTATTGTTTTAGCTTTTAATGCTCGAATAGCATAAATAGTTGTGCATATTTATAGAAACTATTTTGTTCCAGTAGAACATGTCATTTATTTATGATCCCCTTCCTAACAGTTCCATATATATACACTGCAATCGGCACTGTTAGAGTTTGCATGGCTACGGAATATTTTGCCAATATAGCATGATTCCTGTATAGCAGTAAATAACAGCGAGTACCAGCATCAAAACATTAGACTCTGATAATAAAACCTTTTTTTGAAGGCGTTACTGGGCCAGACATTTCTTTGGATCAGGAACTGAGAGATTGGTGGATCTCCCGAGTATAGTAATGTTTATGAGTGAAACTAATATATAGACATAAAAATAAAACCTCCCTGCTCAAAAACACTGGATAGTCCCAAGAAGGTGATGAAAATGTAGCAGCAAATACCTCCTTCTCGTGTCCACAATTGGGAGTAGAAACTCACAAAGGAGATCTTTTCAAATACAAAAGCCGCAGACATACGATAACTCCTCCAGGCAGGAGCTGTAACTCTTCGCTCTTTCGTGTGTGCACCCCCATGTGGCGCCTCTGGAAACAGAGGTAATCCAAAATAAAGCCTGATTTATCAATAAAATCAACATTAAAAGGTCTACTTTTGGTGGAAAGGAGCCGTGATACAATAATACACGCTCACACATCTCTTTTATGAGTTTCTACCATGGATTGTGGACATTAGAAGAAGTTATTAGCCACTAAGTTTCCATCCTCTCCCTATTTGGGACGAACTAGCGTTTTTGTGAAGAGAGACTGTTTTATGTTTATGGATTTTACTATTTTGTGCTTTTGCATCGATTTCTCTTTGCTAGGTTATATCTGATATTACTACTCCAGTCTGGCAACATTTTAAACATACCTCCCAACTTTTAAGGAAGAGAAAGAGGGACAACATTTTTCCCGTAAGCCATGCCCCCTCACAAATTCCTTTTTAAATACATAAATTCACTATGAATCTTTTCCTTCAAATTTGTATTTTAAGCAGGTAAAATCACAGGATTCTATAAATCCTGATGGTAGGTTGAGGGTGCGTTCACACATTCAATTTTTCAGACGCAGTTTTTGAAGCCAAAAGCAGGTGTGGATCATGATGGGTGAGAACATAATTGAGGAGCTACTACTCCTGTTTTTTCACTCCACTGTCCGGTTCGGACATCAAAAACTACATCTGAAAAACTGTATGTATGAATTACACATTGTAATTATATCTAAACATGTGTTTGTTACAACATTAGAAATGGATATGCAACCTGGCAAAACCCTCTCCATTGCATTACAAAATGCAACATGTGAATGTAGCCTGAATGGAACTTGTTAGTAGAAATTGGCCTAATAAACCATGTGCAGTATGTTGTCCTCTTTCAGATTGTTCTTTAAGATATAGATGCAAATGATGTACAGCATGGTACAATGGTGTGGAAGTGCTTCCTGGTGTTCTGTTCCTTGGCCACGTTTATGGCCAGAGTCAAGCCTTTGTAAGAATATGACACTGCTTGAGCTCTTCCCGATTGTGGTGGCAGTGTAAATTTGCAGCCTGGCTATGGCAGGAACATCTGTTTCTGGACTGATAACTTTTTCGTGTTTATTGCATAAACAACTTATCTTCTTCTTCCATCCTGATTCTTTCTCTAATTCGCCACTTTTTGGTCTCAAAATGTCCCTGGCTGTTGTAATGCTGTTGCTGATGCTTTGTCTCGCTTTAATTGTCAGGAGTTCCAGTTATCCATCTTCTTTCTGTCAGGGTCGGTGGTGGCGGACTCACTGAACCACCGCAAGCGATGACGTAAGCTGACACCTGGGAGAGGAGTTTAAGTAGCACCCGGTATTCACGCGGCGGGATAACAGCACAGCATCGGAGTCGGGGATGCAACAGAAGGTCAAGGCAGGCGGCAGAGAATAGTAGTCAGGAACGTAGCAGGAGGTCACAATGGATAATCCACAGAATGTCATAAACGCTTTTTCAATGGCAATGAGGCACAAATGTCTGGAAAAGACCACAGGAAGAGGCAGGCTATTTATCAGGGCAGCAGCCGGCCAACGCCAATTTGACCCATCAAATTTCATGGAACGCATGCACCGGACCATTGGAGCCATTGCTGGTGCAAAAAGAGGTGAGTGACCCGGCAGCTAGCCTGGTGGGGCACAGGAAAGCACATGGGTGTGCCTGCAACCCGAGACATGGGTCGCAGGTGCACCCATGACACTTCCATCATCCCTACCAGATCCAAACTTGATCCAGCTGGTTTATGGTTTACTCGACCATGGACATGGCAGCATTGAGGTCACGTTACAATATTTGTTGACAATGAGGGAGGGTGAGGTTTCTGGTTCTGTTGGAAAGAGTCTCTGCCTATTTTCATCTTCTAGAATGGACAGATTCCACGAAGGTGTTAAAATGTTAAAAGCGTGGAAGTAGGAAGGAGTATTGGCTGGTGTCTTATAACCTTTGTACACAAGTTTAAGTTCGTAGTAGTGTAGTGAGTAACTCCATCCACAAGTCCTTATTGTTCTCTTTAACATTTAGTTTGTAATTTTTGGGGGCCTTTCATATTGGGGAGCTAATTCCCTCTAATTCTTCTCGGTGGAGTGTATTGCTGAGGAGCATTGTGGTGCTGGAGCCTGATGTGGTCCATATCCAGATTAGTAGGTCCAAGAAGGACATTTATTTATGATTGGAGGTTCTTGGCTCCCATTGCAGTCAGCATCAGTCCCTTTCTGTCCTTCTCCCTTGATGGCTAGATTTCTACCGCTATCCCTTCGTCTACCCATCATCATCTTTTAGTTCATGATGATGGGTCACTTCTTACCCCATTTCATTTTGACTCAGTTTTTAGGAAAGTTGGCTGGGGTTGTAGTCCTGTCTGAACACAGGGCACATTCTTTTCATATTGGGGTGGCTACTGAAGCCACCTGGTCTGGGTTTCCAGATGCCCAGGTTGTGCACATCGGGCCTTGTTTTTCTCGATATGTTTGTCCCAATTTGTTGTAGTAAGTTAGCCACTAATTTCTTTCTCTTTCAGGTGCTTCCCCTAAGAGCTTTTATCCCCCCTTGGTCTTCAGCGGGCTGAAGTGCACCTCTGGTGGCAGGAACCTCAGTTTCCACAGGATCAACACTGGGACATTCATCCAGCTGCTCCTGGAGACAGTGTGACTTGGTGTTTCTCACCTCGGTAATGTCGTTGTCTTTCTCCACCTGAGCTGTAGATGATGGAAATTTACCTGTGGTCAAGCTCCTGCTGCTCTGTCAGGATGGCACTCTCCTCACGGTCCCAGTACACACTCAATGACTGAGCCTTACTGAGCACATTTCTGGGGGTGATCCCTTATTTATATACTCTGCTCGGACACTCTCATAATAAGGTACCTCCTACATATACAGGTTCTACCTATCAACCTTAAAGTGGGTCTTGAACCTTAAAGTGCTACAACCAGTTTAAACACATGCATGGATAATGACAGTGTTAACACATCATAAACAGGGCAATTCAGTACAAAACATTACATTAGTGTACTGTTACCCTTTCAATTATATGGAGGGGCCCAAAGGTGTACTTTGGGACACTACACAAGCACAGGGCCCACTCTGCCAGTGGCCTGCCTCTCTACGCCCGCCTCCCCCTCCACACCCACATAGCTGTGCTCAAAAATGTACAATTATTTCACTGCTTAAACATCAGAAAACAGGGAAGCAGTGATATATCAACCATATGTTCCCAGGACTTTAATATTATAAACACATAGCTGTTAGTATAAATCTTTGTAAATAAAAATTCAAATATTTTTTTAAAGAAGATTCTGAGTGCTGGAATACCTTCGTTTCATTGTGCATCATCCAGTCAACCGGCAGGACTGCCTTTCCGTGCACCGAGAGCTAAGGAGGAATAGGACCTCGTCTATATTGAGGATGCAGCTTATGTGAGTGAGCGGTGGCTTTCTTTCTATTGTTTCATAAATCTTGTAAACCTGTATAGAAATATTTACTTCCGTTAAGATTTATTCTCTATGCATACAGTTATAAAGATAAATATATAGAAGCAACATGTTTTTCTGTTACTAAGTAGTAGAATAAATTAGAGAACAATACACAATTTCCCAAATGTCAAGGCCATTGTGTAGTCCTATGTAAAAATATCATAACATGAGTAAATAGCAGTATTTAAGCATATTTCTTAAATTGTTTATATTCTAAAGCACAGAATAAAAATGTAAATGAGATAATTGTAAAAGAGCACTGATCAATATTACAGAACACTTTCAGATACCTGCAAGTTATTGGTGACACCTGGTGCTAATTTCCTTAATTATCTGATAAACCGTATTTAACTGGCAGCCTAACTTTCAGTTAGTTACAAAAATGACTGAAACCCTCTGGCAGCAGGTTGTCCAGATGAAGGCCAAAAGGTGACCCACATAGCCATAGCAAAAGAAGTTGGTTGTTCCAAGTCTATGATTTCTAGAATGTTGCATCACAATATCACTAACTCATTCAAGTCCCCCAAGAAGGCTGGATAATGTGGAGAATCTTCATGGGTATTCCTTTCAATACCGCAGCTGGAATTGCTCACCAGTTCAGCACTGAGAAGGGTAAGGATTTGTTCCTTAGGAACTCTTATACAGTGTCTGGGCGTTTAAGAGCATTTTGATTGAAAATGGGGGACAATGCCCCATTTTGGAGGGTGTCATCCATATCCCATGTGAGCTCCTGGGACTTTGGCAATTACTCTAGCATCCCGAGAGCACTACTGAGACTCACTACTGGAGTTCCTGATATCTTCTGAAGCTGACATCACAGGCTCGTGTATGCGTATTGGCTCCTGTTCTACCGCAAACTTAAGGGATGAGCATTGTAGGGGCTATGGTGCCCCCCCCCCCCCCACACACACACACAAAGCACATGCCGTTGATCTACAAAATTCTTTAAGGACAAAGTTGGCCAGAAGAAGATCCAATATCACAGTGCCCTGGAGAATCTTCCACTGGAAATACTTGGGTAAGTAGATTGCTTTTGGTAGATTTCTTTTGAGGTTTCTGATCTATGAATGTTAAGTGTTATGTCATGTATAAGCATTAGAGATGAGCGAACACTAAAATGCTCGGGTACTCGTTATTCGAGACGAACTTTTCCCGATGCTCGAGTGCTCGTCTCGAATAACGAACCCCATTGAAGTCAATGGGAGACTCGAGCATTTTTCAAGGGGACCAAGGCTCTGCACAGGGAAGCTTGGCCAAACACCTGGGAACCTCAGAAAAGGATGGAAACACCACGGAAATGGACAGGAAACAGCAGGGGCAGCATGCATGGATGCCTCTGAGGCTGCCTAATCGCACCATTATGCCAAAATTATGGGCAACAGCATGGCCATGACAGAGTGACAGAATGAAGCTAGATAGCATCTAAAACATCCAATAATTGACCCTGACACTATAGGGGACGGCATGCAGAGGCAGCGGCAGCAGGCTAGAGAGTGTCATGGCGACATACCCTAAATGGACTCAGGCTTCAAACCAATGGGTGGCAGAGAGGAACCAAAGGAGGTGAGCAAGAAGCGCTCAAATAATATCGGTACATGATAAAAGTTTGCCAGTATATTTTGTGGATTACACAGCAGGGTGGCGACAAAGTTAACATGGAAGCCATGAAAACAACCCAAAATTCTGCCTGACACAGCTCGTTTGATAAGGGGACCATGTATGGAGGCAGTGAACTAGTAGTAGATTAAAGGTGCTGCAGTTAAAACTATGTTAGTTGGATCTTGGCATGGAGCTGGCGCTCCGCTGCCAGGCGAGCTTTCGCCAATCCAAGCCCCTGTCTATAGGCTACTCCCCAAACAGCACTTCTAAGAACCTTTTGTATAAGATCAAGTGTAGTAGCGTTCTTATAAGTTTAGGATATGGCGGGTGAGGGGAATGTAAACAGATGCGCAAGAAGCGCTGAAATAATATCCCTAAATGGTAAAAGTTTGCAAGTATATTTTGTGGATTACACAGCAGGGTGGCGACAAAGTTAACAACTTTGATGTGGAATGCCCTGTAATAGCTCTTGGGCGGTGTGCCTTTTATCGCCTAGGCTCAGCAGTTTCAGCACCGCCTGCTGTCGCTTAGCGACGGCACTGCTGCTGTGCCTAGAGCTACCGACTGATGGCGCCATGCCCACGGATGGTAATTCGGAGGAGGAGGAGGTGGAGGAGGGGTGGGAGGAGGTATAGTAGGCCTTTGAGACCTGGACCGAGGTAGGCCCCGCAATTCTCTGCGTCGGCAGTATATGACCAGCCCCAGGGTCAGACTCGGTCCCAGCCTGCACCAAGTTAAGTGTAGTAGCGTTCTTATAAGTTTGGGATATGGCGGGTGAGGGGAATGTAAACAGATGCGCAAGAAGCGCATGATGCGCATGGAGCTGGCGTTCCGCTGCCAGGCGAGCTTTCGCCAATCCAAGCCCCTGTCTCTAGGCTACTCCCCAAACAGCACTTCTAAGAACCTTTTGTATAAGATCAAGTGTAGTAGCGTTCTTATAAGTTTAGGATATGCCGGGTGAGGGGAATGTAAACAGATGCGCAAGAAGCGCTGAAATAATATCCCTAAATGGTAAAAGTTTGCCAGTATATTTTGTGGATAACACAGCAGGGTGGCGACAAAGTTAACAACTTTGATGTGGAATCCATGAAAACAACCCAAATTTCTGCCTGACACACCTCGTTTGATAAAGGGACGATGTATGGAGGCAGCTATATGGACGACTTTTGGAGGTAGCAATGGAGACAACGTGTGGAGGCTGCTATGGAGACAATTTAATTTGGATAGTGCCTGTATGTGGCAGTCCCAAACATTTTTCAAACCAGAGGAGCAGGTAGGTGGCCCTCCAGTAAAATGGGATAGATTGAGTGCCTGTATGTGGCAGTCCCAAAAATGTTTCAAACCAGAGGAGCAGGTAGGTGGCCCTCCAGTAAAATGGAATAGATTGAGTGCCTGTATGTGGCAGTCCCAAAAATTCTTCAAACCAGAGGAGCAGGTAGGTGGCCCTCCAGTAAAATGGAATAGATTGAGTGCCTGTATGTGGCAGTCCCAAAAATTGTTCAAACCAGAGGAGCAGGTAGGTGGCCCTGCAGTAAAATGGAATAGATTGAGTGCCTGTATGTGGCAGTCCCAAAAATTGTTCAAACCAGAGGAGCAGGTAGGTGGCCCTCCAGTAAAATGGAATAGATTGAGTGCCTGTATGTGGCAGTCCCAAAAATTTTTTAAAACAGAGGACCGGGTAGGTGGCCCTCCAGAAAAATGGAATAGATTGAGTGCCTGTATGTGGCACTCACAAAAATTGTTTCAAACAGAGGACCGGGTAGGTGGCCCTCCAGAAAAATTAAATGCATGAAGTACTATAGCAAGAGCCAGTGGGCCCTGTCAAAAAATAGCCATTTTCCTCTGCTTTACTGTACAAAGAGGAGGAGAAGGAGGAAAATGAGGAGGAGGAGGAGGAGTGGATCAATTATTCAGGTTGAGCTTCCTTCACCTGGTGGAGATTGGAAATTCTGAGAAATCCATCCTTTATTCATTTTAATAAGCGTCAGCCTGTCAGCGCTGTCAGTCGACAGGCGTGTACGCTTATCGGTGATGATGCCACCAGCTGCACTGAAAACCCGCTCGGACAAGACGCTAGCGGCAGGGCAGGCAAGAACCTCCAAGGCGTACAGCGCCAGTTCGTGCCACATGTCCAGCTTTGAAACCCAGTAGTTGTAGGGAGCTGTGTGATCATTTAGGACGATGGTATGGTCAGCTACGTACTCCCTCACCATCTTTCTGTAAAGATCAGCCCTACTCTGCCGAGACTGGGGACAGGTGACAGTGTCTTGCTGGGGTGACATAAAGCTGGCAAAAGCCTTGTAAAGCGTACCCTTGCCAGTGCTGGACAAGCTGCCTGCTCGCCTACTCTCCCTCGCTACTTGTCCCGCAGAACTACGCACTCTGCCGCTAGCGCTGTCAGAAGGGAAATACTGTTTCAGCTTGTGCACCAGGGCCTGCTGGTATTCATGCATTCTCACACTCCTTTCCTCTCCAGGGATGAGAGTGGGAAGATTTTGCTTGTACCGTGGGTCCAGGAGAGTGAACACCCAGTAATCGGTGCTGGAATAAATTCTTTGAACGCGAGGGTCACGGGATAGGCAGCCTAGCATGAAATCTGCCATATGCGCCAGAGTACCAACGCGTAAGAATTCACTCCCCTCACTGGCCTGACTGTCCATTTCCTCCTCCTCCAACTCCTCCAACTCCTCTTCTTCTGCCCATACACGCTGAACAGTGAAGGACTCAACAATGGTCCCCTCTTGTGTCTCGCCAACATTCTCCTCCTCTTCCTCCTCATCCTCCTCCACCTCCACCTCCTCCGATATGCGCTGAGAAACAGACCTCAGGGTGCTTTGGCTATCAACAAGGGAATATTCTTCCCCCGTCTCTTGTGACGAGCGCAAAGCTTCCGACTTCATGCTGACCAGAGAGTTTTTCAACAGGCCAAGCAGCGGGATGGTGAGGCTGATGATGGCGGCATCGCCACTGACCATCTGTGTTGACTCCTCAAAGTTACTCAGCACCTGACAGATATCAGACATCCACGTCCACTCCTCATTGTAGACTTGAGGAAGCTGACTGACCTGACTACCAGTTCTGGTGGAAGTTGACATCTGGCAGTCTACAATCGCTCTGCGCTGCTGGTAAACTCTGGATAACATGGTCAGTGTTGAATTCCACCTCGTGGGCACGTCGCACAACAGTCGGTGAGCGGGCAGTTGGAGGCGGCGCTGCGCTGCCCTGAGAGTGGCAGCATCTGGGCTGGACTTCCTGAAATGCGCACAGATGCGGCGCACCTTCGTGAGCAAATCAGACAGATTGGGGTATGTCTTGAGGAAACGCTGCACTATCAGATTTAACACATGGGCCAGGCATGGCACATGTGTCAGTCTGCCGAGTTGCAGAGCCGCCACCAGGTTACGGCCGTTGTCACACACAACCATTCCCGGCTTGAGGTTCAGCGGTGCCAGCCACAGATCAGTCTGCGCCGTGATGCCCTGTAATAGCTCTTGGGCGGTGTGCCTTTTGTCGCCTAGGCTCAGCAGTTTGAGCACCGCCTGCTGTCGCTTAGCGACGGCACTGCTGCTGTGCCTAGAGCTACCGACTGATGGCGCCGTGCCCACGGATGGTAGTTCGGAGGAGGAGGTGGAGGAGGGGTGGGAGGAGGAGGAGGCATAGTAGGCCTGAAACACCTGGACCGAGGTAGGCCCCGCAATCCTCGGCGTCGGCAGTATATGAGCAGCCCCAGGGTCAGTCTCGGTCCCAGCCTCCACCAAGTTAACCCAATGTGCCGTCAGCGATATATAGTGGCCCTGCCCGGCAGCACTCGTCCACGTGTCCGTGGTCAGGTGGACCTTGTCAGAAACGGCGTTGGTCAGGGCACGGATGATGTTGTCTGACACGTGCTGGTGCAGGGCTGGGACGGCACATCGGGAAAAGTAGTGGCGGCTGGGGACCGAATACCGAGGGGCGGCCGCCGCCATGAGGTTGCGAAAGGCCTCGGTCTCTACTAGCCTATAGGGCAGCATCTCCAGGCTAAGCAATCTGGAGATGTGCACATTAAGGGCTTGGGCGTGCGGGTGGGTTGCACTATATTTGCGTTTCCGCTCCAGCGTCTGGGGTATGGAGAGCTGAACGCTGGTGGATGCTGTGGAGGATCGTGGAGGCGACGATGGGGTTTTTGTGCCAGGGTCCTGGGCAGGGGGCTGACTAGCAGCTGACACAGGGGAAGGAGCAGTGGTGTGCACGGCCGGAGGTGAACGGGCTTGTTGCCACTGAGTGGGGTGCTTAGCATTCATATGCCTGCGCATACTGGTGGTAGTTAAGCTAGTAGTGGTGGAACCCCTGCTGAGCCTGGTTTGGCAAATGTTGCACACCACAGTCCGTCGGTCATCCGGTGTTTCCTTAAAGAACCTCCACACTTCTGAAGATCTAGCCCTCGCCGCAAGAGCCCTCACCACGGGAGCTTCACTAGTTGACAGTGGCGCTGATGCACCAGCTCTGGCCCTGCCTCTCCGTCTGGCCCCACCACTGCCTCTTCCAACCTGTTCAGGTCGAGGACTCTCCTCCGTCTCAGAAGCACTGTGTTCACCCGGCCTCTCAACCCAGCTTGGGTCTGTCACCTCATCATCCTCCGATCCCTCAGTCTGCTCCCCCCTCGGACTTCCTGCCCTGACAACAACTTCCCCACTGTCTGACAACCGTGTCTCCTCATCGTCGGACACCTCTTTACACACTTCCACTACGTCAAGAAGGTCATCATCACCCACAGACTGTGACTGGTGGAAAACCTGGGCATCGGAAAATTGCTCAGCAGCAACCGGACAAGTGGTTTGTGACTGTGGGAAGGGTCCAGAAAACAGTTCCTCAGAGTATGCCGGTTCAAATGCCAAATTTTCCTGGGAGGGGGCAGACTGGGGGGGAGGAGGCTGAGGTGCAGGAGCTGGAGGAGTGGGGATTTCGGTGACATGGGTGGACTGCGTGGAAGACTGACTGGTGGTGGACAAATTGCTCGAAGCATTGTCAGCAATCCACGACATCACCTGTTCGCACTGTTCTGGCCTCAACAGTGCTCTACCACGAGTCCCAGTAACTTCAGACATGAACCTAGGGAGTGTAGCTCTGCGGCGTTCCCCTGCTCCCTCATCAGCAGGTGGTGTCTCACCCCGCCCAGGACCACGGCCTCTGACCCCTGCAGTAGTTGGACGCCCACGTCCCCGCCCTCGTCCTCTACCCCTAGCCCTCGGGTTAAACATTTTTAAAATGAGAGTTATAACTTTTTTTTTTTTTTTACTTCTTTTTGTTTTTTTTTGTGTTTTTTTGTGTTTTTTGTTTTTTTTTGTGTTTTTTGTTTTTTTTTGAGTTTTTAAAACCAAACAATCCTATCCTATTGCTATGGCTATTTTCTAGCCAAGTATCAAAGGAAGCACACTACTATGCCAGATGAGATGACACTGAGTTAGTGCCTAATAGAAATCCAACCCCTACTGAATTTTGCCACTTCGGCCTTTGCTATGGATATGTGCGCCACTAAGCGCAGAACACAGCGGTCGCAAGTCTCACTACAAATTGCTCAGAATTGGCAAGTACATGCACTGCAGAAACTACAGCCACCAGCAGATCAACCAGAAATCAAATATATAGAACGCTACTGTAGGCTTCAAGAAGCTGTTTGTATTCTCCTATGGCTATTTTCTAGCCAAGTATCAAAGGAAGCACACTACTATGCCAGATGAGATGACACTGAGTTATTGCCTAATAGAAATCCAACCCCTACTGAATTTTGCCACTTCGGCCTTTGCTATGGATATGTGCGCCACTAAGCGCAGAACACAGCGGTCGCAAGTCTCACTACAAATTGCTCAGAATTGGCAAGTACATGCACTGCAGAAACTACAGCCACCAGCAGATCAACCAGAAATCAAATATATAGAACGCTACTGTAGGCTTCAAGAAGCTGTTTGTATTCTCCTATGGCTATTTTCTAGCCAAGTATCAAAGGAAGCACACTACTATGCCAGATGAGATGACACTGAGTTATTGCCTAATAGAAATCCAACCCCTACTGAATTTTGCCACTTCGGCCTTTGCTATGGATATGTGCGCCACTAAGCGCAGAACACAGCGGTCGCAAGTCTCACTACAAATTGCTCAGAATTGGCAAGTACATGCACTGCAGAAACTACAGCCACCAGCAGATCAACCAGAAATCAAATATATAGAACGCTACTGTAGGCTTCAAGAAGCTGTTTGTATTCTCCTATGGCTATTTTCTAGCCAAGTATCAAAGGAAGCACACTACTATGCCAGATGAGATGACACTGAGTTATTGCCTAATAGAAATCCAACCCCTACTGAATTTTGCCACTTCGGCCTTTGCTATGGATATGTGCGCCACTAAGCGCAGAACACAGCGGTCGCAAGTCTCACTACAAATTGCTCAGAATTGGCAAGTACATGCACTGCAGAAACTACAGCCACCAGCAGATCAACCAGAAATCAAATATATAGAACGCTACTGTAGGCTTCAAGAAGCTGTTTGTATTCTCCTATGGCTATTTTCTAGCCAAGTATCAAAGGAAGCACACTACTATGCCAGATGAGATGACACTGAGTTATTGCCTAATAGAAATCCAACCCCTACTGAATTTTGCCACTTCGGCCTTTGCTATGGATATGTGCGCCACTAAGCGCAGAACACAGCGGTCGCAAGTCTCACTACAAATTGCTCAGAATTGGCAAGTACATGCACTGCAGAAACTACAGCCACCAGCAGATCAACCAGAAATCAAATATATAGAACGCTACTGTAGGCTTCAAGAAGCTGTTTGTATTCTCCTATGGCTATTTTCTAGCCAAGTATCAAAGGAAGCACACTACTATGCCAGATGAGATGACACTGAGTTATTGCCTAATAGAAATCCAACCCCTACTGAATTTTGCCACTTCGGCCTTTGCTATGGATATGTGCGCCACTAAGCGCAGAACACAGCGGTCGCAAGTCTCACTACAAATTGCTCAGAATTGGCAAGTACATGCACTGCAGAAACTACAGCCACCAGCAGATCAACCAGAAATCAAATATATAGAACGCTACTGTAGGCTTCAAGAAGCTGTTTGTATTCTCCTATGGCTATTTTCTAGCCAAGTATCAAAGGAAGCACACTACTATGCCAGATGAGATGACACTGAGTTATTGCCTAATAGAAATCCAACCCCTACTGAATTTTGCCACTTCGGCCTTTGCTATGGATATGTGCGCCACTAAGCGCAGAACACAGCGGTCGCAAGTCTCACTACAAATTGCTCAGAATTGGCAAGTACATGCACTGCAGAAACTACAGCCACCAGCAGATCAACCAGAAATCAAATATATAGAACGCTACTGTAGGCTTCAAGAAGCTGTTTGTATTCTCCTATGGCTATTTTCTAGCCAAGTATCAAAGGAAGCACACTACTATGCCAGATGAGATGACACTGAGTTATTGCCTAATAGAAATCCAACCCCTACTGAATTTTCCCACTTCGGTCTTTGCTATGGATATGTGTGCCACTAAGAGCTAAACACAACGGTAGCAAGTCCCCCTGCTAATTCCTCACAAAATGGTAAAAGATGCAAATTAAAATAAAAAAAGTAGAACGTTATTGTAGCCCTAAGAAGGGCTGTTGGGTTCTTTGAGAATCACTCCTGCCTAACAGTAAGCTAATAGAACACCCTAACGCTTTCCCTGACCAGCAGCAGCTCTCTCCCTAGCGGCATCCAGAGACAGAATGATCCGAGCAGCGCGGCCAGCGGCTAGTCTATCCCAGGGTCACCTGATCTGGCCAGCCAACCACTGCTATCGACGTGTAAGGGTACCACGTCATGCTGGGTGGAGTGCAGAGTCTCCTGGCTTGTGATTGGCTCTGTTTCTGGCCGCCAAAAAGCAAAACGGCGGGAGCTGCCATTTTCTCGAGCGGGCGAAGTATTCGTCCGAGTAACGAGCAGTTTCGAGTACCCTAATGCTCGACCGAGCATCAAGCTCGGACGAGCATGTTCGCTCATCTCTAATAAGCATACAACACATACTATGACCACAAAAGAGCAGACATCATATTGTACAATGAAAGTATACACAGGATTATAGGAACACCATATGCAGTATTTTGATCTACTTTACTCTGCCCTTTGGCCACATTAGTAGGTGATGTATATACCTGAATATAATCTTCCTTCCCCTAGAGCTTATTAGCCATTCAGAACTGATACAGGTGATGGCTCTATATCTAACAGCAATGGAAATATACAAGAGGAAAAACCCACTGAACTCTATTATGCCAACCCCCTCTCGGCAAGGGCAGCACAAGCAATAGACACTTTCTTCTGCTCTGTGTCTCTGGAGGTTTTGTACTTTGACCTTTTGAGGATGTTGCTAGAATAATTTGGCACATATGGTTTTCTATTTCACATAATGAGACAGTAGATGTAGAATCCAAGGTCAATTCATTTTTCAGAAAAGTTTAACAGACAGTAAAGTATAGAAGGCTTCTAATGCAATGATCAAATACAAGGTCAGGGAAAGTATCTACAAATGCCACAATTCATAAAAGTTTGAATTAGATTTTTTGAGAAGGTGATCTCATAATACCTAGGTTTTCACAATAATCCTTTTGCGATTGTTAATTTGTGGCCTATCCAAACTTTTAATGAAGTTATATTTTCTTATATGCAATTTTTTCGTCTTATGCAATGACATAGTTTTTTTATGTTCCCAGTTCCAATAATATATGTTAAAAGTTTATAATATTAGGAGTAACTCTATGATATGATGCTATGATGCTATAAAAACATGTTATACGGTGTGCAATGCCACAAACAGCCAATCAACAAGATTAGAACTGTTTTAGGAACAGTAAAACAAACAAGTCCAGTCTGCATTGAGTCACAGGGTCATTGAAGTCTCTGCTGTCATCATCATCCACTTAAAAAAGCAGATTGGGAATTACCGTATATACTTGTGTATAAGCCGAGTTTTTCAGCACAAAAAATGTGCTGAAAAACGTCCCCTCGGCTTATACACGAGTCAATACTTGTAAAAAAATAATTAAAAATGGACTAAAAAAAAATAAACTATTTACTCACCCTATGGTGGCCCTGATGCGCAGCGCTGCTCCCCCGATGTCATTGCGGCTCCTCTTCTGGCTTCCCGGCTCCTCTTCTTGCTTCCGCGCCGTCTTCTGTCTTCTTTAACATTGCGTTGGGCGCCGTCATTGTTCTTCTCCCGTGCGGCGCCTAGTATGACGTCAGCAGCGGCGCGTCATATTAGGCGCCGCACGGGAGAGAACAGTTGTATATTATAGGGGGCTGGCTGGCTATATACTTGGCTGGGTCTGTGACCAATGCATTTCCCACCCTCGGCTTATACTCGAGTCAATAGGTTTTCCCAGTTTTTGGTGGTAAAATTAGGGGTCTCGGCTTATACTCGGGTCGGCTTATACTCGAGTATATACGGTAGTATTAAAAAGGCTATGGGAATCTGTCATCAGATGAAAATGCGTGTCCTGATGACAGGTCCGCTTTAACCTCTTGAGTATACAAGCAGTCCCCGGGTTACGTACAAGATAGGGTCTGGAGGTTTGTTCTTAAGTTGAATTTGTATGTAAGTCGAAACTGTATATTTTATAATTGTAGTTCCAGACAAAAAAAAAAATTTTGCCCCACTGACAATTGGAGTTTAAACATTTTTTGCTGTAATGGGACCAAGGATTATCAATAAAGATGCATTACAGACACCTTATAGCTGATTATTGCAATCTGGGAGTATAGTAAAGCATTCAGAAAGCTTCACCAGAGGTCAGAGATGTCTGTCTGTAACTATGAGTTGTCTGTAAGTCGGGTGTCCTTAAGTAGGGGACCGCCTGTACAGTAAATCTGCACTAGGAGCTGCTTACGAAATTTTTTAAAATACATTTTACTACTATTGAATTCAATATCCCTGATAAATAGAGAATGGAACATGAAGCAAACAGATCTGTTCTCTGTCTAGTGGCTGAACCACGACCTCTTAGGTGCCATTCGTACAAATGGAGCCCAATGTGCACAGCAAACTTAGAGACAACATGGCTTCTAGAAAATAAAAATAACATATGATATAGTGAACAGGGTTACTGCTCATGTGCACATACTCTCGACTTACTGATATCTGCTGGTTTGATAAAGGACATCTACCACCAGGATGAAAGACTGTATGCAAATGAGCATGAGAGACTTCAGGTTACATGAACACCTATAAAGCCTGGAGGCCCTTAGGCTCATTGCATACAGGCCTTTATCCTGGTGGTAGATGCCCTTTATATATTAAGGTACAAAAGAGGTATTCTGTATCACCATTTTTGGAATGATTTTAATAAGAAATAACTATAGATTCTGCTAAATCCTATGCCTTCAGCAATGTGCACAATTAAGTTCCATTCAAAAGCCATTTAGTGCCACAATGATCATGATGAAAATTAATATCACATTTTCCTTTGAATTTCTCTTTCTGAACATTGTCACTTAGGTGTCTAATTAGCATAGGCCCAAATGTGATAATAGAGACTAGAAACCAATAAAGCATAAAAATTACCATCACCATTAATCACTGACAACATAGACATCTCAGTGAGAAATCTCAGTAGTGCATGTAGCACTGCTTGTCTCTTTATCCTATCTGCTTTCATCTAATCATAACAAGTAAAAATAGAAAAAATTATAGGGAAAACTTACATTTATCTTAATTGACTTTTTCCAGATTGTGAGGACAAGAGAGCTTAAAAGCCATTGCAACATCAGAGTCCAGGATATAGTGTTATTTAACCCCTTAACGCTGAAGCCACTTTTCACCTTCCTGACACATTTTTTCAAATCTGCCCTGTGTCACTATAAATGGTTATAACTTTGAAACGCTTTAACATATCCAAGTGATTTTAAAATTGTTTTCACGTGACACATTGTACTTCATGTTAGTTGAAAAATTTTGGTGGTATGTTTTGCATTTATTTATGAGAAAATCAGATATTTGGTGAAAATTTGGAAAAATTCTCGATTTTCGAACTTCAAAATGTTCTACTTTTTCCACACATAGTCATAACAACAAAAAAACTTAATAGCTAACATTAACCGAATGTCTACTTTATGTGGACATGGTTTTTTATACATACTCTTATTTTTGTAGGATGTTATGGGCCTTTGAACGTTAGGTGCGATTTTTCACATTTTCATAAAAAACGCAAAATCCTGCTATTGAGGGACCTGCTCAGGTTTCAAATCACTTTGAGAGACCTAAATAAAAGTAAACCCCATAAATTACCCCATTATAGAAACTACACCCCTCAAAGCATGTAAAACAACTTTTATGAAGTTTGTTAACCCTTTAATTATTTTACAGGGGTTAAAACAAAATCGGATACAATTTTGAAAGTACATTTTTTTTGGCTAAATTAAGGTGTTTTTCAAAAAATGTACAAATTCTCAGTGGATAAAATACCAAAACGCTCTACAAAATTTGATGCCCAATCCCTTCCACGTATAACAATACCCCATTTGTGTTGGTAACCTGCTGTATGGGCACACGCCAGGGCATCGAAGGGAAGCTGTGCCATTCAGAGCAGATTATGCATTGTCACTTTTTATTGGCTATACAATCTTTATTTTTTTGGCAATTTGGACATATAAGGGCTTATTTTTTGTGACATGAGATGCACTTTACAAATACTTCATTTTAGTGGGTCATTAGCTTATTGATGAGATTTTATTAACTCTTGAATGTATGGGTGAAAAGGAAATTGTCAATTTTGGTTTCCTTTCTTTTTGTACTTTTTGGGGGTCGTACACCGTACACTAAAAATACTACATAATCTTTATTCTACAGATCACTACAATTACGGTGATACCTCATTTATATAGTTTTTCATTTATTTTTACAATTTTACTGGAAAAAAACTAATATAGAGGAAATCTCATTTGTTTTTGCATTGCCATCTTTTCGGAGCCGTAACTTTAATATTTTTTGTTCACAAAGCTAGTTTAGGGCTTATTTTTTACGTGTTGAGTTTTCCTTTCAATTGATACCATTTTGGCGCACATAATTTTTTTTGATCACTTTTTAGAACATTTTTGTTAAGAGATTTTATGAAAAATGTACATTTTTGGCGAGTTTTTCGGGTATTTTTACAGCGTTCACCGAGCGGGTCCAATAATGTTTCTGAGTTATTGTTCGGATTGTTACGGACGCTACAATACCAAATATGTGGGGTTTTTTGGCGATTTTGTGTTTTTTTCACTTTATTGCATGTGTATAGAGAATGTTTGTGTTTAGGGGACTTTAACTTTATTTAATTAATTCTTTTTATTAAAAAATGTTTTTATTAATTGTTTTTAACTATTTTTTATCACTTTTACAGGTAAGCTTGAACAAGCGATCCACTGATCCACTGATCGCTTGTTCAAGCTATTCTTCACCTTACACAGTGTAATACACTGTGTAATGTAACACACTGAGCATGCTGCGCATGCTCAGTGTGTTACAGCCGGGTCCTGACAGAAAGCAGGACCCGGCTCACCGAGGAGGATCGCGCAGCCCCGGGCACTGGCAGTCCCGGGGCTGCGATCGGAACCACGGACCCCCCAGTAAGCGCCGCGCGGGGGGGTCCGATTCTTATGAAATGCCCCTAACACGCCGCAGCCATGCGCGACAGGAGGCGTTCAGGAGCCAGGGCCAGAAGTTTGACGTAATAGTACAGAATTTTGCGGGAACGCACCTCCCGCCATGCAGTACTATTACGTCAATGTCGGGAAGGGGTTAAACAGTTTCAGTCTGTAGGTCAGAAATCTTGGTCAAGCAACCAGCTTTATCTTGTGCTTGAAAAAGGTGTTTCTTCAGCGAAAGGTTGCAAAAGAATAAATCATTGATTTGGAATATACTTTGGAATGCTGCCTCTTCATTGGACTAGTCTGTGACCCAAGCCAAGGGATCTACAACTTTGCCATACAAGGATGTGCTGCTTTGGATTTTCTTTAAAGGACATCTACCAGCAGGATGGAAGTAAACCAAGCACACTGACATTCTGGTGTGGGCTCCCCCTTACAGGATCCCCTCTCCTATAAGCTTCCTATACCATTGTATTTCAATGGACGCATGGGCCGAGCCCTCTACATAGCCGGTAAGTCTTTGCTGCATATTGCAGCAAAGGCTTACCGGTAACACCCGCGATCGGTGCTAGCACGTTACAGGAAGCGGCGATCCATCACCATGGTAGCCTCGGGTGTTCCGAATACCCGAGGCTACTTCGTTTTAACCCATGCATTACAATGTGCTAATTGCACATTGTAATGCATGGGGAGTAAAATCCACATATACTGCCATACAGTAGTATGGCAGTATATGATAGGATGAATCAGACTACCTAGGGTTAGAGTACCCTAGGGAGTCTGAAAAATAGTAAAAGTAAAAATAAAAAAAAGTTTAAAAAAAAAATTATAATAAAAAAACCTAAAAATTCAAATCACGCCCCTTTCCCTAGAACTGATATAAAAATAAATAAACAATAAAAATCATAAACACATTAGGTATCGCCGCGTCTGAAAATGCCTGATCTATCAAAATATAATAAAGTTTTTTCACTGCTTTTAACCCCGTAACGGAAAATAGCGTCCAAAGTCGAAAATGGCATTTTTTTGCCATTTTGAAAAATATAAAAAAATTCATAAAAAGTGATCAAAAGGTCGCACAGTCCCAAACATTATATTAATGAAAACGCCATCAAAATTCGCAAAAAATGACACCACCCACAGCTCCGTACACCAAAGTATGAAAAAGTTATTGGCACCAGAAGATGGCAAAATAAAAAAAAAATATTTTGTACAGGAGGTTTTAATTTTTTTAAATGTATGAAAACATTATAAAACCTATACAAATTTGGTATCCACGTGATCGTACCAACCCAAAGAATAAAGTAGACATGTCATTTGGGACGCAGAGTGAAAGCTGTAAAATCTAAGCCCACAAGAAAACGTCGCAAATGTGTTTTTTCACCATTTTCACTGCATTTGGAATTTTTTTCCCGCTTCCCGGTACATGCCATGGAATATTAAATACTGTCACTATGAAGTGCAATTTGTTACGCAGAAAATAAGCCATAACACAGCTCTTTATGTGGAAAAATAAAAAAGTTATAGATTTTTGAAGTTGGTGAGTGAAAAATGGAAGTGAAAAAACTAAAAAAGGCCAAGTCGTTAAGGGGTTAAACAAGTATGACATCACACACTGCGCCATCTGCGCCAGGACAATGACTTCAACAAAGAAGACAAGGTTGCAGCGCATCAGGAATATCTGAAAAGGTGAGTACCATTTCTTTATTTTTGTGGGGCTGTGTATATATATGTATTACAGGGGAGAAGGCTGTATATATGGTGTATTACTGTGGGGAGGTTGTATATATAGATGTATTACTGGGGAGAGGCTGTATATGTATAGATGTTTTACTGGGGGGAGGTTGTATATATAGATGTATCACTAAGAGAAGGCTGTATATATAGATGTGTTATTGGGGGAGGCTGTATATAGATGTATTACTCGGAGGAAGGCTGTATATAGATGTATAACTGGCGAGGTGTATTTATAGATGTATTACTGGGGGGAGGCCGTGTATATAGATGTATTACAGGGGGAGGAAAGTATTCAGATCCCTTTACATTTTTCTCTGTTTCATTGCAGCCAATTGATAAGATCAAAAAGTTCTTTTTTTGCTCATTAGCGTACACTCTGCACCCCATCTTGAGAGACAAAAACAGAAATGTAGATATTTTTGCTAATTTTGCTAAGTAAAAACCTGAAATATCACATGGTCAGTCCCTTTACTGTGACTCTTATATTTAACTCACATGATGTCCATTTCCTTTTGATCCTGTTTGAGATGGTTTTACTCCTTCATTGGTTGTGCTTAGAGATGAGCGAACATACTCGTCCGAGCTTGATGCTCGTTCGAGCATTAGCATACTCGAAACTGCTCGTTGCTCGGACGAATACTTCGCCCGCTCGAGAAAATGGCAGCTCCCGCCGTTTTGCTTTTTGGCGGCCAGAAACAGAGCCAATCACAAGCCAGGAGACTCTGCACTCCACCCAGCATGACGTGGTACCCTTACACGTCGATAGCAGTGGTTGGCTGGCCAGATCAGGTGACCCTGGGATAGACTAGCCGCTGCCCGCGCTGCTCGGATCATTCTGTGTCTGGATGCCGCTAGGGAGAGAGCTGCTGCTGGTCAGGGTTAGCGTTAGTGTGCAGGTAGATTACTGTTAGGCAGGAGTGATTCTCCAAGAACCCAACAGCCCTTCTTAGGGCTACAATAACGTTATACTTTTTTTTTTTTGTTTGCTTGTGGCTGGGCTTGCTGGCACTAGTAGTGCAGCTAGTACCATATTGTGAGGAATTTGCAGGGGGACTTGCTACCGTTGTGTTTAGCTCTTAGTGACACACATATCCACCTCAAACACCAAAGTGGGAAAATTTATTAGGGGTTTGATTTCAATTAGGCACAGTCTGCCATTTCCTTTTTATTTTACGTTTATTTTTTCATAACTCAGCGTCATCTCATCAGTGTGCTTTCATACTTGGCTAGAAAATAGCCAAAGGAGAATCCAAACGGCTTACTTACGCCTACAATAGCGTTATATATATTTTATTTCTGGTTGATTTGCTGGTGGCTGTCCTTGCTGCAGTGCATATACTAGCCAATTGTGAGGAATTTGGAGTGAGACTTGTGACCGCTGCGTTTAGCGCTTAGTGACGCACATATCCATCGCAAAGACCGAAGTGGGATAATTTATTAGGGGTTGGATTTCAATTAGGCACAGTCTGCCATTTCCTTTTTATTTTACGTTTATTTTTTCATAACTCAGCGTCATCTCATCAGTGTGCTTTCATACTTGGCTAGAAAATAGCCAAAGGAGAATCCAAACGGCTTACTTACGCCTACAATAGCGTTATATATATTTTATTTCTGGTTGATCTGCTGGTGGCTGTCCTTGCTGCAGTGCATATACTAGCCAATTGTGAGGAATTTGGAGTGAGACTTGCGACCGCTGTGTTTAGCGCTTAGTGACGCACATATCCATCGCAAAGACCGAAGTGGGATAATTTATTAGGGGTTGGATTTCAATTAGGCACAGTCTGCCATTTACTTTTTATTTTACGTTTATTTTTTCATAACTCAGCGTCATCTCATCTGGCATAGCAGTGTGCTTTCATAGTTGGCTAGAAAATAGCCATAGCAATAGGATAGCATCGTTTGGTTTTAAAAACTAAAAAACACAAAAAAAAAAAAAAACACAAAAAAAAGTAAAGAAAAAATTAAAGTTATAACTTTCATTTTCAAAATGTTTAACCCGAGGGCTAGGGGTAGAGGACGAGGGCGGGGACGTGGGCGTCCAACTACTGCAGGGGTCAGAGGCCGTGGTCCTGGGCGGGGTGAGACACCACCTGCTGATGAGGGAGCAGGGGAACGCCGCAGAGCTACACTCCCTAGGTTCATGTCTGAAGTTAATGGGACTCGTGGTAGAGCAATGTTGAGGCCAGAACAGTGCGAACAGGTGATGTCGTGGATTGCCGACAATGCTTCGAGCAATTTGTCCACCAGTCAGTCTTCCACGCAGTCCACCCATGTCACCGAAATCGGCACTCCTCCAGCTCCTGCACCTCAGCCTCCTCCCCCCCAGTCTGCCCCCTCCCAGCAAAATTTGCCATTTGAACCGGCATACTCTGAGGAACTGTTTTCTTCCCACAGTCACAAACCACTTGTCCGGTTGCTGATGAGCAATTTTCCGATGCCCAGGTTTTCCACCAGTCGCAGTCTGTGGGTGATGATGACCTTCTTGACGTAGTGGCAGAAGTGTGTAAAGAGGTGTCCGACGATGAGGAGACACGGTTGTCAGACAGTGGTGAAGTTGTTGTCAGGGCAGGAAGTCCGAGGGGGGAGCAGACTGAGGGATCGGAGGATGATGAGGTGACAGACCCAAGCTGGGTTGAGAGGCCGGGTGAACACAGTGCTTCTGAGACGGAGGAGAGTCCTATAGCAGAACAGGTTGGAAGAGGCAGTGGTGGGGCCAGACGGAGAGGCAGGGCCAGAGCAGGTGCATCAGCGCCAAATGTGTCACGTAGTGAAGCTCCTGTGGCGAGGGCTCCCGCGGCGAGGGCTAGATTTTCAGAAGTCTGGAGGTTCTTTAAGGAAACACCGGATGACCGACGGACTGTGGCGTGCAACCTTTGCCAAACCAGGATCAGCAGGGGTTCCACCACTACTAGCTTAACTACCACCAGTATGCGCAGGCATATGAATGCTAAACACCCGAATCAGTGGCACCAAGCCCGTTCACCTCCGGCCGTGCACACCACTGCTCCTTCCCCTGTGTCAGCTGATAGTCAGCCCCCTGCCCAGGACCCTGCCACAAAAACCCCATCGTTGCCTCCACGATCCTCCACAGCATCCACCAGCGTTCAGCTCTCCATACCCCAGACGCTGGAGCGGAAAAGAAAATATAGTGCAACCCACCCGCACGCCCAAGCCCTTAATGTCCACATCTCCAGATTGCTTAGCCTGGAGATGCTGCCCTATAGGCTAGTAGAGACCGAGGCCTTTCGCAACCTCATGGCGGCGGCCGCCCCTCGGTATTCGTCCCCAGCCGCCACTACTTTTCCCGATGTGCCGTCCCAGCCCTGCACCAGCACGTGTCAGAGAACATCATCCGTGCCCTGACCAACGCCGTTTCTGACAAGGTCCACCTGACCACGGACAGGTGGATGAGTGCTGCAGGGCAGGGCCACTATATATCGCTGACGGCACATTGGGTTAACTTGGTAGAGGCTGGGACCGAGTCTGACCCTGGGGCTGGTCATATACTGCCGACGCCGAGGATTGCGGGGCCTACCTCGGTCCAGGTCTCAAAGGCCTACTATGCCTCCTCCTCCTCCCACCCCTCCTCCACCTCCTCCTCCGAACTACCATCCGTGGGCATGGCGCCATCAGTCGCTAGCTCTAGGCACAGCAGCAGTGCCGTCGCTAAGCGACAGCAGGCGGTGCTCAAACTGCTGAGCCTATGCGATAAAAGGCACACCGCCCAAGAACTATTACAGGGCATCACGGCGCAGACTGATCTGTGGCTGGCACCGCTGAACCTGAAGCCAGGCATGGTTGTGTGTGACAACGGCCGTAACCTGGTGGCGGCTCTGCAACTCGGCAGACTGACACATGTGCCATGCCTGGCCCATGTGTTAAATCTGATAGTTCAGCGTTTCCTCAAGACATACCCCATTCTGTCAGATTTGCTCACGAAGGTGCGCCGCATCTGTGCGCATTTCAGGAAGTCCAGCACAGATGCTGCCACTCTCAGGGCAGCGCAGCGCCGCCTCCAACTGCCCGCTCACCGACTGTTGTGCGACGTGCCCACGAGGTGGAATTCAACATTAACCATGTTATCCAGAGTTTACCAGCAGCGCCGAGCGATTGTAGACTGCCAGATGTCAACTTCCACCAGAACTGGTAGTCAGGTCAGTCAGCTTCCTCAAGTCTACAATGAGGAGTGGACGTGGATGTCTGATATCTGTCAGGTGCTGAGTAACTTTGAGGAGTCAACACAGATGGTCAGTGGTGATGCCGCCATCATCAGCCTCACCATCCCGCTGCTTGGCCTGTTGAAAAACTCTCTGGTCAGCATGAAGTCGGAAGCTTTGCGCTCGTCACAAGAGACGGGGGAAGAAGATTCCCTTGTTGATAGCCAAAGCACCCTTAGGTCTGTTTCTCAGCACATATCGGAGGAGGTGGAGGAGGATGAGGAGGAAGAGGAGGAGAATGTTGGCGAGATAGAAGAGGGGACCATTGTTCAGTCCTTCACTGTTCAGCGTGTATGGGCAGAAGAAGAGGAGTTGGAGGAGTTGGAGGAGGAGGAAATGGACAGTCAGGCCAGTGAGGGGAGTGAATTCTTGCGCGTTGGGACTCTGGCGCATATGGCAGATTTCATGCTAGGCTGCCTATCCCGTGACCCTCGCGTTCAAAGAATTTATTCCAGCACCGATTACTGGGTATTCACTCTGCTGGACCCACGGTACAAGCAAAATCTTTCCACTCTCATCCCTGGAGAGGAAAGGAGTGTGAGAATGCATGAATACCAGCAGGCCCTGGCGCACAAGCTGAAACAGTATTTCCCTTCTGACAGCGCTAGCGGCAGAGTGCGTAGTTCTGCGGGACAAGTAGCGAGGGAGAGTAGGCGAGCAGGCAGCTTGTCCAGCACTGGCAAGGGTACGCTTTACAAGGCTTTTGCCAGCTTTATGTCAGCCCAGCAAGACACTGTCACCTGTCCCCAGTCTCGGCAGAGTAGGGCTGATCTTTACAGAAAGATGGTGAGGGAGTACGTAGCTGACCATACCATCGTCCTAAATGATCACACAGCTCCCTACAACTACTGGGTTTCAAAGCTGGACATGTGGCACGAACTGGCGCTGTACGCCTTGGAGGTTCTTGCCTGCCCTGCCGCTAGCGTCTTGTCCGAGCGGGTTTTCAGTGCAGCTGGTGGCATCATCACCGATAAGCGTACACGCCTGTCGACTGACAGCGCTGACAGGCTGACGCTTATTAAGATGAATAAAGCCTGGATTTCTCATAATTTCCAATCTCCACCAGGTGAAGGAAGCTCAACCTGAATAATTTATGCACTCCTCCTCCTCCTCATTTTCCTCCTTCTCCTCCTCTTTGTACACTAAAGCAGAGGAAACTGGCTATTTTTTGACAGGGCCCACTGGCTCTAGCTATAGTACTTTATGCATTTAATTTTTCTGGAGGGCCACCTACCCGGTCCTCTGTTTTAAACAATTTTTGGGAGTGCCACATACAGGCACTCAATCTATTCAATTTTTCTGGAGGGCCACCTACCTGCTCCTCTGGTTTGAAAACTTTTTTGGACTGCCACATACAGGCACTCAATCTATTCCATTTTTCTGGAGGGCCACCTACCTGCTCCTCTGGTTTGAAAACTTTTTTGGACTGCCACATACAGGCACTCAATCTATTTCATTTTTCTGGAGGGCCACCTACCTGCTCCTCTGGTTTGAAAACTTTTTTGGACTGCCACATACAGGCACTCAATCTATTCCATTTTTCTGGAGGGCCACCTACCTGCTCCTCTGGTTTGAAAACTTTTTTGGACTGCCACATACAGGCACTCAATCTATTTCATTTTTCTGGAGGGCCACCTACCTGCTCCTCTGGTTTGAAAACTTTTTTGGACTGCCACATACAGGCACTATCCAAATTAAATTGTCTCCATAGCAGCCTCCACACGTTGTCTTCATTGCTACCTCCAAAAGTCGTCCATATAGCTGCCTCCATACATCGTCCCCTTATCAAACGAGGTGTGTCAGGCACAAATTTGGGTTGTTTTCATGGATTCCACATCAAAGTTGTTAACTTTGTCGCCACCCTGCTGTGTAATCCACAAAATATACTGGCAAACTTTTATCATGTACCGATATTATTTGAGCGCTTCTTGCTCACCTCCTTTGGTTCCTCTCTGCCACCCATTGGTTTGAAGCCTGAGTCCATTTAGGGTATGTCGCCATGACACTCTCTAGCCTGCTGCCGCTGCCTCTGCATGCCGTCCCCTATAGTGTCAGGGTCAATTATTGGATGTTTTAGATGCTATCTAGCTTCATTCTGTCACTCTGTCATGGCCATGCTGTTGCCCATAATTTTGGCATAATGGTACGTTTAAGCAGCCTCAGAGGCATCCATGCATGCTGCCCCTGCTGTTTCCTGTCCATTTCCGTGGTGTTTCCATCCTTTTCTGAGGTTCCCAGGTGTTTGGCCAAGCTTCCCTGTGCAGAGCCTTGGTCCCCTTGAAAAATGCTCGAGTCTCCCATTGACTTCAATGGGGCTCGTTATTCGAGACGAGCACTCGAGCATCGGGAAAAGTTCGTCTCGAATAACGAGTACCCGAGCATTTTAGTGCTCGCTCATCTCTAGTTGTGCTTAATTAAACTGATTGGACTTGATTAGGAAAGGCCAACACCTCTCTATATAAGACCTCACAGCTCACAGTGCATATCAGAGCACATGAGAATCATGAGGTCTAAGGAACTGCTGAAGGAGAAGGAGGTCAGAGACAGAATTGTGGCAAGACAAAGATCTGGCCATGGTAACAAAATAATTTCTGCAGGTTATTCCTGGCGTTGAACCCTGTAACAGAAAATATTGGCCAAATGTCCAAAACAGCACTTTTTCACAACTTTTTTGGTGTAAGTAGGGGAAATTTCAGGCCTTGTGCACCAGTATCCCCCCCCCCCCCCAGTGTTCTATAGTATGTAGTACAAAACATGTAGTGTTTTATAAAGTAATTTTTAAACATTCTTGCTTGTGGACTTGCAAAAACAGAACTCAGTAAACTTTATCTGCCAACTTTTCCAACAAACTTTCTCTTTCCGACTAGAAAGGAAGATTTTATATCGATATATCTGCAACACCCCTGCCGATACAAGACAGAGGGGTTGTTGCGAATACGTCCCAATATGTAGCTCGCAACCTGTGTGGAGTCTGATCAACCCCACAGCAGGTCACTACACAACACGGGGAACACTGCAGCGGTAGATCCTGCCTGGTAAGGAAGGAGTTAATTGTTTAATGTGATGTCATTCCATCAGCCAATCACATCTG
This sequence comes from Engystomops pustulosus, assembly GCF_040894005.1. Lineage (NCBI taxonomy): Eukaryota > Metazoa > Chordata > Amphibia > Anura > Leptodactylidae > Engystomops > Engystomops pustulosus. Next base: position 154,060,256 of record NC_092415.1, read on the forward strand.
GTATAATATTCTATTGTAAGCTAGGATGTAATTGGAGGAGTAACCACCACCTGACCAGGAGCTGAGGAGAAGTGGCGGTTGGAGAGTGCCAACAGTGAGTTCAGCTAGTGTAGTGAGGTGAGACAGAGAGAGCAGTCAGTCAGGAGTCCAGTCTGACAAGAGTCAGTCAGAAAGACTAGTCAGTCAGACCGAGCTCTGAGGAGTTAGTGAGAGAAAAGGGGTATCATCCTACCTTCAAGGGTGATATCTGAAGTAACCCAGGACAAGCTGAAGCATTCTACTAGGACACAGCTATATCCCAGCCTGCCCTTGCATCCAGGCTGGTGATCAATCCCTGTGGTTCCCTCTTCAAGTGCATCCCCAGCTTGTTACTATTGTTAAGATTCGTTGGACACGTTATCTACTGTTCCTGTTGGTTCCAATAAAGAACTGTAAGTTGCTTTTAGACAACGTTTGCCTCCGTCTGATCCCTGCTACTACGGCTGTCACCATCACGGGCACCCTATCCACCACACAGGGACTCATACTCCAGACCCCAAAGGGTTGCCCCAGGGAGAACCACTATAACAGACTCTCCCTCATCATTTCTTGCCAACACCACATGCTGGAGACCTGCCAAGCTGCAGGACAACCCTCCGGTCCCCATACCAAGCACCGTGACACTAGCGTGCCTAGTCCGCAACCGCCAGCCACTCATAAACATAAACATAGAGATTGAGAGGTTTTCACAAACAGTCATCAATACTAATAATGAAAGAAAGAAAGAAAGAAAGAAAGAAAGAAAGAAAGAAAGAAATTTTATATAGATATATGCATACATCTATTTATTATGTTGTGTATCAAAAGCACTAGCCTGTGCAATCGTCTAATTGTATCCACAAGTATCTTATCAAGAAAAGGACAGTTATACATGACTACTGGATTAGAAGCCAGTGTATGTATCAGCAGCCTATGAAATAAGCCTTGCATTGTATAATGAGAAGCTGTGCTACTATCTGATACAACTTTTATGTGCATTAATGATTGATTTGTACTATATACACTGTATGCAGTGTCCTCTTACAGAACTGAACTTGCTACAGTAACAATAATTTAAATTCAGCTTGAGGCAAGATAGTGGGATTTTTCTATTTTTGTTTTTGCAATCCTACTTGCACCATTTAAAGGAAACCTACCATTTGTGATATACCTAATAACTGGATCTGATGGTCGGTTACTTTCTAAAGTCCCAGCCCCATATTTATTTTGTTTAAACTGTTAATAAAGCAGAACCTAGTAAAAAACGTATCTTTTATTTATACAAATTTTCCCTAGAGGCTACAGGGGCGTGCAGTAACCGCACACTGGAGCTGGAACTACGGCTACTACATGCGCCCAGTAGCTTCTCTGAATACATCCTGAAAACAGGACGGTAGGTGGGATCGAGCGAGGCGACTGGGGCGGGGAGTAGCTGCGCTGTGGAGCGCCCATATTTATTAGCTTCTACTTTATTAAAAGGATGAGGCTGTATAAATCAATCCTTAATAGGTAGATCCCAGATGGTAGGTTTCCTATAACATTCTTTGCAGTTCACTGGAAAGCTTAAAAAAATGGCAACCATCTGAATTGACAGAAAAAAAGCAGTTGCACATTTTTTTTGGCAAATTTGTTTTTCTGAAGACCATACATGTTTACTTTATTTTTTGGTTACACTTTTAGGTACCAATATCTTAAATCAAATTTACATGAAGGTGCCTCTGTGTATAAAGTATTAAGCATCATTTTGAAAATTGAAAAAGCAGTAGAGGGGTTAAACTGTGACCAATGCTTAGTAAAATTACTGGTGTATATTTTATAAATCTTGCCATTCATATTCATTTGGCCATCTTGTTGCAGTGAAATGTACAGAATGCTGTCCTCAGACACTTAACACCTTAAGTGATAATATACGGTATGTCAGGTCCCTTGAGAAATTGTTAATTTTTTCTGAAGCAGAAGTCTTTGGGGAGAAATAAAAGCAATACTTTGCTCTTACAAACAACCTGTAATAACAACTTGTTTTCTTTGCTGTGGCTGAACAACTTGCTACCTCTATAAGCTGCAACATACTGAGTGCAGAGATAAACCGTAGTGATGCAATGTTTATGAGCTCAATCAAAAGACAAAGTGGAACAGTCAAACAAAGCTACTCCATTTTTCTATGTAATAAATTTTTAAGGTGTTTCATCGTTTTATGTTTTTGTGTGGGTGCAGATAAATTCCAGTAAACTTCCTATTACTTCAATACATTCACTGTCAAATCATAGCAATACTTGTCAACAGCTTACAACAAAGCAATGGGCAGAAAACCTATAGAAATAAACCAAAAAGTTGCAAAAGCTGAAAAAAATGTATTACATAATATTATAAAATCTGAAAAATAATTATCAAATCACATTATATATATTAAATGTAACAGGGCAGACTGTGAGCTCTGAACTGAACCTACCAGACCTTCCCTACCTACTTGCTCAAAACCACCTTAGGAGGTGGGCAGTAACTGGGCGACAGTCCCTGCTTAACTCCAAAGCATAACAACAGAAGAGGACAAGAAAAACAAATGAGAAATGTCACCAGAGCACAATCAAAACATAGAGGACAATGAAGTACCAAATCGATAGACAAAAGAGATAATCAGGAAGACAAGGCAATATAAGCAGACAGAATAGATACAAGCCTGGCCAAGTGTGAACTATAACAATCGATGAGGATTGATTCCCAGGGCCTTGTATGTGATGTCAGAATCCTGGTTTAAACACGGATAGGATTAGGATTCCATGCATTACAGCAGGTTAACTGTTAGTAAACCAGAAAGGACACTGCTGGGTGTGGTGCATAATTAATAAAAAACTACTAAGAAAAAACTAACCACTGTTCATATTAGTACATTAGTAAATACTTCAAAGCCTACACAAAAGAGTGAACTTTTTTAGTTCCTCATGCAGCATAGGTGCAGAATCTTCTGTTTTAACAAATCCAGTAAGGCTCATGAAACCATATGCCTGCTAGTGCTAGTAAAAATACCTTATATACTCGAGTATAAGCCTAGTTTTTCAGCACAAAAAATGTGCTGAAAAACCCAAACTCGGCTTATACTGGAGTCAAATAAATAAATAAATCAAAACTCGCCTTTCTGGCGGCACCCGTAGATCTTCTGTGCGATCCATCCAGTATTGTTGTGCTGCACAACGGGGAAGGGGGGGGGCTATATACACTGGGGCAGGGGCTGGCAGGCTATATAAACTGGGGCAGGGGCTGGCAGGCTATCTACAGTGGGGCAGGGGCGGCAGGCTATCTACTCTGGGGCAGGGGCTGGCAGGCTATCTACACTGGGGCAGGGGCTGGCAGGCTATCTACACTGGGGCAGGGGCTGGCAGGCTATATACACTGGGGCAGGGGCTGGCAAGCTATATACAGTGGGGCAGGGGCTGGCAAGCTATATACACTGGAGCAGGGGCTGGCTGGCTACATACTGGGGAGGCTGTGACCAATGCATTTCCCACCCTCGGCTTATACTCGAGTCAATAGGTTTTCACAGTTTTTTGTGGTAAAATTAGGGGCCTTGGCTTATACTCGGGTCGGCTTATACTCGAGTATATACGGTAGATCTTTTGCGAGGATTTTTTAAAATTAATTCTTTTACCCCTTTTTGCCAATGTCCTTTTTAGATTTTCCTGTTTTCATTTTTGTTCCTCTTCTTTAAAAACCCGTCACTTTTTAATTTTTCAGTGAAAAGAGCTTCATAAGGGCTTGCTTTTTGTGTACCCTAATTTTACTTTCTATTTGTGGTATTTAATTTTCTATGCCATGTACTAGAAAGTGGAAAACAGATTTCCACTGGACTTGACATAAAAAGCAACATTTTTTTTTGCTCTTTTTTTACAGCTTTCAATGTGTTACAGATTACTCCACCTCTTTATTTTCTGAGTCAGTGCAATTATGGAGATACCAAATTTATACAGGTTTTAATAGGTTTTTAAATAATAAAACCTTTAGTATGAAAAAAAAATTCCCATATCACACTTTTCCATATTCTGACGCTAATAACGTTTTCATACTTTGTATTGACTTTTGTAAGGTGTAATTTTTTTGCAGAACGTGATGACTTTTATATTGATATCATTTGTGGGACTGTACAACCCTTTGATTATGTTTTATCTACATTTTTATGAGTTACAAAATGCAAAAAAAACAGGTTTTCAGACACTTGGGTGATATTTTCCGTTACAGGGTTCACCACCAGGAATAACCATTTTTCTACATTAATAAATCAGGACTTTCAGGACTATGCAATCTCTAAGATGTTTATGATTTTTATTGTTTATTTATTTTAATATTAGTCTTAGTGAAAGGGGGGTTATTTGAACTTTAAAAAAAAAAAATTTTGGACATTTTTAAAGTTTTTCAGATCCCCTAAGGTATTTTAATCCTAGGTTGTCTGATCGATCCAACCATATACTGCCATACTACAGTCAGAACCAATCCCAGGGGTTAATGCTGGGTATTTTCTGCAATATGGAGAGGGCTCACCCCTTAAGGAGATAAAATCTAAAATGTAACCTGCGTTGTTCTTTCCACAAATCCACAAGTCCTTGTCCTGGTTATATACATGCTACCGGGTTGACTTCTCACCAGATATAATCCTGTTACGGACTAGGCTAATATCAAACGAGCATTTGGTGGCAGCCTACTGTACTGATGAGTCTCTGTTTCGCTGAGGCTAGTGAAAGGGGACTTTCAGCTGTTCAGTGTTGTAGACAAGTGTTGTGCCATACTGGAGGTTGTGTGGACAGCTCTACCTCACTTCCTGTGCCTCCTGGAAATTGAGCATTCAGGGAGTGTCTGTAAAATACAATAATTAATTAAACTTGCGTACCCTCAACCACCCGAGGCTTAAACTCGGTTCGAGTCGGCTTATTCTGAAGTATATAGAGTAGGTGATTTTATTATAGTATAGTATTTCAAAGAGTAGGGGCACAGGAAAGATCTAATAAAGGGAGTATAGTATTTAATAAAGGGGTCAAAGTATATATCTAATAGAGGGGGCATCATATATATATTTTAAAGGGAGCATAGTATATAATATAGGGGGAAAAGTATGTAACTAGTAGAGGGGGCACAGCATATATCTAATAAAGTGCAACACAGTATATGTATCGGATATTAGCGGCACCTTTGAACGTCTTTCAGCGAGATAGAATAGTAATTAAATAGTATGTATCCTTTGAGGGGAGAGTCTAATAGAGAGGGCACAAGAAATATCTAATAAAGGGAGCATAGTATATAATGTAGGGGGCAAAGTATATATATCTAGAGAGGGCAGCACAGTATATGCCCTTCTCAAATATAAGCCAAGTGGGATTATACACCAGCATATACAGTACTACATTTTGAGGTAAGATATTTTATGGGTATATATACTGCATGTATTTCATTTTTCTAAATATCCATCGTCCTCTTGTTCTACGTGGAACTACAGTGCTACACAGAATGTAGTAGATATATAAAAATATGAAATTATGTGTTATACATTAATGATATGAGAAAGGTTTAAAGGCTTAAAACAGTAGGCATAATAATATAGGTTACAATATTAGTAAAATTGAACTAAAAGCGGACATGACAAATGAAGGTTACCACATGCTGATAGAGTACTGTGTGTTCTTACCAAAAGCTAGAAGGCTCCATACAGAGAATGGTGGCTTATTTCTACAGAAGGCTTTAATTGTGTTCATGTTTTTTTTTTAATAATTATATTGATTTTCATCTAGTAAATAGCTCAATAATTACCTGAATTAAACAATAATATGATCATTAAAAAAAAAAAATTTTACATGTTGTCACGTATTGTATGCAGATAGCTGGATATTTTAAAATGTGGCTTGGATGCAATATTGGGTGGGTTAGTTGGGGAACAAGGCAAGTCAGGATGGGGATGCAGGCACATTTATTGCTAAAATCTATGCAGGACCAGAATTACTACGCAGTCGGTACCTCTCAGCAATCCAGGCATGTCATGTGCCGGCTGTACTGATCAATAAGACTGGCACCCACAGTGCAGTCTCAATCTATCCACCCCAATGTGTGAATGAAGCGTATAATATCTGACCAAGTGATACACGTTGCATTGAGTCCTGCAGAGTCAGTGGTAGCACTTTTATCCTCTGTCTAAAATAGCAAAAACAATCATTTGCGACATTACATTATTTGTTAATATATATGGGGGAAAAATCACATTATGGGAACTTAATTTTTTGGGATTTGGATGGTCATATTTGAAATCTCTATATATTTTTTCCTACAATGAGCCAATTGTCATTTGCATTTTTGTCTGCCTTCTTCTGGAATAACACTGTAAAATTATAGGTTGGACATCACTGACCTGTGTCTTTATGTACAGGTCAGCTAGTACACTGCTGTCTATTAAAATGGAGATACATGTGTCTGCATAAAAGTTGGGAGAGAAAAACCATTGATATTTGTTGACCTAATATATAACAGAGTTGCTTCAGTTACAATTTGTGATGCTCTGTGACAATAAAAATGGTTGCAAGATTGAACATAACCTATAAGCATCTCCACATATAGTAATGATCCACCATATGTATGAAGAGAAGAAGGCTGAATCCACTGTGGTCAAAAACACAAGGCATGTTCCTTCTTATTCACTAACGCCACCTACAGAAAATGCTGGTGGTGTAAAGAAACAAAATATTACTTATTCACCAGGAGGCATGTAAAGGGTATGTACACCCAGAGGACTCTTTAGCCCTGAATGATGTATTGCACTTATGTTTTTCAAACTTTGTGGAGGTTTAAAGGGGTAAAACACCAATCTAAATGCACTTTATGTATGCTTTTATCATTTGCTTTTACATTAAAGTAACATCATTGATTAAGTGGCAATCACATTTATTATTAATGTATCCAACAAAGCTTGAAATCCATTGAAAACAGCATAAAGATTTTAGTTGTGAAAAGATTTACAAGTGCATCTCAACTGTGTCCATTTAGTATTTTAATAAGGCTAAAGGGAAATAATTGTACTTTTGGAGCTGAAGTTTACTAATATGTTCTCATTAAGTTCACGAAAACACTTCTGGCTAGAGATGAGCGAACACTAAAATGCTCGGGTACTCGTTATTCGAGACGAACTTTTCCCGATGCTCGAGTGCTCGTCTCGAATAACGAACCCCATTGAAGTCAATGGGAGACTCGAGCATTTTTCAAGGGGACCAAGGCTCTGCACAGGGAAGCTTGGCCAAACACCTGGGAACCTCAGAAAAGGATGGAAACACCACGGAAATGGACAGGAAACAGCAGGGGCAGCATGCATGGATGCCTCTGAGGCTGCTTAAACGCACCATTATGCCAAAATTATGGGCAACAGCATGGCCATGACAGAGTGACAGAATGAAGCTAGATAGCATCTAAAACATGCAATAATTGACCCTGACACTATAGGGGACGGCATGCAGAGGCAGCGGCAGCAGGCTAGAGAGTGTCATGGCGACATACCCTAAATGGACTCAGGCTTCAAACCAATGGGTGGCAGAGAGGAACCAAAGGAGGTGAGCAAGAAGTGCTCAAATAATATCGGTACATGATAAAAGTTTGCCAGTATATTTTGTGGATTACACAGCAGGGTGGCGACAAAGTTAACATGGAAGCCATGAAAACAACCCAAAATTCTGCCTGACACAGCTCGTTTGATAAGGGGACCATGTATGGAGGCAGTGAACTAGTAGTAGATTAAAGGTGCTGCAGTTAAAACTATGTTAGTTGGATCTTGGCATGGAGCTGGCGCTCCGCTGCCAGGCGAGCTTTCGCCAATCCAAGCCCCTGTCTCTAGGCTACTCCCCAAACAGCACTTCTAAGAACCTTTTGTATAAGATCAAGTGTAGTAGCGTTCTTATAAGTTTAGGATATGCCGGGTGAGGGGAATGTAAACAGATGCGCAAGAAGCGCATGATGCGCATGGAGCTGGCGCTCCGCTGCCAGGCGAGCTTTCGCAAATCCAAGCCCCTGTCTCTAGGCTACTCCCCAAACAGCACTTTTGTATAAGATCAAGTGTAGTAGCGTTCTTATAAGTTTAGGATATGGCGGGTGAGGGGAATGTAAACAGATGCGCAAGAAGCGCTGAAATAATATCCCTAAATGGTAAAAGTTTGCAAGTATATTTTGTGGATTACACAGCAGGGTGGCGACAAAGTTAACAACTTTGATGTGGAATCCATGAAAACAACCCAAATTTCTGCCTGACACACCTCGTTTGATAAAGGGACGATGTATGGAGGCAGCTATATGGACGACTTTTGGAGGTAGGAATGGAGACAACGTGTGGAGGCTGCTATGGAGACAATTTAATTTGGATAGTGCCTGTATGTGGCAGTCCCAAACATTTTTCAAACCAGAGGAGCAGGTAGGTGGCCCTCCAGTAAAATGGGATAGATTGAGTGCCTGTATGTGGCAGTCCCAAAAATTGTTCAAACCAGAGGAGCAGGTAGGTGGCCCTCCAGTAAAATGGAATAGATTGAGTGCCTGTATGTGGCAGTCCCAAAAATTGTTCAAACCAGAGGAGCAGGTAGGTGGCCCTGCAGTAAAATGGAATAGATTGAGTGCCTGTATGTGGCAGTCCCAAAAATGTTTCAAACCAGAGGAGCAGGTAGGTGGCCCTCCAGTAAAATGGGATAGATTGAGTGCCTGTATGTGGCAGTCCCAAAAATGTTTCAAACCAGAGGAGCAGGTAGGTGGCCCTCCAGTAAAATGGGATAGATTGAGTGCCTGTATGTGGCAGTCCCAAAAATGTTTCAAACCAGAGGAGCAGGTAGGTGGCCCTCCAGTAAAATGGAATAGATTGAGTGCCTGTATGTGGCAGTCCCAAAAATTGTTCAAACCAGAGGAGCAGGTAGGTGGCCCTCCAGTAAAATGGGATAGATTGAGTGCCTGTATGTGGCAGTCCCAAAAATGTTTCAAACCAGAGGAGCAGGTAGGTGGCCCTCCAGTAAAATGGGATAGATTGAGTGCCTGTATGTGGCAGTCCCAAAAATGTTTCAAACCAGAGGAGCAGGTAGGTGGCCCTCCAGTAAAATGGAATAGATTGAGTGCCTGTATGTGGCAGTCCCAAAAATTGTTCAAACCAGAGGAGCAGGTAGGTGGCCCTCCAGTAAAATGGGATAGATTGAGTGCCTGTATGTGGCAGTCCCAAAAATGTTTCAAACCAGAGGAGCAGGTAGGTGGCCCTCCAGTAAAATGGAATAGATTGAGTGCCTGTATGTGGCAGTCCCAAAAATTCTTCAAACCAGAGGAGCAGGTAGGTGGCCCTCCAGTAAAATGGAATAGATTGAGTGCCTGTATGTGGCAGTCCCAAAAATTGTTCAAACCAGAGGACCGGGTAGGTGGCCCTCCAGAAAAATGGAATAGATTGAGTGCCTGTATGTGGCACTCACAAAAATTGTTTCAAACAGAGGACCGGGTAGGTGGCCCTCCAGAAAAATTAAATGCATGAAGTATAGCAAGAGCCAGTGGGCCCTGTCAAAAAATAGCCATTTTCCTCTGCTTTACTGTACAAAGAGGAGGAGAAGGAGGAAAATGAGGAGGAGGAGGAGGAGTGGATCAATTATTCAGGTTGAGCTTCCTTCACCTGGTGGAGATTGGAAATTCTGAGAAATCCAGCCTTTATTCATTTTAATAAGCGTCAGCCTGTCAGCGCTGTCAGTCGACAGGCGTGTACGCTTATCGGTGATGATGCCACCAGCTGCACTGAAAACCCGCTCGGACAAGACGCTAGCGGCAGGGCAGGCAAGAACCTCCAAGGCGTACAGCGCCAGTTCGTGCCACATGTCCAGCTTTGAAACCCAGTAGTTGTAGGGAGCTGTGTGATCATTTAGGACGATGGTATGGTCAGCTACGTACTCCCTCACCATCTTTCTGTAAAGATCAGCCCTACTCTGCCGAGACTGGGGACAGGTGACAGTGTCTTGCTGGGGTGACATAAAGCTGGCAAAAGCCTTGTAAAGCGTACCCTTGCCAGTGCTGGACAAGCTGCCTGCTCGCCTACTCTCCCTCGCTACTTGTCCCGCAGAACTACGCACTCTGCCGCTAGCGCTGTCAGAAGGGAAATACTGTTTCAGCTTGTGCACCAGGGCCTGCTGGTATTCATGCATTCTCACACTCCTTTCCTCTGCAGGGATGAGAGTGGCAAGATTTTGCTTGTACCGTGGGTCCAGGAGAGTGAACACCCAGTAATCGGTGCTGGAATAAATTCTTTGAACGCGAGGGTCACGGGATAGGCAGCCTAGCATGAAATCTGCCATATGCGCCAGAGTACCAACGCGTAAGAATTCACTCCCCTCACTGGCCTGACTGTCCATTTCCTCCTCCTCCAACTCCTCCAACTCCTCTTCTTCTGCCCATACACGCTGAACAGTGAAGGACTCAACAATGGTCCCCTCTTGTGTCTCGCCAACATTCTCCTCCTCTTCCTCCTCATCCTCCTCCACCTCCACCTCCTCCGATATGCGCTGAGAAACAGACCTCAGGGTGCTTTGGCTATCAACAAGGGAATATTCTTCCCCCGTCTCTTGTGACGAGCGCAAAGCTTCCGACTTCATGCTGACCAGAGAGTTTTTCAACAGGCCAAGCAGCGGGATGGTGAGGCTGATGATGGCGGCATCGCCACTGACCATCTGTGTTGACTCCTCAAAGTTACTCAGCACCTGACAGATATCAGACATCCACGTCCACTCCTCATTGTAGACTTGAGGAAGCTGACTGACCTGACTACCAGTTCTGGTGGAAGTTGACATCTGGCAGTCTACAATCGCTCTGCGCTGCTGGTAAACTCTGGATAACATGGTCAGTGTTGAATTCCACCTCGTGGGCACGTCGCACAACAGTCGGTGAGCGGGCAGTTGGAGGCGGCGCTGCGCTGCCCTGAGAGTGGCAGCATCTGGGCTGGACTTCCTGAAATGCGCACAGATGCGGCGCACCTTCGTGAGCAAATCAGACAGATTGGGGTATGTCTTGAGGAAACGCTGCACTATCAGATTTAACACATGGGCCAGGCATGGCACATGTGTCAGTCTGCCGAGTTGCAGAGCCGCCACCAGGTTACGGCCGTTGTCACACACAACCATTCCCGGCTTGAGGTTCAGCGGTGCCAGCCACAGATCAGTCTGCGCCGTGATGCCCTGTAATAGCTCTTGGGCGGTGTGCCTTTTGTCGCCTAGGCTCAGCAGTTTGAGCACCGCCTGCTGTCGCTTAGCGACGGCACTGCTGCTGTGCCTAGAGCTACCGACTGATGGCGCCGTGCCCACGGATGGTAGTTCGGAGGAGGAGGTGGAGGAGGGGTGGGAGGAGGAGGAGGCATAGTAGGCCTGAAACACCTGGACCGAGGTAGGCCCCGCAATCCTCGGCGTCGGCAGTATATGAGCAGCCCCAGGGTCAGTCTCGGTCCCAGCCTCCACCAAGTTAACCCAATGTGCCGTCAGCGATATATAGTGGCCCTGCCCGGCAGCACTCGTCCACGTGTCCGTGGTCAGGTGGACCTTGTCAGAAACGGCGTTGGTCAGGGCACGGATGATGTTGTCTGACACGTGCTGGTGCAGGGCTGGGACGGCACATCGGGAAAAGTAGTGGCGGCTGGGGACCGAATACCGAGGGGCGGCCGCCGCCATGAGGTTGCGAAAGGCCTCGGTCTCTACTAGCCTATAGGGCAGCATCTCCAGGCTAAGCAATCTGGAGATGTGCACATTAAGGGCTTGGGCGTGCGGGTGGGTTGCACTATATTTGCGTTTCCGCTCCAGCGTCTGGGGTATGGAGAGCTGAACGCTGGTGGATGCTGTGGAGGATCGTGGAGGCGACGATGGGGTTTTTGGGCCAGGGTCCTGGGCAGGGGGCTGACTAGCAGCTGACACAGGGGAAGGAGCAGTGGTGTGCACGGCCGGAGGTGAACGGGCTTGTTGCCACTGAGTGGGGTGCTTAGCATTCATATGCCTGCGCATACTGGTGGTAGTTAAGCTAGTAGTGGTGGAACCCCTGCTGAGCCTGGTTTGGCAAATGTTGCACACCACAGTCCGTCGGTCATCCGGTGTTTCCTTAAAGAACCTCCACACTTCTGAAGATCTAGCCCTCGCCGCAAGAGCCCTCACCACGGGAGCTTCACTAGTTGACAGTGGCGCTGATGCACCAGCTCTGGCCCTGCCTCTCCGTCTGGCCCCACCACTGCCTCTTCCAACCTGTTCAGGTCGAGGACTCTCCTCCGTCTCAGAAGCACTGTGTTCACCCGGCCTCTCAACCCAGCTTGGGTCTGTCACCTCATCATCCTCCGATCCCTCAGTCTGCTCCCCCCTCGGACTTCCTGCCCTGACAACAACTTCCCCACTGTCTGACAACCGTGTCTCCTCATCGTCGGACACCTCTTTACACACTTCCACTACGTCAAGAAGGTCATCATCACCCACAGACTGTGACTGGTGGAAAACCTGGGCATCGGAAAATTGCTCAGCAGCAACCGGACAAGTGGTTTGTGACTGTGGGAAGGGTCCAGAAAACAGTTCCTCAGAGTATGCCGGTTCAAATGGCAAATTTTCCTGGGAGGGGGCAGACTGGGGGGGAGGAGGCTGAGGTGCAGGAGCTGGAGGAGTGGGGATTTCGGTGACATGGGTGGACTGCGTGGAAGACTGACTGGTGGTGGACAAATTGCTCGAAGCATTGTCAGCAATCCACGACATCACCTGTTCGCACTGTTCTGGCCTCAACAGTGCTCTACCACGAGTCCCAGTAACTTCAGACATGAACCTAGGGAGTGTAGCTCTGCGGCGTTCCCCTGCTCCCTCATCAGCAGGTGGTGTCTCACCCCGCCCAGGACCACGGCCTCTGACCCCTGCAGTAGTTGGACGCCCACGTCCCCGCCCTCGTCCTCTACCCCTAGCCCTGGGGTTAAACATTTTTAAAATGAGAGTTATAACTTTTTTTTTTTTTTTACTTTTTTTTTTTTTTTTGTGTGTTTTTTTTGTGTTTTTTGTTTTTTTTTGTGTTTTTTGTTTTTTTTTGAGTTTTTAGAACCAAACAATCCTATCCTATTGCTATGGCTATTTTCTAGCCAAGTATCAAAGGAAGCACACTACTATGCCAGATGAGATGACACTGAGTTATTGCCTAATAGAAATCCAACCCCTACTGAATTTTGCCACTTCAGCCTTTGCTATGGATATGTGCGCCACTAAGCGCAGAACACAGCGGTCGCAAGTCTCACTACAAATTGCTCAGAATTGGCAAGTACATGCACTGCAGAAACTACAGCCACCAGCAGATCAACCAGAAATCAAATATATAGAATGCTACTGTAGGCTTCAAGAAGCTATTTGTATTCTCCTATGGCTATTTTCTAGCCAAGTATCAAAGGAAGCACACTACTATGCCAGATGAGATGACACTGAGTTATTGCCTAATAGAAATCCAACCCCTACTGAATTTTGCCACTTCAGCCTTTGCTATGGATATGTGCGCCACTAAGCGCAGAACACAGCGGTCGCAAGTCTCACTACAAATTGCTCAGAATTGGCAAGTACATGCACTGCAGAAACTACAGCCACCAGCAGATCAACCAGAAATCAAATATATAGAACGCTACTGTAGGCTTCAAGAAGCTATTTGTATTCTCCTATGGCTATTTTCTAGCCAAGTATCAAAGGAAGCACACTACTATGCCAGATGAGATGACACTGAGTTATTGCCTAATAGAAATCCAACCCCTACTGAATTTTCCCACTTCAGCCTTTGCTATGGATATGTGCGCCACTAAGCGCAGAACACAGCGGTCGCAAGTCTCACTACAAATTGCTCAGAATTGGCAAGTACATGCACTGCAGAAACTACAGCCACCAGCAGATCAACCAGAAATCAAATATATAGAACGCTACTGTAGGCTTCAAGAAGCTATTTGTATTCTCCTATGGCTATTTTCTAGCCAAGTATCAAAGGAAGCACACTACTATGCCAGATGAGATGACACTGAGTTATTGCCTAATAGAAATCCAACCCCTACTGAATTTTCCCACTTCAGCCTTTGCTATGGATATGTGCGCCACTAAGCGCAGAACACAGCGGTCGCAAGTCTCACTACAAATTGCTCAGAATTGGCAAGTACATGCACTGCAGAAACTACAGCCACCAGCAGATCAACCAGAAATCAAATATATAGAACGCTACTGTAGGCTTCAAGAAGCTATTTGTATTCTCCTATGGCTATTTTCTAGCCAAGTATCAAAGGAAGCACACTACTATGCCAGATGAGATGACACTGAGTTATTGCCTAATAGAAATCCAACCCCTACTGAATTTTCCCACTTCAGCCTTTGCTATGGATATGTGCGCCACTAAGCGCAGAACACAGCGGTCGCAAGTCTCACTACAAATTGCTCAGAATTGGCAAGTACATGCACTGCAGAAACTACAGCCACCAGCAGATCAACCAGAAATCAAATATATAGAACGCTACTGTAGGCTTCAAGAAGCTATTTGTATTCTCCTATGGCTATTTTCTAGCCAAGTATCAAAGGAAGCACACTACTATGCCAGATGAGATGACACTGAGTTATTGCCTAATAGAAATCCAACCCCTACTGAATTTTCCCACTTCAGCCTTTGCTATGGATATGTGCGCCACTAAGCGCAGAACACAGCGGTCGCAAGTCTCACTACAAATTGCTCAGAATTGGCAAGTACATGCACTGCAGAAACTACAGCCACCAGCAGATCAACCAGAAATCAAATATATAGAACGCTACTGTAGGCTTCAAGAAGCTATTTGTATTCTCCTATGGCTATTTTCTAGCCAAGTATCAAAGGAAGCACACTACTATGCCAGATGAGATGACACTGAGTTATTGCCTAATAGAAATCCAACCCCTACTGAATTTTCCCACTTCAGCCTTTGCTATGGATATGTGCGCCACTAAGCGCAGAACACAGCGGTCGCAAGTCTCACTACAAATTGCTCAGAATTGGCAAGTACATGCACTGCAGAAACTACAGCCACCAGCAGATCAACCAGAAATCAAATATATAGAACGCTACTGTAGGCTTCAAGAAGCTATTTGTATTCTCCTATGGCTATTTTCTAGCCAAGTATCAAAGGAAGCACACTACTATGCCAGATGAGATGACACTGAGTTATTGCCTAATAGAAATCCAACCCCTACTGAATTTTCCCACTTCAGCCTTTGCTATGGATATGTGCGCCACTAAGCGCAGAACACAGCGGTCGCAAGTCTCACTACAAATTGCTCAGAATTGGCAAGTACATGCACTGCAGAAACTACAGCCACCAGCAGATCAACCAGAAATCAAATATATAGAACACTACTGTAGGCTTCAAGAAGCTATTTGTATTCTCCTATGGCTATTTTCTAGCCAAGTATCAAAGGAAGCACACTACTATGCCAGATGAGATGACACTGAGTTATTGCCTAATAGAAATCCAACCCCTACTGAATTTTCCCACTTCGGTCTTTGCTATGGATATGTGTGCCACTAAGAGCTAAACACAACGGTAGCAAGTCCCCCTGCTAATTCCTCACAAAATGGTAAAAGATGCAAATTAAAATAAAAAAAGTAGAACGTTATTGTAGCCCTAAGAAGGGCTGTTGGGTTCTTTGAGAATCACTCCTGCCTAACAGTAAGCTAATAGAACACCCTAACGCTTTCCCTGACCAGCAGCAGCTCTCTCCCTAGCGGCATCCAGAGACAGAATGATCCGAGCAGCGCGGCCAGCGGCTAGTCTATCCCAGGGTCACCTGATCTGGCCAGCCAACCACTGCTATCGACGTGTAAGGGTACCACGTCATGCTGGGTGGAGTGCAGAGTCTCCTGGCTTGTGATTGGCTCTGTTTCTGGCCGCCAAAAAGCAAAACGGCGGGAGCTGCCATTTTCTCGAGCGGGCAAAGTATTCGTCCGAGCAACGAGCAGTTTCGAGTACCCTAATGCTCGACCGAGCATCAAGCTCGGACGAGCATGTTCGCTCATCTCTACTTCTGGCCCTTGCAATTCTTTTCCCATTAGCCTTAAATTGATGAGTTAGTTTTATCTGAAACATCATTTGAACACTACTAGAGACACTTTGAGGATGTTGAACAATTCTAAGCATATAATAAGTATATATTTTCTTTGCATAGACACAAGGAAAACAGAGTTGTTTTGCCAGAAACTCAAAGCGCGGTCAAACAAAGTGGTCAAAGCCTGATGATTTGGCCTAGTTTTGTAGGTATTGGACTTGGCACATAGCAGTCACTAAATAAATTCTGTGCATACCAAAGTATTCTAGAATTGTAAATGGCCTGGCGGTAAACAAGGTAAAGCAACAGGACAATATCCTAAATACACCAACAAATGTATAGCTGAATGGCCTAAAACAAGAAATAAGGTCAAAGTCCAAGTAACGGTAGGATAGACGGTCCCTCACGAGAATTGTGCAGAAACAAATAAACACAAATTTCAATAAAATGAAGCAATGCTGTAAGCAACATTGGGTTAAACCTCATCCAGAACCGGAAAAACAAATAGTGATTACTCCAATCTAAAGGTGGTTCTACCATTAATGAATTCATGGGATGTACTTAGTTTTCCATGAATGTCTTTTTCCTTTAGGCCTAAGTTTTGTTAAATAAATTATGAAACTGTGAAATCTGTTCTATGCTTCTTAGGTTTTAGTTTTCAAAGATTTTTTACACATGTTATGAAAACCATATTTTATGTCTATAGCGATCCAACAATTTTACATGTGTGGCTAATGGTAACACAGTATTAGATCCTGTCTAAGGTTCATTCCTAGAGGCTGGGTGGTT
Source organism: Engystomops pustulosus (assembly GCF_040894005.1). Taxonomy (NCBI): domain Eukaryota; kingdom Metazoa; phylum Chordata; class Amphibia; order Anura; family Leptodactylidae; genus Engystomops; species Engystomops pustulosus. The sequence goes on from NC_092415.1 coordinate 154,077,121, forward strand.
TTGAGTACGAACATCCAATATGTCTCTCTGTTCATGAGCTTCTTCCTGTGGTTCCCCCCCCCTTTTTGGTCTCTTGACTTTTTCTATACCCTGCCATCTGAAACTGCTACTACTCCCATTGTGGGTATCCCGGAAATGCCTAGAAGCTGCCGACATATTAATAAGATTGGTATTCTTAATGTCGGACAGGTGTTTCCTGATACGCGTTTTCAAAGAGTTAGTAGTGTAGCCCACATATTGAATATTGCACATGGTGCAAGATATCAAATAGATAGCAAAGGTGGTGTTACAATTTAAATATGAGTTAATTTTATACTTATTGTTAGTTACACATGAGCAGAAACTGTTGGTGGTTAAAAGATGTTCACAGGCTATGCATTTAAGGTGACCACATTTGTGGTTACCTGGATGATGCAACCAGGTGTATATTTTGTTCTTGTTCTCTGTAGTACTACTTGTAAAATCACTAGGTGATACCATGGAGCCTATAGTGGGGGCTTTTTTAGAGATAAATCTAACACCTTCGGATAAACATTCTTTGAGTTCCTTACTTTGCTCCAAAATGGGTAAATATTTAGTAATAGCTCTTTTCACTTGTTGAAATTGATTACTATAGGTAGTAACAAAAGTAACTGGTTTAGAATTGGGTTTATGTTGATTTTTGATATGTGATTTATGTGATAGGAGCATGTTCCTATTTACTTTTTCTATTCTCTTGCGTGCCGAGGAAAAGTTGAAGGAATTTTTGTATAATCAATTTCCAGTTATGCCTGTCTTCCATTCCCTCCCCAAGCTGCACAAAGGAGTTTTTCCTCCTCCCTGTCGACCCATTGTCGCGGGCATTGGCAGTCTTGGGGAGCGACTGGGAGACTGGCTAGATAATTTTTTACAACCACTTACTATGATTACACCAACATTCCTTAGAGATACAAAACATTTGCTCCAAATAATCGACAAAATGGACTGGAGGACAGGTTTTAGTTGGACTTCATGCGACGTTGTCGCTCTTTACTCCTCTATACCTCATGAATTAGCCTTGCTGTATCTATCCAAAGATTTAAATGAGTTCAGTGTTTATTCTCCACAATTGAAAGAGTTTATCATTATGACAACTCAATTTTTGTTGCAAAACAAGTTTTTTATGTTTGATTCTCTTTTTTATTTGCAAGTGGAGGGGGCTCCAATGGGAGCGAAATTTTCCCCCTCCCTTGCTAACATATTTATGATACAGTGGGAGATTAGATAAATTTTTTCTGAGTCTAACCCTTTTAGATCGTCCATACAGTGGTTCGGTCGTTTCATTGACGATTTGTTATGGGTATGGCAGGGTACCAGCACAGAGTTTGATAAATTTGTCGAGTACATTAACGATAATGACATGAATTTACAATTTACTAACCATTTTGGCGGCAATAGCATCGATTATTTGGATGTGTCAATACAGGGTAGTAACAATAGTATAACAGTGTCTCCATTTCGTAAACCTACAGCTGGAAACAGCATTTTATTGTCCACCTCCTGCCACCCTAGGCACGTGGTGGATAATATTCCTTACGGCGAATTAATTCGCCTTCGCCGAAATAGCTCATCTAGTCAAGTTTTTGACATTTATTTGTCAGACTGGGAGAAAAGATTCAAAGCCAGAAACTATAAACCAGAGATTTTATCCTCGGCACGCAAGAGAATAGAAAAAGTAAATAGGAACATGCTCCTATCAAATAAATCACATATCAAAAATCAACATAAACCCAATTCTAAACCAGTTACTTTTGTTACTACCTATAGTAATCAATTTCAACAAGTGAAAAGAGCTATTACTAAATATTTACCCATTTTGGAGCAAAGTAAGGAACTCAAAGAATGTTTATCCGAAGGTGTTAGATTTATCTCTAAAAAAGCCCCCACTATAGGCTCCATGGTATCACCTAGTGATTTTACAAGTAGTACTACAGAGAACAAGAACAAAATATACACCTGGTTGCATCATCCAGGTAACCACAAATGTGGTCACCTTAAATGCATAGCCTGTGAACATCTTTTAACCACCAACAGTTTCTGCTCATGTGTAACTAACAATAAGTATAAAATTAACTCATATTTAAATTGTAACACCACCTTTGCTATCTATTTGATATCTTGCACCATGTGCAATATTCAATATGTGGGCTACACTACTAACTCTTTGAAAACGCGTATCAGGAAACACCTGTCCGACATTAAGAATACCAATCTTATTAATATGTCGGCAGCTTCTAGGCATTTCCGGGATACCCACAATGGGAGTAGTAGCAGTTTCAGATGGCAGGGTATAGAAAAAGTCAAGAGACCAAAAAGGGGGGGGGGAACCACAGGAAGAAGCTCATGAACAGAGAGACATATTGGATGTTCGTACTCAAAACCACCCAGCCTCTAGGAATGAACCTTAGACAGGATCTAATACTGTGTTACCATTAGCCACACATGTAAAATTGTTGGATCGCTATAGACATAAAATATGGTTTTCTTTCGTTCTCTCATACCTTTACTGAATATTCCATAGGCTATATAACGTTACATCATGCCATGAAGGGTCTTAGATATGTATATATATAAAATCGTAATATGTTTGTTCTTTTCATCGCTTCAATAGATACTTCATAGACCATGGAAATAGCACTGTCTAGTCGATACCATTATTAGTGTGTTTTATCACTGTTATGGAACACAATGTTTTTGGTCAATGTCGTTTTACAATGTTTTTGGACATAAGCAAAGCTATCTATGCTACAATCAAGTGAATTGTTAAATTTCATTCACTTGCCACATATTTATGTATTTTTTGTAATGACAGCAAGATTATCATGCCCGTAGCTATTCTTTTAGGTTTCTCTATATATACCCTCTGCAAATAATATTTTCCTTATTCTAATATCTAGTGTCATATACTCAATGTCTTTCATCACCCGTCTTACCTTTTATCATGTTTGTTTTTAAGATTTGAAGCTCTTATTATACTATGATACCTCGCTGTGTTCTGGTGGGCGTGTTGTAGTCCGATCGCGTGACTCCTAGTCACGTGACCGTGACGTCACACGCCACTACCGTAGCGGGATCTTTAAATTGGCATTGTATGTCTTGTGAGTTATAGAGACCATGACTAAGCCCTAAGAGAGGGCGAAACGCGTTGGTCACCTTACCTGGGCCATCACACGAATGTAAGTTTGCCTATGGATTTTATCAAGATTCCAAAATAAAGAATTGATTTTTACCTGAATATCCCTGAAGCGCGGACATCACCTTTCTTTCTTCTGGAACATGTGCCTGTGGTCCGTGGGGCTTTCTTGATGTATTACGCGCGGGGAATCAGTGAAGCTAGAAGGTGAGCAGGAACTTTTCTGCACTTGTTATATTTATTTATTTAATATATTCATTGAACACTAAAATTTGCACCATAAACAGGGGTTAAAAAAGAAAAAGCATCTCACAGTGTTTGGTAGAATTACTTCCCCATTTTGTCACTGCACAGGGGCACATGCTGGCGCTTGGAAGGGAAAGAGCGTTGTTTCGTTTTTGGATGACAAATATGGCTGAAAAACCTTTCATGTTTAAGGATGCATTTGGAGAGCCCTAGTGGTACCAAAACAGAGGAGAACCCAAACAAAGGACACCATTTTAGAAAGAACACCCCTAAGAAAATTTAGCAAGGTGTAATATGTGTATTTGCACCTACGGGTGTATGATTCAATTAGGCCCCAAAAAGGAAAAAAGTGAAAAGTTTACAAAATAAGTCACTTTTACCCCTTATTTTTTGTAAGTCACAAGGGTTAAAAGATACAACAACCTCCAAAATGTGTAAGACTATTTCAACTGGGCATATAATTGCCCTATATGTGTGTATAAATGTTGTATGGTTACACAGTAGGGCTTGGAAGGGAAAGAGGGATGTTGGCTCTTTAGAAGCCAAATTTGACAAAAATCTTTTACATATGTCAGGATGCATTTGGAGAGCCCTAGTGGTACAAAAGAGAGGAGAACCCCAACAAATGTCACAATTTTGGAAAGTACCCTTGGAGAATTTAGCAAGGTGCAATATGTGTATTTTCCCCTACAGGTATATGATCCAAATAGGCCCCAAAAAATAAAAAGGTGAAACATTTCTAAAAAAAAGTTTCTTCTATCCTTAATTTTATAAGCCATTAGGTTAAAAGATGAAAAAAAAATGTATAAAACTATTATGTGTAGAAGTGCCCCACATGTGCATATAAAATGTTGTATGGGCAAGCAGCAAAGGGAAAGGATGTTTGCCTTTTAGAAGCCAAATATGACAGAAATCCTTTACATGTGTCAGGATGCATTTAGATAGCCCTAGTGGTATAAAACAGAAAAGAACCCCAAAAGTGACCCCGATTTTGTAAAGTACAAGCCTTGGAGGATTTAGCAAGGTGTAATATGTTTATTATCAAGTTGCATAGTGAGTAATTTGAACATACAGGTGGTTTCTAGAGATGAGCGAACATACTCGTCCGAGCTTGATGCTCGTTCGAGCATTAGCGTACTCGAAACTGCTCGTTGCTCGGACTAATACTTCGCCCACTCGAGAAAATGGCATCTCCCGCCGTTGTGATTTTTGGCAGCCAGAAACAGAGCCAATCACAAGCCAGGAGACTCTGCACTCCACCCAGCATGACGTGGTACCCTTACACGTCGATAGCAGTGGTTGGCTGGCCTGATCAGGTGACCCTGGAATAGACTAGCCCCTGCCCGTGCTGCACGCATCATTCTCTGTCTGGATGCCGCTAGGGAGAGAGCTGCTGCTGGTCAGGGAAAGCGTTAGGGTGTTCTATTAGAATAGTGTTAGGCAGGAGTGATTCTACAAGAACTCAACAGCCCTTCTTAGGGCTACAATAACGTTTTATTTTACTTTTTTTTGGTTTGCTTGTAGCTGGGCTTGCTGCCATTAGTAGTGCAGCTTGTACCATATTGTGAGTAATTTGCAGGGAGACTTGCGACCGTTGTGTTTAGCTCTTAAAGACACCAGGCCCGGCGCCAGCACCCGGCTAACCCGGGCAAGTGCCGGGGCCCCGGGGTACTGGAGGGGCCCACTCGGGTCCCCGGATCTCCCCGGGTCAGCAGGACATCTGCCCCGCTGCCCAGGAGGTTCCTTCCCTCTCTCATCGCGATCTGTGTCCTCCGGACACAGATCGCGATGAGAACATGTGCAGTCACTCACTGCTTTCCCCGGCAGGAGCTGCAGCATGAGAGAAGCAGTGACCATACAGAGAGACCTGCAACAGTGAGGTGAAGGGGAGACTTACAGGGGCCAGGGAATATACAGGAAGAGGGGGGGGGGCAGAATGTATACAGGAGGAGGGGGGCAGTGTGTATACAGGAGGAGGAGGGGGCAGTGTGTATACAGGAGGAGGAGGGGGGCAGTGTGTATACAGGGGGAGGGGGCAGTGTGTATACAGGGGGAGGGGTGGCAGTGTATACAGGAGGAGGGGGCAGTGTGTATACAGGAGGAGGGGAGGCAGTGTGTATACAGGAGGAGTGGGGGCAGTGTGTATACAGGAGGAGGGGGGCACTGTGTATACAGGAGGAGGACGGGGGCAGTGTGTATACAGGAGGAGAGGGGGCAGTGTGTATACAGTAGGAGGGGGGCACTGTGTATACAGGAGGAGAGGGGGCAGTGTGTATACAGGAGGAGGGGGGGGGCAGTATGTATACAGGAGGAGGGGGGCAGTGTGTATACAGGAGGAGAGGGGGCAGTGTGTATACAGGAGGAGGAGGGGGGCAGTGTGTATACAGGAGGGGGGGCATTGTGTATACAGGAGGAGGGGGCACTGTGTATACAGGAGGAGGGGGGGCACTGTGTATACAGGGGGAGGGGTGGCAGTGCGTATACAGGGGGAGGAGGGGCAGTGTGTATACAGGAGGGGGGATGTGTAAACGGGATGGGGGGGGCAGTGTGTCCACGCGGGGGAGGGGAGGGTGCAGTGTGACTACTGGAGGGCGGCCCATAAAGGGGCCCACTAGAGCTCTTGTCGCCCAGGGGCCCACTAAAGCCTGGATCCGGCCCTGAGTGACACACATATCCACCTCAAACACCGAAGTGGGACAATTTATTAGGGGTTTGATTTGAATTAGGCAGAGTCTGCTGATTTTTTTTTTTTGTACGTTTATTTCTTTTTATAACTCAAAGTAATCTGGCAAAGCAGTGTGCTTTCAGTGTAGGCTAGAAGATAGCCATAGGAGAACCCAAACGGCTTATTTAGGCCTACAATGGCGTTATATTTTCCTTTTTTTTGGTTTGCTTGTGGCTGGGCTTGCTGCCATTAGTAGTGCAGTTAGTACCATATTGTGAGGAATTTGCAGGGAGACTTGCGACCGTTGTGTTTAGCTCTTGGTGACACACATATCGACCTTAAACACCGAAGTGGGACAATTTATTAGGGGTTTGATTTGAATTAGGCACAGTCTGCTGATTTATTTTTTTTAACGTTTATTTCTTTTTATAACTCAAAGTCATCAGGCACAGCACAAAATCCAGTTGTGTGCTGTCTGTGTAGGTTAGAAACTAGCCATAGCAATAGGATAGCATCGTTTTGTTTAAAAAAAAAAAAACAAAAAAACAAAAATTAAAGTTTACACTTTAATTTGGAAAATGTTTAACCCGAGGGCTAGGGGTAGAGGACGAGGGCGTGGACGTGGGCGTCCAACTACTGCAGGGGTTATAGGCCGTGGTCCTGGGCGGGGTGAGACACCACCTGCTGATGAGGGAGCAGGGGAACGCCGCAGAGCTACACTCCCTAGGTTCATCATGTCTCAAGTTACTGGGACTCGTGGTAGAGCACTGTTGAGGCCAGAACAGTGCGAAGAGGTGATGTCGTGGATTGCGGACAATGCTTCTAGCCATTTGTCCACCAGTCAGTCTTCCACGCAGTCCACCCATGTCACCGAAATCAGCACTCCTCCAGCTCCTCCCCCTCAGCCTCCTTCCCCCCAGTCTGCCTCCTCCCAGCAAAATTTGGCATTTGAACCGGCATACTCTGAGGAACTGTTTTCTGGACCCTTCCCACAGTCACAAACCACTTGTCCGGTTGCTGCTGAGCTATTTTCCGATGCCCAGGTTTTCCACCGGTCGCAGTCTGTGGGTGATGATGACATTATTGACGTAGTGGAAGAAGTGTGTAAAGAGGTGCCGGACGATGAGGAGACACAGTTGTCAGACAGTGGTGAAGTTGTTGTCAGGGCAGGAAGTCCGAGGGGGGAGCAGACTGAGGGATCTGAGGATGATGAGGTGAAAGACCCAAGCTGGGTTGATAGGCCGGGTGAACACAGTGCTTCTGAGACGGAGGCGAGTCCTATAACAGAACAGGTTGGAAGAGGCAGTGGTGAGGTCAGACGGAGAGGCAGGGCCAGAGCTGGTGCTTCAGCGCCAAATGTTTCACGTAGTCAAGCTCCCGTGGCGAGGGCTAGATTTTCAGAAGTCTGGAGGTTCTTTAAAGAAACACCGGATGACCGACGGACTGTGGTGTGCAACCTGTGCCAAACCAGGATCAGCAGGGGTTCCACCACTACCAGCTTAACTACCACCAGTATGCGCAGGCATATGAATGCTAAACACCCCACTCAATGGCACCAAGCCCGTTCACCTCCGGCCGGGCACACCACTGCTCCTTCCCCTGTGTCATCTGCTAGTCAGCCCCCTGCCCAGGACCCCGGCCCAAACACTTCCCGTGCGAAAACCCCATCTTCGCCTCCACGATCCTCCACAGCATCCACCAGCATTCAACTCTCCATATCCCAGACGCTGGAGCGCAAAAGGAAGTATAGTGCAACCCACCCACACGCCCAAGCCCTCAACGTCCACATCAACAAACTGCTTAGCCTGGAGATGCTGCCCTATAGGCTGGTAGAGACCGAGGCCTTTCGAAACCTCATGGCGGCGGCTGCCCCTCGGTATTCGGTCCCCAGCAGCCACTACTTTTCCCGATGTGCCGTCCCAGTCCTGCACAAGCACGTGTCAGACAACATCATCCGTGCCCTGACCAATGCCGTTTCTGACAAGGTCCCCCTGACCACGGACACGTGGACGAGTGCTGCCGGGCAGGGCCACTATGTATCGCTGACGGCACATTGGGTTAACTTGGTGGAGGCTGGGACCGAGTCTGACCCTGGGGCTGGTCATATACTGCCGACGCCGAGGATTGCGGGGCCTACCTCGGTCCAGGTCTCAAAGGCCTACTATGCTTCCTCCTCCTCCCACCCCTCCTCCACCTCCTCCTCTGAATTACCATCCGTGGGCATTGTGCCATCAGTCGGTAGCTCTAGGCACAGCAGCAGTGCCATCGCTAAGCGACAGCAGGCGGTGCTCAAACTGCTGAGCCTAGGCGATAAAAGGCACACCGCCCAAGAGCTATTACAGGGCATCACGGCGCAGACTGATCTGTGGTTGGCACCGCTGAACCTGAAGCCAGGCATGGTTGTGTGTGACAACGGCCGTAACCTGGTGGCGGCTCTGCAACTCGGCAGACTGACACATGTGCCATGCCTGACCCATGTGTTAAATCTCATAGTTCAGCGTTTCCTCAAGACATACCCCAATCTGTCTGATTTGCTCACGAAGGCGCGCCGCATCTGTGCGCATTTCAGGAAGTCCAGCACAGATGCTGCCACTCTTAGGGCAGTGCAGCGCCGCCTCCAACTGCCCGCTCACCGACTGTTGTGCCCACGAGGTGGAATTCAACATTAACCATGTTATCCAGAGTTTACCAGCAGCGCAGAGCGATTGTAGACTGCCAGATGTCAACTTCCACCAGAACTGGTAGTCAGGTCAGTCAGCTTCCTCAAGTCTACAATGAGGAGTGGACGTGGATGTCTGATATCTGTCAGGTGCTGAGTAACTTTGAGGAGTCAACACAGATGGTCAGTGGCGATGCCGCCATCATCAGCCTCACCATCCCGCTGCTTGGCCTGTTGAAAAACTCTCTGGTCAGCATGAAGTCGGAAACTTTGCGCTCGTCACAAGAGACGGGGGAAGAAGATTCCCTTGTTGATAGCCAAAGCACCCTCAGGTCTGTTTCTCAGCGCATATCGGAGGAGGTGGAGGAGGATGAGGAGGAAGAGGAGGAGAATGTTGGCGAGACAGAAGAGGGGACCATTGTTCAGTCCTTCACTGTTCAGCGTGTATGGGCAGAAGAAGAAGAGTTGGAGGAGGAGGAAATGGAGAGTCAGGCCAGTGAGGGGAGTAAATTCTTACACGTTGGTACTCTGGCGCATATGGCAGATTTCATGCTAGGCTGCCTATCCCGTGACCCTCGCGTTCAAAGAATTTATTCCAGCACCAATTACTGGGTATTCACTCTCCTGGACCCACGGTACAAGCAAAATCTTTCCACTCTGGAGAGGAAAGGAGTGTGAGAATGCATGAATACCAGCAGGCCCTGGTGCACAAGCTAAAACAGTATTTCCCTTCTGACAGCGCTAGCGGCAGAGGGCGTACTTCTGCAGGACAAGTAGCGAGGGAGAGTAGGCGAGCAGGCAGCTTGTCCAGCACTGGCAGGGGTACGCTTTACAAGGCCTTTGCCAGTTTTATGTCACCCCAGCAAGACACTGTCACCTGTCCCCAGTCTCGGCAGAGTAGGGCTGATCTTTACAGAAAGATGGTGAGGGAGTACGTAGCTGACCATACCATCGTCCTAAATGATCACACAGCTCCCTACAACTACTGGGTTTCAAAGCTGGACATGTGGCCCGAACTGGCGCTGTACGCCTTGGAGGTTCTTGCCTGCCCTGCCGCTAGCGTGTTGTCAGAGCGAGTTTTCAGTGCAGCTGGTGGCATCATCACCGATAAGCGTACACGCCTGTCGACTGACAGCGCTGACAGGCTGACGCTTATCAAGATTAATAAAGCCTGGATTTCTCAGGATTTCCATTCTCCACCAGGTGAAAGAAGCTCAACCTGAATAATGTATGCACTCCTCCTCCTCATTGTCCTCCTTCTCCTCCTCTTTGTACACTAAAGCAGAGGAAACTGGCTATTTTTTTCCAGGGCCAACTGGCTATAGCTATAGTACTCTATGTATTTAATTTTTCTCTGTTTTAAACAATTTTTGGGAGTGCCACATACAGGCACTCAATCTATTTAATTTTTATGGAGGACCACCTACCTGCTCCTCTGGTTTGAAAACTTTTTTGGACTGCCACATATAGGCACTCAATCTATTTAATTTTTCTGGAGGACCACCTACCTGCTCCTCTGGTTTGAAAACTTTTTTGGACTGCCACATACAGGCACTCAATCTATTTAATTTTTCTGGAGGACCACCTACCTGCTCCTCTGGTTTGAAAACTTTTCAGGACTGCCACATACAGGCACTATCCAAATTAAATTGTCTCCATAGCAGCCTCCACACGTCGTCTTTTTAGCTGCCTCCACACGTTGTCTCCATCGCTACCTCCACACGTCATCGCCATAGCTGCCTCCAAAAGTCGTCCATATAGCTGCCTCCATACATGGTCCCCTTATCAAACGAGCTGTGTCAGGCAGAATTTTGGGTTGTTTTCATGGCTTCCACATCAAACTTGTTAACTTTGTCGCCACCCTGCTGTGTAATCCACAAAATATACTGGCAAACTTTTATCATTTACCAATATTAGTTCAGCGCTTCTTGCGCATCTGTTTACATTCCCCTCACCCGCCATAACCCAAACTTATAAGAACACTACTACACTTGATCTTATACAAAAGGTTCTTAGAGGTGCTGTTTGGGGAGGAGCCGAGAGACAGGGGCTTGGATTGGCGAAAGCTCGCCTGGCAGCGGAGCGCCAGCTCCATCCCAAGATCCAACTAACATAGTTTTAACTGCAGCACCTTTAATCTACTACTACTTCACTGCCTCCATACATGGTCCCCTTATCAAACGAGCTGTGTCAGGCAGAATTTTGGGTTGTTTTCATGGCTTCCACATCAAACTTGTTAACTTTGTCGCCACCCTGCTGTGTAATCCACAAAATATACTGGCAAACTTTTATCATTTACCAATATTAGTTCAGCGCTTCTTGCGCATCTGTTTACATTCCCCTCACCCGCCATAACCCAAACTTATAAGAACACTACTACACTTGATCTTATACAAAAGGTTCGTAGAGGTGCTGTTTGGGGAGGAGCCGAGAGACAGGGGCTTGGATTGGCGAAAGCTCGCCTGGCAGCGGAGCGCCAGCTCCATCCCAAGATCCAACTAACATAGTTTTAACTGCAGCACCTTTAATCTACTACTAGTTCACTGCCTCCATACATGGTCCCCTTATCAAACGAGCTGTGTGAGGCAGAATTTTGGGTTGTTTTCATGGCTTCCACCTCAAACTTGTTAACTTTGTCGCCACCCTGCTGTGTAATCCACAAAATATACTGGCAAACTTTTATCATTTACCGATATTATTTCAGCGCTTCTTGCGCATCTGTTTACATTCCCCTCACCCGCCATAACCCAAACTTATAAGAACACTACTACACTTGATCTTATACAAAAGGTTCTTAGAAGTGTTGTTTGGGGAGGAGCCGAGAGACAGGGGCTTGGATAGGCGAAAGCTCGCCTGGCAGCGGACCGCCAGCTCCATCCCAAGATCCAACTAACATAGTTTTAACTGCAGCACCTTTAATCTACTACTACTTCACTGCCTCCATACATCGTCCCCTTATCAAACAAGCTGTGTCAGGCAGAATTTTCAGGTGTTTCACCAGATACATAGTGGAACTCGGCCCATCTGTCGCCGCCATGCTGGAGACCTGAAGTTGCAATCATAGCAGCGCAATATGGATGCCCCATACTGTCACTCTTAATCATGGAACCATTTCCGAAAAAACAATTAAAAATAGAACCACTATGCTATTCCATTATTCCTAGGTGAAATATTCAAACGACCCGGCCTGCTTTGAAAATTATAATTTTTTCAAAGTAAACGCTTCTGGCCCCCAGGCCCATTTTGGGTGGGGAGGAGCCGAGAGACAGGGGCTTGGACAGGCGAAAGCTCGCCTGGCAGTGGACCGCCAGCTCCATCCCAAGATTAGGCAGCCTCAGAGGCATCCATGCATGCTGCCCTTTGCTGTTTTCTGTTCCATTTTGCCTCCACGATCCTCCACAGCGTCAACCAATTTCTCCATGCGCAACTTTCAACTCTATACCCCAGACGCTGGAGCACAAGAGGATATGCAGCACATCATCCCCTTATCAAACGAGCTGTGTCAGGCAGAATTTTCAGGTGTTTCACCAGATACATAGTAGAACTCGGCCCATCTGTCGCCGTCATGCTGGAGACCTGAAGTTGCAATCATAGCAGCGCAATATGAATGCCCCATACTGTCGCTCTTAATCATGGAAGTCGTCTCCATGGCTGCCTCCACATGTCGTCCCCTTATCAAAAGAGCTGTGTCAGGCTATGGAACTTGGTCACTATGTCGCCACCATGCTGTGTTATCGACTAAATATACCGTCAACCTTTTGTTCACATAGGAAATCATTTCAGCGCTTCTTGCTCACCTCCTTTGGTGAAGCCTGAGTCCATTTAGGGTATGTCGCCATGACATTCTCTAGCCTGCCACTGCTGCCGCTGCCTCTCCATGCCGTCCCCTATAGTGTCCGGGTCAATTATTGCATGTTTTAGATCTAGCCTCATTCGGTCACTCTGTCATGGCCATGCTGTTGCCCATCATTTTGGCATAATGGTGCGATTAAGCAGCCTCAGAGGCATCCATGCATGCTGCCCCTGTTGTTCCCTGTTGTTTCCATGGTGTTTCCATCCTTTTCTGAGGTTCCCAGGTGTTTGGCCAAGCTTCCCTGTGCAGAGCCTTTGTCCCCTTGAAAAATGCTCGAGTCTCCCATTGACTTCAATGGGGCTCGTTATTCGAGACGAGCACTCGAGCATCGGGAAAAGTTCATCTCGAATAACGAGTACCCGAGCATTTTAGTGCTCGCTCATCTCTGGTGGTTTCCAAATATGATGCCCAAGATGGAAATTATTTCTAGAAAGTTCAGTGCCCATTATGTGATGCCCATGAAAAAGACCAAACATGTAATCCCAAATGCTAGCCAGAAAATAAAAAAGGGCTCTGAAATGATAAAGCCCCATATGTATTTCAGGCAGAACTTGAAGAACGACAAAGGATGTGTTAACAAATCCATAGGCTTAGAGGGGAAATAGAAAACCTATAAAAATAAAACCAACTTGACCCTAGTTTGCAAGTCACAATACAAGTACGTATTAGCAAATACTGCCGTTCACTGTACCATAAAAATAATATATACTCTTTATTCTATGGATCATTACGAGTGCAGCAATACCTCATTTATATAGTATATTTATATTTTTATTGAAGAATAACTATTATGGAGAAAATAGCATTTGTTTTTATGTTTTTACATTGCTTTTTATTTATTTATTTATTTTTAACAGCATTCACCGAGCGAGTCCATAAATGATGCTGATTTATTGTACAGATTGTTACAGAAGTGGTGATACCATATATGTTGGTTTTTTTGTGAGATTAAGTATTTTCTGTGGTGTTTAGGTGACTTTAACTTTCTTTTATTATTTAATTTTATTTAAAAAAAAACTTTATGTAATGTTTTACTTTTTTTTTGGCATGTTGCCTTGAAAAATCGATCTTCTGAGTACTTGTTCAATCTCATGGGGGAATCCAATCCATATGAGAAGCCCTTTACGTGCCATTGTTCACCTCAGCATATAATCGGCCTTATAATCGGCCTTGAGTGTTACAGAAGGGTGTCTAAGGAAGAAATGTCTACTAAAGAGCCCCCCTTTAAAGAAATGGCCACAGCAGAACCCCTTTTACAAAAATGGTCACAGCAGAGCCCCCTTTAATGAAATGGCCACAGCAGAGCTCCCTTTAATGACATTTTGACACTAAGCCCCCTTGAAAAAAAAAATCTATTCCTACCCAGTCTTCTTCTCCCCACGGCTTCATCTTCTCCTCTTCTGGCTCGAGCCGGAACATTATGACATCACATGGCCGCGACACATCATTGTGTATGTGCGCGGGCCAGAAGAGGAGAAGATGGAGCCATTGGGAGAAGGTGACTATAGAGCTTTTTACCTGCCAATCTTCTTATAGGGCCCAGATATGGGCGGGCGTGGGCCCCTGGGAAGCCAAAAGTCTGACTATATGAAGATCCGCCATTGAATATGGTCAGTACTTTTCTGCTGGGTGGCATAAAGGATGTACATACCTTTTACAGTTAAATTATTTACTGGAATTAGTTATTTTGTGAGGGGAGAAGGGGCAGAGGGAGATTGCTGGGTCCTTTATTAAAATACATTATTTAGAAAAAAAAAAGAAATACAATTATCTGCTAATTAAGTGCATATTGAGGTTATGGTATATGTTTAAAAACTAAATTTACAGCCCAATCAATGAATATCTTTTTATCTCACTTTGCTGACTGTGTTTAATGCAATTTTAGAAGTGGAAAACAGTTTAATCAATAGGTCTCATTTAACCAATATTGATATGACGGTATCGTAATAACAACTATCACTTCTGCACAGGAATAACCCAGGCTTCATTCTTGATCTGTATTTCAGGAGGATATGTTATTGGTGTAGTAAGGCAGTAGCTTTACATGAGATTCCACAGATCTTCATTCACTATGCAGTAAATACAGAAAGCCCTTAGGATTTGAGATTTCCCTACAATAAACTGGATACATTTTAGCAATTTCGAGAGGCTTTAAATATTAAATGACAATTTAAATCCCTTAGAAATCGTCACTCATCTGCATGGATTAAAAATTCACATCTGGTCGCGCTGTTATCTCCTTCATAAACATTTGACTGCGGATAATGTACACATCACCAAATTCTAGAAAAATTTGTTGTTGACAGTTTTGTTCCCTTAAAATCCTATTAGAATATGTTTTACTAAGGCTTTTTGAACATGAAGCAGAAAATACAGTGCCTTAGTTCTACGAAAGAAGATTATTTCATGGGACAAAGAAGTTATAGTGACTTGTATATTATATAGTCACAACCCAATACAACATTTTCCCTTAAAGAATAATTGTAAAGGTTTTTTTTTTTTTTTTTTTTAAATCAATAAAACAACTTTACCTATTATCTTTGTGACCTATATTCAGTAGTTTCATTGCTATCCCCCTCAGATTCCCTCAGATCTGCAATAGCTGCTCCTCTCCCTCTGCTGATAAGCCCTGGAGTCTGTAGATTTGTTTATCTGATGTGTATCATGGGAGAGGAGGAGCTGCAGCTCCCTGCTCACAGAGAAAGAGGACATGTGACAGAGCTCTCTGTGTATGAAGCAGAGCTGGATGTATGAATGCAGATGTGCCCTGCACAGAATAGTGAGGTACAAGATCTCCCGTGTTCCCAGTCAGTTCCTCCATCCCAGTCCATGATTTTAAAGAACTTTCTTTGTCTGTCTCTGCACCATGCTGCAGCCCTTCATATATATAATCACAACAACACTACAAATTACTGCACATGTCAGAAGTCTTAGTCTTCAAATGTCAAATATTTATTGACATATCTCATCCGTTTGTCCCACTTAAATCGAAATTTAGCATGCTAATAGTCTAATGAAAATGATAACAGTTTACTTTTACTATTAGATTGTAGCACTGGCTCTAAAATGTACTGGCTTGAGAACTGTGTAACCATACCTTTGTGTTTTTGTTAATAGGAGCAAGACTGAAAAATGGTTTTATATTCCAATATAGTATCTTGGTGCATTCTGATGCACTGCTTTATGGGATTTCACAGCACATCTCCTCCCCTCTTCTCTGAGTAAGAGCAGTAGCAGGCTTCTGGTTACATATTAAAGCAGAGGGAAGGGGCTTGGAAGCATTTTGAAACCAGAGCTCTCAGAACACAGGTGTTTGAGAAGGCTTCAAATCCAGCTTCCCTTGATTTGCTGGAATATATTTTCTTTTTTTCACAGTGCTGCTACTAAAAACATACTCGAAGGCATGATCACAAACATCTCCAGGGTGGGGGAGAGTAATGGTAACACTGATAAATTGATACATACATCACATATATCTATGCCATCAATATATTGGAATGCATACACATGATTATAACGAAGTCTTTTGTAATATGTCTTCTTTCTATGCAGCTTGGTATGGTCAAAATTGGTGGAAGACTTTAATGCAATTAATTCCAACATATTAACTGACTGCATCCAGCCCTTAGAAGTTCACACTAAGACTAATTTATTGAGTTTAATTGGTTTTCTAGTAAACTGTGTGTGGGGGGGAGGGGTATTTCCAAGGGCTGGCATTTCACATACTAAAACCAATGTGTGCTACAACCACCAACACTGTTTCCTGTTGCCACACATTGTGGGGCATTTATTCACAGTATTAAAGGGTCTATGTCCTTTGGGCACAAATTGTGCGGTAATTTACACTGGGATGTTAGATTGTAGCTCAGGATGTTAATAAATTGGTGTATGCCCAAAAACATTCAGAACTGTATTCACATTCATTAAGGTGATATAGAATTTGGCAGACAATATTTTAGCTTGTCTTTTTGTGTGCCGAAAATTGCCCCATAAAAGTTTTGGGACACTAGAAAGGCAGGAAGAGTGTCATGATTACTAAGCTGCACCCAAACTGACCAATCAAAAAAAAACTATACCAAAAAGCTTGAACTAAAATAAAAGAAAATGTACACTATACAATAGGGAAGCAATAAACTTTATTAATCACAATACTGATGTTTTTTTTTAAAAAGGATTTTATTTTTGCAAGTTTAACATTTTTTAAACAAATACAATAAACAACATTTAAATACAAAATGTACTGGCTATTGCGTATTCATCACCACATTAAAGGAGTAGTAATTAACATGAGAAACAAGACACACATCTCCTTAATTATGGTGTTACCTAAAAACCTGAGGGATTTATATACCAGTATGGGGATTCACATACCATCTGGTACAGATGAGGTCAAAATTTTGGGGACACTTCCTGTTAACATACGGAGAGCGATAGCTGGGGATAACGCTATTGATAAGGAGTATCCAATGCTTCAGAGGGAGGGGAGTCTTGGGTTTTGGGGACAATTCCTGTTAACATACAGAGAATGATAGCTGGGGATAACGCTATTGATAAGGAGTATCCAATGCTTCAGAGGGAGGGGAGTCTTGGGTTTTGGGGACAATTCCTGTTAACATACAGAGAGTGATAGCTGGGGATAACGCTATTGATAAGGAGTATCCAATGCTTCAGAGGGGGGGGGGGGGGGGGTCTTGGTCCTTCCAGGACATCACCGCCACATAGTATAGGACAAACCTGAAGAAGATTTTACAATACAAATGTTATAGCAAAAAACAGAAACATATATTAAAAACAATGTATGTCCTACAAGTATCAAGATAAGGTGCTTGAAAGGAGCATCATGAATGGTAGGTATGGAACAGTAATAGAGAAGGTCGAGTGGAATCAACAAGCAGGAGCAGAGGGAAACATGCATACATGCCAACAACCAAAGACATAGTTACCATACCGAATGTGTAGACACACTGTGAAACCACGAAAGTGTTTTGCTAATAGCTTTCTCGAGGGGAGTGTCTGGTATTAGTGTGCTGGGAGTTTTATATATAAAAAAATATATTCTATATAGTGGAAATTTTAGCACAGAATATGCCTGAAGATACATAAGATACCAGAAAAAAATTGCTGCTGTCCACCTAATACACATTAAAACCTGCTCCAAAAGTCTTCATGTAAATATTTGTATAATAGTCACATGGAGTCAGAATTTTGGATTTTCCAGCAGACATTTTTTTAAGTGTCAGAATTCCATTATAGGATTTGTAAAGTCCTGTAAAGTCCTGCTGATGTCTACCTTCTGTTTTTCCTTCTAAAACACAGGAGATAACCAGAAATTTATTTTTTTTCTGCTCTTTCTCCCGAGATCCGTCCTCTTCAGACAGATAAGAAGACTAATGATTAACTCTTTTTATATCAGGATACCGTATATTCCGGCGTATAAGACGACTTTTGAAGACAGAAAAATCTTCTGTCTTCTCTGGGGTCGTCTTATACGCCGGTAATCCCGCCCGCCCGCCGTGTATTCACGGCGGCGGTCGGGTCGCGCTGCATGGAGAGGGCTCACGGGCTGAGCCCTCTCCATAGCCGGTAAGTCTTTGCTGCATATTGCAGCAAAGGCTTACCGGTAACACCCGCGTGCACCGCACCTGACCCCTGTGCTGCACTGATAACTCGGCGCAGCACAGCGGGCGGATGTTTTGAATTGTGACAGCCGCGGGCCTTTCCCTTACAGCGCACGGACTGTTCTGCATCTGGTCCGTGCGCTGGATCAGGAGGGCCTGGAGCTGTCACAATTTAAAATTTGAATGGGCCCCCGATCCGCCCCCGTCCCACCCACCTTCCCACCCACCTCATCCATCGACGCCGGCACAGGCTTAATGACGCACCTGCCTGTGCCGGGTCTGCTGAGGTCTATGACCCGGCACCTGACCTGGCAGACGCCTCATCAGCCGTCGCCTGCGCCGATATTTAGAAGAGAGAGAGGGCGTGAAGAGGAGCGGAATAACTAGGTAAGTTTTATTTTTCATTTTGCTTAAATCTATGGGGCCCTGTTTCTATTTGGGGGGGGGGGGGTGAAAGTTAGGAAATGGCTATTTGGGGGGGGGGATATTACCTATGGGGGACATTAATCACGGCTACTGGTGGGGGGACATTAATCATGGCTACTGCTAGGGGGGACATTAATCACGGCTACTGCTGGGGGTGGGGACATTGATTATAGCTACTGCTGGGGGTGGGGACATTAATTATGGCTACTGGTGAGGGGGGGACACTAATTATGGATACTGGTGAGGGGGAGGACATTAATTATGGCTACTGGTGGGTGGGGGCATTAATTATGGCTACTGGTAGATGGGGGACATTAATTATGGCTACTGGTGAGGAGGTGTTCAATGTTTTTATGCATACCGATGGTAATGTTGTTGTTGTATGCCTTATGTTTATGAGCGACAGTTTTCCTGCTATATACCTGCATGTCATAAGAATTTAAATTAAAAAAAGGACCATGTAAAATTCAAATCTGTTTTTTTTTAAATTTTTACCGGTGTTTTGTATGCGTTGGAAAAGGGATAGTCTAATACGGCGAATATATCTTAAACTCTATATTTTAAACAGGAAAGTAGGGGGGTCGTCTTATACACCAGGTTGTCTTATACGCCAGAATATACGGTAATTCCCTTAATGATTAAGTCACTAGACACTTTATCAGGTTCATTTATCTTTCAGTTGTCTGTGGAGAACAGGACAAAAACCTGATTTACACAAACTGCTTAAATAAGGAAGAAAGACGGGGAAAATGAAGGGCACAGTAACATATTTCCTTAATAAAATATATCACAAACTTTACTGTTATTATCTGCACTATATTATGTTGAACGTTTAGTTACATTTTATTTAAATAAGACTGGTCCATTATAGTCTGAAACCTCCCTTTTCCAATATCTTACATTGGCTATTGACACATAACCAAATTTGTTGGCAAATTTATCTGAGGCTTTAAAAATATTTGCAATGTTGTGATGTAAGTAAGTAATGTAAAACACTATTAAACTGCAGTCCACACTGCAGCCAGAAAAGCCAGGAAACAAGTGTTTCCCTGGATATATTGAATGCCAAGTGTATCATATTCATGGTACTAATTTTTCTAATGGAAGATTTCTTGTATCAATTTTCTTGCAAAGATCAAGTGTTAGGAACAAGTGTTTTGTAGGTGCAATGTGCCAAATTCAATGTGCTAAAGCAGTTCCCAATATGAAAGGTGAATGTATATATAATTATAAACTGTGCAGAGTATTTCATTTCTATCAATCGCTACTAACATTGGGCACAGACACAGAAGACTTCATACAGATATGGCTGTGAAGGGATTTAACCACAGGCCCTCATACAGTACAACAGAAGGAAAACTGTAGGTAGCTAATTATAATAAAGGATGTTGGATATTTGTATGTTCACATCTTTTTCTCTGAAAAATCCAAAACCGAATATTGGAGGATACTATAGTTATGATAGTTATTTTATGAATATGGCATAGGTATTGTATTAACATTTGGAAAACCAACAAAAATTGGTCATAGGAGGATCATCTATAGATCCTAAACTATTGTGATACCACTATTAACTATTTTCTTTCCACTATACATTTGTGCATATTTTTAAGTAATCCAGACCCCAGAGCAATTACTTATAGATAAAGAATCTTATATTGATCTAAGAATCTTATTCAACAGAGTCTAAAAAGGCTTTAGCTCCTGGAAAAAGGGTTAATGTCTAGAAATGTCACTGAGAATGAGGAATGTTGTGTGTATTATTTAAGCCTTAGGTTTTTACTAAACTGCAGCAAGAAAATGCTACAATTCAATGCAGACACCAGGGTCCCAATGTATCAGGAGTCAGATAATTGCTATCTGTGGGACCAACTAGGGACTGTGCAAAGCTCTATTATTAAGACCAACACAAGATCCATTTTCATGTGATATAAGTGGCACTAGCAAGTATCATTATTTATAACCTTCAGTGCGTGTTGTTAATAATATAACCTCTTGTTGGTTTGGAGAATGTAGGATGGATGAGATGTGCTCGAGTAAAGAGTCCACTAGATATATGAGAGGGAGCTATGAAGTGGTGTGAAGAGCTGAATGCATAAATTAACGTATGTTCACTGATATTAATGTTTGTCTGAAGTATGACCCAATTACACATAAACCTGCAGGCTATATAGTGCAAAAAATGACAAATACAGTAATTTTTTCACACTGTGCAAGATTTCTTATTTTTTTAGTGGGACATGATAATGTTTTCATTTCTCCCATTTTTTTGATTTTAAAACCTTTTGACCACTTTTTAAAAATTTTATTATGTGTTGTAAAATGGCAAAAAAGCGTGATTCAGACGTTTGGATTTTATTATCTGTACAGTTTTTATATTTTAGTAAGAATTTTGGGACACTGCGATACCTAACATTGATTTTTGTTGTTTATTTATTTTATTGGCTCCAGGGAGTTGAATTTGCAGACCCCCTAGGTAGCTTAACCCTAGGGGGTCTGATTGTTCCCACCGATACAGCTGTATTGTGCACAGGAGCACAGCAATGTGAATGGCTGAAACCATTCAAAATGACTAGTAGATTTCCTTTAAGGATCATATCATTGTGACTGTGCCAGTTTTTTTGTCTATCTTTGCACTAAAAAGGACTTCTTTGGAGTCTATTTATGAAGTGTTTGCGACACTTTTATGTCGTGGTTGCACTTTGTCTGACATATTAGAAAACTGTGCACCTTAAAGGGCCTGGTAGTGCTTAGACAGAGTTTTCGCCACATTTATTACCACGTTTCATACCGCCACTATTCTGTCTGTGCCACAATTCTGCATCGTCAAGCAAAGTGCTCCAGGAAAAAAAAGTTTGGCTGCGTGTACATCCTGAAAATATACCAGATTTACTAAGAACATGCGGAACTATTGGATTATTTGCCATAGTGCAGTGTGCCTCACTAATGTGCAGTTTGCGCCAAATAATCCAATGGTTTTCATATGTCTGGGCCAAAGTGTTAAACTTTTGTAATGTCATCTGGAGGTAGTGAATGTCTCCAAGTTGTAGCTCGGTAAAAGAAATCACGTGACAGATCTCTTGAACTATTAGCCCATCTTTATTTAAACCAAATATACTCGGTTTAATCTTGTATAATCCATTTTTGGATCCATTACCAATATTGAGGATCTGCTACAGTGCTATGCCATCCTAATACACAGGTTTCAACTGGACATATTATTCAATGAGTAGTCTAATTAGTGATGTGCATAGAGGTAAAAGCACAACATAGGGCAATTACATCATGGAGTCCAAAATGCAAATTAACATCTTTCTTTAGTAAATCACTAAATGGGAATATCTATGCTGTGACATTTTGGGTTTCTATGACATCTATTTTATGCAGGGGCACTATATCTGTCTCATTAAAACTACAGTGAGAAATCCCAGTGGGCTAGTAAGTCATGAGGCCAGGAATCAGTGATGCACTGGTGACCTAATGCGCTTTTTCCTATTGTACAGGTTTTAGGGTGGA
This sequence comes from Engystomops pustulosus, assembly GCF_040894005.1. Lineage (NCBI taxonomy): Eukaryota > Metazoa > Chordata > Amphibia > Anura > Leptodactylidae > Engystomops > Engystomops pustulosus. Next base: position 154,099,255 of record NC_092415.1, read on the forward strand.
TTTTTCAAGAGCTGGAACATCATGTCCATATTGTGCATTGTGTGGCCTACACAGAATGAGCATCGCTAAGGATTGAGCAACAGAAAGTGGAGTATAGGTCGAGGGCATTAGGAGGCTATAGAAAGTGAAAGCTAAGGGGGTGGGGAAGGTGAGCATAGTTGGTTGGTGGGTCATATAAAGGGGAATTTAAAGGGGACAAGAGGGGGCACAGGATAGGGGCATTATCCACTGTAAAGGTGAAAGATACAGGGTGAGAATTCCCTGAAAGCGGGCATTTTGCTATGGGGAGGTTAATAATAGGGAGTATTGTACTTGTGGGTACACTAGCGGATGGCTTTACAGGTGGTACTTAGGACTTGAAATTGTTCTCCATAGCTCTGTGGTCTGCCACAACTTATATCCCTTCTTTAACAACCTAAAAGTTGTGGTATATGTTATTCCCAGGATCTTTCTATTCCTTATCTGTGTACTTTGACAGAAATGTAATGTTTGAATTGAAATACTGAAAAAAATCATGATTTTAAAATTATAAATTATAAAATGATATATTATAAATAATTGAGAAATAATTGTAATTCACTGGCCGCCCTCCTTGGATTGCCCACGTTTCACTATGCCTTCGGGTGAGTGCATTTGATATATGCGGATTCAGTGAGGCCGGAAGGTACCTCCAGTCCTCATCTTGGCTGCACTACTATCTGATACTTACATCCCTGTTTGCATTACTTGTTTCTGAATTTGATTTTACGTTGGAGACTTCAGATATTTATAGATTACAGGGCTTTTCTCTGGGGGGGACCGGCTTTTGTTTTCTGTGGTTGCCCCTTATTTCATCTGGGCCACTTGTGTCCCCTTTGTACATTATACTGCATATGTTTTGTTTATATTAGTGTATTGACACTGTAATAAAGGATATATTTCATTTTTTATGGTTTGTTGCAGCTTCCTTTCTTCCCTTTTTATGAATATATATATATATATATATATATATATATATATATATATATATATATATATATATATATATATATATATATGATCAATTTACCAAGCTATATAAATATTTGGAACAGATTGTAGTCTTCCTTCACATGCTCTGTATATTGTTTTAGCAACATACAATATTTTGCTAGATATATACAAATCTATGGAAATAGATTTCTCTTCTTCGTTTTCTCCAGCTTTAGGAAAGTGTGGCCGAAGTGTGTGTATACAGCATGTGAATACTCAGGATGCTCCCATGGGAATAGTATTGCACATCCTCGCTGTGATAATGCAAAGTGTCCACTGGAGGGCGCCTGGGCTCAGTGTTGTAGAGAGCAGCTGGGTCTAGCCTGAGATTGTGATGAGCTAGTGAAGGTGGATTGTTCTCATTGTATGTGCTGTCTTCTTACCACAGACCTCTCACTCCTTCCATCCCACTTCCTGCACTCCACATCTCCTTCTCCCTCCTTAGTGGCTCTAGTACTCATCAGCACTGATAAGATCTTGAAACAGCTGCAGTGCCCCAGGCAACCCTCACCTTCTTCAGACTCTGAGAATGGAGATGGGATTTCCAGAGGTATCTTCAAACTCCTCCGCTTGCAAGATCATCTTCCTTATGTAACTACTTGGGCTGGAAGACAGCTACAGGCAAGGAACTTTACAAACCATACAAGGACTAGCTGCATCCTCACTTTCCTGCTCCTTATAGGTAGGTTCTGCAGAATATTTGTCTTGTTCTTTATCTGTTGTGAATAGTCCTTAATAACTTTCATAAATGTGATAATATCCCTTTAAGCTCTCCCCATGTAATGCTTATATTGTCCCTGTGCTCTAAGGACATACAGACTACTGCATCTAGCTAAGGTTATGTAATGTGATCCTTCATGTAACCTTTTATCATCCGTTTTTTGAACTGTAGTGTATATTTAGCATATTACAAGTATGATGGAAAGGAAATGATTGTATAGTAATGTAGTCTACACCACTGTATAAACCATAGAAACATTGCATGTCATTATTGTATTACACTTTTACTGCCTGTTCTGTAGATGGGCGGGGGGATTCCTTTAAATTATTAAAGCCCCTTTTTCAGGCTAGTGTTCAGGGTAATGTGGAGTGACAGATACAGTCCATCATATCCATTTATCATTCAGAATTGTATACAGTTTATTTATATTATACAAAGCAAATTACTGAAAAGAGCGCAAGCTTGGACTTACCTGTGCCACTTATTATTTTAAAAATTCCCAATCTATGGGTGCAAGGATTCCCATATGGTTTCTGTGCTGTATTTCCACACTGCATGGATTTAGATATTTAATGTCGGAGAGTGTAGCATGGGCGAGTTTGTCTTCTTGAAATGTCACAATGTGCTTGACATCGTTGGGTGAATCTATTGAAGTATATGATAACAATACACAAAACTGTTATGGGGTATATTATATACCCCAGTGCCTCTATATCTATATATCTGTGTATAAAATAAATACATATACATATATGTATATATCATTGAGTAAGAAAGGATTATACATTTTTGGGTATAACTTACTCCTATGTTTAGGTCTTAGTCTCTATTAGCCTTGGGATCACCTGATGTGAAACATTATAAAATGTCACATGCACATGTTCTATAGATTTAGTAAATTACACATTTGGATACACAACAATAAAGTAAGTTGTGCGCTTCCCACTTTTCGCTACCGGCATGCTCGTTTTCCCACAAATGGGGCAAAGCTTTTATTTATTTTTCTTTTATGTCTTAATGATTAGTGAATGACACAAGCAAAAAAAAAAAAAAGAAATTATAAAAACTGGTCAATGAAAGAATCCCCCTGATTTGCCAAATGTATTGATTTACGGCCTTCAGCATACAATTATTTGTAAAGCAGAAGGTGAATGACAAAACTTTAAGTCTTGATAAAAGCAAAATGTGATTTTAGTTGTCTATGTCAATAGACTAAAGAAACAAGACAAGAAAGACCATTTGTTTCAGAGCAGTGGTCTATCTTGGAAATAGTAGAGCTGCCCCACTGCTGATTTCAACATCCGCATCTGTTTATAGGTGTATGTTGCAGCGTAGACATTCTAGCTGTACTGTCTATGTTTTGTAAGTGGTACATTAAGCAGCACAAAATCGTCTCATAGCCAACACTTTCCATCCCCCATAGAAGAAAGTGTAGTGCGATCAGACGCTACATATAGAAATTGTTCATGTCTGGAGTGAATCACACTTTGGGATGTGTTAGAGAGGGTGATGCAGGTGAATCAGAGATTGTTGCTTGGCTCAGCTCTCCGAGGCATCACACACGCTGCTCCGCCAGCAGAGCCTTCTCTGTGCGCTGTATTTGTCACAAGCAATTAGTGCTCAATGAGATGAGATATCCTGCACCTTGCTGATTTATCTTATCAATATTTGTTATCATACTGTTCTTCCTCCTGCATCCCTCGCCTAGAAACAAGGGCAACTTGTGTTGGTCTGGTAATTTTTACCTTTAAGAATAAATAGAGCGGATAGTGGACAATGAAAATATATTTCCAATAAGAGTTTTTGGGGACAAAAGTTTTTTGTGTTTTTTCCTATATCTATAGAAAGAGAGATTAAAGTTATTTGACTGTGATTCATTCACATTTAGGAAATCCCTTCATGGTGCATCTAAAAGTAAGCAATGTGAAACTCAGGGGGTATCCCCGCCATTGTTCAGCAGACAACCTCACTACCTGGAATACTGTAGCCAAAATCATTGATATTTGCTATTATTTGTTATGATATTGTGATGTGCTCTGACACTTTATACTTTATCACAGGGTATGTGTTAAATGTCTAATTCATATCGGGACCCCACAATCAGAAGAATGGTTAACCCTTGTACCGCCATCTTTTTGGTATAGTAGCTCCGAAGAGATAGTTAAGTACTCTCCTAGGCTCCTATGGAGATGATTGGAGCATGCCTGTACATTTCCTTTATTTTTATTTATATGGCGCCAACAGATTCCTCAGTACTATCCAGAGCTTTCCAAACTAGTCCCTGTCCCCATGGTGCTCACAATCTGATCAACCTACCAGTACGTTTTGGAGTGTGGGAGGAAACCGGAGGAAATCCACGCATATACAGAGAAAACATACAAACTCTATGCAGATATTGACCCTCATGGGACTTGAATCCAGGACCCCAGCACTGCAAGGCTGTAGTGCTAATCATAGAGCCACCGTGATGATGACAAATCGATATAGACAGGGTTGAAAAGAGACCCATTCTGGGGTTCAAGTCATCAGACCACACCAATCACAGACAGCACGACCTGTTCATAGTTGATACGTTGTAAACTTGGCACAAACCCTATAACTCTAAATTAGTTTCTACTGTTAACACTTGCAAATTCATCTCTGCTACCTCTGTGCAGAGGTAAGGTGTAAAGTCTACATAGGAAAGTATTACTTGCTGTTGGATTTTATCCCCATGGAAAATGGAATGCTTTGTATGTTTCTATAGGGAAAACCAGTCTTTATGCAAGATTAATTTGCAGGGCAGATCTGCATGTTCATTACTACACATTTTCTCAGCATCTAATGGGTAGTATGTTCCTTTGCCCAGTAATTATAAACTTGTTCCCCTTCATTAAAACATATTTACTGAGCTTGGAAAGGAAAATAACTCTTTATACATGAAGTATACTTGATAAAAAAAGCTACACCTTCTCACTGACTTCCTGTGGATGTTTAGATATCATTTACTCAAATTAAAGTTTTCATATTTAATCTCTTATCAAGTAGTTTATAAATGAGACTGATAATTTATACCCTCTTAACCTGAATTGTGGAGAGCAGTAAATGTGATATCAGTACCGTATATACTCGAGTATAAGCCGACCCAAGTATAACCCGAGACCCCTAATTTTACCACCAAAAACTGGGAAAACATATTGAATCGAGTATAAGCCGAGGGTGGGAAATGCATTGGTCACAGACCCCTCCCCCCCCAGTATATAGCCAGCCAGCCCCCTATAGTATACAGCACTGCCCCCAGTAGTATACAGCCATCACAGGCTGCCCCCAGTAGTATACAGCCACCCCAGCCTGCCACCAGTAGTATAAAGCCTGCCCCCAGTAGTATACAGCACTGCCCAGTCTGCCCCCAGTAGTATACAGAACTGCCCAGTCTGCCCCCAGTAGTATACAGCACAGCTCAGCCTGCCCCCAGCAGTATACAGCACAGCCCAGCCTGCCCCCAGTAGTATACAGCACAGCCCAGCCTGCCCCCAGTAGTATACAGCACTGCCCAGCCTGCCTCCAGTAGTATACAGCACAGCACAGCCTGCCCCCAGTAGTATACAGCACTGGCCAGCCTGCCCCCAGTAGTATACAGCACTGCCCAGCCTGCCCCCAGTAGTATACAGCACTGCCCAGCCTGCCCCCAGTAGTATACAGCACTGCCCAGCATGCCCCCAGTAGTATACAGAACTGCCCAGCCTGCCTCCGGTAGTATACAGCACAGCCCAGCCAGCCCCCAGTAGTATACAGCCCAGCCCAGCCTGCCCCCAGTAGTATACAGCACTGCCCAGCCTGCCCCCAGTAGTATACAGCACAGCCCAGCCAGCCCCCATTAGTATACAGCAAGCCAAGCCTGCCCCCATTAGTATACAGCCAGCCCAGCCTGCCCCCAGTAGTATACACGCAGCCCAGCCTAGCCCCAGTAGTATACAGCACTGCCCAGCCTGCCCCCAGTAGTATACAGCACTGCCCAGCCTGCCTCCAGTAGTATACAGCACAGCACAGCCCAGCCCAGCATTAAAAAAAAAAACTTATAGACTCACCCTCCGGTGGCCCCGATGTGCAGCGCTGCTCCCCCGATGTCCGCGCGACTCGTCTTCTGGCTTCCGCGCCTGTTTTCTGTACATCGTGCTGTGCCCGAGAGAAAAACATGGCGGCGCCCAGAACGATGTACAGAAGAGAGAAGACAGGCACAGAAGCCAGAAGAGGACCCGCGCAGATATTGGGGAAGCAGCGCTGCACATCGGAGCGACCGGAGGGTGAGTATATAAGTTTATTATTTTTTAAGTATTTTTTAAGTGACTCATGACTCGTGTATAAGCCGAGGGGACGTTTTTCAGCACATTTTTTGTGCTGAAAAACTTGGCTTATACACGAGTATATACGGTATATTGTTTGCTGTATGTTACAAGTGTACAATGACTTAAAATACTGGGCAATTGGCGCGAGTCCTGTTACTTTATAATCTTTATTCTAGAGGATATGAACAATTGACATTAAAGATTAAATGATAACTAACCTATGATTCTTCTCAATTAACCTATATTAAACCCAAAGGTAGGACTGAACTCCCCCCACCTTACATAAGCAGTGAAAGTGGTCCTTTTTTTTTCCGTAACCAAGTGATCGCCTGATCAAAGATGCCACTTATCCTGTGTTTTCCTTATGCAATGTAGGATTAGACAAATATGTAGCCGTATGTTTCTTAAATATGTTGCTATTAATATATAGTTTATAGTGTCATATATATATATATAGTTTCATGTAAATAAGAAAAACTATATGGAATGATAATATATATCAGGTTTCAAAATCTAATCATATAGGACACTGAAAGAAATCAGCATGTGAACAGGTTATATTCCTACTATACTTGGCACTCTTCCCTCAGTCTGATCCAAACTTGGTAGTTGGATCTTTTGAGATGTGAAGTTACATCACATGTAAAAAAAGATTTTTCCCACTCCTGAAAACAACTTTCATCTAAAAAGTATAGTAGAAAACATATTAGTGAGAGTAGAGCCCTACTTGACGATATCCTTTTAAAGTGAACCCATCATTTTGTTTAATGTCCTATATCATCCTTTGTTATTTGAGTCTAGGCCCACAATGAATAAAATATATAGATGAGACTGATGCAGCTTATCAGACTACGCGCCTAAAGTTTTTTTTTTGGGTGATATGGAACACTTAACCACAGGTTCCTCAGACCTTTGGTTGGTTTAGTGTCCAAAATTGCCCTGACAGGTTCTCTTTTATTAATCCTAATCCCACAGTGATATCAATATGATATAGCTATACCGTAAATTCTTTATAGGTTTTAAACACAATAAGATAAATGTTATTTATTGTCATTCTTTGCACTATTAGTTGATGTAGTTTACCCCCGAAACTGCAACAAAATTTTGGCGCATTTGTATAATTTTTTGTGCAGTCTCATTTTTGAGGCCTTTTGAATGTCTTTAAACTCTCGTCAACTCTTGATAAATCTTGACTTCTAACTAACTACTACTATTAAGTTTAATAAATCTGACACATCTGGAATGGGTGACTTAAAGGGGTGTTCCAATCTGGGTATTCACAATTAATATAAAGGGGTATTCCCCTCAAGACAAGATTCTTAAATATACTCAGGATAACAAAATATCACATTCTCTAATTCACTGTTATTACCAAAAATACACCGTTTCACAGATATAATTCCAACCTGTCTCTATCAGTCCTGTTGTACACAAATTTTTGCTCCTGGACCCAACCATAAATCTTCTGCCTTTGGTCAAATTTTTCTCATTAATAGCTTCTCTTACAGTATATGCACACTGCAGTGCTCTCTGCATCCTACCTCTTCCTACTGCATTACAAATGCAGCTTAGACAAGGGCACTGACTGCAGCAATGTGCAGAGACTTACTCTACAAGCTACAGGCAAGATAAGATTTTTATCCAGGAGGGAGGCATAGCAGAGTGTGTTATTGGTGAGTTAGCAGAGCTGAGAGTGTCATTGTGTTTTATGTCTATCTCATCATCTCTGATCTGTCTCATCTCTATTTTTGTATGTGTTAGATACTATTAAAATGTTCAGAAGCTAAATGAAAGTGTATATAAAACTGTACCCTGATAATCTTAGCACATTGTCAGCACACAGCATCTCATGGCACAGAGGAATCATAAAGTGTCTGCATAGAGAGTCCCCACCCTCACTCTGGATTCTTACACTGACCATTACTGAGTGTTAGGAGCTAAAACAGCAATAAAGACTGAATAAAATTGTAAAGTAAAGGGTTAAAAATTATCTTTATTGCATAAACATTATTAGGGGATTAAAGTTTGAGAACTTTCTTTCATGAGAAAACTTTAATTCATCTGCCATATTTCTACATTTCTTCAAGTAGATGTAATTAAAAAAAAAGTTTTCCCTTCTAAGCAAAAATAGTTGTCCTAGTATAGGACCACCACTACACTCTGACCACGATGGCCAGACATACACTAGTCTTGCCTGACTACCTGGATTCGGTGTTCATTACCACAGGTATATATAGTAACAGTAACTGTCGCCAGTTCAAAAACAATTTGTCTCTTTGTGCAATCACTCCAGCAGCGGTGGTCATATCCAAGGACAGCTGTCCTCTGGATAACATGGCCACATTTATGTGAAATTACCTTCATACGGGTAGATTATTTTTTATAACATCCTATTGAAGGCATTTAAATATATGGCAGATTAATTCAACTAAATGTAAATGTGCAGGTGAGATCAACACTTTAATGTTTATAGCCAATTTGTATCTTTCAGAAATCAATAGTTTAGATGATATTGGATAAAGTTTGTTATATACTTTATAAAATAAAAAATACATCTGTGTCTCCTTTATTCCCTCCTCTCTTGCCCTGCAGGGAGCAGTGTTGCTGATGTCTCTTCTAAAGTCCTTACAGAGTAGATAGATATGGACAGGAGTCTTAACTCCTTACAAACTAAAGAAAATTACACTTTATAGCTCTGCAAAGAGATAAATCTATGCAGTGACTATTTTGTAAAAATGAAGTCAAAAGAAAATCTATCAGCCTCTCATTATCTTTCAATAGTAAAATGGTGATCATGTCCTTTTAATAAGTGCAGGTCAAAGAGTAAGAAAAGGTCAAAAAGAAGTATTTTATTTATGCACCTTGGTCCTCTTCTCCATATAAAGACATGAAATATTATAAATAATGTATAGAATGAATTATCAGCATTTTGTGCCAATAATATGTTTAGAATAAACTGGTAGTGAAGAGTAGTTCTTCACTTCTTTACCATTGTAATTGGCCTTGGGGAGTTCTAATATCCTTGTACAGTACAGTTCACTAGAGTATATGTTACACTATATGTAATACAATCTATGAACCAGGCATTATAGACTACATTATCGGCTGCTTACTGTCAGCTATTTCCCATTAAGAAATCTGGGTCATTGGAGCCATAAATATGTAACTCTGGACGCTGCATTATATTATATACTGTATGGTAGGCATCATATTGAGCACTATAACTTTCTGCTGAAAATAACTGAAAATATTTTGCTTGACAAATAACGCAATTTTTTACCAACATCAGAATGCTGTTAATTCAATAAGAGTATGTCCACTTCCAATGACCATGAAAAAAAATTCATTTTAACTACTTACAGTGGTAACTATATCAGCCATATATATATACCTGCTGGTAATGAACATAATCATAATATAAATCCAATAAATGGGCTTTACTCCAAATACCAACCAAAAATAAAATCACCATTCTCCATAGAAATGGGAATCATCCGCAGTGTTACACAATAGATGCGCATGGAACTTGGACTTTCCCATGGGAAACCCTTAGTATTTTGAGTTTTTTTCCAGGTCACATGTAAATGAACACTGATGCAGTATGCAGCGATGCATCCCTATTATATGAGGAGGGGAACAAGCTGGTGGAATAACATAAATATTTTATCCATGCTTTTTAGGGAAGTAATACATTTACATGAGCCCTCTGTGACTTTATACTGTATCTGTATTCCTTGAATTGATCATGTAAACATATATATATATATATATATATATATATATATATATATATATATATATATATATTATATATGATGTTACAGTAAAAGAAAATACTTGTCTAGTTCCTATGAATATTCTTTACTTTAAAAACACTTTATCATGTACCTTATTAGGAAATTTTTAGAAAAAAAGAGGGGACTCCAATGCACAATCCTCATATATGCAAAGACCAGAGACTTGACTGGTCTGACTTAGTACATCCATGCGGTACACGGACAGCCCATCTATTTTAATAAAACCTGCGTAATGCTTTATTTCCCCTATGACGGCCCTAGAAATTGAACACTTGCTGCTGCATTCCTTACATGTAAGCATCCCAGGTCCCAGTATTATAACTTGTAATACATAGGGATTGTATGGAGAAGTCAACTTCTTTACCATATACAGATGGTCCCCTACTTAAGGACACCCGACTTACAGACGACCCATAGTTACAGACGGACCCCTCTGCCCCCTGTGACCTCTGGTGAAGCTCTAAGGATGCTTTATTATAGTCCCAGACTGCAATGAACAGCTCTAAGGTGTTTGTAATGAAGCTTTATTGATAATCCTTGGTCCAATTACAGCAAAAAATTTTGAAACTCCAATTGTCACTGGGGTAAAAATATTTGTCTGGAGCTACAATTATAAAATATACAGTTTCGATTTACATACAAATTCAACTTAAGAACAAAACAAAGGACCCTATCTTGTACGTAACCTGGGGACTGCCTGTACACAATTTCTGTTAGATGTTTGTTCCAGTGATTGCTAAAATGGAAAGATATGCATGGGTCTGTCCATTCACATCCATGGCGGTTCTGAGAATAGCCAGGTGTCATAGAGGCACATTGCTGCTATTACTGCATCCATCACAGAAATGAGACAGGGGCTATACCCCATTGGAGGGACATATCCCATAAAATATTACACAAGGTGGATCATGTATTGGGCTGCCTGATACATATACACTTTAAACTACTCTCTCACTGTTGTAATAATGTGCTACAACTGCAGAATAAAGTAATATTAATTTTCTTTAACACTATAACGATTATTATTCAAGCTTTTATGCACAATGTAGACTTGCAATAACCAATAGTCACTTTTTTACAATAGATCCGTCATAACTTTAATGACACTGGTGTGAACAGAGATATAAAAACTAAACACTCTTGGGGAGATTTATCAGAAGTGTCTGAGGTAAAACTTTTCTAGTTGCCCATGGAAACCAATCAGAGCTTAGATTTCATTTTCCCACAGCTGTTTATTAAATGAAAGCTGAGCTCTGATTGGTTTCCATGGGCAAGTAGAACAGTTTTATCTCAGACACTTCTGATAAATCTGCCCCCTCTGTGTATGGTGCTAATATCCTATTAAATGGAAGCTGCAAGTCTCCCAGGATATTGTCTATGCTTGGAGGACAGTGGCTTTTATATGGACTAAAGAGTGGTGCTCAAACTGCCTGGTTGGTTATTAACGTTGACCCCAGAGTAGACAAGTTCAATACACACAAGAAATGAGGAATGTTGGTTTAGACCTGTCATTCTTCTTTTTTCTCATCACAGAAAATGTGTAAAACCGCTATATTGAACACTGTGCGATGACACCACCAGTTGTCTGAGGAAGTTCAAAGATCTAATATTAACTTTGTTATAACATGGTGATGTAGTTCAAGAAAAGTAGCACAGAGCTAAACTTGAATACATATATATTTTGATATCTTTATTTCTTTTGTAGGTGTTAAATATCTGGTTTACTTACATTATCATATACATTTTACAAGAAAAATTATCAAAAATGAAGACTGTCTGCCATGTCCAGATGTAGCACACTAATGTATGGATGTAGCACACTGGTCTATGGATGTAGCACACTAATCTGTGGATGTAGCACACTAATGTATGAATATATCACACTAATCTGTGGATATAGCACACTAATCTATGGATTTAGCACACTAATCTGTGGGTGTAGCACACTAATTTGTGGATGTAGCACACTTATCTGTGGATGTAGCAAACTCATCTGTGGATGTAGCACACTTATCTGTGGATGTAGCAAACTCTTCTGTGGATGTAGCACACTTATCTGTGGATGTAGCAAACTCATCTGTGGATGTAGCACACTAATCTGTGGATGTTGCACATTAATCTATGGAAGTAGCACACTAATCTATGGATGTAGCACACCAATTTGTGGATGTAGCACACTAATTTGTGGATGTAGCACACTAATCTATGGATGTAGCACACTAATCTGTGGATGTTGCACATTAATCTATGGATGTATTTAGCACACTAATCTGTGGATGTAGCAAATTTATCTGTGGATGTAGCACACTAATCTGTGGATGTTGCACATTAATCTATGGAAGTAGCACACTAATCTGTGGATGTAGTGTGCTGATCTGTGGATGTAGCACACTAATCTGTGAATGCTGCATACTAATATGTGGATATAGCATACTAATTTATGGATGCAGCACACTAATCTGTGGATGTAGCACACTAATCTATGGAAGAAGCACACTAATCTATGGATGTAGCAAAGTAATCTATGGATGTAGTGCGCTGATCTGTGGATGTAGCACACTAATCTGTGGATGTAGAACACTAATCTGTGGATGTAGCACACTATTCTGTGGTATGTAGCACACTAATCTGTGGATGTAGCACACAAATCTATGAATGTAGTACACTATTCTGTGTATGTAACACACTAATCTGTGGATGTAGCAGACTAATCTATCGATGTGGCACACTAATTTGTGGATTTAGCACACTAATCTATGAATGTAGCACACTAATCTGTGGATGTTGCACATTAATCTATGGAAGTAGCACACTAATCTATGGATGTAGCACACCAATTTGTGGATGTAGCACACTAATTTGTGGATGTAGCACACTAATCTATGGATGTAGCACACTAATCTGTGGATGTTGCACATTAATCTATGGATGTATTTAGCACACTAATCTGTGGATGTAGCAAATTTATCTGTGGATGTAGCACACTAATCTGTGGATGTTGCACATTAATCTATGGAAGTAGCACACTAATCTGTGGATGTAGTGTGCTGATCTGTGGATGTAGCACACTAATCTGTGAATGCTGCATACTAATATGTGGATATAGCATACTAATTTATGGATGTAGCACACTAATCTATGGAAGAAGCACACTAATCTATGGATGTAGTGCGCTGATCTGTGGATGTAGCACACTAATCTGTGGATGTAGAACACTAATCTGTGGATGTAGCACACTATTCTGTGGTATGTAGCACACTAATCTGTGGATGTAGCACACAAATCTATGGATGTAGTACACTATTCTGTGTATGTAACACACTAATCTGTGGATGTAGCAGACTAATCTATCGATGTGGCACACTAATTTGTGGATTTAGCACACTAATCTATGGATGTAGCACACTAATCTGTGGATGTTGCACATTAATCTATGGATAGTGCACACTAATCTGTGGATGTAGCACACTAATTTGTGGATTTAGCACACTAATCTGTGGATGTAGCAAATATATCTGTGGATGTAGCAAACTAATCTGTGGATGTTGCACATTAATCTATGGAAGTAGCACACTAATCTATGGATATTGCACACTAATCTGTGGATGTAGCACATTTATCTGGGGATGGAGCACACTAATCTGTGGATATAGCACACTAATCTATGGATGCAGCACACTAATCTATGGATGTAGTGTGCTGATCTGTGGATGTAGCACACTAATCTGTGGATGTAGCACACTAATCTATGGATGTAGCACACTAATCTGTGGATGTTGCACATTCATCAATGGAAGTAGCACACTAATCTATGGATATTGCACACTCATCTCTGGATGTAGCACATTTATCTGGGGATGGAGCACACTAATCTGTGATTGCTGCATACTAATATATGGATATAGAACACTAATTTATGGATGTAGCACACTAATCTGTGGATGTGGCACACTAATCTATGGAAGAAGCACACTAATCTATGGATGTAGCACACTAATCTGTGGATGTAATACACTATTCTGTGTATGTAGCACACTAGTCTGTGGATGTAGCACACTATTCTGTGGTATGTAGCACCCTAATCTAGGGATGTAGCACACTAATCTATGGAAGAAGCACACTAATCTGTGGATATAGCACACTAATCTGTGGATGTGGCACACTAATCTATGGAAGAAGCACACTAATCTATGGATGTAGCACACTAATCTGTGGATGTAATACACTATTCTGTGTATGTAGCACACTAATCTGTGGATGTAGCACACTATTCTGTGGTATGTAGCACACTAATCTAGGGATGTAGCACACTAATCTATGGAAGAAGCACACTAATCTGTGGATATAGCACACTAATCTGTGGATGTAGCACACTAATCTATGGTTGTAGCACACAATTCTGTGGATGTAGCCCACTAATCTGTGGATGTAGCCCACTAATCTGTGGATGTAGCACAATAATCTATGGATGTAGCACACTTATCTGAGGATGTAGCACACTTATCTGTGGATGTAGCACACTTATCTGAGGATGTAGCATGCTAATCTGTGGATCTAGCACACTAATCTGTGGATTTGTCACTGATACCTGTGGATTAATGTTAAATTGTTGCTATAAGAAAATTCACAGTGGCTCACATATGTAGGTTACTGATACCACTTTTCTTCAGTATTCATTGATTGGCTGTGCTTTAGCTCTGTTCTGTATATTCAGTATCTGTAGTTTTGCTTAATCTTCTATCAAATTAGTAGTCTCTCTCTAATATATATATATATATATATATCCTCTTTCATTTATATTAACACTTTCCTCTGATTGTACAGATTGTTTGCTGTATATAAGCAGAATCCCACCACAAAACCACTAGAAAAACTATGCATAGACTTACCCTACAGCAAGAATACTAAAATAAAAAGACAACCTAAACACAAATGGGAACAGTCTTATCCAATAGGCCAAATGAATGTTTTTATTTTTACCATTAGGGTTTCTGCTTCTGAGGTACACTAGTTATAAGAAAAGCCACACAGCGCCTCATGTATCAGATTCTATGAAATCCGAACCATATCCTCTTCAGTATACAACACACAATCATAAAATAGTAAAATGGATAAAGTACCCAAATATAACATTTTATTCTCTCTTATAACAGATACTATAATATGGATGCTTCAGATGCAATGTTACATAACAAACTCCCCATCACCAGATGTATTATTTTAATAACCTAGAGGTGTAAATGTAGAAAGCACAGACAGTATACTTTAATTTGTTGCTTATAAACTTGAAGAATGTTCCATTCTCAATACTTTATTTTTCTACACATTTTGTATATTCTATGAACAGTGGATAGCGTTGTTGACAATCCTAAACCCTCACTACTACATATGAGGTTTACCACTAGAGGGAACTGCTACACCACCCTATAATCTAGATACAAGATATGGTATTCTTACTAATCGTGGCTTTATCCTTATTCAGTTCATGAGACTCTGCAATTAGAAAAGACAATATTACATTTATGCTTTTCAGCTATATCTTGAAAAAAATGTATACAATGGCTTGGCCATTAATCTATATCATGTTACTAGTAATGCACAACGTGTTGTTTTATACAGAGAAAAATAAATTCTGTTGTGTTGACCAGGAATTACTACTTCCAAAGAAGAAAAATTCCCCAAATACACTACTTCATTTTATGTCATAGTGGACATTCTGTTAATAATACATTTAAACTTGAAAATCTGAATGTTTTGGATGTAACTCATTAAAGGGAACAGAGCATAGTACATACATGTGCATGAAAATGTTTTTGTATGTTATATGTTACCTTTCAATGTCATGTGACCTGTGACAAGGCAGTTGTCCCCTGAGAGCGGCTATAGAGGAGCAGTTTCCCCCCTCCTGGAGAAACCGCACCTCCATGTGTCCTTTTCAAAGATGTGAAATCACCCGGTTTAGCCATGCCCCCTGCTCTTCTATAGCCACTCCCAGGGAACAAGTCCCTAGTCACAGAGCACATGGCATTGAAAGGTACTACATAACATATCTTTTTTTCTGTAAAACCTATTTTTTATGCAAAAACTCTTTGGCAGTGTATGTACTATGCTCAGTGGGGGACTGGGGGTGTTAAAATGTGTCTCCTGCTGACAGGTTTGTTTTGAGCCCTTACCGCCGCTGGCGTAATAGTACATCGTACAGCGCGCGTACATGGAGAGGGCTCACGGGCCCATTCATTACAATGTGCTAATTTCACTGAACTGATATAAATATAAGTAAACAGTAAAAAGCATTAACATATTAGGTATCCCTCATCCGAAAATGCCAGATCTATCAAAATATAATAACATTTTTAACAACGGAAAACGGAAAACAATGCCCAAGTCGAAAATGGCAATTTTTGCCATTTTGTAAAAATATTAAAAATTCAATAAAAAGCGATCAAAAGGTCATACAGTCCTAAAAATAAAAGCATTGAAAATGACATCAAAAGTCGCACAAAATGACACCACCCACAGCTCCGTACACCGAAGTATGTAAAAGTTATTAGTGTCAGATGGCAAAATAAAAAAAATGTAAATGTATGAAAACATTATAAAATCTATACAAATTTGTTATCCCCATGATCGCACCGACCCAAAGAATAAAGTAAACATGAATCCAAGCCCACAAGAAAACCACACAAACTTGTTTTTTCAGCATTTTGAATGCCTTTGGAATTTTTTCCCGCTTCCCAGTACACAGCATGGAATATTCAATACCATCACTATGAAGTGCAATTTGTTACGCAGAAAACAAGCTATCATGGAGCACTTTATGTGCAAAAGTAAAAAAAGTTATAGATTTTTGAAGGTGGGGAGTAAAAAGTGGAAATGAAAAACAAAAAAGTGCCAGGTTGTTAAGGGGTTAAAAGGAACCTGTCACAACCTTTTTTAAAAATTCAGCAAGTGACAGGTTCCCATATTAACACAAAGCCTCCTTCCTTTTACCTAAAAAATGTCTGCCTCGCAACCCCACAAAATGAACTATGTGCTCTTACCTGGCATGAACCCAGATACAGCCCCCTACCATACTCCCTTACACACCACCCCATACTCCAACGAGCGGAAGGATGAGGTGGCGTTCAAGGGAGTGTTTTTTCTGCATGCTTACTGCTAATTTCTGTTCATTTCACAAGTAAGGAGAAAATAAATGACAATATATTTTTTTTAACAACATATGGTTTCTTGCTGCTGCCACTTTCACTAGTGTTACAATATTGGAATTTGTATATGTATAGTGGACATGCAGTTTAATTAAAATTTTTACTTTTTACACACAGTTTTGGCCAGGACATGCATTAGACACATGGGGGATATTTATCAGAACTTGTATGCTAGTTTTTTGATGTACATGACCCGAACTAATTGCAATTCCAGATGCACTGCCGTTCATAGTTAAACATTTTTAACTTTCTGTAAGTGAATAACACTATGCATAAACAATAAATAGAAAAATCATAGCAGTGCATTAAAAGTCTACCATTAAAACCCAGGGACACGGTGGTAATCTTCTTATATTTTCTATCCCTAGCCTCCTTCCTTTTAAAGTAATTTTTTTTTAAATATGGTAATCATCCAGAAAGGTTATCTGACGTTTCTTTATTTTATCCCTTTTTATTTTACTGTTTGCTTTTATGTATGTCTGTTATTTCACCATTTTTGTAACTATTAAGCATTGTGCCCATTTCGCATATTAAATAGTCCTTTAATAAGTTTTTCCTTGTGCTCTATACATTTTCAGAACTTACTGCTAAGCCGTGTTACCGTGTGAGTGTCTACTAGCAGTAGCTATAAATACGGTGGGTCCAGGTGAACTGTACGGCACCTAGAGGAGTGTGTATTTGGGTGTATATGTGCGTTCCTGGTGTGGGAGTCTCATGAGCCATAATTACGAGTAGTGGCAGCGTCGAATAAACAGGTGACTGTATGCAGAGTGTTCCAGCATCGTTCTATAGGCACATAAGTGGTAGGTTGTACATAGTGTGGTTGTGCGCCCCTGGGCTGCCCGTGTGTGGTGTGAAGTGTCTGGGATTCGGATGCTTTTGGCTTCCCTGACACAAGTTGAGTGGGTATGCTGTGTGCTAGGGAAGTAGGAATTAGCGTAAGGACGCCATTTTATGTGAGTGGGCGGAGATTAAGGGCTGATTTGAAAGGTCCCCTGGCGTAAGTGCAACCCGTGTTTGGACTCTGGTGAGGGGGGTTAGTGACAGACTATATTTACATTCACAATTTATGGTAGATTTAACAATCGCAATTTATGAACAAAAAAGCAACATTTTTTATTTAAAGGGGTTGTCTGACTGTTTTTAAAATTCCCCAGGTGGGCTGGGGAGGGATTTAAAAAAAAAAGAAGCTATACTCATCTCCTCTGTCGCTCCCGATGTCCTGCGGTGTCTACATCTTAGCACCCTTGCCTACTAGTAAACAAATCTGAGAAAGTTGGTTATTCGCAGTGGCACTGCGTAAGCACAAGATGATCATGACACAAATAAATGGTGAAAGAACAAGACAATCCCTTTTGACATTGAAATGAATTCTTCTTTAGGTCAACCGGAACATATAACCTTCAGATGATGAGCCAGTACAATTGTGGTTGGGTATTTGTTCCTCCTCAGTAAGGATATGAACAAGTATCCATCCATCAAGTGAAGGTTATCTATTCCTTTTGTCCTGAAGAAGATATCATTCAATTGTCGAAAGTATTTTCTTGTTCTTACAATCAACTAAAACCCTCATTCATGTTGTGATCGGCATTTTACACAGCACCATCACCACTGTGAACATTGCCTAATTCTTCGACAATTAATTGATCCAACCATTTTTCATGCTGATATCTTCTAAGGTGGCAGATTGGCCTATGGGCTAATTCAGGTACCAGGCCTTGGGTTTTACTACACCTCATGAAGCTAAACAGAAATAAAGTTTATGTAACTTGAGACAGTCAAGCTGCATTAACCGTATAATCACACGTTCCGTCAGCCAAATGAAGCAACGTGGTTTTCCTGCTGATAAACAATTTGTTTCTGTCCAAACATTTTACAGTGATTGAGGGAATTTGGTTTTAAAGAAATGTAACAGACACATCCTACATTAACTTCCCATAAACAAAGCCGCTGCCAGCACATTAAGCGCACACAGAAATCTTGGCGAATTTGACACAATTCACGATTACCGTTTGATTGCACACAAACACTGAAATGATTTTTACAAGCTTGTTACAAGGCAGGCAGCTGGGTCTAGTGAGGGCTCTCCGGCCATGTAATATGTGCTCGTACCAGCCGCTGGCTTCTAGTGCACATCTTGCTTGAGTGCACTCTCTTCCACAACAATTACCCAGCAGATGCTTTGATGTGACTGGTGATCTGCCAAACAAGGCTAATAGTGTTACAAGTTAAAGAAGCAACACTGGGACCATTGGCACATTTCTCCACTTCAACGTGGAAATTTTTATTTGTCATGAAGGAGGCAGTAGAAAAAAATAGGTAAAAAGGGCAAGATAAATAAAGCAGTTTCTTTGGTTGTATGACTACATATATGGTCACTAAAAGTCACCTGTGTACTCGCTGTGTATAAGAAGCAGAGGCTCTCCCTGCCTTGTATTATGCATGAATTCCATCATTAAAAATTTTTTTTAGAATGGTAAAACATTGGGGCACATTTACTAAGAGAAATAAATCCAGTTTGCCTGTGTGTAATGCAGAGGGCGCCAGCTTCATGATTTCTGGCACCCATTCTTCACAAATCTGGCGCTCCCTGCACTGCCTGACAGGGTTCACCAACTTTTTTGTGGTGCACCTCTAAAATAGGGAGTTCAACAGACTTTGCATGATAAATCTGGTGTACAGTCGCACTAGAACACTATCTTGTGTCACAGGATGCCTAGCGCAACTGCGCCAAAAAAGGCTCACATGCAGCACTATTGTGGTACAGATGCTTCTTAAATACCTGTGCAAGCTGTTTGTATGTAAAAGAACATGCAAAGTCCACCAGAAAATTGGCGCATGGACCTTAGTGAATGTGCCCCATTATGTCTTGCTTAAACAGTTAAAATATTTAAAGAGTAAACTCAAAAGCTGAATATCAATAATTATAACAATGATTCAGTGTATATAATTCAAAGTAAATTGACAAGCATCATGGTTAAATGTGATCAAAAATGTGAAACAGAATGTAAAGCAATTACAATAAAATTACATGTACATTGTACAGTGAACATAATTGTATAAAAGCATATACATATATGTATATATATACAGGATTACATTACTTATACATATAAGTACAGAAGCATAACTGAGATCTAGAATGTGCATGTGTCATGTAAGTAGTATCCCTAGAGGAGGGCCCAAAGCTACATTTACCTAGATTCCTTATGTGACTCTGACATTTGCTTCTCGTTGAATCTAGGATTTTGAATTTCTCCTACTATATCCTTCACGTGGTGTAAATGTCGATAGTCTTCCATAAAAATGTCCTCATACAGATTTTTTTGTTTAAAATACTATTTAATTTTGCACCTCTTAGTTTCTCTCATCTACCAATTAATCACACAGAGGCTCCATAATCAGTTTTTGGCAGGGACGTAACTACAGGGGTAATATCTATAGCAGCTACTATGGGGCCAGCAGTGTCGGGGGCCCGGCCACCAGACCTGACTTACTAAAGAATAGAGGAGGTGTACCATTACTTACAATATAAATGGTACTGTACAGTATGTGTGTTGATACTGTATACATGTGTATATATGGTGTGTACATACTAATATGATGTTTATTATATGGGGGTAACTTATGGGACTCCGGCCTCTTAATGTATCCGGCGGGAGCGTGAAAGATCTCATTTGTATGCAAAGACAGGAACGCCCCACACATACCCACTCCCCACCTGCCGCACCCACCCTCTGGCTGGCCAAACACCCGCTTCACACCTCTTCACACCCCCCTGGTATGAAGGGAAAATAATCACAAGTGATAGCAATAAGCACTGATAAATACCCCCTATGTGTGTGTATTTGATGTGTTTATATTCTATTTATAAATCTATAAATGTATATATCAGTGTATATCTCCAGCTATTGCTATTATTACTGATGTGGCATGGGTCATTTGTAATCTATTATGTTGGGGGGGGGCTTGTTAACAAATTCTACATTTACGGGTGAGCACCTTACTTCTATCAGGTAATAATGGCATACACAATTATGTGGGTAGGCCATAAACAAGTAAAATAATATTTGTGAACTGTATTTTAGTCATTAATAATATTAATTATTCAATAATTTTAAGTTCATGTAAGTTCAGTGTTACTGTCCCATTACTCTTCTCTTCGTATTCTTTAGTACAGATTTACCTGCACACTTAGGCGTAGAGTTTATTCTCAGAGCTGATATTCTGAGAAGTGTACAGAAATGTGTCTATTAAGATGCTCATTTGGTTATTGCTTTATTACATAGAATACCACACATCTTTATCACTTTGGCCTCATCTGAAATATGACATGCAATTTAGAGTCTTAATTATGTTAAGACTTTGAGAAGCCAAAGCTAAAATATTGCATCCGGCATTTCTTCTTCTCGTCTCCATCCTGAATCATAATGCAATTAACACCTTGGGTCAGAAGGCGTGGGAAGAGGGATGCAGGCAAACAATTTCAAAATGTTAATGCTTTTAATAATTCATGCTGCTACCTCCGGGTTTATTAATTACATTTATGCTTTCATTTATGTATGCACTGTGGGCATATGCCACGGCTGCTGAGGGAGTAAGCCAGCCTTTCAGCTTTCAAAGCAACTAAACTGTTGAGCAAAGGGTTTGAAGCAATACAAGTTGCTCAAATTATTAACCCTATCTCATGGCATTGTTACCCATGTATTATTTAATTTTAGGATCCTTTAGGCTCTGGTTACCACCTAATGATGGTCACAACAAATTAATAAAAAAACATGCCACTTTTGCAAAAAAAAAAAAAAAAAGTGAGGTTGATGGAGAATTACAAACTCTGTCTGTGTTACCTATTGAGGTTTATGTGGATAATATATTATATGGAAGAATATATTTTAACGCAAGGTATTTATTTAATGAAATACTGTAAAAGTGTCTTCTACTAATTTTACATAATGTATGCTAAGAATATTCCTGGTAAATGCTACGAGTAAGTAACAATAAAGATGACTTAATCTTATGACTTTTAGTGATGAGTGGACCGAGTCGGGTTCGGCAAATTCTGACGAAAGTTTGGTTTGGGAACCAGAATTCAAACACACAATTTTAACCCTTTAAATGAAGCTGGCAAAGCTGCTGGCGACATTTTAATTCTGGTGCATTGCTTCCCGTGACATCGTCGGCCGTGCACACTTGCCATCAGTAACACTTAACATTTGCGATCGGTGGCAGCACCAATTGCCGGTGTTAGAGGTGAGTGTGAAAAGCTAGTTAGTTGCTTAGCAGCCCATCAACCAGCTTTTCTGGGCGAGCCTGAATGATTAACCAGAACTTCTGTCTGAAGTTTGGGCTCAGGAACCCATATCCACAATGTTCGGCACAGACCTGAACATTTTGGTTAGGAACCACTCATCATTACTGTCAATCTTTCTAGCAAGAAAGATTCAGCAGAATTTTTAAGGGAGGGACAGGGGTAAAAGGAGCCAAAGTTATTTGAGAAAGAGGCACTTTCGTGATGAACTAACCCAGTCGGGTTAACATGGTTAATGGTGAGCTAACGCCCATCAACCAGCCTTTCCTGGTGAGCTAATCTTCTGGATGAGGTGCGGTACGCTCTTCACTACTGTCTATCTTTCTAGCAAATTAAATTCAACTGAGATTTTAGAGTGACAAACAGATTAGGAAGGAAGAAGGGAGAGTGAAAAAAGACAAATAACCATATATACTCGCGTATAATCCTAGTTTTTCAGCACAAAAAATGTGCTGAAAACCCAAACTCTGCTTATTCTCGAGTAAAAAAAATATAGGATTTACTGTGGTAAAATTAGGGGCCTCGGCTTATACTTGGGTTGGCTTATACTCGCGTATATATGGTAATTGCAGAAAGAGGCACTTTCCCACTTTTGCCACCTTTTTTTACTTTCTCTGTGGCCTTATACACTCTGTGGGACAGGTAGCTGTCTAATCATTATCAGTAACTGTGAATGAAGTTTATGTCCCTCATGTGAAGGTCCTGTGTGATACAGATCATACAGTTTTCAAAATAAAGGAAAATCTGATGCCTCTGATAGGTAACACAAAGATCTCTATAGACTCGAATATAGACAGTATACCACCTCAGGTGGATTTACACCTCTGCTAAATAACCATTCCAGTGTGATACGTAGAGCTAGAAATAGAAAAAAGGAAGTAAAAGACACATGGAATAGCCCAATGGAATCTATGGGAAACATTAATAGTGTATGAACTATGTCTTAAATTCCTCATCATTATGGATTCATTGTAATTTCATTTTTCTCTTCTGATGCTTTATACAATGTAAGTTGAATGAACAATTTAGAGTTTATTTAGTAAAAGGCTTGACCAAAGAACTGTCTAAGTACTCTTGGATTTTGGACTGGACCAATGTGAAAACTGTTTGTAATGACTAGACACAGTATTAAGAAATCAGAACATCTCACATGCACCGCTGTAAAATTACTCTTATAGCATTAATTTGTCTTTGACGTGTGCTTCCATTTTGGCGTAGATGCTCAATATGCTTCCTTGTCTTGCATAGGGATCTTGTGATGCTGGCAATTACAGGCAGTTTCCAGCATTGCAGGATCTCAATGTGATGTAAGGGATCTCAACTTCAGTCGTGGAGTAGATTACCAGTCTACAGAGGAGATGCTGTTCAACAATCATCCCTACTACGCCACCTTGGAGCAGATTTATCTGTCACTGTATAAGGGTGTAGTGCTATGTAAAAACTGATATTCATTGGAGAATATCTATATTAAAATGCTGTATGGCTCATGATTGCAAAGTATTTATCTCTTGTATCAATAAAGTTTAATTATTGTACAATAAAACGTTCCCGCTACTTATAACATCTCTGTTTACTGTCAATGAATGGAAACTTGCATTGTTAACAGAACGTACAGATGCAGTACTGGAGGTCCAGGGCTTACTTTGCTTCTTACTCTTACATCTTTGTTAGATAGTTTATCAGATTTTGAATGGATATAAAAATGAATGTTCTCATATCCCCCTTCACTTTTAGAAATGAGTCATAGTGGGAGGAGCCTGGAGCTACTGAAGCACTTTACTTTCTCGCTATTCACTTTCACTGATGATATTCTGTAGGCTTTATTTTACCCTGTACGTCACCACCCATGACATTTATCAGACACTCTTAAAGGTGTCTGTTTATCTTGAAGATTGAAGACATAAAGGCAGCATACAGCATAAATTTGTGATGGGTGAGGGAGTTTAACCCTCAAAATGGTAGGTTGCTCTCTAATTAGAGATGAGCGGACCCAATGGTGGCGTTCGGGTTCAGCATTCAGGTTTTACATCCTAACCCGGACATATTGCCGGATCCCATCAGGCAAATTAACTAGCCATGGCTTTGAATGGCCAGGGAGTGCCTTTACTGTTATTTTTTGCATACCCGTGCCACTTACTACGATGGAAACTAGTGAATTGTGCTGACCACATCTACGATTATCACTGTGCAGGAAAATATTGAATGGGAATGAAATTAATGAGCACTTGAAACTCTTAATCTCTTATCAGTCCTATAGATAAGCCTATTCTTTACAAAATTGTGATAGACTATGGTATCAATACATTGTCCTGAGGTTTGTCGAGATAGCCTAAATGGACTATATATGAAGTTATACAGTATGTACTCCCTTGATAAAACTTAAAATCTATCAAAATCTGTGGCACAAAATTTCTGGTCTGCCAGGTAGTGAGAAATAATAAAAGAAATACAAAGAGGCAAATGTGGACCAGAATAATGTCCCGAGAGTTACTTGCCCATTGAGAATGTTTTACATGTTAGTGTGTGATATAACATGAATTGAAAATGTACTTTATATGTGGTAAGGCATTGATAAAAAAACTTAGCTGAACATTGCCTCCTACCCATAGAGTTGGTAACTAGCCAGCAATATACAGGCCAGATCAGTACAGAATTTTAAATTTTTTTTTAGGTTACCAGTAGAGATGAGCGAACACACTCGTCCGAGTTTGATGCTCGTTCGAGCATTAGCGTACTCATAACTGCTCGTTGCTCGGACGAATACTTCGCCAGCTCGAGAAAATGGCATCTCCCGCCGTTTTGATTTTTGGCGGCCAGTAACAGAGCCAATCACAAGCCAGGAGACTCTGCACTCCACCCAGCATGACGTGGTACCCTTACACGTCGATAGCAGTGGTTGGCTGGCCTGATTAGGTGACCCTGGAATAGACTAGACCCTGCCCGCGCTGCTCGGATCATTCTCTGTCTGGAGAGAATTGCTGCTGCTGCAGGGATAGTGTTAGGGTGTTATATTAGCTTATATTAGCTTACTGTTAGGCAGGAGTGAGTCTACAAGAACCCAACAGCCCTTGTTAGGGCTAGAATAGCGTTATATATATATATTTTTTGTTTGCTTGTGGCTGGGCTAGTGCAGCTAGTACAATATTGTACTTTCTTAGGCCTACAATAGCGTTATATATATATATATTGTTGATTTGCTTGTGGCTGGCCTTGCTGGCACTAGTAGTGCAGCTAGTACCATATTGTGAGGAATTTGCAGGGAGACTTGCGAACGTTATATTTAGCTCTTAGTGACACACATATCCATCTCAAACACCTAAGTGGGACAATTTATTAGGGGTTTGATTGAATTAGGCACAGTCTGACGATTTTATAAAATTTTTTCAAAACTTAAAGGGACTTAAAATCCAGTTGTTGTGTGCTGTCAGTGTAGGTTAGAATTTAGGCATACAAGAACCCAACCGGCTTTCTTAGGCCTACAATAGCGTTATATATATATATATATTTTGTTGATTTGCTTGTGGCTGGCCTTGCTGGCACTAGTAGTGCAGCTAGTACTTATTGTGAGGAATTTGCAGGGAGACTTGCGAACGTTATATTTAGCTCTTAGTGACACACATATCCATCTCAAACACCTAAGTGGGACAATTTATTAGGGGTTTGATTGCATTAGTCACAGTCTGCTTTTTCTTTTCTTTCTTTTTTTTTCAAAACTAAAAGTCATCAGGCACAGCACAAAATCCTGTTGTGTGCTGTCAGTGTAGGTTAGAAACTACAAACACACAAAAAAACACAAAAAAAACACAAAAAAAATTTACAGTTTACACTTTAATTTTGAAAATGTTGAACCCGAGGGCTAGGGGTAGAGGACGAGGGCGTGGGCGTCTCACTACTGCAGGGGTCAGAGGCCGTAGTCCTGGGCGGGGTGAGACACCACCTGCTGATGAGGGAGCAGGAGGACGCCGCAGAGCTACACTCTCTAGGTTCATGTCTCAAGTTACTGGGACCCGTGGTAGAGCACTGTTGAGGCCAGAACAGTGCGAACAGGTGATGTCGTGGATTGCGGACAATGCTTCTAGCCATTTGTCCACCAGTCGGTCTTCCACGCAGTCCACCCATGGCACCGAAATCAGCACTCCTCCACCTCAGCCTTCTTCCTCCCAGTCTGCCCCCTCCCAGGAAAATTTGGCATTTGAACCGGCATACTCTGAGGAACTGTTTTCTGGACCCTTCCCAGAGTCACAAACCACTTGTCCGGTTGCTGCTGAGCTCTTTTCCGATGCCCAGGTTTTCCACCGGTCGCAGTCTGTGGGTGATGATGACCTTGTTGACGTAGTGGAAGAAGTGTGTAAAGAGGTGTCGGACGATGAGGAGACACGGTTGTCAGACAGTTGTAAAGTTGTTGTCAGGGCAGGAAGTCCGAGAGGGGAGCAGACTGAGGGATCGGAGGATGATGAGGTGACAGACCCAAGCTGGGTTGATAAGCCGGGTGAACACAGTGCTTCTGAGACGGAGGCGAGTCCTTGACAAGAATAGGTTGGAAGAGGCAGTGGTGGGGCCAGATGAAGAGGCAGGGCCAGAGCTGGTGCATCAGCGCCAAATGTTTCACGTAGTGAAGCTCCCGTGGCGAGGGCTAGATTTTCGGAAGTCTGGAGGTTCTTTAAAGAAACACCGGATGACCGACGGACTGTGGTGTGCAACCTGTGCCACACCAGGATCAGCAGGGGTTCCACCACTACCAGTTTAACCACCACCAGTATGCGCAGGCATATGAATGCTAAACACCCCACTCAATGGAACCAAGGCCGTTCACCTCCGTCTGGGCACACCACTGCTCCTTCCCCTGTGTCACCTGCTGCCTCTGCTAGTCAGCCCCCTGCCCACGACCCCAACACCTCCCGTGTGAAAACCACACATTCGCTTCCATGATCCTCCACAGCATCCACCAATGTCTCCATGCGCAGCGTTCAGCTCTCCATACCAGAGACGCTGGAGCGCAAGAGGAAGTACAGTGCAACCCACCCACACGCCCAAGCTCTCAACGTCCACATCTCCAAACTGCTTAGGCTGGAGATGCTGCCCTATAGGCTGGTAGAGTCCGAGGCCTTTCGCAACCTCATGGCGGCGGCCGCCCCTCGGTATTCGGTCCCCACTACTTTTCCCGATGTGCCGTCCAAGCCCTGCACCAGCACGTGTCAGACAACATCATCCATGCCCTGACCAATGCCTTTTCTGACAAGGTCCACCTGACCACGGACACGTGGACGAGTGCTGCCGGGCAGGGCCACTATATATCGCTGACGGCACATTGGGTTAATTTGTGGAGGCTGGGACCGAGTCTTACCCTGGGGCTGGTGATATACTGCCGACGCCGAGGATTGCGGGGCCCACCTCGGTCCAGGTCTCTCAGGCCTACTATGCCTCCTCCTCCTCCTCCCACCCCTCCTCCACCTCCTCCTCCGAATTACCATCCGTGGGCATGGCGCCATCAGTCGGTAGCTCTAGGCACAGCAGCAGTGCCGTCGCTAAGCGACAGCAGGCGGTGCTCAAACTGCTGAGCCTAGGCGATAAAAGGCACACCGCCCAAGAGCTATTACAGGGCATCACGGCGCAGACTGATCTGTGGCTGGCACCGCTGAACCTGAAGCCAGGCATGGTTGTGTGTGACAACGGCCATAACCTGGTGGCGGCTCTGCAACTCGGCAGACTGACACATGTGCCATGCCTGGCCCATGTGTTGAATCTCATAGTTCAGCGTTTCCTCAAGACATACCCCAATCTGTCTGATTTGCTCACGAAGGTGCGCCGCATCTGTGCACATTTCAGGAAGTTCAGCACAGATGCTGCCACTCTCAGGGCAGCACAGCGCCGCCTCCAACTGCCCGCTCACCAACTGTTGTGCGACGTGCCCACGAGGTGGAATTCAACATTAACCATGTTATCCAGAGTTTACCAGCAGCGCAGAGTGATTGTAGACTGCCAGATGTCAACTTCCACCAGAACTGGTAGTCAGGTCAGTCAGCTTCCTCAAGTCTACAATGAGGAGTGGACATGGATGTCTGATATCTGTCAGGTGCTGAGTAACTTTGAGGAGTCAACACAGATGGTCAGCGGCCATCATCAGCCTCACCATCCCGCTGCTTGGCCTGTTGAAAAACTCTCTGGTCAGCATGAAGTCAGAAGCTTTGCGCTCGTCACAAGAGATGGGGGAAGAATATTCCCTTGTTGATAGCCAAAGCACCCTCAGGTCTGTTTCTCAGCGCATATCGGAGGAGGTGGAGGAGGAAGAGGAGGAGAATGTTGGCGAGACAGAAGAGGGGACCATTGCTCAGTCCTTCACTGTTGGAGGAGTTGGAGGAGGAGGAAGTGGACAGTCAGGCCAGTGAGGGGAGTGAATTCTTGCGCGTTGGGACTCTCGCGTTCAAAGAATTTATTCCAGCACCGATTACTGGGAATTCACTCTCCTGGACCCACGGTACAAGCAAAATCTTTCCACTCTCATCCCTGGAGAGGAAAGGAGTGTGAGAATGCATGAATACCAGCAGGCCCTTGTGCACAAGCTGAAACAGTATTTCCCTTCTGACAGCGCTAGCAGCAGAGGGCGTACTTCTGCAGGACAAGTAGCGAGGGAGAGTAGGCGAGCAGGCAGCTTGTCCAGCACTGGCAGGGGTACGCTTTACAAGGCCTTTGCCAGTTTTATGTCACCCCAGCAAGACACTGTCACCTGTCCCCAGTCTTGGCAGAGTAGGGCTGATCTTTACAGAAAGATGGTGAGGGAGTACGTAGCTGACCATACCATCGTCCTAAATGATCACACAGCTCCCTACAACTACTGGGTTTCAAAGCTGGACATGTGGCACGAACTGGCTCTGTACGCCTTGGAGGTTCTTGCCTGCCCTGCCGTGAGCGTGTTGTCTGAATGGGTTTTCAGGGCAGCTGGTGGCATCATCACCGATATTACCGATTATCATTTTACCGATATGTACCGATACTGATATCATTTACCGATATTATTTCAGCGCTTCTTGTGCATCTGTTTACATTCCCCTCACCCGCCATAACCCAAACTTATAAGAACACTTCTACACTTGATCTTATACAAAAGGTTCTTAGAAGTGCTGTTTGGGGAGGAGCCGAGAGACAGGGGCTTGGACAGGCGAAAGCTCGCCTGACAGCGGACTGCCAGCTCCATCCCAAGATCCAACTAACATAGTTTTAGCTGCAGCACCTTTAATCTACTACTACCTTACTGCCTCCATACATCGTCCCCTTAGCAAACGATCTGTGTCAGGCAGAATTTTGGGTTGTTTTCATGGCTTCCACATCAAACTTGTTAACTTTGTCGCCACCCTGCTGTGTTATCCACAAAATATACTGGCAAACTTTTATCATTTACCAATATTTTTTCAGCGCTTCTTGCACATCTGTTTACATTCCCCTCACTCGCCATAACCCAATCTTATAAGAACATTACTACACTTGATCTTATACAAAAGGTTCTTAGAAGTAATGTTTGGGGAGGAGCCGAGAGACAGGGGCTTGGGCAGGCGAAAGCTCCATCCCAAGATCCAACTAACATAGTTTTAACTGCAGCACCTTTAATCTACTACTACTTTACTGCCTCCATACATGGTCCCCTTATCAAACGAGCTGTGTCAGGCAGAATTTTCGGGTGTTTCACCAGATACATCTGTCGCCGCCATGCTGGAGACTTGAAGTTGCAATCATAGCAGCGCAATATGGATGCCCCATACTGTCGCTCTCAATCATGGAACCATTTCCGAAAAAACTATTAAAAATAGAACCGCTATGCTATTCCATTATTCCTAGATGAAATATTCAAACGACCCCGCCTGCTTTGAAAATTATAATTTTTTCAAAGTAAACGCTTCTGGCCCCCAGGCCCATTTTGGGTGGGGAGGAGACGAGAGACAGGGGCTTGGACAGGCAAAATCTCGCCTGGCAGCGGACCGCCAGCTCCATCCCAAGATTAGGTAGCCTCAGAGGCATCCATGCATACTGCCCCTGCTGTTTCCTGTCCATTTCGCCTCCACGATCCTCCACAGCGTCCACCAATGTCTCCATGCGCAACTTTCAACTCTCTATTCCCCATACGCTGGAGCGCGAGAGGATATACAGCACATCATCCCCTTATCAAACGAGGTGTTTAAGGCAGAATTTTCAGGTGTTTCACCAGATACATAATGGCACTCGGCGCATCTGTCGCCGCCATGCTGGAGACCTGAAGTTTCAATCATAGAAGCAATATGGATGCCCCCTATTGTCACTCTTAATCATGGAAGTCGTCTCAATGGCTGCCTCCACATGTCGTCCCCTTATCAAACGAGCTGTGTGAGGCATATTTTTCGGGTGTTTCACCAGATACGTTATGGAACTTGGTCACTATGTCGCCACCATGCTGTGTTATCGACTAAATATACCGTCAACCTTTTGTTCACATAGGAAATCATTTCAGCGCTTCTTGCTCACCTCCTTTGGTTCCTCTCTGCCACCCATTGGTTTGAAGCCTGAGTCCATTTAGGGTATGTCGCCATGACAGTCTCTAGCCTGCCGCTGCTGCCGCTGCCTCTGCATGCCGTCTTCTATAGTGTCAGGGTCAATTATTGGATGTTTTAGATGCTATCTAGCCTCATTCGGTCACTCTGTCATCGCCATGCTGTTGCCCATAATTTTGGCATAATGGTGCGATTAAGCAGCCTCAGAGGCATCCATGCATGCTGCCCCTGCTGTTTCCTGTCCATTTTCGTGGTGTTTCCATTATTTTTTGAGGTTTCCAGGTGTTTGGCCAAGCTTCCTTGTGCAGACCCTTGGTACCCTTGAAAAATGCTCGAGTCTCCCATTGACTTCAATGGGGTTCGTTATTCGAGACGAGCACTCGAGCATCGGGAAAAGTTAGTCTCGAATAACGAGCACCCGAGCATTTTAGTGCTCGCTCATCTCTAGTTACCAGTAATATTACTGCAGGCTACTACGCTGTGGCCAGTATTTTGAGTATTTTTTGTTGCAACAGTGACACCTCTACTTTCACATAGATCAACTTCCCATCAGTGTGGCACTCAATAACCCAGAATATCTGATTACCTAATTCTGTATCTGTGGAAGCCCCAACTTTTAGATATGACATCACCTAAGTGACTTCGCCTCCACTAGCTCCATCTATTTGCATATTTTAGCATACTGTGCTCCAAAGATTCTGACAAAGTTGGATTTTGTCCCCTAGCCTCCTCCATTTCTGGATATAATGCTCTGGCATTGGTCAATGTATAATTGATATAATTGCACTGCTCTTTATTGGTTCTTTAACATTACCAGGCTCATTGCCAGCAATGTGTGGCAAGTCCCAGGGAAGGGTTGTTGGCAGTTGACTGTTATTTGTGGTCAAATAGCAACTCTACCCATATCTATACAATCACTAATTAAAACTCTTACAGACCAAACACCAGAACTGTCTGATTAGCCCCATTATTCACAACTATTTCATCCCTGGCACAAAAAATGGACATTATCACACCTGGCTGACTGTTTCTTTTGATTTATTGTAGATTGCTTGATTCTTACAGATGGATAGATCTCAGAGTCTGTTTGCAGTTATCATTTTCCAAGTGAGCTGCTACAAGTACAACTCCTGACCCTCGCTCTCCAACAGATAGGATAGCACATTTCTAATTAAACTAACTGACCCCTGCTCTGACAAAAGCAATTCATTCAGTATACAGGCTTCCTCTGTTTATAACAAGTTAACATCTATTTGTTATATTTATTTAATGTTCTTCTTATCAAATGTATCTTACTATCTTATAATATGTGATAAGATAAAAAAAATTATGATTTTGTGTAGATTATTACAAAATTTTATTAAACATTATAGTTATTCCGAAAATGTAAGCAGATAACCAAGAATCATGCCTTCAAAAAAGTGTAAAAGGATGTTTTAATATGATAAAAGTTGGGAAACATGCAAATACATTTTCAAGGATGGGATAAGGAAAACAATGCCTCTTTTTGCTTGTAAGGTAGACGCCTTAACATGAAACATGACTTTCAAGAAGCCTAATGACATGATATTAAAGCCAAACCAGTACAGGCATTCCCCGGGTTACATACAATATAGGTTCCATAGGTTTGTTCTTAGGTTGAATTTGTACGTAAGTTGAAACTGTATATTTTATAACTGTAGCTTCAGACAAAAAATTTTTTTGCCCCACTGCCGATTGGAGTTTCAAAATTTTTTGCTGTAATGGGACCAAGAATTATCAATAAAGCTTCATTACAGACACTACAGCTGATCATTGCAGTCTGGGACTATACTAAAGCATCCAGAGAGCTTCATCAGAGGTCATAGTGGGCAGAGGGGTCTGTCTTTAACTAGGGGTTGTATGTAAGTCAGGTGTCCTTAAGTAGGGGACCGTCTGTATATCTATTCCAAAATGAACAGATTCCTAACTGTGCTGTTTCGATTTTTTGTATCTCGTCAGTACAGTGTAGGGAATTGGTTTAGCTGAGTGAAAGGCATCACAAAACATACAGAGAGTTTGCCAATTAAGACCGCCTTAAAAAAGAATGCATTATCCATTTGGCACGATCTTACCTTGTGCCATTATAGTTAATGATTATGCTAATTGTACAATATGATGATTAAACATGTGTGACCATTAAAATGACTAATATAAACAGATGAATCTGGGTAACTTGCCCATTATAACTGGTTTTGGAAAAAAACACACAAGATATGTTATGAAGACTGGTCAATATCCATGAAAAAGGTTTGTGCCATATGAATGCCCCCCTCCCCCTCCATGCTGACCACAAACTGCCTTTGTCTTCATTTTGAATAATTTACTTGTTTTATTTTAGAATCCTATATTTTAGTTTTCCTGATTCCCTGCCAGCATCATGTGCTTAGTCCCAGGTGGGGGGGTTATTCAAATTTTTATTTAAATGGTTGTCTGGTCCACAATCCCTCCTCCTTCAGTTCCTTTCCGACTCCATTCCCCCGCTCACACTTGCATGGTGATCTCTCTCCATCTGTCATGTGCAATGAGGGTGGAAATGGGGTGATCCATAGCGATGATGAAGGGAGCAGGGATTTTGGACCACACAGCCATTGACTTTTAAAGTGCCCCCCTTCTCCCTGCATTTACTGGCAGGGAGACAGGTCAACTAGATTAAAGGATTACACAATTATTTTTTTTGAAAAAGACAAAGGCAGTTTCGCAATGAACAAACAATGGTCTTTTGAAACTTGTCATTATGTAAAAATGACCTTTGTGATACCAGGTTCTCTTTAAACTTGAAATAATTTCCTTTTTACTATTTTACCTATTTTACAAAAAAAATTTCCATTTTATCTTAATATATAGGTTATCCATAATGGTGTGTTAAAAATAAGCTATCATAATTTAGAACTTCCAATTGATATTGCCATCAAAAAGTATAAGACCAAGAGGAAAGAAAGTTTGTGGAACAGAATTCTACAATATCTGTATATTTAGCCAATTTTGCTCCCATACTGTAACTGGCTGTTAGAAATCTATTGGGAAATATTTTTATTGCTATTATTATTAACATTGTAAACATATAATGATGGTTATTGATTTTCTTTAAACAAAAAGAAGAATTGGGGAAATCTGTACATATATCTGCAGTTCTGTGGCTGAACAATTCTAAGTAATAAGCAACATATGATTTCTTTACTTTGCTCAAGGCAATTGAAGATTTTAACCATTCTGTTCCATTATTTTAGTCAGCCTAACTGTAGATAGATACATTTTCTGTATAAAGAGAGGATGTTTGACTATGTGAAAAACCAAGCGAAAAATACCTTTTATTATATGGTATTGTATCTATTGGGCAGTGTGCAACATTACTGCAGTGGTGTACTGTTCCCAGAATCCCAAAATGCAGATAAATTCAAAGAATCCCCAGTGGCTGTAATTCTCCAGATGCCTAAAGATGCGGCCTTAAATGGGAAAGTAAGGAGTCTGCTTCCCATACTTCCCTGACTTCGACTGATGAGAATACGGAATACACCATCCATTAATTTCCGAATTCCCAAATAGTTTACAGGCAGTCCTGGGTTACGTACATATTAGGTTCTTTAGGTTTGTTCTGAAGTTGAAATTGTATGCAAGTCGCAACTTAGTCGCAAAATAGTTACTCCAGACAAAATTTTTCTTTGTCCCAGTAACAAATGTATTTTCAAAATATTGTGCTAGCGGAACAAATATTACCAATAAAATGCAATTACAGACACCTTACAGCTGATCATTGCAGTCTGGGACTAAAGTAAATCATTCAGAGAGCTTCTCCAGAGGCCGCAGAGGGCTGAGAGCTACACTCACCGGCCACTTTATTAGGTACACTTGTCCAATTGCTCGTTAACACTTAATTTCTAATCAGCCAATCACATGGCGGCAACTCAATGCATTTAGGCATGTAGACATGGTCAAGGCAATCTCCTGCAGTTCAAACTGAGCATCAGTATGGGGAAGAAAGGTGATTTGAGTGCCTTTGAACGTGGCATGGTTGTTGGTGCCAGAAGGGCTGGTCTGAGTATTTCAGAAACTGCTGATCTACTGGGATTTTCACGCACAACCATCTCTAGGGTTTACAGAGAATGGTCCGAATAAGAAAAAACATCCAGTGAGCGGCA
Organism: Engystomops pustulosus; assembly: GCF_040894005.1. NCBI lineage: Eukaryota > Metazoa > Chordata > Amphibia > Anura > Leptodactylidae > Engystomops > Engystomops pustulosus. The sequence continues at coordinate 154,134,295 of NC_092415.1, forward strand.
GTACTGTGGGCGGAAATGCCTTGTTGATGCCAGAGGTCAGAGGAGAATGGGCAGACTGGTTTGAGCTGATAGAAAGGCAACAGTGACTCAAATCGCCACCCGTTACAGCCAAGGTAGGCAGAAGAGCATCTCTGAATGCACAGTACGTCGAACTTTGAGGCAGATGGGCTACAGCAGCAGAAGACCACACCGGGTGCCACTCCTTTCAGCTAAGAACAGGAAACTGAGGCTACAATTTTCACAAGCTCATCGAAATTGGACAGTAGAAGATTGGAAAAACTTTGCCTGGTCTAATGAGTCTCGATTTCTGCTGCGACATTCGGATGGTAGGGTCAGAATTTGGCGTCAACAAGATGAAAGCATGGATCCATCCTGCCTTGTATCAACGGTTCAGGCTGGTGGTGGTGGTGTCATGGTGTGGGGAATATTTTCTTAGCACTCTTTGGGCCCCTTGGTACCAATTGTTGGTACCATCGTTGTAACGCCACAGCCTACCTGAGTATTGTTGCTGACATGTCCATCTCTTTATGACCACAATGTACCCAACATCTGATGGCTACTTTCAGCAGGATAATGCGCCATGTCATAAAGCTGGAATCATCTCAGACTGGTTTCTTGAACATGACAATGAGGTCACTGTACTCAAATGGCCTCCACAGTCACCAGATCTCAATCCAATAGAGCATCTTTGGGATGTGGTGGAATGGGAGATTCGCATCATGGATGTGCCGCCGACAAATCTGCGGCAACTGTGTGATGTCTTCATGTCAATATGGACCAAAATCTCTGAGGAGCTTCCAGCACCTTGTTGAATCTATGCCACGAAGAATTGAGGCAGTTCTGAAAGCAAAAGGGGATCCAACCCGTTACTAGCATGGTGTACCTAATAAAGTGGCCGGTGAGTGTATGTCCGTAACTAGGGGTCATCTGTAAGTCAGGTGTCCTATAGTCGGGAACCTCCTGTATTTTAGTATACTTGACACTGTATTTTCTAAACTTGACAACCTCTCTGACCTACACAAAACTCAACAGCTCAATGACAGATTCTTTTTTGCTTGGGCGTAAAAGTAAGGAATGTAATTCTCTATCTATTCATCTGTTGTAGATAAATTATTTTGTGCTAGATTTGAAGCCCCTTTAAAACAATAAGTAAAATAATGTTACAGGAAAGTGCTTTGAAGCACCTAGCAGGAACCTCCTGCTTACTAAGCAGCCTGGGTGCTCCCCATGTGGCTCTCCCATCCTGCATTACATCAAGCAGTGTGATTAATTATACTGCACTTTCTAATTAGCTCAAATCCTGGGAATTCCTGAGCCAGAAATCAAATAGGATGTCTGCATTATAAATGCTTAACCCCTTGTGAGTGTGTTATAAGAATCATTTTAGTTTTCTTACAAAAAAATTCTGTCCTCTCTAAATGTTTTAGTTCTACTTTGTATCCATTGCATATGTTTTATACCATAGATGCTTTCATGTGTGTTATAGAAGATGCAAAAAAGTCCTAAAGCACAAAGTACTCCATAAAGGGTCCTGATCCACCGAATATACTATGGATGCTTAGAGCCAATAGGGCATCACAAGGAGCTCCTTTAACTTTACAATGAATGAGTATAGGGTTAGAGTACGGTGGATCAGTGGTGAGCACTACAGCCTTGCAGCACTGGGATCCTAGGTTTAAATCCCATCCTAGTCAATATCTGCAAAGAGTTTGTATTTTCTCTCCGTGTTTGTGTGGGTTTCCTCCAGGTCCTCCAGTTTCCACCCACACTCCAAAACATACTGGTAGGTTGTGAGCCCCATTGGTGCAGGGACTGATTTGGCAAGCTCTGTGAAGCGCTGCAGAATCTGTAGGCGCTATATGAATAAAGAATTATTATTACAGTATTCCTTGCTGCCATATTATGGTCCTGGAGAACTTGAAGTTTGTAAAGAGCCCTAATAGCTGATGTGCAGGAGACCCATCAGTGAGTTTTTGAATTTTTGTGTGCCTCCTAAACATTTACTTTTGTGTCAGCATAAGCAGTGATAATATACGCAGAATACTTGCCATTTGCTAATTCAGTGCTCTTTTTAAATCCTCAAAGCCTGGTTTGATACATTTATAAATTATAGGTTTTCTGTGATGAAGACCCCCAATTCACCCTCTATAATAATTATGGGGAGATTTTATGCTCTTCCTGTAGCACAGTACATTTCATTTGCATTCTCCTTCAAGCTATGATTTTTCCTTCCAAGAACTATAATAATCTAGTCCATTCAGGAAAATAATAATGTTTCCTTGTGACTGTAATAACCAGCCGCTAAGATCTGACAAGTAGACTTTCCAATTCCGATTTTTCTTTTATTCCTGTAATTCTAAGCTACAATTATTTTTATTTGTGTGTTTTTTTATCGCTGAGGAAGGTTAGATGATTTTTGTAGGTGCACATACACATTGACATATACTTTATAGATTATTAATATTTTATATTACTTTATATTCTATTAGTAGAATTAATTAAAAAGATGCAATCCAAATGGCGAAAAATTACGAAATACAACTTAAAATACAACTTAATCCTGTGACTTCATTTTCACATATTAAGCTAGTGACGGGTTCCTATAGAGTCCTATTAATTAACTGACACCGTTCTTTGAGTTAAAAATTGTTTCCCTTACATTCCCATAAATCAACTTCATGTTATCTTACCTGGTATCAGAGGCGGTGTGTCCTTCTTGGCCTTCTGGAATCAGATACATACTTGGGGTAGATGTTGCAAATGTAAGAAGACCTTAGATCAGTGTTCCCCAACTACCGGGCCCAAGACCGGGCTGTGGAACACCTGATTCTGGGCCAAGGACAAACTCTGTAAAAAAAAAAACAAAAACCCCACAATATTCATCTTCCCGTTAACCTGCAGCAGTCTTCACTGCTCTATTGACGGTGAGCATCATGATGTCATCACATAGAGTTCGGCTGGGATTGGAAGCAGAAAATGGTGGCAGCTAAAGGAAAGGGGACATGGGAAAGGCAGGATGCAGGAAAGGGGCCTTTGGAGGGGGGCATGATACAGGAAATGGGACAATATAAGCTAGGCACACATAGTTATGGTGGGGCATGCAAATATACGTTTTTGGCTATGATAACAGATGACACCCCTCACCCCACCGGTCCCTGGAGAAAATTTATGTTTACAGCCAGTCCCTGGCAAAAAAAAGGTTGGGAACCACTGCCTTAGATGACAACACCCTGGTCACATGAGATGAAGTGCCCAATGATGCAACGGAGCGTTCTCTCAATGTTTCAAACATCAGGTGATTTGCAAACTGCAAGTTTACAAACGGAACCATTTACAAAGGAACCATTTAGCGATATGGCCATTGTTTTTTAATCATAGTTTCCAATGTATTTATTTTGGTTGGGTTAATGTAAATGACATGTTCTTTTTAATTTTCAGTTAATATAACCAGGGAGGCTTATAAAAGTATATGAAGCACTCTTATCACCAACAGGACAGTAATAATAGCCCAATAATTAACAGGTAAAATGCATCAAAGTAATTGATTCATGTTAAATTTGAACACAGTAATAAAAACAAGGCCCCACTGGGGTCTTACCACACTTTGACAGCACTATGCACCAGATTTTTACAGTTTGTCAAGCTTCTGGACTGAAACTGGAGCAATGTCTGCTGTAATTACCGCACATTTATGAAATATAGTGGTGCCGCTTGCCTGTGGAGTGTGCAGGATGGGCCAGATTTATGAAATGTTACGTACATTCTTCATGAATCTGGCGCACACTGAGATGCTCTGGGAGAGTGCACCAACCTTTTTTTGGTGTACATTTAGGGTATATTCCCACAGCCTTGTGTCCGCCTGTTCGCAGCCGGGTGGGCATACTACTGTGCACTGGAGAGGAGGTGAACCCTCCCCCCTCCATAGAGACCGCCGGCCACCATTGCCATCTATCGGGACAAATTTGCACCCGCATATACATCCCCGCCCAGACGGCCGTATAAATGAACCCTTATCATTGCACCCCTTTATGTGCAGAAATTTTTGTAGTTGGGCATAGTCTAATGGTGGCACAAATGTGTTGTGGACATTTTATAAACTCATACAAACATATAAACTCTTTGCTGACTCTGGGGCTTGAACCCAGGTCCCCAGGGCTGCAAGGCTGTAATTTATCTTTTTAAATGGATTTATTTTAATTGATCTTATAAAGTGACATTTTATGCATTCTACGTTTTGGTTTTCGTTTCCCATTTTTGTGGTGTTTTTGTGGTGTTCTAATTTTGTAAAGAATCCTTTTGATTTTGTGGGAGTACATTGTGTCTGTGCCCCCATTACTTGTATCGGTGGTTACATTCTTTCTAGTGCAAAGTCAGACAGAAAAATGGCACAAAGGCTTTAATAAATGTATGCCATTGTCTTATATTGGGAAATTCCATAAGGACCATAAAAGTTACGCTATCCATTCCCTAAAAGAATGGGCTAGCTGACCCTATGGGCCTAATTTTGAAGCCACCTTCCTAACCAACTGCCACCCGAACAAGATTATTTCCCTTTAAGTAGGGGACTCTAATCAATTTAATTGTCAGGTCCCATAGAATGAGCCAAATTTTTCTCCAAAAAGAAATGCCACGTTTTGCCCCCTTATAGGCTCATGAGGTGAAATTGTTCAGTGGAGAATGAAATAAAGAAAAATTAAGTAGGCTCAAGTCAAAGATCCTCTAAATCACTAACCAGAGTTAATGTGATTTTGTTTGTCCCACTTAAGCTTAGCCAGTGGGCTGAGGAAGAGAGAAGACTTACCTACTTACTTACTACTAACTTACTAACCTCTTTATTTTATCATACATACGTGAAAAGTTTATGATTAATTGAATGAGCTCAAAATTCTTTTTTATGTCTTTGTTTTTGTCAGGAAATTACACTATATGGCTATAACAATGTTCACATTTGTCCTAATTACATACAAATAAAATTACAAAATTGAATATTAAAAGTTTTATTTTTCCTTCCCATCCCCTAACCCCCACCACTTATGTCTTGAATGTGTATTCAGCTATTAATGCTTGTTCTGAAGTTTTTGAAGCTACAAGTAACATATACTGAGCCAAGAGTTTGAAGACAGCGCAAATACATAGAGTAGAGCAGTCAAGCATTATGGTGCTCAAATTGCCATATCTTTTGTTGCATCATTTACCAGAGTTGATTAAAGAAAAGGTCTCCATGGCTGCATTTAAGCCTAAAATCACCCAATTCCAAGAGGCACCAGAAATGAAGTAAAATGTGACACCTCTAATGTAGACTAGCAGTGAGAAACATGTGGCATTTGTTTTGTAGTCCGAGCTAGGGAATGATAATCTCTTTGTAGTGACATACTGTTTCGATAAAGACATGGTTTTATGAGTCTTGTGTGAAGAAATTGTGTTTCCTTCATAGGGCCTTGACCTTGAACCCATCAAAAACTTGGCTTTCTGCGATCACAAATGCTGTTTTGAGCTGAATTGAGACATGTGCCCTCAGACATACTCCTAAATCTTGTTGAATGTCTTAGAGGGGTGGGCGATGGTATAGCATAGTAGAGAACCAAACTTTATATTCAATTGAAAAGATTTTTCAACTTCCCTGTATAGGTGTGCAAGATCCATGACTGATATATATGGTTTATAGTACTAGTTTTCTTATACGGCAATGTGATCCCTTATGTTCCCTCTAAGCCTCTTGGGCCCAGTAGTGACCACACAGTTGTCACCCCCTAAAGTTACACCCTTGTATGTCAGCACAATCATTTTATATAACCCTTTGGCTCTTGTCCAGCTCATAAAACCCTGAGGACAACCACTGCATAGGCCATAGCCTTTCACATTGTCATGCCAGGTCAGCCACTGCAGGATTTACTCTTTGCTATGGCTATGATGGCAAATTACACACATGATTATAGATATATACATGGTAGTTCACATTGTATGAATTTTTTACTGTGGTGGAATCTCACTATTTAAACAAAAAACCCTCTGAACAAGCATCTGCCACATCTAATAGCACTGCAAGTTAAAAGCGGCCTATGAGAATGGAAACCTCTTTTATAAGCTAATCTTTTCCATTGATTCTACCTCCTGCTAATGTAGCTAATGATTTCTAAGAGCAGGATAGTTGGCTAATTATTTTACAGCGCTGGAAATCATGATAAGCAAAGCAGCTAATAAGCAAAGTCTAAACAAATCTAGATTGAAAAATGATTGTTTCTTTCTATTAAGCTTTTATGTAATCCAATAATATAATATGTGTTCAAAAGAGTACATTTGGTGTGATTAATAATGTGCTGGTATAATGTACTTTTTATTTACATCCACATATTGTATGGACCGGGTTATAATTGTACATCCCCCAACTAGAACCAACAATGGGCCCCATTGTGGGATTCAATTTTTTTAACAGCAGGTTCCCTGATTGAGAGGGATAAAATGTGATAGGAAAACTACAGTCACTATACAAAGGTCAACTATGATAGCACCATACAAGGCCCAAATGTTACAGTTTTGACATTACATAATGAACAAATGGTACCACCATCCAAGGACTTCATAAAAACCACAACACAAGGAGCCATAATACCAATTAAATCAAGATCATACTGCTACACCATGTCCACTACATTCACCATTATATAATAACTGAAAATAACGTACAGAATGGGGAAATATATATCAACCTCTCATCCTAAGAAAAGCTGTACAATAAAATAAGCCTGTAAAACATCTGAAAAATGATTTACAGGTCATGTTCTTTAATGTTGTTGTTCACTTTTTGTGTGGTTTCCATTCAGCTCTGGCCTGCCATGACAACTTCTTTTATTAAGGACTCGACCTTGCAAAGTTTAGAAATCTGACATCTTGGACTCTTAGTTTTTTCACCATCTATCTTCATCCAACCTCTTTCAGATAGATGTAAGAAGGATACGGGCACGCCACATAGGTAGTCGTTGAAACTAGACATTATTAATTGGTCTCTAGAAATTACGCGTTTCAGGACTTTGGTTTTTTTTTTAAAGTATAATTAGAGACTTATTCTGGATGTCCTTCTGAGATATAAGAAAGGCAGATTCTTGGTGCCTCTGTAGCATTCCACTGGGGGACTAGGGCTGTGATGATAGATGATTCTTTCAAGTACTTGTTCCACTGCCAATATGTTCTCTAGGCATGTATTCTATGGCCTAAAATGTTGTAATTCGGTACAATAATTTGGAAATTCTATAAGTTTCCCTTAAAAACTTAATGACAGGTTCCCATAGCACTATGCTTATTATTTCCCACACAGTTTTTTAGCTACAAAAATGCATTCTTCCTATTCCCAAAAAATTCACTTTGTAAGCCTATTTGGCAACCGGCAAGAAAAACGAAGACATGTTTTTTGCATCTCGCTTATTCCCCCCTCCCCTTGGTTGATGTCTTCCTCTTCTCTGCTAAAGAAAGAGGAAAGAGGGAGATGCCAGAAACATGGGCATAGTGACTCACATGAACCACACACAGCCCTTGTGACTCGCTGCTCCTTCTGCCAGGGTGTCTGGTAGACTTACAAAGTTCAATTTCTGGGGACAGGAAGTGCATATTTTTTAGCTAAAAACTGTGTGGACAATAATAAGCAAAGTGCTATTGGAACATGTCATTTTGTTTATTAGTGAAAAACTGGTGACAGGTTCCCTAAAAACTTGCACAAAAAATGCACCATTGCATACAGGTGCTTATTATTTATTGTCTACGCTGGTTTTGAAAAAAGTAATAAACGTGTAATATAACAAAAAAATGCCATGAACTGCCAGAGGTCAAATCTGCCATGCTACATTAAACCACCTAATTAAATAGGGTGCACTTTCTTTTTATCTATTCTTTTGATCTATGACTAAAGACCTTATCGGTCAGAAATGCATCGGCTCATGCTTTCTATTGCACTTATGTTCTAATATCTGTAACTTGCTGTGTTACCATGATTAAATAAAGATTTCAAGATTTCTGGTGAACCAAGAAGTGCCGACCTCATCTGTTCTGAAGTATCTGCACTTTCATTTTCTCATGTTTTCTTTTCATGTAATATTACCACTCAAGTGCAAACTTTGATGCAAAAAAGTTAAGTTATGGATTTTGGGATGATTTAAAAATATTGGTTCCTAACACCCAATTAGAGAGGGGCGAATTGATTCTAATGCATAGGAATTCATTTAGAATTTCAGGAAAACTTCTATTTGTCACAAATCCGAAGTTTACGGTCATTTGTGGGAACGAATTACGAATCCCCCCCCCCCTTTATTAGCAAAATGGCCACGAGCACAACGTGTTACATGGGGCAGATAACTCTGGGGAAAAGGAAACGAACATGGCGGTAGTGTTCCTCACTGTATGGGGGTAGTGTTCCTCACTGTATGACGGTAGCATTCCTTACTGTATGGGGGTAGTGTTCCTCACTGTATGGGGGTAGTGTTCCTCACTGTATGGCTGTATTCTTCCCTGTCTGGAGGTAGTGTGCCTTACTGTATGGCGGTAGTGTTCCTCACTGTATGGAGGTAGTGTCCCTCACTGTATAGGGGTAGTGTCCCTCACTGTATGGCGGTAGTGTCCCTCACTGTATGGCGGTAGTATTCCTCACTGGATGGGGGTAGTGTGCCTTACTGTATGGAGGTAGTGTCCCTCACTGTATAGGGGTAGTGTCCCTCACTGTATGGCGGTAGTGTCCCTCACTGTATGGCGGTAGTATTCCTCACTGGATGGGGGTAGTGTGCCTTACTGTATGGCGGTAGTGTTCCTCACTGTATGGAGGTAGTGTCCCTCACTGTATAGGGGTAGTGTCCCTCACTGTATGGCGGTAGTGTCCCTCACTGTATGGCGGTAGTATTCCTTACTGGATGGGGGTAGTGTTCCTCACTGTATGGCGGTAGTGTCCCTCACTGTATGGCGGTAGTGTCCCTCACTGTATGACGGTAGTGTTCCTCACTGTATGGCGGTAGTGTTCCTCACTGTATTGGGGTAGTGTCCCTCACTGTATGGCGATAGTATTCCTCACTGTATGGGGGTAGTGTTCCTCATTGTATGGGGGTAGTGTTCCTCACTGCATGGGGGTAGTGTTCCTCACTATATGGCTGTATTCCTCACTTTGTGGCGGTAGTGTTCCTCACTGTAAGGGGGACAGTGTCCCTCACTGTATGGCAGTAGTGTTCCTCACTGGCAACCTTCTTGGGAATCGGCCATAGCTTCAAGGTTAATAATACTTCATACTACATGCTTTAACCACCGTTTTTTAAATCTTAGCTAAGATTTTCCAAGGTGTTCAAGTCTGGCAAGTATGAAGTCTATTCCAGGATTTGAGATCATTGCCTTCCTCGAAGATTCAGTGACAACCATATTCAGTGCCTTTGTTTACTCTTTGTCTCCTTTTCCTTGTTTGTGCAATTAACTTTTTGTCAGTCTAGGTATTTGATGCTTGTCTGAACATGAGTGCCTTTCGAAGAAATCTATATGGGGGTTGAATAATTCTCAGACTGCAGTAGACATTAAGGGTGCATTCACACGTACAGTTATTCAGATGCAGTTTTCGCTGTCCAAACCAGGAGTGGAGTGAAAAAAGAGAAGTAGTAGTAGCTGTCAATGACACGTTCCCATCCGTGATCCACACCTGCTTTTGGGTTTGAAAACTGCATCTGGAATACTGAACATATGAACACATCCTTAAAGTGGAATTTTGTACTGAAAGAGAAAACCACTTGTGTTGTATTTAAACATATCTTGACTGATTGTTTTGTTTTTGTAAATAAAGTTAGAACATTTTGCGACTGAATTGATAGATACATAGAATTGCAGTTCAGCCTCTTAAGTTGAATGTTTGTATTACAGAGCTTGATATATGCAGCAATCTGTGTCACCAGAGTCCATCTTGGAGAAAAAAAGGCTGTGCCAAGCCTAAGTTTACACGTTATGTGTGCCTGATTATCTGTTGCGCTTCTTTGAACATAAAAAAACAGGGCAGGCCCTGTTATACAACATGTAGGAGAAACAGCAGTTGCGAACCATTGGAGCTCCCTACATACCCTCCCTCATATGTAAAGTGAACACGTCCACTAAAACCAGATTATGAGTGACAAGGAGTGCTGTCCCTCTACTTCCTTATATATTGATTTTGCCATTCTGTCTTTACTGTCTCTAAGATGTTCCTCAGCTGACTGAATGGCATATTGAGGAAAATTAAAAAAAAAAATTTGCTTGCCTTTTTCTATAATTTTTGACACTTTTCATGGAGCTTGTATGCATTTACAACTTTTTTTGCACTTAAAACAGTCTCCCTTCAAAGTTCTCCATTGCCTCATTTTCTGCAGTGTTAACACCTGAATTCAGATGTGAAAGTCTCAAAGTTTTGTGCAAATCTACGGCTGCTGGCGACCAGTCATAAAAAATACCTTGGAGCTGATCGCGACTTTTGGAGACATTTTGCGACTTTTGTTTTAAAAAGTTGCAAATTCACTAAAGACTAAACGCCACATGTATCAATAAGGAAAAACCACTGAGATACATCTGACCAGCAGAAAAGCCAGAAAATAGTAACAAAAAAACCAGACGGACAAACCTAGACTTATGATACATGTGTCCCATTGACTCCATGTGGTAACCATCTGACCATGGAGGTGGTGATTCTCTGAGCTAACCAACCCCCAAATTAACTACATTGTATAATCCCCCATTGTCCAATTGTTTATTTGTTATTTGCAGATTACTTTATGTCAAATATTAAACTTTGGTTTTTTTAAGGTTCATTAAAAACGTTTCAAACTCCCATGACATGTCTGGAGGGAACTTGAAAAGGATGTCCCCATATGGGAACACAAGGAGATAAGCCACTGCCAGAAATGATTCTGTATCTTGTCTACAATTCCCCAAAGAAATTGCATGCAGCACATTTCTATGGGCAAATCAGAGGAGATCTGTGTTAAGCAAGTTGAAATAGAAGGTTTTTGTAATGCAGTCTGGTCAAAACAGAAAATGCAAGTTATCCATGAAAATCATAATAACTTTACTTTATATTTAAATGCATTACACATATATAAATTAACACGCTAACTCAAAAAAAGGATATTCTAACTTCAATTGAACATAAACACAAGCAAATCAAAAATCAAATATTTGAGATATATGATAATGTTGAAATGGAAAAATATGAAAAAGGGAAAAACACAAATGTTTATAATATAAAGAAGCATTACTTTTGGTAAATTTGTGATTGGTAAACTGCGATTTGAATATTTGATGAGAAATATATTTTAGGCAGAGCATATTAGCCATCCACAAAATGTTCCTATCTTTTTCCCCTGTGTTTAAGCAGAAGTCACTGATTCTCCACCATTAACGTTCTGATTGAACTCCCATTTTAATTATATTCTGACCTATCACTGCACCTCTTCCTGTAAGTTAATTTTAGAAGGCTTGGGAAGTTGATCTTGCATGCCCTCCGTTAACTATCATCCTTAAATTGCCCAAACTCATTAAAGAGCTGTACCTATTTTTAATTATCAATTTAAATATCAATTACTCTTGCACTAATTTGTAGGCAATTATTTTACGCACATTACTCACTGACAAAAACTTGATAGAGCCTATAAACAAATATTATTTCCTGTTTTTACATATTATTAACCATTTACAGTGAAGTGGATTTTTTTTTCCCTTCCCTAATTTACTCCCTGTAATCCAGTTATTTAGTATGTCATTTTTAAGTGCATCAAGTAGTAGATTTTTCTTTTCTAGTTAATTAAAATATGTTATAATAAAATAGTATTCCTAATTAGATAGCTGCTAAATTATCTAATTAAATTAGGCTCCTGAAATAGCTATAAGGGTTAAGCCTAAGGTCGATTTTAGGAGGCTGTGACACAGCTGCATTTTAAAGGAAACCCGTCAGGGTGATTTGGATGGATTAGTGATTCATTGTCCCAAATCACCCTTTAGTTTTTCCCTATGTCTCCCCTTTAAAAAAAACTTGTATAATTACCGTGGTCCACAGCTCCCTGCGCCTTCATACTACACCTTCATTGCACATGTGCAGTTGCACAATGAAGTCAGGGTGTACTGCTCAGGATTCATTGAATTAATGTGCAGGCATGGGGAGCATGTACACATAGCGCCCACACAGAGACCTCAAACAAGGTGATTTGTGAAACTAAACCACCAGTCCATAAGAACCTTGGATCTCGTTACATTGGATTTTTCCTTTTATTGTCATTTTATTAAGGCACTGAATTGTAATAAATTGACCAATCTGATATTGTAAGGGACTTGAAGCCACATATAATTTAATATTAAAAGTAGCATTCAAGTTTTTTTTTATTTATATATTTGTTTATGGAATAGGAAATCATCAAATTGTGAATGTTTTTATTCCATTATACATTATGTGTTTTCATTGATTAATGGTTTCATATTTTGTATTGTATTTATGGTATTCTGTTACATCCTCATGTGTGCATGTCCATGGAACGGTCTATGTGAGATGGCACTGACGCTTGTGTTAACTTACCTTCAGTTATTGCTGAACCTGCGCCTTCTACATTATAAAACTACTGGCATGTTATAATCCATGCCAAGATGGATTAATACTCTATTAATGGGTTTACTTGCTGGTCTTGCTGGAGTACATGTGCAATACAAAAAGGTGCACCCAATGTTGAGGTCTGATGATGAGTGGCTTCTTCTCTCTCTCTCTGTAATTGGGACAAACATCCAACTGCAGCTAACATCAGGTGCTTAATAAAAAACATCTACCATCAAAATCAATCATAATAAATGAGGGACACTTACATAGATCCAGGCCCCATGACTGTGGTAATCTTCCTATATTTGTTATCTATGAGTCATGCTATTGAGCCAGAAGGGCTCTGGGAGGTGTTATCAGAGCCCCTCCCTGCTCTGGCTTCAGAGGCTGTTACACTGTGCAGAAGCATGTCTCCCCTCACCCCCTTAACACTTCTCCCTCTACCTTCTTTCTCTAATCTTACATAGTAGTAGGGGGAAGAGCCCTACACAGTGTAGCATGGTGAAGAAACTGCACTGAAGATCTATGATAATCTCCCCAGAGCCTATTAGCATATTTTACATATATATTTTAAATATATTTTAAGTTGATTTTAGAAGGAAGGAGACCATGGATAACAAATATAAGAGGGTTACTACTATAACATTGCCTGGGTCTATGAGTAAGTGCCCCTGGTTTATCATGCTTGATTTTCATGGTAGATTTTCTTTAACTATACATGTCCCATTGCTGCTTCTTCCATTAGTCCTCCCTATAACCTCTCACCTCACTCCCTGAGGAAGTGTGGAGACATTATGGAGACATTATGACTATGCAAGGTCAGTAGGTGATTTATTTTATCAATGTATGATTAATATTGTTAATTTAAAGAGACTTGACCATGTTCTATTGTTGTCCATAAATCGGGGGTCCCAGTTACTCATTGAATGAAGTGGCTGGTTTAACATACATCCTGCCACTCCATTAAATACCATAGAAGTGTTGGGAATTGTCTAACATACCATTCTTCTATCTCTGACACTCCAATTCACTGTCAATGAGATTACTGGAGTCAAACACTTGGAAGGTCTTGGAAAGACCAATGCTCCAGTAGTATTAAATGTTGCAGCAGGACACCTGCTGCTTCATTCAATTAGTGAGAATGGGGCACCTGCTATTGGGAATGGTGGGGGCGGTTCTCTTGATTGGTTGTGGGTCCCAGGACTCAGACACCCACTGATCATATTGTTAAACTAGATTTAATATAAATTATGGAGTAAAAATTATATACATGACCCTGTTTTCTCATGCCATTGGCTTTAAATAGTCGTACCATAAGTTCAAGTGTATTGGAATAACATTGCAATAACATGAATAATAATAATGTAATAATTGTGTAGCACAGTAAAATGTATGCATTTTTCATTAGTATAAGTATTTGTATCTGCATATGTTTTCTAGAGACATTGGTCATTAATTCATGCTAGGGATTTTGTGGTTTAGTAGTTTAGGTTGTGTATCCTCAGCAAAGCTATTTTGGGATAGTTTTCTACTTTGTAGGTTGATCAAAAATAACTGAAAAGCTTAACTGTACATCTTTAAGTTCCAAATGAGCCGTATTATTATCCTGTTTTTCTTTGCCTACCTTGTTCTACACAGACCATTTCTGTTTATATTTCATTTCCCCTAACATTTATGCTTCGAGCTTGACTAAAAGGTGTTGATTAATCTGCCAGACTTTATTAAAATAGAATGTTGTATCCTCGTAGCTTTAGGAGCTATTACTAATGACATGCAGTTTCACGATCACTGTTGTCACTTTTTTCTTTTCTCCCTCTTCCACACACACTTTCCACTAGAAAAAAGCGAGAAAATAAGTCCACATCATATTACTATGTAATTAGCTAAAAATAATTTAAGACTTGCAGACATTAACTATCAAGCAACATTAGATAATTCACTACAGTAACAAAAAAATAGTAACTTGGATATAATTAAGGCAATTGTATGTATGCATCTATGTATGTATTATTATTATTGTGTTTGCAAATTGATATTTTAGCAATAATAAGCTTGTACTTGTATAAAAACAATACAAGCGAATTAGAGATGTCTGCTTGTTTCCAATAGAGTTACAAAAAAAAAGTAGTGATCCTTTTGAGTGTAACCTATATGTAACAACCCTGCAGGCCAACCTCTCCACGAAGGGTAAAATCACTATGGTGCAGCGCCTCCACCTGAATCTTGCTTTGCAGAAGGCTTTACTGACAGGGATTAACGTGGGAGAGTCCCCACCTAGGTTCAGTACACACAAGACATTTAGGGAAAATAACTTGGCCGATTTATTGGAAGGCTAGTAAATAGGAGAGGGCTAAAAGAAGCAAATGCAAACAGGAAAAAGCATGTACAGTCACATAATGCAATTTGGTATAATGAAGGGTAGAACTAAAGGGTATACTGCATATCCTGAAAAAGGTCTCGTAATTAGAGATGAGCGAGTATACTCGTCCTAGCTTGATGCTCGTTCGAGTATTAGCGTACTCGAAACGGCTCATTGCTCGGACGAGTATCTTGCCTGCTCAAGATCGAGCATTTACTTAAGGAAACACAGTGAAGAACAGTGATGAATACAATGAAAACAGTGAACACAGGATCATTAAAGTGAAGAACACAGTGAAGAACACAGTGAAGAACACATTGCAAATGTTTCGTACATCGGCTAACTTATCCGAACACATTAGTTCAGAAAGGTGTTCTTCACAATAGTATGGAAACATCTACAATGTGTTCTTCACACATGTTGTTCTTCATATACTATTGTGAAGAACACCGTTAGGCGCGCGTGTCTTCGGATAAGTTAGCAGATGTACGGAAACATCTGCAATGTGTTCTTCGGTGTTCTTTCAATGTGTTCTATCAGTGAAAACATCTGCAAACATCTGCAATGTGTTCTTCTTCAGTGTTCTTTCAATGTGTTCTTTCAGTGAAAAAAGTAACAAGCACTCGAGCATTTTAGTGCTCGCTCATTTCTACTCGTAATGTATTAAGCTCTGGGAGGAAGAAAGCCCAATATACCACAAATGAACACACTCTAATTGCAAAGAAATATCTGACACCAGTGAAGCAGCAATGCATATACCACAGTCCAACCATGGGGGCCCAGCTGCCAAGGACGATTGTGGGCTTTCTGCATATGTTGGTGCACTTAAAGGGAACCTGTCACCAGGAGACCCATTTTTAGCACTCCCCCAGTCCCCACAGAGCATAGTACATACACTGCCAAAGTGTTTTTGTATTAAAAATTGGTTTTACAGAAAAAAAGATATGTTATATTGTACTTGTCATTAGCATCTGTTGTGTGACTAGGCAGTTGCCTATTAGGAGGGGCTGGTAAGGAGCAGTTACCCCCCACCCTTGGGAAACAGCTACTCCATGTGACCTTTTCAAATATATGAAAACACCCATCACTGGGCTTAGCGACGCCCCCTGCTCCTCTACAGCCAATCCGAGTGTTAAGAGTTATTCATATATTTGAAAAGGTCACATGTTTCCCAAGGGTGGGGGGAACTGCTCCTTTCCAGCCCCTCCCAATTGGCAACTGCCTAGTCACACAGCAGATGCTAATGAAAGGTACAATATAACATATCTTTTTTCTGTAAAACCTATTTTTTTATACAAAAACACTTTGGCAGTGTATGTACTATGCTCTGTGGGGACTTTGGGAGTGCTAAAAATGGGTCTCCTGGTGACAGGTTCCCTTTAATACTATCAGTCCTCTCAGGGACAGTTCTCTTGCAAACTTCTTAATAAGAATGATGTCTACTCACAATTCCTTGCATCAAGGACTCCAGTCCAGCATTCAGCTTGTCGCTGCAGCATTTGGAAATCTGGATGGTAATGGAATGACAGTGTCTGCCTTAGTCTTTCTCTGCCGGACATGTGGTCCCCTGTCTTCTTGGTGAGCCTTGACCCACAATTCCCTTCTCAGCCAATCAGTCCTTTCCTCTTCATCTCCTCTTCTAGGTGGTAGCGGCATAGAGCTACAGGTAGTGCTGGGAAATGTAGTCCAGTGTACTCCTGGAGAAGAAGTGCTAGTGACTGCTAGTCTTATGCCCTGCCTCATTAACTGCATAGTCCATTCTACATATTGTTCTGCCAGCAAGGACTTCATAAAAATATGAGCAATCAATACTATAACTACATAGAACTATTTTGCTACTTCATCATAATGTTTTATTTGACAATAAAAAAAACATACACACATTATTGTGCATTGAAGGATCAAACCAAAATTTGGGGAAATTTCACAGTTTCAGAAGAGTTAAATCTTTGTGTTATTTCCCTGTTGGTCCCATAGTCTGGGAGTTTTAAAGCTCCTATAATTTACACTTCACAGGCTCTTTTGCACACTGAAACAGTAATGTTGCAAACTTTTAAAATCTTAGGAATGATTGAACCTGGAATTACCTATAGACCCCACAGTGTTTTTGCATTTCCGTTTTTTGCCCCTTCCATATTTTTCTGTGCATAGAGCTGCATGAGGGCTTGTATTCTGTGCAACAAATTGATCTTCCTAGCAGTGGAATTGAATATTCAATGCCATGTAGTCGAAAGCAGGAAAAACATACCTTTTGTACAAAAATATTTTTGCCGTATTCTGATGCTGTTAACTTTTTCATACTTCTGTGTATGGAACTGCTTAAGGTGTAATTTTTTTATCATTGCTACCATTTTAGGTACAATATAATCTTTTAATAATTTTTAGCAATTTGCAAATGATAAATACAGGTATTTGTGCCCTATCTTTCATTACACGGTTCATCACCGGGAAAAAACATGGGATATTTTGATATATCAGGACTTTTGGATTCGGTAATACCTAACATGTTTATGATTAGTTTTGTTTATTAATTTTTATATCAGTTGGGTTGAAAGGGGGTGGGTTGAAGTTGTTTTTTTTTTTTTGTTTTTTTTACTGTATTGGTAGACTCCCTGTGGTTCTTTAACCCTAGGGGTTCTGATTACTCCTACCATATACTACAATACAACTGTATTGCAGTATATGGTTATTTTGGTCAAAATCTGTTACAGACTTCCTACAACTTCATTTTCCCTGCTCCCCCTTTCCTCTCTTCTGTCTTGTCATGTTGTTTGTGTTTTTATAGAAATTTCTATACCGTACTTTGGTTGGTTGGCTTTCATTATGTCAATTCATAGGTATCAAGCATTTGGCTGGCTCTATGGGGAAGATGTATTAATGTGTCAATCTTTAGACCAGTTCAGAGTAGAACTAGACAGATTAGTCACTATGGCTGATGCCGGATGATTAATCTGGTGCAGGATGAGACTGGCAAGTCATATGTTGCACTTCCTAATAGTTGGTCTAATTTCTAGTGTCTTCAATTTTTAAAACCTTTGATACATGTGTGTTTTTTGGTGTAAATTTATGACAGAATTATGGCATAAATAGACTGAAAAATCCCCTGCATTGTTTTCTATACTTCTATGCTTATTACATCAAAAATGTTTTTGGTAAAAATAAAGTTAAAAAACAAAACTAAGATGTAATCTTTGATTTAATATTTTAATTGGATCCTTGATTTTTCTATTAAGGGCCCTATTTCTCAAGCCCTATATTTTGGAGTTTGCATATTATTAGCAACTAGCGAGTATATGGCAAAATTTGGAAAATATGACCATGTATTATAAATAGAGATGAGCGAACATGCTCGTCCGAGCTTGATGCTCGTTCGAGCATTAGCGTACTCGAAACTGCTCGTTGCTCGGACGAATACTTCGCCCGCTCGAGAAAATGGCAGCTCCTGCCGTTTTGCTTTTTGGCGGCCAGAAACAGAGCCAATCACAAGCCAGGAGACTCTGCACTCCACCCAGCATGACGTGGTACCCTTACACGTCGATAGCAGTGGTTGGCTGGCCAGATCAGGTGACCCTGGGATAGACTAGCCGCTGCCCGCGCTGCTCGGATCATTCTGTGTCTGGATGCCGCTAGGGAGAGAGCTGCTGCTGGTCAGGGAAAGCGTTAGGGTGTTCTATTAGCTTACTGTTAGGCAGGAGTGATTCTCCAAGAACCCAACAGCCCTTCTTAGGGCTACAATAACGTTCTACTTTTTTTTTTTTTATTTGCATCTAGTACCATTTTGTGAGGAATTAGCAGGGGGACTTGCTACCGTTGTGTTTAGCTCTTAGTGGCACACATATCCACCTCAAACACCAAAGTGGGAAAATTTAGTAGGGGTTGGATTTCAATTAGGCACAGTCTGCCATTTTTCCTTTTTTATTTTACGTTTATTTTGTTTAATAACTCAGTGTCATCTCATCTGGCATAGTAGTGTGCTTTCATACTTGGCTAGAAAATAGCCATAGGAGAATCCAAACGGCTTACGCCTACAGTAGCGTTATATATTTGATTTCTGGTTGATCTGCTGGTGGCTGTACTTGCTGCAGTGCATCTACTAGCCAATTGTGAGCAATTTGTAGTGAGACTTGCGACCGCTGTGTTTTGCGCTTAGTGACGCACATATCCATTGCAAAGACCGAAGTGGGAAAATTTAGTAGGGGTTGGATTTCAATTAGGCACAGTCTGCCATTTGTCCTTTTTTATTTTACGTTTATTTTGTTTAATAACTCAGCGTCATCTCATCTGGCATAGTAGTGTGCTTTCATACTTGGCTAGAAAATAGCCATAGGAGAATCCAAACGGCTTACGCCTACAGCAGCATTATATATTTGATTTCTGGTTGATCTGCTGGTGGCTGTACTTGCTGCAGTGCATCTACTAGCCAATTGTGAGCAATTTGTAGTGAGACTTGCGACCGCTGTGTTTTGCGCTTAGTGACGCACATATCCATTGCAAAGACCGAAGTGGGAAAATTTAGTAGGGGTTGGATTTCAATTAGGCACAGTCTGCCATTTGTCCTTTTTTATTTTACGTTTATTTTGTTTAATAACTCAGCGTCATCTCATCTGGCATAGTAGTGTGCTTTCATACTTGGCTAGAAAATAGCCATAGGAGAATCCAAACGGCTTACGCCTACAGTAGCGTTATATATTTGATTTCTGGTTGATCTGCTGGTGGCTGTACTTGCTGCAGTGCATCTACTAGCCAATTGTGAGCAATTTGTAGTGATACTTGCGACCGCTGTGTTTTGCGCTTAGTGACGCACATATCCATTGCAAAGACCGAAGTGGGAAAATTTAGTAGGGGTTGGATTTCAATTAGGCACAGTCTGCCATTTGTCCTTTTTTATTTTACGTTTATTTTGTTTAATAACTCAGCGTCATCTCATCTGGCATAGTAGTGTGCTTTCATACTTGGCTAGAAAATAGCCATAGGAGAATCCAAACGGCTTACGCCTACAGTAGCGTTATATATTTGATTTCTGGTTGATCTGCTGGTGGCTGTACTTGCTGCAGTGCATCTACTAGCCAATTGTGAGCAATTTGTAGTGAGACTTGCGACCGCTGTGTTTTGCGCTTAGTGACGCACATATCCATTGCAAAGACCGAAGTGGGAAAATTTAGTAGGGGTTGGATTTCAATTAGGCACAGTCTGCCATTTGTCCTTTTTTATTTTACGTTTATTTTGTTTAATAACTCAGCGTCATCTCATCTGGCATAGTAGTGTGCTTTCATACTTGGCTAGAAAATAGCCATAGGAGAATCCAAACGGCTTACGCCTACAGTAGCGTTATATATTTGATTTCTGGTTGATCTGCTGGTGGCTGTACTTGCTGCAGTGCATCTACTAGCCAATTGTGAGCAATTTGTAGTGATACTTGCGACCGCTGTGTTTTGCGCTTAGTGACGCACATATCCATTGCAAAGACCGAAGTGGGAAAATTTAGTAGGGGTTGGATTTCAATTAGGCACAGTCTGCCATTTGTCCTTTTTTATTTTACGTTTATTTTGTTTAATAACTCAGCGTCATCTCATCTGGCATAGTAGTGTGCTTTCATACTTGGCTAGAAAATAGCCATAGGAGAATCCAAACGGCTTACGCCTACAGTAGCGTTATATATTTGATTTCTGGTTGATCTGCTGGTGGCTGTACTTGCTGCAGTGCATCTACTAGCCAATTGTGAGCAATTTGTAGTGAGACTTGCGACCGCTGTGTTTTGCGCTTAGTGACGCACATATCCATTGCAAAGACCGAAGTGGGAAAATTTAGTAGGGGTTGGATTTCAATTAGGCACAGTCTGCCATTTGTCCTTTTTTATTTTACGTTTATTTTGTTTAATAACTCAGCGTCATCTCATCTGGCATAGTAGTGTGCTTTCATACTTGGCTAGAAAATAGCCATAGGAGAATCCAAACGGCTTACGCCTACAGTAGCGTTATATATTTGATTTCTGGTTGATCTGCTGGTGGCTGTACTTGCTGCAGTGCATCTACTAGCCAATTGTGAGCAATTTGTAGTGAGACTTGCGATCGTTGTGTTTTGCGCTTAGTGACGCACATATCCATTGCAAAGACCGAAGTGGGAAAATTTAGTAGGGGTTGGATTTCAATTAGGCACAGTCTGCCATTTGTCCTTTTTTATTTTACGTTTATTTTGTTTAATAACTCAGTGTCATCTCATCTGGCATAGTAGTGTGCTTTCATACTTGGCTAGAAAATAGCCATAGCAATAGGATAGCATTGTTTGGTTTTCAAAACTCAAAAACACAAAAAAAAAAAAAAACACAAAAAAAAGTTAAAAAAAAATTAAAGCTATAACTTTCATTTTAAAAATGTTTAACCCGAGGGCTAGGGGTAGAGGACGAGGGCGGGGACGTGGGCGTCCAACTACTGCAGGGGTCAGAAGCCGTGGTCCTGGCCGGGGTGAGACACCACCTGCTTATGAGGGAGCAGGGGAACGCCGCAGAGCTACACTCCCTAGGTTCATGTCTGAAGTTACTGGGACTCGTGGTAGAGCACTGTTGAGGCCAGAACAGTGCGAACAGGTGATGTCGTGGATTGCTGACAATGCTTCGAGCAATTTGTCCACCAGTCAGTCTTCCACGCAGTCCACCCATGTCACCGAAATCGCCACTCCTCCAGCTCCTGCACCTCAGCCTCCTCCCCCCCAGTCTGCCCCCTCCCAGGAAAATTTGGCATTTGAACCGGCATACTCTGAGGAACTGTTTTCTGGACCCTTCCCACAGTCACAAACCACTTGTCCGGTTGCTGCTGAGCAATTTTCCGATGCCCAGGTTTTCCACCAGTCACAGTCTGTGGGTGATGATGACCTTCTTGACGTAGTGGAAGTGTGTAAAGAGGTGTCCGACGATGAGGAGACACGGTTGTCAGACAGTGGGGAAGTTGTTGTCAGGGCAGGAAGTCCGAGGGGTGAGCAGACTGAGGGATCGGAGGATGATGAGGTGACAGACCCAAGCTGGGTTGAGAGGCCGGGTGAACACAGTGCTTCTGAGACGGAGGAGAGTCCTCGACCAGAACAGGTTGGAAGAGGCAGTGGTGGGGCCAGACGGAGAGGCAGGGCCAGTGCTGGTGCATCAGCGCCAAATGTGTCAACTAGTGAAGCTCCCGTGGCGAGGGCTCTTGCGGCGAGGGCTAGATCTTCAGAAGTCTGGAGGTTCTTTAAGGAAACACCGGATGACCGACGGACTGTGGTGTGCAACATTTGCCAAACCAGGCTCAGCAGGGGTTCCACCACTACTAGCTTAACTACCACCAGTATGCGCAGGCATATGAATGCTAAACACCCGAATCAGTGGCAACAAGCCCGTTCACCTCCGGCCGTGCACACCACTGCTCCTTCCCCTGTGTCAGCTGATAGTCAGCCCCCTGCCCAGGACCCTGCCACAAAAACCCCATCGTCGCCTCCACGATCCTCCACAGCATCCACCAGCGTTCAGCTCTCCATACCCCAGACGCTGGAGCGGAAACGCAAATATAGTGCAACCCACCCGCACGCCCAAGCCCTTAATGTGCACATCTCCAGATTGCTTAGCCTGGAGATGCTGCCCTATAGGCTAGTAGAGACCGAGGCCTTTCGCAACCTCATGGCGGCGGCCACCCCTCGGTATTCGGTCCCCAGCCGCCACTACTTTTCCCGATGTGCCGTCCCAGCCCTGCACCAGCACGTGTCAGACAACATCACCCGTGCCCTGACCAACGCCGTTTCTGACAAGGTCCACCTGACCACGGACACGTGGACGAGTGCTGCCGGGCAGGGCCACTATGTATCGCTGACGGCACATTGGGTTAACTTGGTAGAGGCTGGGACCGAGTCTGACCCTGGGGCTGGTCATATACTGCCGACGCCGAGGATTGCGGGGCCTACCTCGGTCCAGGTGTTTCAGGCCTACTATGCCTCCTCCTCCTCCCACCCCTCCTCCACCTCCTCCTCCGAACTACCATCCGTGGGCACGGCGCCATCAGTCGGTAGCTCTAGGCACAGCAGCAGTGCCGTTGCTAAGCGACAGCAGGCGGTGCTCAAACTGCTGAGCCTAGGCGATAAAAGGCACACCGCCCAAGAGCTATTACAGGGCATCACGGCGCAGACTGATCTGTGGCTGGCACCGCTGAACCTGAAGCCAGGCATGGTTGTGTGTGACAACGGCCGTAACCTGGTGGCGGCTCTGCAACTCGGCAGACTGACACATGTGCCATGCCTGGCCCATGTGTTAAATCTGATAGTTCAGTGTTTCCTCAAGACATACCCCAATCTGTCAGATTTGCTCACGAAGGTGCGCCGCATCTGTGCGCATTTCAGGAAGTCCAGCACAGATGCTGCCACTCTCAGGGCAGCGCAGCGCCGCCTCCAACTGCCCGCTCACCGACTGTTGTGCGACGTGCCCACGAGGTGGAATTCAACACTGACCATGTTATCCAGAGTTTACCAGCAGCGCCGAGCCATTGTAGACTGCCAGATGTCAACTTCCACCAGAACTGGTAGTCAGGTCAGTCAGCTTCCTCAAGTCTACAATGAGGAGTGGACGTGGATGTCTGATATCTGTCAGGTGCTGAGTAACTTTGAGGAGTCAACACAGATGGTCAGTGGCGATGCCGCCATCATCAGCCTCACCATCCCGCTGCTTGGCCTGTTGAAAAACTCTCTGATCAGCATGAAGTCGGAAGCTTTGCGCTCGTCACAAGAGACGGGGGAAGAAGATTCCCTTGTTGATAGCCAAAGCACCCTTAGGTCTGTTTCTCAGCGCATATCGGAGGAGGTGGAGGTGGAGGAGGATGAGGAGGAAGAGGAGGAGAATGTTGGCGAGACACAAGAGGGGACCATTGTTGAGTCCTTCACTGTTCAGCGTGTATGGGCAGAAGAAGAGGAGTTGGAGGAGTTGGAGGAGGAGGAAATGGACAGTCAGGCCAGTGAGGGGAGTGAATTCTTACGCGTTGGTACTCTGGCGCATATGGCAGATTTCATGCTAGGCTGCCTATCCCGTGACCCTCGCGTTCAAAGAATTTATTCCAGCACCGATTACTGGGTGTTCACTCTCCTGGACCCACGGTACAAGCAAAATCTTTCCACTCTCATCCCTGCAGAGGAAAGGAGTGTGAGAATGCATGAATACCAGCAGGCCCTGGTTCACAAGCTGAAACAGTATTTCCCTTCTGACAGCGTTAGCGGCAGAGTGCGTAGTTCTGCGGGACAAGTAGCGAGGGAGAGTAGGCGAGCAGGCAGCTTGTCCAGCACTGGCAAGGGTACGCTTTACAAGGCTTTTGCCAGCTTTATGTCACCCCAGCAAGACACTATCACCTGTCCCCAGTCTCGGCAGAGTAGGGCTGATCTTTACAGAAAGATGGTGAGGGAGTACGTAGCCGACCATACCATCGTCCTAAATGATCACACAGCTCCCTACAACTACTGGGTTTCAAAGCTGGACATGTGGCACGAACTGGCGCTGTACGCCTTGGAGGTTCTTGCCTGCCCTGCCGCTAGCGTGTTGTCCGAGCGGGTTTTCAGTGCAGCTGGTGGCATCATCACCGATAAGCGTACACGCCTGTCGACTGACAGCGCTGACAGGCTGACGCTTATTAAGATGAATAAAGCCTGGATTTCTCATAATTTCCAATCTCCACCAGGTGAAGGAAGCTCAACCTGAATAATTGATCCACTCCTCCTCCTCCTCATTTTCCTCCTTCTCCTCCTCTTTGTACAGTAAAGCAGAGGAAACTGGCTATTTTTTGACAGGGCCCACTGGCTCTAGCTATAGTACTTTATGCATTTAATTTTTCTGGAGGGCCACCGACCCGGTCCTCTGTTTTAAACAATTTTTGGGAGTGCCACATACAGGCACTCAATCTATTCAATTTTTCTGGAGGGCCACCTACCTGCTCCTCTGGTTTGAAAACTTTTTGGGACTGCCACATACAGGCACTCAATCGATTCCATTTTTCTGGAGGGCCACCTACCTGCTCCTCTGGTTTGAAAACTTTTTGGGACTGCCACATACAGGCACTCAATCTATTCTATTTTTCTGGAGGGCCACCTACCTGCTCCTCTGGTTTGAAAACTTTTTGGGACTGCCACATACAGGCACTCAATCGATTCCATTTTTCTGGAGGGCCACCTACCTGCTCCTCTGGTTTGAAAACTTTTTGGGACTGCCACATACAGGCACTCAATCGATTCCATTTTTCTGGAGGGCCACCTACCTGCTCCTCTGGTTTGAAAACTTTTTGGGACTGCCACATACAGGCACTCAATCGATTCCATTTTTCTGGAGGGCCACCTACCTGCTCCTCTGGTTTGAAAACTTTTTGGGACTGCCACATACAGGCACTCAATCGATTCCATTTTTCTGGAGGGCCACCTACCTGCTCCTCTGGTTTGAAAACTTTTTGGGACTGCCACATACAGGCACTCAATCTATTCTATTTTTCTGGAGGGCCACCTACCTGCTCCTCTGGTTTGAAAACTTTTTGGGACTGCCACATACAGGCACTCAATCTATTCTATTTTTCTGGAGGGCCACCTACCTGCTCCTCTGGTTTGAAAATTTTTTGGGACTGCCACATACAGGCACTATCCAAATTAAATTGTCTCCATAGCAGCCTCCACACGTTGTCTCCATTGCTACCTCCAAAAGTCGTCCATATAGCTGCCTCCATACATCGTCCCTTTATCAAACGAGGTGTGTCAGGCAGAAATTTGGGTTGTTTTCATGGATTCCACATCAAAGTTGTTAACTTTGTCGCCACCCAGCTGTGTTATCCACAAAATATACTAATAAACTTTTATCATTTACCAATATTATTTCAGCGCTTCTTGCGCATCTGTTTACATTCCC
The DNA here is from genome assembly GCF_040894005.1 of Engystomops pustulosus. Taxonomy (NCBI): domain Eukaryota; kingdom Metazoa; phylum Chordata; class Amphibia; order Anura; family Leptodactylidae; genus Engystomops; species Engystomops pustulosus. Next base: position 154,160,101 of record NC_092415.1, read on the forward strand.
CTCACCCGCCATATCCCAAACTTATAAGAACGCTACTACACTTGATCTTATACAAAAGGTTCTTAGAAGTGCTGTTTGGGGAGTAGCCTAGAGACAGGGGCTTGGATTGGCGAAAGCTCGCCTGGCTGCGGAGCGCCAGCTCCATCCCAAGATCCAACTAACATAGTTTTAACTGCAGCACCTTTAATCTACTACTAGTTCACTGCCTCCATAATAATAATAATAATCTTTATTTATATAGCGCCATCATATTCCGTAGCGCTTTACAAATCATAGGAAACAAATACAAATGTAATGTAACAGAGCACAACATTTGTATGGAACAACAGGAGTGAGGTCCCTGCTCGCCAGAGCTTACGGTTTATGAAGATGATGGGGTAACACGAGGTAAAAGAATATTTAATGGTCAAGCCATTCTTCTTAGGGAATAGAACAAAATATAATAAATGGAATTGCTGTCGCTTGAACCACTCAGCCGTCATCTTATATACCAGGTCCAGGGTGAATGGGACTGTAGAGAAGTCTGGTGCCTGTTGGTTGCTGGATAACAGATGGGAGGACGACACAGGACGGGTTAGTAGAAGAGTTAAAACTTCATGCAGTTAATGAGTGTTATAGGCTTGCCTAAAGAAATGGGTTTTAAGAGCACGTTTGAAACTTTGGAGGTTAGGTATTAGTCTGATAGTCCAGGGCAGAGCATTCCATAGAATTGGTGCAGCTCTAGAGAAGTCTTGGAGACGCGAGTGGGAGGTCCGCACTAGGGTAGAGGTTAATCTAAGATCACTGGCGGATCTAAGAGCACGGGTTGGGCGATAGACTGAGATAAGAGAGGAGAGGTAGGGGGGTGCAGCATTATACAGAGCTTTATGGATGAGGGTTATTATTTTAAACTATTCGAAAGGAGCCTGGCAGCCAGTGCAGCTACTGGCATGAACTGTAAGCATACATGGTCCCCTTATCAAACGAGCTGTGTCAGGCAGAATTTTGGGTTGTTTTCATGGCTTCCACAACAAACTTGTTAACTTTGTCGCCACCCTGCTGTGTAATCCACAAAAAATACTGGCAAACTTTTATCATTTACCGATATTATTTCAGCGCTTCTTGCGCATCTGTTTACATTCCCCTCACCAGCCATATCCTAAACTTATAAGAACGCTACTACACTTGATCTTATACAAAAGGTTCTTAGAAGTGCTGTTTGGGGAGTAGCCTAGAGACAGGGGCTTGGATTGGCGAAAGCTCGTCTGGCAGCGGAGCGCCAGCTCCATGCCAAGATCCAACTAACATAGTTTTAACTGTAGCACCTTTAATCTACTACTAGTTCACTGCCTCCATACATGGTCCCCTTATCAAACGAGCTGTGTCAGGCAGAATTTTGGGTTGTTTTCATGGCTTCCATGTTAACTTTGTCGCCACCCTGCTGTGTAATCCACAAAATATACTGGCAAACTTTTATCATGTACCGATATTATTTGAGCGCTTCTTGCTCACCTCCTTTGGTTCCTCTCTGCCACCCATTGGTTTGAAGCCTGAGTCCATTAAGGTATGTCGCCATGAGACTCTCTAGCCTGCCACTGCTGCCGCTGCCTCTGCATGCCGTCCCCTATAGTGTCAGGGTCAATTATTGCATGTTTTAGATGCTATCTAGCTTCATTCTGTCACTCTGTCATGGCCATGCTGTTGCCCATAATTTTGGCATAATGGTGCGATTATGCAGCCTCAGAGGCATCCATGCATGCTGCCCCTGCTGTTTCCTGTCCATTTCCGTGGTGTTTCCATCCTTTTCTGAGGTTCCCAGGTGTTTGGCCAAGCTTCCCTGTGCAGAGCCTTGGTCCCCTTGAAAAATGCTCGAGTCTCCCATTGACTTCAATGGGGTTCGTTATTCGAGACGAGCACTCGAGCATCGGGAAAAGTTCGTCTCGAATAACGAGTACCCGAGCATTTTAGTGCTCGCTCATCTCTAATTATAAACAAAGTGGTAAACTGCAACTTTCCCATCTTAGATTAGTTTTGAGTTATACAAACTAACTAGTACATACATTTCCTTTCATTCACTTATTTTTATTGCTCTCCTCCTTGTTTCCTTGGATAACTACAGTTCATATTGTTGTGGGATGGTAGGTTTTCAATTGAATGCTCTGTAAAATATTTGTCTGGTATTTTTAAAATGTTTATGGTATTTTGTAAAACTGAAATAAGGTATTTTCAAATATAAAATATTATTGTATTGCCTATTACTTCGAAATTTATTAAGAAATATACCGTATATACTCTTGTATAAGCCGAGTTTTCCAGCACAAAAAATGTGCTGAAAAACCTCACCTCGGCTTATACACGAGTCACTAAAAAAAATTAACCTCATACTCACCATCCTGCGCCCGGATCCTTGGTGTGGCTCCTGATCCTCAGCGCGGATCCCGGCGGCTCCTCTTCTCTCTTCTTTCTTCTCTATTTCTTCTCTAGCCAGCAGAGTCGCTTCCATACGATCTGCCGGCTGGCGCACACTATGATGACATCATCGCCGCTGATGACATCACCGTATTATAATGTGTGCCCGCTGGCAGATCTCATGGACGTGACTGCCGGCTATTACAGCAAAGAAAAGAAAGAAGAGCAGCCTCCCCGAGAATCGGGAGCCGCGCCGAGCATCAGGGGTGAGTGAGTATCGCCGGAGGGTGAGTATGTTTTAATTTATTTTTAATAAGCTTGGCATACAGGGGGCTGGCTGGCTGTATACTACAGGGGGCTGGCTGTATACTACATGTGGCTGGCTGGCTGTATACTACAGGGGACTGGCTGTATAGTACATGGGGCTGGCTGGCTGTATACTACATGGGGGCTGGCTGGCTGTATACTACACCCTCGGCTTATACTCGAGTCAATATGTTTTCCCAGTTTTTGGTGGTAAAATAAGGGGTCTCAGCTTACACTTGGGTCAGCTTATATCGCGTATATGGGGTATGTATTTGAGGTTAAAAATGTTTTAAAATAACACATAATATTAGAAAGACAATGGATCTGTCTTCTCTCTATTTGGGATTGGTTTATTTCCACAATTCAATTAAATGATAGTGCTGTAGGAATATTAAAAACTTAGACAATATCATTGTAGAGATGACACTTAATTTCACTTTGACAAGTTGATTGTCTCATTGCAATGTTTTGTTTGATACCTAATACACTTTCAAATATACTTGAAGAATGTTAAAATATTAACTCCTTGCTGCTTCTGTACGAAGGGAGGAGGGGAGTATAAAGCGGGCTCAGCGCAACTTCAAACTCAGCAGGTGTTTGCTTCACAATGGAGCAAACACCAGTCGCTAACAACCGTGATCATTGCTAGCACCAACTCAAGGTCGAAAATGGCACTTTTTTGCCATTTTGCAAAATATAAGAAATTCAATGAAAAAGTGAACAGAAGGTTTTACAGTCCTCAAAAGGGCATTATCTAAAACGGCATCAAAAATCACAAAAAATTACACCACCCACAGCTCTGTACAACAAAGTATGTAAAAGTTATTAGTGCCAGAAGACAGGACGTTAAAATTTTTGTAAATGTATGAAAACATTCTAAAATCTATACAAATTTGGTATGTCCGTGATCATACTGACCCACACAATGAAGTAGACATGTCATTTGAGGCGCTCAATGAAAGCTGTAGAATCCAAGCCCACAAGAAAGTGGCGCAAATGAGTTTTTACTGCATTCAGAATTTTTTTCCCCGCTTCCCAGTACATGGTATGGAATAGTAAATACAGTCACTAAGAATAGCAATATGTTACACAGAAAACAAGCCCATACACAGCTCTCTACATGGAAAAATAAAAATTAATAGATTTTTTAAGGTGGGTAGTGAAAAATGAAAACGCAAAAACGAAAAAGGGCCTGGTCTTTAAGAGGTTAATGTATAAATATTAAATTTTAATTGTTGACTGGACTTCCTGAATACTGTACCATTGATTGTACATTAAATGACCTCATTAACTGTTTGAAGAATGGTTCATCACCATTAGCCTGGTAAGCTAGTTAAATTCCAAGCTATTTGCCTTCCAGGCAGATGGTCATGCCACTAAAATAACTTCTTATCTAACATATACTGAATTTCTGCTTTATGTTGACATGACTTTTTAAGGCATTCTCTCATTTTTGTAGGGTGTTAGGAGGTTTATAACTTTACGTGTGATTATTCACATTTACATGAGTTTTCATACCAAATTTCTCCTGAGTATGCCATAACCCCATCTGCTGTATGGGCACACTGCAGGGTATTGAAGGGAAGGGGCACCATTCAGATTTCCATTGTACATGCTATAAAATGTTAGTTTTTTTTGTTAAAATAGGCAGTTGGGTGAGATGCACTTTTCAGCTACTTCATTTTAAGGTGTCCATAGCTTATTGATAAAATGTTATTAACTCTTTCTGGGTGAAGGAAAAGAAAATCATCAATTCTTGTTTTGGGTTTGTTACTGTACCATTAAACATAATATGTTATCTTTATACCAGAGGTCACTATGATTACAGTGATACCTCATTTATATTTGTTCTCTTATATTTACAACAATTTTATTTTTCTGTTGGCAGGGCTGATTTAGGGCTTATTTTTTGCTTCTTTTCAGTGGATATTTTGCAGTACATTGTTGACACATGAACTGACAGAGACAGGTCTTTCAGTTTGCCGGATTTGACATGTCGGAAAATCAGGGAGCCTCGGGGCCTTCATCTGACCCCTGGGCTGCCATGGGAATGATCAGGTCTCCTGAATATGGCAGATCGAGTAGGAGGAAATATGCTGAAGCCCGTACACCCACGAACAGAGATTTCTCCAATCGCAGGTGTTAGAGGAGAGAGTCATTAATATGCTATAGTACTGCATGTTGCTATAAGTCATCTTTACACAGTACTATTACATTTCATGTAGGAAATATGTTAAAGACCTATACTTTGATTTCAACTTTAATTGGACCAGATCACAACTATGGGGCTTATTTACTAAGGGTCGCGCTGGCTTTCACGCGACACAAATCGGATGGGAGGGCCGTCGAACGATCAGAGTCGAAGAAGTGTTTTTCATCCGGAAGCAACTAATCATTTTTCACATTGTGCCATTAGACAACAAAGAACGCCAATCACTAAAATGTAACATATATTTTAGAAATTTTGCAAACCTGCTATTTACTAAAAGGTGCTAAAAGAGGCTTTCCTTGTGCATATTTCCCATAAATCCCTAGTGGAGCATCAATGGCTATAAGTCTCCACGTGCCTGTAAGGCGGCCTTAAAAGCAAAGTCTCTGTAAAGAGAACTCTTACTTCCCGACCTCAATCTATCTTACAAACTAGCAAAACAGAGCTGGTATTGATCAGGAGAGACTTATCGCTAGGGATTTGATAACTTCTCAGTCCCTATACATATGATTAGTATGAGAGTCTTGGTTGTTATGAATTACCTGACTGCAAATCTCCAGAGCTAAGTGATTTAGCTTGTATACTAATGGAGCTCCTAGAATATATATATCAGATTTGTCTGCTCTAATATAGGTCATTCTGAGAAAAATTGCTCACTGCTCTTTAAAGCCAGCTATCATTACAGCCCCCCATTATGTTTCACCAGCTATACTGGCTTTACTAGCCCATTACCCTTAATGTAGCCAGTATAGCTGGTGAAATGTCATGATTTCTACAGAGAATGGTTTCCCTATGCTCTGTAACCCATGGTGGGAGGGTTAAAAGGTGGGTTGTTATTGATAGTAGATGCTCTGTTCTTAGCTTTGAGTTGCATAATGAAGGATTTAATTGTAATGCTGCCTCTAAGTAGAATTTTATATGATCTCTGCAGAACAGGGAGTCTAAGCCCATGTGGCAGTGAAAAATACTTTTCAGGTATTGAAGTACTGTAATATTGGTTAAAGCTTATAATAGTTCCCTTCTTAATTATGATCACACAATACAAAGTTGTACAGTCATGAAATACAAAAGAACAAATTAAAGAAAATAATGTCCTTGGGCACCGGTCCACAAATAGGATACCCTGGAGCTGGAGAGGGTACAACATAGAGCCACAAAAATGTCTCAGTTTGAGGAAAGATTCAAAGAATTATATTTATTTAGTCTCAAAAAAGACATCTAAAAGGGAGCAAGATTCATTTATATACGTTTTTTAATGGTCCATACCGAAAATATGGTGGATAATTGTTTCATCAAATCAAAAACAACTGGAGAGAACAAGGTTTAATCACCAGGCACAATAAGGGTTTTTTACTGTGAGAACTGTCAATCTGGGGAATAGCCTGCCTCAGGCGCTGGTCACGGCAGGGACAGCAGACATCTTTAGGAAAAGTCTAGATGCCTTTTTATATCAAAATAACATTGGTGGCTGTGTTATAATATAGAATTGTTTCCTCATCCAATCCCGTCCCTTCCTTGGTCGAACTTGATGGACAGAGGTCTTTTTTCAACTGTATTAACTATGCAACTATGTCAATCATATTTTCCATTTTCACTATCTACATTCTGGTTTGTAGCTGTAATGGATTTTTTTTATAATTTATATTATAGTTCACCTTATGAGCTGAACAGGATGTTAAATTCTTCACAATCAATATGTTATTATATTGATTTTTTTATTTCTGATGTTTCAAAAACTTAAGATTAGTTAAAATAAGATAAAATATTCATTCAAGGAAACCCTAAGGAAAGTAGAGTTATTTTTGTATAAAATGACATTACATTGTCCATGTCTACAGTCAGGATGTATGTGAATAGTACATGACTTTTACTCCTGAATTGCATTAATTCCCATATATCCTTAAGCCTCATTCTGTCAGATGTGTCAGATCTCTTAATTTTAGCGCAGTACACTTCTTCTTCATACCCGTGTAATTGAACCAGCTGCTTGTATGGTAATGAGGCCTTTCGGATTGTCAGCATCTGTATATTTCCAATTACACTGTTGCCACTTTGTTCTGTGACCTTCTGGCCTTCTGTCTAAACGCATTGCCTGCTTTGTGATATCTATGATTTTTTGTTTTCTGCACAATCACGGATCTCACTGTGCAATTTTTCTTCCATGCTTTATTGCTCAATTGCAAATGGGCTTATTTAATATTTCTGCACAGCTGTCATTTTTAATATTGCCTCCCAGTGTTTATTAGCGTCAAAAGAATTAACAATATGTCTCGTAAATCTTATCTCACCATACGTGTCAAACAACTTCTTTGTAATTCAATTGCCATCAATATTTGGCCTTCTACACCCAATTGCATATGGTAAAGTTTTTACTGGTTAATTTTTTTTTTAGACTATGCAAATTTTAATGGAATTTATTGAATATAAAACATTTAAAGAGACAAGTCTTAATATGGATATGGAAAATATGGATATATTTAGAACTGGACTATCATCACTAGTTGGACATATTTAGAATGTAAGGGACATACTAAATTATTAAGGGGAATAGTAACAATTGAATTTATTGATACATTTAAGGCCATGGACACTTGTCCAAGAATTTCTGTGGGATAACTGTAAAAAAAAACCACATATAATACTCAGGGGCAGATTAAGTCTGGAATTCACCTCCTACATATAGTACTAGACTGAAACTTCTTGGGGTAAAGAGCATGCATCCCTTCTGCTTTCAATCTTTCAGGACCTTTGGAAGACCTTAAAATTTCCTAAAATGGCTCTTGTGTACATGTTCATCAGTGAGGAGAAAAAAATGGACGAGAGGCGCCAATCCAATAGGTAGAAGAATTTAGAATTTTTATTGGTAAAAACCATTGGTAGTATAAGAGCCAATGATAAGGTGTTTCGAGGGAGGACCATCCTCTTCTTCAGACCCAGACAGCTGAGAGTTAAGGGACCAGTTTTCTCTTCACTGATGATCTACTACACTGGACATACTGTGTTCCAGAATCTAGGACACTGTGCTGCCTCCATTACTAAAGGCTTTATTTAAGCCTTCCTCAGGTAACCTCCTTATCTCATGGGATAGGTGCTAGTGGGTCAACCTATATTTACTGTGCGATTGCTACTCTATTGAAGCGCAATCTCTTTTTTTATTTTTTCCTGTGTGCTTGTGTAAGGAGAACATGAACTGATGTATGAGGATTTCATAGGTGAAAGTCTTTCTTAGTATGACATTTTGGTGAGTGATTTGGTTGGCCATAAATGCCTTAGAAGTCCTAGGTCCCAGGCTACCACCCAAACTACCTATATTATAATCAACTACTGATAATACATTGGATGCAGTAAAAAGCAGCCCAGATTGCATAGCCAACAAATCATAGAATATTAATTCTCATAGGCAAAATGATTTCCTGAGAGAAGCAATAAGACAGAAAAAAGCATTCTCCGTCATATGTGCTCAAAACACATTAAAAGTTAGGACAATGCTCAACTCTCTTTTTCAAAAAGAAAAAAACACTTTCTGTCACTCATACCACTCCACCATGGAAAACCCTTAGCGATCCATTCACTGGCAGTAATTCCCAAGTAAGGTCCACACTACTGGCCTCCATCCACCTCTGTATCTTGCCCTTGTGTGTTAAGAACATTTGTGGATGCTACATGAGGGAACAAACCAATCGTGCAGATTACGCAAGTTTAGGCCCAAAAGTTAATTTTTATTTTATAGAACTTTAAAAAAAACGCCAGAGCACCTTGTCACAACCTCAGGTTTGCCTTTTCAGGCTCCTTCTTGCCCCGGAAGAATCTTGCAGGATTAAATGCCAAAAATTAAACTAGTAGTATTCTAGTGTAAAGGCCTTTATGTGGAACAGATACATACCTTTTTTTACCACTAACTGAATTAATGATACTGTCTTTTTATGGATATTTCTGTAGACCTTATGGATGTGGGTAGACCTTATTTGTCTGTTGTGACCATGGCTGAAGATATCAGTCATGACTAAAGGGACAACGATTCCAGAGGAGAGCCAGGAGAGTTGTTGCTGTCTATAGGAGAATCTGACAAGTCCGGCCAGTCTTCTTGTACTTGCTGATATGCATATTCATAAAAATATAAAAAGCTCTGAACTGCTTTATGAGTTTGTATTTTTCTGCTCCTGTTAAAAGGGTTGTTCAGTTTCCCCCAAAAAATGTTAAAGTTTGTGTGATGAAAAGTTTCAATTTTCCACTATGCTTTCTGTATCATTTCCTTACAATTTTCTACATCTCTAGCTGCTGTCACCCTATAAAAAGCTTCATTGTTTTCTCCCTTTAGATAATAATCTGTCCATGATCATGTGATATCACACAGGTGCATGACTTGTTATATCACAGAGAATAGTCAGAGCTTTGTGTTATAACAAGTCATGCACCAGTGTGACATCACATCACCATGTGCAGGAAGTGAACAATGAAGCTTCTGATAGAATGACAGCCAGCAGAGATCTAGAAAACCATGTCAATTAGATACAGAAAGTATACTGGAACATTTAGCATTATACAAATAAAAACATTTATTTGCATAAAGGGTACAAGCTCTTTAAGGAACTCATCAATTCACAAACAGTCCGCAAGTTATGTACAAGATAGGTTCTTTAGGTTAAGTTGAATTTGTAAAGTAGTCGGAGTTGCTATATTTTATAATTGTAACTGCAGAAAATTTTTTTTTGTCCCTGTGACAATTGGATTTTCAAGATTTTGGGGGTCATTTACTAAGGGTCCGGTTCGCATTTTCCCGACGTGTTACCAGAATATTTCCGATTTGCGCCGATTTCCCCTGAATTGCCCCGGGATTTTGGGGCACGTGATCGGATTTTGGCGCATCGGCGCTGGCATGCACGCGACGGAAATCGGGGGGGGGGGCGTGGCCGAACGAAAACTCGACGGATTCGGAAAAACCGCCAAATTTAAAAAAAAAATTTGTCGCTCGGCACGCGCTTACAATCACTCAGCCCGGCTCGGTTTTCTCCAGTGCGTTCCGATGCTCTTCAGCGCAGCACCGCCACCTGATGGACGTTGGAGGAACTACCTTAATGAATCCCAGCCGGACCCGAATCCACCGCAGAGAACGCGCCGCTGGATCGCGATTGACCCGGGTAAGTAAATCTGCCCCTTTATTCTGTCACCTTACAGACATCATTGCAGCCTGGGACTAGAGCATCCAGAGATCTTCAGCAGAGGTCACAGTGGGCAGAGGGGTTCGTCTGTAACTAGGGGTCACCTGTAAGTTGAGTGTCCTTAAGTTGGGGACTGCCTGTAATTTAAATATAAATCACCAACCTTTTTCTTTTACAAACAAATATAGAAGTGACAGCTTCGGTAATATGGGATGTTTGGATATTTCTATTACAGGACTTTATTATCTGGTATCTGTCCATATATAGTATACAATCAGACCAGCAACTTTTTTCTATTTTTCAGTTAAACGAAAAAATTGTGAGGTTAGAAGTGTAGTGTGAAGTATAATAACATGCCATGAAGATAGAAATCCGGACAAAAGTTTGAGAAGAAAACTAGGAGGGAAAGGAACATTAACCAAGTGAAAATACATAGCTATCAAGATGTAATATGGATCCTTTTCTGTAACAGAGTGTGAAATTGCTTGTTTACATCTCGTATCTGGGAGCTAGCTGGATGGAGGCAATTCACAGGAAAGCTCAAATATAAACCAGGCTTGTGCTTGGCCGAATATATCAGAACCCTCAAGTTCCTGGGAATGGCTTTCATACCCTGCTAGCAACCAGAAGATTAAAGTGCTTGCTGCAATCATTGTGACATGGGTGTTAGTACTTTTTATTTGATAGACTGTTAGATAGAATGAGCTCCAATTACAGCAATAGATTTCATGATTGTTTTTGCAAGATTTTTTTGCAGAGGACTCTAAGGGAATCTATCGCATCCTAATGTCTTAAAGGGGTTCTACACATTAAAATAAATCTCTTCTAATAAACATTTAGCATGTATGTGTTTTTGTGTCTTTTGCCTTTTTTAATAGCTACAGCATTACCCTGCAGCCTTCTGCATACAAACATAGCTGCTGTCTATGTCTTTGCTCCAGATTGTCCATGTGACATCACCCTCTCTTCTCACAGTGCATCCACACTGACATAGACTGGGAGAGGGGAGGGGCGAGGGAGCAGCATGAATAACTCTGCTACTGCAGCTTCTCCTATTCAGCAGAGCTCTGCCATGTAAAGAAAGATTCATGGAGAGTCTATACACAGTACAAAAGTAAGTAGCAGGATTTCTGAATTAGGATTCTGTACAAGGCAGTAAAGGCACATGGGCAACTTATGTAAAAGAGTGGCCAACCTTTTTGAGGCACGGGAGCCAGAGATGGCACTCAGAGCCCTCCCTGTGGGCAACCAGACTAGACATGGGCGAATCGATTCAAACGAAGTCGTGAGCTCAACATGTTACATGGGGCAGAGAACTCTGGGAAGGAGAAAGGAACACCCTCGATCACATGTGCAGACCTGAAAGCCAATCAGCGACCGGCAGGCTTATGTGATGTTACACAGCCCTATGAAGATAGGCAGCCATTTCCAATCGTGGCATTTCCCATTGCATGTGCTGTCTCAAGTGCCTAACTGTTTGTACTGTACTGTGCTGTAGCGATTTCTGCTCCAATCCCAGGGTGTCCATTTTGGGGCATCTGTATATCCCAAAAAGCAGGGGTTTTTTTTGCTGAAGTGAATAGGAAGAAATCAGTGTAAAATCCAAATAGTTTCTGCAGTGATTTCTGCTCCAATCCCAGGGTGTCCGTTTTTGGGGATCTGTATATCCCAAATAGCAGGGTTTTTTTTTGTTGCTGAAGTGAATAGGTAGAAATCAGTGTAAAATTCACATACTTTCTGTAGTGATTTCTGCTTCAATCCCAGGGTGCCCATTTTTGGGGATCTGTATACCCCAAATAGTAGTTCTTTTTTGTTGCTGAAGTGAATAGGAAGAATTCTGTGTAAAATCCACATACTTTCTGTAGTGATTTCTACTCCAATCCCACGGTGTCCGTTTTTGGGGCTCTGTATACCCCAAATAGCAGGGGGTTTTTTGTTGCTGAAGTGAATAGGAAGAAATCTGTCTAAAATCCACATGATTTCAGTAGTGATTTCTGCTCCAATCCCAGGGTGTCTGTTTTTGGGGATCTGTACACCCCAAATATCAGGTTTTTTTGGTTGCTGAAGTGAATAGGAAGAAATCTATAAAATCAACATAGTTTCAGTAGTGATTTCTGCTCCAATCCCAGGGTGTCAGTTTTGGGGGATCTCTATACCCCAAATAGCTGTTTTTTTTGTTGCTGAAGTGAATAGGAAGAATTCTGAGTAAAATCCACATAGTTTCTGTAGTGCTTTCTGCTCCAATCCCAGGATGTCCGTTTTGGGGTACCTGTATACCGCAAATTTCAATATTTTTTTGTTGCTGAAGGGAATAGGAAGAAATCTGTGTAAGATCCACATAGTTTCTGTAGTGATTTCTACTCCAATCCCAGGGTGTCCGTTTTTGGGGATCTGTATGCCCCAAATAGCGGGGGTTTTTTGTTGCTGAAGTGAATAGGAAGAAATCTGTCTAAAATCCACATAGTTTCTGTAGTTATTTCTGCTCCAATCCCAGGGTGTCAGTTTTGGGGGATCTGTATACCCCAAATTGCAGGGATTTTTGTTGCTGAAGTGAATAGGAAGAAATCTGTGTAAAATCCACATGGTTTCAGTAGTGATTTCTGCTCCGATCCCAGGGTGTCCGTTTTTGGGGATCTGTACACCCCAAATAGCAGGTTTTTTTGGTTGCTGAAGTGAATAGGAAGAAATCTATAAAATCCACATGATTTCAGTAGTGATTTCTGCTCCAATCCCAGGGTGTCTGTTTTTGGGGATCTGTAAACCCCAAATATCAGGTTTTTTTGGTTGCTGAAGTGAATAGGAAGAATTCTGAGTAAAATCCACATAGTTTCTGTAGTGATTTCTGCTCCAATCCCAGGATGTCCGTTTTGGGGTACCTGTATACCGCAAATTTCAATATTTTTTTGTTGCTGAAGGGAATAGGAAGAAATCTGTGTAAGATCCACATAGTTTCTGTAGTGATTTCTACTCCAATCCCACGGTGTCCGTTTTTGGGGATCTGTATGCCCCAAATAGCGGGGTTTTTTTTGTTGCTGAAGTGAATAGGAAGAAATCTGTCTAAAATCCACATAGTTTCTGTAGTTATTTCTGCTCCAATCCCAGGGTGTCCGTTTTGGGGGATCTGTATACCCCAAATTGCAGCTCTTTTTTGTTGCTGAAATTGGTGTAAAATCCACTTAGTTGCTGGAGTGATTCTTGCTCCAAGTCCAGGGTGTCCATTTTGGTGGAGCTGTATACCCCAAATTTCAGTTTTGGCAAAGACATAATATTTTCAGGGAAATTATAATGAATAATGCATGTGGTCTCTAATCTTCAAATTCAAATAATTTTTTTTAAAATCAGGTAACTGATAACAGGTAAATAAATGACAATTGCATTTTTGTACAATTATTGTCTAATAATTTTGCATCATTCGTACAAAAAAAAAAATACTCCCACAACACAAGAACAAACTCCATCTCTACGATCCGGCCCTTCGTCCATCAATTACGCTAAACCCCACATAGGAGTGCTTTTTTTCCCTTTTATTTCAGTACCACCTTTACCCACATATGCCTAAACAGATGATGTTCAACGTCCCATCAATCCACCAGGTCTAGCTCTCATCCAGCAACGCATCAATTCCTCAGACGCTATCCCTTGACAGTCTACCCAGTTCTTCCACTGCTTCTGAAATTTAGCTACCGCCTTTCTCTTTACATACACTCTCAGTTCCATACGGATAGTGTTATTCACTATACCCTTTACCTCACCTATATCTGGAGGGGAATCATCCAACCAATGGCTGGCAATGGATTTCCGTGCTTGATACAGAATTTTTGCCACCACCAACTGTTCCCTCTGAGGGACATCCAGCTGACTCATGCAACCAAGCACACACACCTGCACCTCAAATACCTCATAAATAAGTCTGCGCACATCCTCCCATAACCTTGACAAGTGAGGGCAAGACCAGAACATGTGCATCACATCCGTCTCATTCGCTCCACACCTTGGGCAACATGCATCTCCACGCACCCACATCCGTCTGAGCACCAGTGGTGTCCGATATACTCTGTGTACGAGAAACAGTTGCGATCTCCTCTGAGCCACATTTAGTGACAATAGACTGGGGGACGCTACCACATCTTCCCACTCCTCGTCCAATATGGGTCCCACATCTCCCTCCCATTTTTCACGGACAGCAGCCATCGGATCTCCCAGGATCTTATCCAAGATATCCCTATATAAATAGATATCAGGCCTCTCATGGATGCAGCTTTAAGCACACCTGTCATTACCCCTAAAGATGAGAACACAGCCCCCTCCTGCTCAAACTGTGCCTGCAAGGCGTGCCTAATTTGCAAGTATTGAAAGAACACCGACTGCGGTATGTCAAATTCGTCCTTCAATGTTTGAAAGGTTTTCAGGACACCATCCTCATACAGCTGTTTCAAACACCGTACCCCTTTCCTGTGCCATACCTGCATGCCCTCCAACATATATACTTCCCCTAAGTAGGGGTTATCCCACAGTGGAGTATATTGAGTCCATGGTCCTATCCCCAACAACTTCCTATACATACCCCAAACCTTTTGCATGAGTGCGAAGGTGGGATGATGCCTTGCTATTCTTCCTAAGACCCCAGCCTCCAACATCGCAACCGGTGACAGTCGTCCACCAAAATGCCTCAACACCCTTGGACACCATGTTCCCTCCTCTGGTACTGCCCAACCACCAAACTGTTGGCACTGTGCAGCCACAAAGTATGCCCATACATTTGGGATGGCCAACCCCCCCTTATCTTTAGGTAGTTGCAATTTTTCCAAACGAATCCTGGGAACTCCTATTTTCCAAAGTAAGTCCCTAAACAGACTGTGCGGTTTCCGAAACCATAACTTTGGGATCCAGACTGGTGCATTGTGTAATACATATAGCAACTGGGGCAACAATATCATTTTTTATCAAATTGGCACGTCCCAAAGCTGAAATGGGCAACTTGTTCTATACCTGAACTCTATGACGGATTTCTAATAACAGGGGAACTAAGTTCATATAAATTAAATTCAGAGATATTTCTAGATATCTTTAGGCCTAAATATTTAAATGTATCTACCACAGGACTGTCTTCGTTCTGTACCTGAGGGCAACCTGTGGGGGACAGCGGCATTACCGCAGATTTAATTCGTAGCCCAGAATAGTTTCCAAACCCAGATATGAGACTTATTGCTACAGGAAGAGACCTCTATACGTTTTAAAAAAATAGTAACATATCATCTGCGTATAGAACGACTCTTTCCTCCCCCCTCTATACCGGAATCCCTGCAAGTTGGGGTTTTGTTGTAACAAGCATGCCAACGGTTCGATAGCCAAGTCGAATGTTAACGGCGACAGCGGACATCCTCGTGGCGTGCCCCTCTCTAAACTGAATTTACGTGCTGTTAACCCATTCACCCTTACATTTGCCAGTGGTGCCTTATATAGAAGCTGGATCCACCGAATAAAATTAGGCCAATTTTCTCAACACGGCCCACAGATAACCCCACTCAATACTATCAAAGGCCTTAGCAGCGTCTAAAGAGACCACTGCCCCGTCCTCCGGATCTTCCTCATTGGCCTGTAAATTTAAGTACAATCTCCTGATATTTATAGCCGTGGACTTAGAAGGGATAATACCAGATTGGTCCCTATGTACCACTGTACCAAACACTGATCCCAACCTTGTGGCTAGAATTTTGGCTAGTATTTTGACGTCAGATGTGAGAAGAGAAATAGGTCTATACGAATCCGGCAATTGCGCATCCTTCCCTTCTTTAAGCAAAAGAACGATACTAGCCTCATAACAGGAAGAGGGCAAACGGCCACCGTCATAACTTTCCTTCAAGGTTTCCCACCACAATGGTAGAAGGACATCACTATACTCCTTATACACCTCTATTGGGATCCCAAACCCCCCTGGAGCCTTCTCATTTGCCATAATGGCTACCGCCTCCTCCACCTCCTCTAAAGTTATTGGGGCGTCCAATCTATCCTTGTCTTCCATAGCTAAAATGGGCATATTTATCTCCCTTAGAAACTCTTCCAACTCCTCCACCCCGTAGGTCACCCTGGACGTATACAGGGTTTTGTAAAAATCCTCGAAGACGCCTACTATCCCCCTATTATCTTCCACCAAGTCTCCATTCACCCCCCGTACTCCATACACATAAGAGCTTCTTTCCGGGCCTGAGCCATTCAAGCTAGCAATCTTCCCGTCTGCTCCCCCTCCGCGTAGAATTGCTCGTTTAAGAACATCCTCCTGTTATCCGCTTGTTCTAACTGATGTTTATTTAACTGTTTCTGTGCGTCAACCCACTGCAAGATTCTCGGAATCTTGCGTATTATGACAAATATGATACTCCTCACATTCCACTACCCTGGCCTGTAAATCTAACCCAATCTGCCTGGATCTATTCTTGACTTTCTTAATCTCACCCTTGAAAATTTCCCGCAACTGCATCTTCAGTGCGTCCCACAAGATCGTTTTAGACACCGACTCCTGATTGAATTCAAGGAACTGCCGCAGTCTGTCTTTCACACCCCATCAATCAGTTGCAACCAGAACGCATTCAGGTGCCAATTCAGTCTGCCGTCCCCCTCCATCTCTCCTTCAAATTCAAATTTAAATAAAAAATTTCAAACTTCAAATTAATTTCAAACTTCAAATTCATTTCAAACTTCAAACTCTGTCATTATGCCACACTGTGGCCTACCATGTCGCTGCCACCTCCAGAATTTGTCATTGTGCCACTCTCTGACCTCCTGCTACTGACGCCACCTCCACACTCTACTATTGTGCCACTCTGTGGTTTACCATGTTGATGCCACCTCCACACTCTGTCATTGTGACACTCTGTGGCCTACCATGTTGCTGCCACCTCAATAATTTGTTATTGTGCCACTCTCTGAGCTCACGCTGCTGTCGCCATCTCCACACTCTGTCATTGTGCTACTCTGTGGCCTACCAGGTTGCTGCCACCTCCACACTTTGTCATTGTGTCACTCTGTGGGCTCCTGCCGCCACCTCCACACTCTGTCATTGTTCCACTCTGTGGCCTACCATGTTTCCGCCACCTCCATAATTTGTCACTGCACTATGTGCAGTTTGCCTGTGGAGTGTGCAGAGGGCATCATATTCATGATTTGTGGCACCTGTTCTTCATGAATCTGGCGCCCACTGCACTGCTCCAACAGAGTGCAATTTGTGTCGCATTGGGTATATTGCAGCACAAATGAGTTGTGTGTGACTTACATGTGGCACACTTAGAAAAAGTTAACGGGGCAGTCTTATCAGTGTCTGAAAGCTATCTCTGTATATGGAGGTAATTTACTGATAGGACTACCCAAATGGCTCAGTTACCATTTCTAAGCATAGAGGTATAAAGGAATAAATGACAACTTAAACTAAAACGTTTACACAAAATTATATATTTTGAGAATTTAACATGCTGGCTGTAGATATTTCTCATTGTTAAAGTTGCACCAGTTGCTGGAGGTTAGAGCAAAACCTATGACTGTAACAATGAAAACAGTAATGGCCAGGAAGATAATTAACTAAGGTAGTGACAGCAGAACTGCTGGACCGCAGACACATAACTATCTCCCTTAAGACAAGCACAATTGTATAGATTTACGGCTGACACATCAAGGCCAAGAAAACTCTCACTGGCGATGTGCGGAGACATTTATCAGACAATTGTAAAGCAGTGCGCCGCACTTAAGTGACAGACAGACTCTTGTCTCAACAGATACTGTCCAAAATAAGTGATGCCAGACTACTGCCCTAAGAGAAATGTGTTTATGCTTCTATTTTGTTAATAAGATACCTTCTGTTCACTAATTTAGAAGTTGGCCTCATATACGGTGTTCCATGATTCCAAAAATAGCTTTGTACATACAGGGGTAGATTTGGTAGCAATGGGACTGATGTTACACTTTGTGACACAAGTAAATCGCGTCTTGTCCTACATCACAAATTCCATTTGTTGACTTAGTTAACGAATTCAGAAGAAAACAAAATATAGATGCACAGGAATAATTTTTGGTAAGTGGTTTGCCCTGACTTCAGACATGTTCACTTTTTCTCGAAACTTAGGACATGCCCACCTTTCTTGACCCATTTCTGAACAAATTGTAAAGGTATCTAAGAACTGTCAGGGGCGGATTAAGGCTGCCAAGGGCCTTGAGCTGTATGAATATTATAGTCCCTACAAATCTGGAATTCACTTCCTACATATGGTGCTAGAATCAAGCTTCTAGGGGAGTAGAGGAAGTGCCCTTCTGCCTGCTTTAAATCTGTGGTTTCAGGATCTTTGATGGACGTTCACATTAACATTAGAGGAAGATGGATCGGGACACCCTCCAGTATATGTTGTGCAATTCTTTGTTTGAGACTTTGTCTAGTGCTACCTATATGTTGTAAAGAACAAGTAGTAGAGGTGATTGAGTATACTATGTAGTGTTACAATTTATGAAACATTGGGGGTCATTTACTAAGAGCCCGATTCGCGTTTACCCGACGTGTTACCCGAATATTTCCGATTTTCGCCGATTTCCCCTGAATTGCCCCGGGATTTTGGCGCACGCCAAACCTGACGGATTTTCAAAAAACAACGCATTTTTTTAAAAAAAAATGTGTCGCGGAGCTTGCACTTACCTTCACTAGGAATAGGCCGGTGAACTTGAGTGCTTTCCGATGTTCTTCAGCGCAGCAGCGCTACCTGGTGGACGTTGGAGGAACTGCGTTAATGAATCCTGGCCGGACCCGAATCCACCGCAGAGAACGCGCCGCTGGATCGCGAATGGACCGGGTACGTAAATCTGCCCCATTGTATTTTGTAGTTTTTGTTATTCTGTAAAGAAGAAAGAAATGTTGTTTTTGTATGTATTTGCATGCAGCACAACGAGAAAGTGCGCATTTGAAATTTCCTTTGTGTGTAAGCCATGATTGTTGTTTGAGGGTGGAAGTAAATAAATTTGGATATACGGTAATAAATTTCCTAATGTGGCAGAATTTCAATATGGTTTCAATATGTTATATAGAATGGGATCTTGAAACAAAATTGGGAGATGTTTTTTTAATTTGTGTTACTTGGTGAAATTGACATGTGTAGTCTGTGGAGTGACTTGATTGGTAGTATTTTTTAGTTCTCTTATGTGTAGACCAGTCAGTATACAGAAGTTGTGACCTGGATTTGGATTGTAAATTTTCTTTGGAACATTGGATCCCCTGTCATGTAGACGTTGGGTGATTTGTGCGGAGGTTTGTAGATAATGGTCTTCTTTTGCACAGAAATGCTTAGCCCAAATGAATTCTTCTTTGGGCAAATTTTTAACTAAATGGGGGGGGGGGGGGTGACAACTGCTTGCATGTAGAAGGGTGTTACCCTCAGTTGATTTACAATATAAATTGCATATTACTTTTTGGAAACCCATTAAGCATAAATCCAAAGAGGATATGGTGATGGGTGAAAAGTGCATTGAATATTGTAGTCATTAAAGTTTAGATATTCTATAAAGGAAACAATATCTCTTTCGTTCCCTGTCCATACCATGAGACAATCATCAATTAAACGGCCATACGATGTTATGCAGATAAGGATTATGTGTGGAGAAAACAAATTCTTCTTCATACTATGTCATAAATAAGTTGGAAAGAAAAAAATTATAAAGATAAAATAGTTATTAGTTAATAAAACATACAGTACATCCAAAATTAAAGAAATTTGTGACTTGGAAATTACACTGTACTTGTCAAAATGATACTGTACAGATTTAATTGCTAGATTGTGTGGGATGTATGTATA
Source organism: Engystomops pustulosus (assembly GCF_040894005.1). NCBI lineage: Eukaryota > Metazoa > Chordata > Amphibia > Anura > Leptodactylidae > Engystomops > Engystomops pustulosus. The sequence continues at coordinate 154,179,987 of NC_092415.1, forward strand.
TAAGGAAATTACATTGCAAGTAACCCAATAGAAATGTTGTTTCTAAACAAAAGAGTCCATGATTTTTAATACTTCGAAAGAGTCTTTTTGTAAATTCTGGTGTTCTGGTGACAAATGGTTGGAGAATGGTGTCAAGCCAGGTGGAGGTAGATTCCAAAAGAGATCCCGTGCCAGAAATAATAGGGCACATTTGGGGTGGAAAAACATTTTTGTGATATTTGGGTAAGGCATAGAAAATAGCCATATTAGGAAATTTAGGAATAAATGTTTCTTTAACTCTGGTATTGAGAATGCCCAAGGAAATGGCATCCTGTAATAATTTAGAGAGTCTGTCAGTCTGTCTTGCCTATATATAATCCATTACTGAGAACTTTCTAAAACATTTGCTAAATTTAGCACTAGGCATTTAAGAGGTTTTTCTTTTGGCATACATCGGACTAGTATTCTGAGACATTTTTTGTAGTAAATCTACTTTCCTGCCTATTGGCTGTATGGCTCCATAATGAAGGAACCAAACAAACTTAATTGTTGTTACAGTGTTGGACATGCAAAGGGCTTTTCCCTTAGGTTTTTAAAAGAATAAATTAATGGCAAAAGATTGGAAAATCATATATATGAAACATATTTGTTGTTGTAATTTTATCTAGTTACCAGTACCACATGTTATTTAGCAATTTTTGTCAAATACCATCTATTTCCCATAAACAGATAAGTTTTTTTGGATTGACAACCTTTTCAGATCTTATTTTCTATAATGTTGTTCACAAATGCTCTAGGGAAGGGACTCTGCTCATGTAAACATGACAATTTCTGTGAAAACGACTGTCGAATTGATTGATTGAAAGTACCCAAGGTGTAAACACAGATTACAGGATCAGGCAGCTTTTTTTACTTCGGTCATTAGACTATTGTACACTACAGGAATGCTGGGTTTTTAAGAATAACATATGTTTTCTTTTATAGGAATACTATTGTAAAAATGAGCAACATATACGAATCAGCAGCCAACACTCTTGGGATCTTCAACAGTCCATGTCTCACTAAGGTGGAATTGAGAGTTTCTTGCAAAGGGATATTGGACAGAGATGCACTCTCCAAGCCAGATCCCTGCGTTATCCTGAAAATGCAGTCGCATGGACAGTGGTTCGAGGTAAGAGTTTAGAAATCCTCCTTGTTAAAATCTTCAAATAGTCTTCCATGCTTCCAAGTTTCTATATTAACTTTGAGCTTATCTTATAACACTCATACTGTTATGGTAAATCGATCCAGTAAATCAAGAAGAACTAAAAAAATACCCCAAAATACCGTCTACAGTCCAGTAGCTTAGCACTTGCTGTGGCGTACAGAGTATTACAGATAATATCAGCTATACAGGGTTTATATATTTTTTTTAATGTAGGTGTGGACCCATTAGGGCTGAAGTTGCAACTTCTGTCAAGCACCATTTAAAAAACTTTCCAAAATGTGGATGAAGTGGCTTTTTACGGGTAAAATCTACCGCATAACCCATGAGTAGTGTACAATATCAAGTCAGCTCTGCATCCGCATAGAATTATGCAGCGACATGAAAAAGAGTAGCCAGTGTTCTTAATTGCTATGCAAGGAACTTGGATGTCCTTTTGTTTTAAATATTTTGAACCTATTTAGCAGTAAAAATTGGGATTTCATTTAATGGCACAAAAAGAGTGAATGCAACAAAAACATATTCATTTTTAATAGGAGCTACTTTGATACAAAGGTTACAAGTGCCATACAGTTTAGACATGTGCTAAATAATTCAGATAATCCAGTGCCTATGGACAAATCAATATTTCATACAATAGCTAATCTATAGCAGAGCAGTGATTTCCTTTGAAGAAAGTTACAAATGATTTCCTTTTCTGGCAGTAAAGGGTTCAGTTGGAGTGATTTGTATCTCTCCCTATGCGCAGCTATTATCATTCATTTTGCAGGGAAAATACTTGTCACATTTAATCAGCCTTCATACAGAAAAATGTTCATGTTCCTTGTCTTCTGCTTTATTGTATCTTTCTCATTCTTCGAAACAAAAACCGGAACGCACTGGAAACCTGGATTGCTCATCACTTTGAGTGTCACCGTGAGCATTCACAATCTGTTTAATTGAAAGAATATCATTAAAACACACATTCCTCCCATCCTGAAGCATTATTGTAACTTGTTAGAATTTATTGAAAATTCACGTCACTCGCTTCTCATCCCTGTCTTTTGTGAGAAATCAAAAACGCAGATGTACAGGAGTGCTGGGCCTTTGAGGAAGTGTTCTGTTATCTGTCTTGGATTCTGCATACTCCGCAAGAATAAAAGGGAACCTTATTATTGTGTCGGAAAAGTGGGATTCCTAGAACCTTGTAGTAGATTTCATCCAAAATGAAAAGCCAACACAGCTGGGAATCTGGAGGAACGATTTTCTATGTGTGTCAGCTTCAAAAGAAATATAGCTGCCATGTGAAATATAGGAATCTGCCATTGTTAAATGAAATTGCCTATAACATATGGAACTGGGCACAGGAAATTGGATAGGAATGAGGCAGAGCTCATCCAATCTAGATAGTTTCTTCAAGATCATTGAGGGAATAGCAGAGTCAGTCTGTAAATGGGTTATCTTTCGTTTCAAGCTGTTTTTTTAGCCGTCTTAGCATCAATTACTGCAGTTAATTATGTACATCATTCAATACCAACTAGCTTTCAGTCTTAAAGATAGAAGTGACATATCAAAGTGATTGGAAGACATTAGCCAATGTGAAATCCAACTGATGTTACTGTCATTGCTTCAAAAAGTATAAATTAGATTGAATATTTTGAACTGATAATGACAACTTATTCTACTTGAAGACTTACTATGTAGGATATACGTTATTGCACATTAAAATAAATGTATCAGACCAGAGGCAATGGTCATACAAAATAAATCAGAATGATGACTTAAAGGGAATATATCATGAAAATCAAGCATAATAAACCAGGGGCACTTACTCATAGATCCAAGCCCTGTGACTGTGGTAATCTTCTTATAGTTGTTATCCATGACCTCCAGGCAGAGAGAGGGCAGAAGTACTGATGGAGCAGTGTGGAGGCTGAGACAGTGTAGCAGCAGTGAAGCTACAGCACTGAGGGGCTCTGCTAAAACCTCTAAGAGCTCTTCTGGCTCAATAGAAGTTTAGATGTTTGTTAGGAGAATGCATGAAAAGCAGTATTTCAGTGTAAAAAGTAGAGTTAACCTGCTGACAATGAGTGCGGCAAAAAACCTGTTAGGTGCCCCACTCAGATCTAAGTGCTGCACTTTGGCAGCGGGTCACCAATCAGTAGCTATGACAGTCAGGAGCCACTCAGAGGCACCGTCATTTGGAATTTATATTCACAATATCCATAATTTTAATACAGCATATGCAAGGTGCTCTAAAAGGCTGCTGGCTCTGTATAGATCAATAGAGTTGCTGGCCTGATGAAGAAAGATTGCCATCAGATGGCAGGCAGTAGCAGCAGACTGCTGGCCTCTGACAGGACTCTGAGAGAACTCTCTGGAACTTCAGCCAAAAGGAGTATTTGTAAAATCCCACTCTAGGAGGAGTCTTAGTCATCCAACCATTTACAGGGCTCGGTGCCGAACACAGGTGTTCAGGTTCTGTGTAGCACATGGGATCTTAAGGGAGCCCTACTAAGTTGGCCATTACACATATTGGGAGTCATTTACTAAGGGCCTGATTCACGTTTTCCCGACGTGTTACCCGAATATTTCCGATTTGAGCCGATTTCCCCTGAATTTCCCCGGGAATTTGGCGCACGCGATTGGATTGTGGCGCATCGGCGCCGGCATGCATGCGACGGAAATCGGGGGGCGTGGCCGAACGAAAACCCGACGGATTCGGCAAAACCAGCACATTTAAAAAAAATGTGTCGCGAAAATTGCACTTACCTTCACTCAGCCCGGCTCGGTGTATTCCAGTGCGTTCCGATACTCTTCAGCGCAGCAGCGCCACCTGGTGGACGGTGGAGGAACTACCTTAGTGAATCCTGTCCGGACCCGAATCCAGCGCAGAGAACGTGCAGCTGGATCGCGAATGGGCCGGGTAAGTAATTCTGCCCCATTGTATGTGAGTAAAAAAAAAAAAATAGAAAAGTGAAAATTAAAATTACCACCCTCTTTCTATATTGCATATATAAATAAATAAACAAAATAATAAACTTGTTAGGTGTAAGTACACCTCAAAATGATCAAATAAGAAAATTATTTTATATATGCACACGGAAATAGCGAAACTGTCAAACTTTAACCACTATTACACCATTTTACCACCCATAAAATTTTTAATAAAAACTTTAGTTAATTAATAAGACACAACCAACATATATACATTTGGTATTTCCATGATCCTATTGACCACAAGAGTAGAAAAGTATATGTCAAATGGACTGCACAGTAATATCCATAAAAAAAAGCAACTGCATATTTGATTTTTCCAACACATTAGAATTTTTTCCAGCGTTACAGTATACATGGTGCCACCAAGAAGTACAACTTTTCCTTCATATAACAAGTCATCATACAGTATAGTTGTGTGAATAGAAAAATAGTAAAGATATGGTTTTTGAAATGTTGGAATTACCAAAACTGGAATGAGACTAACCTGAATCGTTAAAGGGAATCATTCACCTACATTGCAGACATTTACGATCAGCTGATTCTTATGGACTTGTCATTTAGTATTCCATAAATCTTTACTTTGCAAAAGATAGAAAAAATGCAGTGAAGCGAGGTGAAGTGTATTTCACCTAACAAAGAGCAAAGAAAAATCCTAAATATAGAAATGTATCTTTGAATGCTTTATAGAGAGATATTTTGTGAAGTATTGAACCTGAGATACAGGCAGTTAAAGATATATTATGCATTATATCTTGCATTTCCCAACTATGAATGTACTCTAATACAGTACCAGAACTATGGCTGTTTATGCTGTAGGTAAACAGACAGGATTTTCAATAACATAGGGAATTCTAGAAAGAACATTTAATACTCTACCTGAGGGGGATTCTGGTTTAGATTCCTTTTAAGGATATTCTGTTTTTAGTAAATCTGTTCTTTCTTCAACAGTCCACTTATTTTATAAACTTTTTAATTAAAACGTGCTTCCATTGTTATGTCCTATTTACTGTGTTGTCATGTTGAATGTCGATGTGCATGAGATGCAGCTCCGCTCTTTCTGTGGTAAACACTTTCTACAGAAAACGCACAGCGCACTCAAGATCTGCTCCTTCGTGTCAATGTAAATGTGTGAAAGTGAGGACAAGTCGCTGGGAGCTGTGACAGACTTGTAAATTCACACCTTACCCAAATGCAAATTCTTTTCTTTTCAGAGAAATGTTAACATTGCCTACTATAGAAGACATTGTTTATTAACAGTTACTACTCTTGACTCACTTCTCACACAGTGGGGCAGCTTTACTTACTGGAGGTATTATTTCACTTTTACCAGATATCATTTGCAGCAAATAACTCAAATCTCAAATTCCTAACATCTGTCAAGGCTTTAAGGCCTTTTATTTGACACTATACGGCTAGTTCAGATAAGAGGGCATGGTCTCTGCTAAGAGGGCGCAGTCACAGTTAATATAGCACATCAAGAAAATTATGAAATTCTAGACCAACTAAAAGGAGATCTAGGACTCAACTTTTTTATACTGCGCCAGAATTATCATCACAGTGAAAAATATGGTGTAGCTAAGGACTATTGCCAACTCAGAACTGGCATACCCTGCAACACATTTTTAACATTTTCCCACACTGGGACACATTTGCTTGCCCGTTCCTTGTAGTTCACAGAAAGTGCATTGTCCGATGATAATGCACTGTGCTGCGATTCACTATGATTGTGCGTCGGATATCCTGCATGTGTCGCTTCCCCACTCAGGTCCACAGGAGTTCACCTTCTTCTTCCTGGTGTATGTAAGTGCATTGTCTTGCGACGCAATTTGAAACTTAAATCCCTCGCTCAGTCCGAATCAGTCGGATCGTCCGATGGACCCCCCCAAATTTCCGTTGCATGAAAGCCAGCGCAGCTGCGACACAATCTGATCACATGCGACACAATCCCAGCACAAACCCCCTGTTAAATACCTGTCAAAGCTGTGCAAATCCTGAAAACGCAAACAGTCAGAAGAAAGTGAGTAGTGCAACCCTTAATAAATAATCCCTACTGTGTCCAAAGTAGGGACACCACGGACATTCAACAAAGATTCCAACCATGGCAGAAGTCAGTCAGTGTAAGCTTAGGCTACACAGCATTAAGAAGGAATATGTATCCTTATATAATACTGGATAATGAGGCTAGGGCATCTTGAGATTGTCGAGTCTGCATATGTACTTGTTAGGTGCTTTACTTTTTGCCACAGATTTTTGGAAAGCCATTCTCCAATCCTGCTGAACAATAATTTTGATACCACATTACTTACAATGGAAGGCTGCAAAGTATCCAACTATATACACACAGTACCGGAATAATGCATACAATGAAGTTACAGTACATAATAATATACATAGTGATGTCAGTGCAGGGATAATATACACAGTGACGTTGCAGTACAGGGCTAATAACAACACGGATATTAGAGTACTGGGATAATACACAGTGATATCACAGTACATGGATAATAAACAGTGATATCACAGTATAGAGATAATACACAGTGAGATAACAGTACAGAGATAATGCACACAGTGATGTCACAACACTGATATCAAAGTATAGGAATAATGAACACAGTGATATCAGAGCAAACTGGTAATCTACAATACCTAAGATAATTAGGTTTTTATACATTTTGGGAAAGCTTTACAGCATTTAATGATGAAATTAAATGTATTTTTCATGTGAAAAGGGTACATTTGGGTGTTTATTCTATGTTTTTTTAAACATTTTTGTCCATGGAGGGGACTAGAAGGTACAATCAGGTATTCACCTATTGCTGTACAGTATAACACACTGCAATACTGTTTTTTTCTATTATGGCTGCCAGTATAAATCAGATATACTGCATACCAGGTCCTGTCTCCTGCAGATGTTCCCTATGGCAAGCAAGGAGGACCTGAGTGGGCGTATGATAAACCACTCTTAGGCCCCTTACACATGAAAGTGAAGGGGCCGATATCCGGACACACCATTTGTGGCGGGATCTCGCTCCCCATAGATGCCTATGGCACCTGGTCACGGTGTGGTGACCGACATGTCCTATATTTTTCTGTATTATGGCTGCGGCTGCTAGTCTTCCAATGGAAAAACTTTTAGCAATTTAGTTATTGCTGCATTCAGAACAAACCACAAACATTTAAAAGAGTAAATGGCTGCAATCAGTATTAGCCCTGTCCAAAGATATTAGAGCAGGGGCTCACCATGATGTACATTTAGGTTGCAATGCGCCTAAAGGTTAACATTCTTTTTCATCTTTAGATACTTAACTACATCGGTGCATGCTATTAGTGCATGCTATTATATAATACATATGTATATACCAGCGCTAAAGAAAAAGGAGTTTAAAAATGTTCACTCCATATAGAGAACTATTCAGAACAATATAGACCAGATAGAAAAAGAACATTTTTGCAAAACTAATTTGATTCTCATTTGCAGTAAGTTATAGAACAGAATAATACCTTTTTGGCAGAGAAAATGTTATGAAAACAGATGTTTTCTTTCCCTGAATACCTAACTCACTTGTGTCTCTATTTCTGAAAGCTTACAGGTATTATGTATTCTGCAATAACATGTTTGCCGTTCCATCTAACATTTTAATCATAAGATATCAGTAGGTTTGCAGCCAGATCTTGTGCAGTGAGCTCTGCAGATTTTTGTGGCCGATAACTTTAAAAAAAAAGCATTAGCAAAGCGAGTGTGTGAGCTTGGCAGCGAGTGTGCACTGATCCCAAGTGTGTGCAGTGTCATAAGTGTGACTTAGGTTTAAGGGAAGGAATACTTTTTGGATCCTGCAACAAATAGATAAGTGCATCTACATTTTTATTTCCTGATATTCATTGTGTGTTTTTTATTGCAACCAAGTAGATCTAAAGGTATTTTACTTGCATAATCTGTATATTGTGTGGGGGGTATAGGGAGGCATTCACCTTGCTTATCTAGACAGTATAGTCACAGGTGCTGCCTAATTAATAGTGGGGTGTGGCTATCTAATTAGCAGCCTTTATATACTTCTGTGGTCAGTTTGTTTGGTGGTTTGCAGCCAGATCTTGTGCAGTGAGCTCTGCAGATTTTTGTGGCCGATAACTTTAAAAAAAAAGCATTAGCAAAGCGAGTGTGTGAGCTTGGCAGCGAGTGTGCACTGATCCCAAGTGTGTGCAGTGTCATAAGTGTGACTTAGGTTTAAGGGAAGGAATACTTTTTGGATCCTGCAACAAATAGATAAGTGCATCTACATTTTTATTTCCTGATATTCATTGTGTGTTTTTTATTGCAACCAAGTAGATCTAAAGGTATTTTACTTGCATAATCTGTATATTGTGTGGGGGGTATAGGGAGGCATTCACCTTGCTTATCTAGACAGTATAGTCACAGGTGCTGCCTAATTAATAGTGGGGTGTGGCTATCTAATTAGCAGCCTTTATATACTTCTGTGGTCAGTTTGTTTGGTGGTTTGCAGCCAGATCTTGTGCAGTGAGCTCTGCAGATTTTTGTGGCCGATAACTTTAAAAAAAAAGCATTAGCAAAGCGAGTGTGTGAGCTTGGCAGCGAGTGTGCACTGATCCCAAGTGTGTGCAGTGTCATAAGTGTGACTTAGGTTTAAGGGACTTAAGTTTGAGGGGCTTTAGCAGGTAACTGCTGTGTTTTGTGTTACTCTTCTTTCTGTGCATATTTCTATTGTAATCCCCATTAGAATAATGGACTCCATAAGTGGCATTGCTACAAGGTGTACATCCTGTGCCATGTATGCTTTCCTTGAACAGCCGTTCGAGGGGGAATACTGCTGTGTGGGGTGTGTGAAAATTGCTCATCTGGAAGCCCAGATTCTGGATCTAAATGAGCAAGTTTCAAGGCTACGGGCAATTGATAATATGGAACGAAGTTTGCTGCTCCTGGAGCACAAACTCTCTGGGGAAGATGGTTGTGGGGAGAGAAGTATGGAGGTGCAGAGTGAGGGGGCAGCTAGTTGGGTAACATGTAGAAGGCGGGGTAGAGGGAAGAGTTGTAGAGAGTCTAGTCCTGATCTGGTGCACCCCAATAAGTTTGCCAGGCTGGCGGATGAGGGGGATATCAGCTCTGGGGTAGCAATGCTGCAGAAAGACGTGGCCGCTAGCAACCAGGGGAATGTCTGCTCCAGTAAGAAGGGTAATGGGAGCAAAGGCAAAGTCAGACAGGTGCTGGTAGTGGGAGATTCCATTATTAGGGGAACACACAGGGCAATCTGTCACAAAGACCGTGCATACCGAACAGTGTGTTGTTTGCCGGGTGCTCGGGTTCGGCATGTTGCGGATCGGGTTGACGGATTACTGGGAGGGGCTGGTGAGGAACCAGCGGTCATGGTCCACATTGGCACTAATGACAAAGTAACAGGTAGGTGGAAGGTCCTTAAAAATGATTTCAGAGATTTAGGCCATAAGCTCAGGGCAAGGACCTCAAAGGTTATTTTCTCCGAAATACTGCCTGTACCACGTGCCACACCAGAAAGGCAGCGGGAGATCAAGGAGGTAAATAAGTGGCTCAAAAGTTGGTGTAGGAAGGAGGGGTTCGGGTTCATGGAGAACTGGGATGACTTTTCTGTGGGCTACAGGCTCTACAGTAGGGATGGGCTGCACCTCAATGGGGAGGGGGCCGCTGTTTTAGGGGAAAAAATGGCTAGAAGGTTGGAGGAGTGTTTAAACTAGAGACCTGGGGGGAGGGCAATTACACTTGTACAGAGCAAATAGACGGTGTACATAGAGAGCTGGGAAGAGTCATAGTCCATGGGGGAGGAAGGGGGGCTGGAATGAGATTGGGGAATAAGGACAAAAGGAATACGGACAGGGAAAACCATGTAAAGTGCATGTACACAAATGCCAGAAGCCTCACAAACAAAATGGAGGAACTGGAACTCTTGATGTTGGAACGGAAATATGATATAGTGGGTATCAGCGAGACATGGCTGGACAGTAGCTATGACTGGGCTGTTACTATAGATGGTTATAGTCTTTTTAGAAAGGATCGTATAAATAAAAAAGGGGGAGGGGTTTGTTTATATGTGAATTCTTGCCTCAAGCCCGTCCTGCGAGATGACAACAGTAACGCAAATGAGGAGTCCCTATGGGTGGAGATAAGAGGAGGGAAAAAGAATAATAAAATATTACTAGGGGTTTGTTATAAGGCTCCAAATATAATGGAGGCAGCAGAGGAAATGCTGATAAGTGAAATGGATGCGGCTTCAAAGCATGGTGAAGTACTTATCATGGGGGACTTCAATTACCCAGATATTAACTGGGGGGCAGAAACCTGCAGGTCCTTCAAAGGTAGCAGGTTCTTGTCAACAACAAAAGACAATTACCTGTCGCAACTAGTCCTGGAGCCAACAAGAGGGGGGGCACTGCTGGACCTTATCCTTACCAACAGACCTGATAGGATATCAAAACTACAGGTTGGGGGGAACCTGGGGAATAGTGATCATAATATCATTGATTTTGTATTACGCTTTACTAAGCACGTTAGTGAAGGGGCAACCAACACTCTAAACTTCAGGAGGGCAAATTTTCAGCAACTAAGGGAAGACCTTAAAGGCATAGACTGGGATAATGCTCTCAAGGACAAAAGCCCCCCCCAAAAATGGGACTTTTTCTCATATATTCTGAAAAAGTCCTGTGAGAAACACATACCTTATGGGAAAAAGCATAAAAGGAACAAGAAAAACCCTATGTGGCTAACTAGTCTTGTAAGGAAAGCAATAAGCGAGAAAGATAAAGCATTTAAGGTGCTAAAACGTGAAGGTAGTGATGAGGCATTACAGGATTATAGAGAGAAAAATAAATCCTGTAAAAAGCAGATAAAGGCCGCAAAAATAGAGACTGAGCGAAATATTGCCAGGGAGAGCAAAAATAATCCCAAATTATTTTTCAAGTATATAAATGATAAGAAACTAAAAACAGAGAGTGTGGGTCCCCTTAGAAATAACATGGGGGTCATGGTGGAAGGAGATGAGGAAAGGGCCAATCTACTGAATGTCGCCTTCTCAACTGTCTTTACCCAGGAAAATCCCCTGGTGGAAGACACAATGAGGAATAATGTTAATTCTTTTTATAATGTCAACAGTTTAACCCAGGAAGAGGTACGGCGCCGCCTCGCAACCACTAAGATAGATAAATCACCGGGGCCAGATGGCATACACCCCCGGGTTCTGCATGAATTATGTACCGTGATAGACAGACCGTTATTTTTAATATTTGAAGATTCACTGAGGACTGGTTATGTTCCACAGGAATGGCGCATAGCAAATGTGGTACCAATATACAAAAAAGGATCAAATAGCGATCCTGGAAACTACAGACCCGTAAGTCTAACTGCTGTGGTGGGGAAAATATTTGAGGGGTTTGTTAGAGATGCTATCCTGGAGTATCTCACTGTGCACAACCTTATAACCCAGCGTCAGCATGGGTTTATGAGAGATCGGTCCTGTCAGACTAATCTGATTGGTTTCTACGAGGAGGTAAGTTCAAGACTGGATCTGGGGGACGCTGTGGATGTTGTATATCTGGACTTCTCAAAGGCATTTGACACCGTGCCACATAAAAGGTTGGTATACAAAATGAGACTGCTGGGAATAGGAGAAAATCTGTGTATCTGGGTAAGTAATTGGCTTAGTGATAGAAAACAGAGGGTGGTCATTAATGGCACATTCTCAGATTGGGTTGATGTTACCAGTGGAGTGCCACAGGGGTCAGTATTGGGGCCACTTCTTTTTAATATTTTTATTAATGACCTTGTAGTGGGTTTACACAGTCAAGTTTCAATATTTGCAGATGATACTAAGCTGTGTAAAGTAATAAATACTGAGGTCGATAGTTTAGCATTACAGAGGGATTTGTGGAAGCTTGAGGGATGGGCAGAGAAATGGTTGATGAGGTTTAATGTAGATAAATGTAAAGTTATGCACTTGGGCCATGGAAACAAAAAGTATAATTATGTTCTAAACGGTCAATTACTTAGTAAAACTGAAGCTGAAAAGGACTTGGGGGTATTGGTGGATGGTAAACTTAATTTTAGTGACCAGAGCCAGGCGGCTGCTGCTAAAGCAAATAAAATAATGGGATGTATCAAGAGAGGAATAGATTCTCATGATAAAGACATAGTTTTGCCCTTATACAAATCCCTGGTCAGACCACACATGGAATATTGTGTACAGTTTTGGGCACCAGTGTATAAAAAGGATATAATAGAGCTGGAACGGGTGCAAAGGAGAGCAACCAGGATTATTAGGGGAATGGGGGGATTAGAATACACTGACAGATTACAAAATTTGGGATTATTCAGTTTAGAAAAAAGACGACTGAGGGGAGACCTCATTACAATGTACAAATACCTGAACGGACAGTACAAGGATCTCTCCAAAGATCTTTTTATACCTAGGCCTGTGACCAGGACAAGGGGACATCCTCTACGCCTAGAGGAGAGGAGGTTCTACCATCACCATAGACAAAGGTTCTTTACTGTACGAGCAGTGAGACTATGGAACTCTCTGCCGCAGGAGGTTGTTATGGCGGACTCTATGTACATGTTCAAGAGAGGCCTGGATGACTTTCTGGAGAGAAAAAATATCACGGGTTATGGGGATAAAAGATTTATTTAATTCTTGAAGGTTGGACTTGATGGACTTGCGTCTCCTTCCAGCCTTATATACTATGATACTATGATACTATGACAGGAATATCTCTTGTTGATAATTGTCTATGCATATATTAGCATATTAAACAGACAATCACTTTAGATGGTATCAATGTTTTTTTTTTATTACATAAAATAATGCAGACAATGGAGCATTTTTGTCATTTCAGGTTTTCTGTGATTTCAAGTTTTATTTCTAGAAATATCAATTATGTACATTTTTTATAAAAGTTCAAAAGGGGATATTTATCGTTGCGCAGTTTGATACATCAAGAGGCTTCAGCATTTATTTAATAGAAATGGAGTAGGAATAAACACAGCCAACAAATTTTCACATGTGTAGGGACAGTAATGCTCCATGCCAGCCCCCTCCCAGCAGACCACAGCCACTGCTTAGCCGGCCACGCCACAGATTGGAGTAAATAATTGTAAGTGCTAGCAATAAGCTAACATTTGCGTTTATTACAGGGCTTCTTTGCCACTGACGTGGTGCAGAGGCCCTGATAAATATCCCCCAAAAACTCCAAAGCACCTGGAATCTCCCACATAGTTCTTACAACTCCCTTGAGACACATCTAACGTAAAGTAACATGTTTTGAAGGTGCAAATAGGATTGACAGAGTTATGTTTTATGTTTTTACTTGTATCTTTTGAAATATATTTTATTGGCATTGAGTGCTTCTGTGTCCTCTTCCGAATAAATAAAATGATAACTGGGCACAATAAATACAAACAGCAGTGGATTCACCCCAATGTATTATCTGTGCATCCATTGTTGAATTTGTGCTCATATACGAAAAAAACATAATGGGGGCCGGGGTCCAGAAATACAAATGTGCTTAGATGCATTGGGGGACATCTATCAGGAGCTCTGCGCTATGCCAGTGGCGCAGAGGCCCTGAAATAATCGCAAATGCTAGCTTATTGCTAGCTTTTGTGATTATTTGCCCCCATCTGCCACCTTCACACAAGTGGGGCATGAAGGGGCGTGAAGGGGGGGGGGGCGCGGCCGGCCGAGCGGAGGGCGCGGCCGGACGTGAGTGGGCCTGCACACTTGCTGCTGCTCATATGTTAAAAGCTGACGGCTGCGTCCTTTTCTGCGCTGCCAGCAGCCCCGATACATCAAGAGGCAGAAGCCTCTTGATGTATCGGGCTGCGAATTTGCAGCGGCGGGGCTATCATACGCTGGCGCATGAGCGCCAGCTTATGATAAATATCCCCCATTGGCTTTGTGATAAACTTGGTGTTTCTCTAGTAGCAGATACATTGATTATGGCCTTTCAAACAGAAAACGGCGGTGTTTTCTTTAACTCTCTGCACCCCTTGCACCTGAATTTATTATGTGTTGGTGTCATAATATTGGTGTTTTCCAACACTCTCAACTTGTTCTATTTTTGGGTGCAAAAATTAGGCGCTGCTTGTGAATCCACCAGTTTTTTGTGCTTCTATTTTTCTGACTTTTTTTGGTGCTTTTCGTGGCACAAAAATAGCCCAGCTATTGGGAGTTCTAAACCTTTCAGTCCATTAGTCCCTTGCAGCCCAAGCTTATATCCCACTAAAAAATATAGAACCGTTCTAGCTTCACCCTGCACCAAAAATAATAAATGCCCCTCGTTCTGTGCTACTTTTAAACTGTGAATATGTTGCTCTAGTGCCTGCCCCAAATTACAGTCTAATAGTATGTGAACCCTCCAGCTAAACCCCATTCACATGGAGCCCCAAACAAAAGCTAATCTGGACACTGGAACCAGGACATACACACCACTGTGTTGCTGGATTATGTAGAAGTACTTTACACATTGGGCCACATTTACTCTATGTGCAGTTAACCTGTGTAGTGTGCAGAGGGAGCCAGATTCATGATTTTTGGCGCCCATTCTTCATTAATCTGGCGCCTTCTGCACAGCTTCAACAGAGTGCCGCATCTTTTTTTTGGGTGCACCTTTAACGTGCGGCACACTTCTGTCGGACTGAATTTTGTGTTGCATCTGTTATAGTGCCGCATGCGTCACAAATGTGTTTCGGACACCTTTGAATACTTGTGCAAGCAGTTTGCACATGATAGAACATGCAAAGTCCACTGGTGCAGTGGCTTTAGTAACTCTGGGCTATTTATCAGAAGTGTCTTAGAGCAGAATTGTTCTAGTTGCCCATGGCAACCATTTAGAGCTCAGCTTTTGTTTTTCACAGCTGTTTATAAAATGAAACATGAGAGCTGATTGGTTTTCCATGGGCAACAGTTTTGCCTCAGACAATTCTGATAAATGTCCCCAATTGTGTTTATTATCTGTTCAGCATCCTTTGCACTTTCAATGGTATAAGTAATCTGTTGTTGCTTGATGGTCAGTCTAACCTGTAGTGATCCAGGTGTAGTAACCCTACAACCTTTACTTGTCTGTACCCCTTGCATCTTGGACACCATAGGTCAGGGGATATAGCTACTACTGTGTTCAAAAGTGACCTTAACAGCAATGCAGTGCCAGGTTATATTAAACTCAGACTCAACTAATGATATTTTGACACACCACTCTCTTACTATGCCATGTCATCACCTTGATTTATTAATATATGAGAAACAGCAATGACCTTAAAACACAGGAAGCTAATATATTCACTGTAAATTACAGCCCTTGGAAAACTTCAGCATTCTAAATTTATAAAGGTTAGAGGAATCTCTAGAGGTTTAGGAGCACTAATCCATTTAAAATTACTTTTATCTTTTTTCATCTCATTATAAGATGTTTCAGAAACCTTAGAATGCATCTAAACTGACATAAAGGAAATATTATATGAATATGCTTGGGTGTAAGGTGACAGAACGTTATCTACATTTTTACAATTTTTAACACATTTTAGACCCACAGGGGGACAAACCTATAGTGCCTAGGGCCCCGGTGCAAAATTTCTATCAGGGCCCCCTCCCTCTTAACCATGACAACCCTTATTACTAACATTTGTGCCCTGTAGACTATGTATTACATTGTTACTACATATTTGCTGGATGGGAACCAAGATTACTACATACATATGGGCCCAGAACCAAAGCTTAAACCAATTGCTCCCCTAGAGATGCCCACATTGCAGCCAATATAGTCACAAGTGCCCCCACTGTAGCCAATATAGTCACATGTGCCCCCACTGTAGCCAATATAGTCACAGGTGTCACCATTCCAGACAATATAGTCACAGGTGTCCCTATTCCAGCCAATATAGTCACAGATGACCCCGTTGTAATCAATGTAGTCACAGGTGCCCCCACTGTTGCCAATATAGTCACAGGTGAACCAACTGTGGCCAATATAGTCACAGGTTTCCCCTATTCTAGCTAATATAGTCACAGATGACCCCGTTGTAATCAATATAGTCACAGGTGCCCCCACTGTCGCCAATATAGTCACAGGTGAACCAACTGTTGCCAATATAGTCACAGATGTGTGACTACAGATAACAGTTTTTATTTCAACTCTATAAGGAGGTAGGTCATTTGTTGAATAATAATATATAATTGGATAGATACTCTAATAGGAATGTAAAAGAAACAAAACATGTGCGCTTACCACCAGGTGCTCAATCCAGGATTGCAGATACTCTAATAGTTTTTAAAACTTGGACCTCATCCTCACAAGCGTGTGCATATCAAGGAACAAAATAAATGGCATGTTGGGTTAGCGCACATGGTAATGACCACAATAAAGACTGGCTTAGCCAAACACAGACATAGGACCTGCTCTAAAATTTGCGGCTCAAGCAGTCGGCTCATACATGGGGCTGTGGACACCACGGCCGAGTGTATGAACCTATAGAAATACATGGGGATGTAAGCTAGCCATTAAAAAAAAGGTTACACACTTCCCAAAACAACACTCATGTGCATAAACCCTTAGAGTAAACTTGCACAGACAAAATAAAAATACCATAAAAATTGCCAGAAATATTCTTTATCCTATAAATAATTGACTGCCAATGTTCTGAATCAACCTAAGTTAGTAAGAACATTTATCTTTTATTTCTATGCACAAGACATCTTTTTACTATAGTATAAACCTCATAAATTGTAAAATAGATTGCGAGCAGGGTCTTCATTCCTATTGTTTCATATGACTTTGCAATTACTCTGTAATATCTTTTATGTACCGCATAATTTGTAAAGTGCAATGGAATATAATTTTTGTTGAGGGCAACCGAACCACACAGTTTGACTACCCAAACATCCTCCACTGATGCTAAGCCAGCATCACTGGCAAAGCCACTAGCATGCTGGTGGCGTTCATGCACCACTATTTTTGGAAGAAGTATCACTCATAAATTAAGCCACAGGGAACAATGATCACCCTAAAATGGCAACCCACCACAGAGATTTAAATGCCACCAGTCCAGGGTTAGGTCCGTGTTTAGGTTTGGCAGAGACCCTTATTGGGTCCCCTCATCACTAAATATAAAAATGGTACAAAAAATATAAATAGCAGCTTGTGGTCTCGATTGAGTAACCAATTTTTGTACATTCAGCTGGATGTATTAATTTCTCCAAATCTCCTGTGCTATCATACAATTTCTCAATATACACCACGACGCAAATAACATTCACAAGCCATTCTTATATAAGCAACAGATTTAAAGAGACTACAATTGCAACTAGTTTTACTAAAGCATTTACAGTGTGCTCTGGTGATTCCCTTGAAATATAGCCAATATTAGTAGATTAAGTGCCATCTAACAAGAAATCTTGCTATCTATTGTTTGTGGCTTTTCAAATGTGTTATCCCTGTTCCATTAAATACATTAATCCCACCAGTGATTAACAAGAAGGAGTAAAGCTTAATCTCACTTTTTTCTATCTATCCCTTAAGGATTTCTCCTAAGATAGCTGAAATAATTTCTTTTTGCTGACTGTGAAAGTAGCATATTGCAAAGAGCACTTTTGCCAAATTGTAGAAAGCTCTGCTGGCAGCCATGGGATTCCACAATATTAAATAATAATTAAGAAACGCAAAGCCTTGTGGCTGACTTTGAAAGTCTGAGGTACCCAGTGGAGTCCCATCATTTACATATGAGACACAGATCTGAATTTCTAAGTTCTAGTATGGAGCGTTCCTCTTGTACAAATATGTGCATTTAATTAATTAGTCATCAACTTTAGTGTTACTTTGTATATTCTATGTAACATGTTCAATTATCTCTTTAACTTGTTGCTTGGTCTAGAAAATGTATTTCTAAATACCATATTAGGAATGTTCTACACCAGGCATGAAAAAACATCTTAATTCTGAAGATCTTGTTATATTTTGCACAAAACTTTGCATTGTAAATGAGACATTATAGTCACCAAAACGCATTGGCACATATCCTAGAGCCAATACTGATTTGATATTGATGATCTATCCTAAGAATAAGTTGTCAGTATTAAAATTTCAGAATAAAAAAACTACTGCAATGTATGCAGAGATAGTGGTGCCACTGCAGGGAAATTACAAATCATAGCTAATTGAAGCCAGTCAGTCAATGGCCAAGTTATTGTTGACCATCCTCGATACGAATAAGATGTTCCAAAACAGACACCTTGAATTTTTTGTTGACAAGTTGTCAAGACAGGGAAAGAGTGGGAGCCCTGTGCTTCCCACAACCACTATATCTGCCTACATGATAGCCCTGTGCTAAACTGCAGGAGGCAACTGGACAGCAGTCCCTACCTGGGATAAGTGCACAGTACAGAAAGATGAACAGACAGGTGCCAGACGACAAAGAAAAGTCTCAAATCTGGTCAAAACCAAGATGGCAAGGTACAAAAAGGTGATGCTGAAGTGTCAAGTTTATGGCAATAGGTCAGAATCACAGCAGAATATCTCAGAATATCACAGGAGCCAGAAATACAAACTCAATAAGCGGCACATGTGCATTAAACCAGCATGTATATAAAAATGTGACCAGACGCCGCCCCTGCAGCCAGTTGGTACTGCTGTCTGTCACTCCAGTTCGGGCCTGAGACATGCCCCTAGCTCAGAGAGGCTTATGACTTGTCACTCAATAACCTCCTGCAGAAGGTTACACCATGCTGTGGTTCTCATCTAGGAGAACTCATCTGCAGAACTTTTCAGAAAAGGAGTCAATTGCAGTGAGTTCTGACACAAGTGTAGTTTATTTTTTTTAAATTGCATTCGTAATAATAATAATTTAATACTCTATACCTATAACAAACATATTACAATTTAATTATCTAAGCGCAGTGTCCATGTCCAGATTTAAAATGATGGCATACCCTAGCCATAAACCTTTTCTAAACAATAGGCAAGTAACCAATAAATATCTGTACATTCTTTAAAAACGTCACCACTTTTTCCAGTTTTTTTTCAAACAATGTACTGCAGAAGTCTTGTTCCAGATCTCCTTAAAGAACAGATTAGATTTGTAATTTTTTGCCAAATGCTTCTCTCCAGCCGCCTGTTGTGACACTTCAAATTTCTAGGGCCTTGGCAGATATGAGTCACCATTTGCGGATTATATGCATTTCCATAGCAACAAGATGATCTGAGAAGAAAATGTGATGGAAATAATAGCATCCTCTCTTTTATGCACTTCCATTTAGGTCTCCTTTAATTTTTGAAACAAAAATACTTTAGATTTTCTTTGGTATAAGGAAGATGTACCATGGATTCTAATTATTGGCCAGGTTTCTTTGTTAGGTTTTTTTCTCAAATTATTTAAAAGGGAAAAAAGTGAGGAAAAAAGAACTGTTATTGTGCACAGGTCCACAATTTGATATGGATTTTGGTGCACATTCTGGGTAGTAATTCTCAACAAACCTATAAGCTTCTAAGCCCAATTCAGTGAAATGGGTACTTCACATCTAATTGACAGAGCAGGAAAGAATCTATACAGAATTTGGAGAACCAGACAAGTTCCAGCAGGTCAAGCAATTGTATATGTCAGAACCTGTCCAACAACCGTGCAACCACAACCACGCTTGGCGCTAGCTGTCAGACTGGGTAAGTGGTGGTGAGCTCACCCTGTGACGTCCCTGCGGACTAAGGCCCTGCCTAAAGCAGATAAACCTCCCTGATAAGGGCAAACCCACTATCAGGAACCTAACTGACGGTCCCTGAGCGACCCTACAAGATGACGAGGAAGACTTACTTCGTCTGGCAGCTGCTGGATGGTGGAGCGGACAGGTAACCAGGGGTATTGGTGGATGGTAAAGTTAATTTTAGTGACCAAAGCCAGGCGGCTGCTGCTAAGGCAAATAAAATTATGGGATGTATCAAGAGAGGAATAGATTCTCATGATAAAGACATAGTTTTGCCCTTATACAAATCACTGGTCAGACCAACACATGGAATATTGTGTACAGTTTTGGGCACCAGTGTATAAAAAGGATATAGTAGAGCTGGAACGAGTGCAGAGGAGAGCAACCAAGATTATTAGGGGAATGGGGGGGCTAGAATACAATGACAGATTACAAAACTTGAGATTTTGGGTCTTTTTAAATCCTAATATACTATGATTCTATGATACTATTGATAGCACTGTATAGCACCTTCTAATAGACTAAACATTTATTTTACTTATGCAAATTTTACTTTAGATTTTTATATCTAAAGGGAACATGTCAGTCAAACACCCTTACCCAACTTCAGCGGTGGATGCCGCCTACAGCTACTTCTCCATGCTGCCTTCATGGGCACATTTCAAAAGGCTATATCTTCTGAACCATTAATATTAGCTGCTCTTCATTGTCATGCAGGTAACAGCAGTAATCTAGTTGATACACAATTAACCATGCGGTGAACAGATCCTACATTTTCCAACCATAAAAGATAACTTTCATTTCAAAATTAAATTGGTCACAGATTCCATTAAAAATAGCATGACGTGTTGAGAAGAGGAGTAAGTCTTAAAAGGGCCCCTTCCTGATGAGTTTCGATCTGCAGTATTTCCCCCGTGTTTCAAAAACAAACACAGGTAATGAAGACTAAAAACACCAATACCCAGAGCCCCCCATCTTCTGAACCATGGAACCTAGAAACACAATTCTGGTGTAATTCTAAAGATGAGAATCTTCAATTGTATTAAATGAATTATGTTTCGAAGTGCCAGAGATGATGGCCCAGATTTATTAAATCCCCTGCGCCAAATTACTGTCTAACTTTACACATTCATTTCAGTGCAAGCAGCTTGCATATGTATTTTAGAAGTACATTCACCAGTCAGACTATGCAACATATTTATCAAGCAGTATCTGACAGAATTGTGGCGCACGTCCTATGTTAAAGGTGAAAAAAAAAAAAGTTGGTGCACTCTACCATATTCATGAAGAACATGCAGCACAATTCCTGAATCTGTTGCACACTGCACCCTCTACAGGCAAACAGCACATAGTACAGTTTGAACTATTTTTGATAAATGTGGACCATTGACTGTTAACATTACAATTGCAATTTTAACAGTAGATGCCGCCGACTACCTGACTAGCTATAACACAATCTGATAGTGAAGATTCTTCTTTTTAAAATTACATCAGTACTGTATTTCTAGGTGCCATGGTTCAGAAGATATAGCTGTTTGAAATGTGCCACTATCAAGGTGACCAGTGACTTGCTGTCTGCAATTAGGATACATATAGCAGCATGACCGTCATGAAAGGGTTAAAAGACACATTGGGGCAGATTTACTTACCCGGTCCGTTCGCGATCCAGCGGCGCGTTCTCTGCGCTGGATTCGGGTCCGGCCGGGATTCATCAAGGTAGTTCCTCCGCCGTCCACCAGGTGGCGCTGCTGCACTGAAAAGCATCTGAACGCGCTGGAGTTCACCGGGCCGGACCAAGTGAAGGTAAGCGCGTCCCAAGCGACACATTTCTTTTTTTAAATGCGGTGGTTTTTTCGAATCCGTCAGGTTTTCGCTTTGCCACGCCCCCCCGATTTCCGCTGCGTGCATGCCGGCACCGATGCGCCACAATCCGATCGCATGCGCCAAAATCCCGGGGCAATACAGGGGAAATCGGCGCAAATTGGAAATAATCGGAAATATTGGATATAATCGGGTAATTGGAAACGTCGGGAAAAAGCGAATCGGGCCCTTAGTAAATGACCCCCAGTGTGCTTATTCCATTCTCATATTTAAGAATCAGAGGAGTGAAGGACTCCTCCAAAATGAGAGAGAAGGAGACATAGAGCAGGATCTAGTGAAGTATGACTGGAGCAAAGTGTATGATATGAAAACAATGATTGATGTGCTCACCTGCCAAAAACATAGGCATTGGGTAACAAAGGGCGTAAACCACTTCACAGAAAAAACAGTCTATACACCAACAATTGATGACCTAAAGGCACCAGGTTACTGGAAACTGTACCTACAGCAATGCCTGGTCCCTACACGGAATACCCATTGTCCCTACTGCTTTGTTTTGCATAGTAGATGGTAACAGTTACCAAACATTTCAACAGGAGATCCTTCCTTGTGTTACAACCACATCATCAGCATTACCACCTTTTCTCATACTTTTCTCCTACTTTCATCTTTTAAAAAGAAATGTTTACACATTTTCCCTCTAAACTTTATATTTCAGTTATGTTTTTTTCAGTTCTCTTACTTTTAATGTAAAATCATAAAAAAAAAACAAAATAAAATGGCGGCAAATGGTGTGTGACGAAATCCAGTGATGGGGAAATTTATTACTGCTTTCACACTAGTTTTCTGGCATAGAAGCAATGAAAGATTCTTACAGTGACTTTCCACCTCAATGCCATGTGGGTGTAGAGGGGACGTAGTGGGGGACGGCAAATAGCAGAGTCGGTGGGCATGGGGCGTTATATTGAAAAACCTACACAGGCCTTACGTAAAACAACACCAGGTCGGCCTAAGTCTCTTGATGTTATACGGTGGGATGCGAGGAGCAATGCACGATTTCCGGCGTGTGATAAATTTCCCACGATAATATCCAACCTGAAACCCAAAAGGAACACTACAAGCACTCCAGAGGATAAAATCACAAAAACATTTGTTTAATACAGATACAAATCTTATACAAATCTTACACAAATCTGAGTGGGTAGGACTTCTGCCTTGCAGCGCTGGGGTCCTGGGTTCAAGTACCACTCAGGTCAACATCTGCAAAGAGTTTGTATGTTCTCTCTGTGTTTGCAAGGGTTTCCTCCGGGTACTCCGGTTTCCTCCCACACTCCAAAAACATACTGGTAGGTTTTTTAGATTGTGAGCCCCATTGGTGACAGGGACCAATTTGGCAGGCTCTGTGCAGGGCTGCATAATCTGTAGGCGCTATATAAATAAAGAATTATTATTATAAAAAGCTTTGTATATTTGTATGCCCTCTACCACCATTACAAAAAGAAAAAAACAAGAATCCAAGTTTACGTACAATTGCTGTTAAAATGAGTTTCTTTTTTCAGTTCACTTAACCCTGTTCTGATTTAACTTATGGAAATTGTGTTTTATCATCATTTCCTTTGGGTTCCAATGAGCCCTTTTAAATATAGACTGGAAAGTCCACGAATCTATTTGTACATTTGGTTGCCATGGAGATAAACTAATACATTGAAATATCCAACGCTGAATAAATTACTACTTCTCACATACACTGAACACTTAATTATGCATATTCATGAAGAATTGTGTTTGACTCGAAAATATTGTGTACAATTTCTTGCAAGCTGTGTGTCTTCAGACCTACTTCCTCTGAGTGTTAAGTTGTCCTTGGCTTTGAGAAGATGCATAAACTGTAATTTATGGGAATAAGATCTGCACAGTAGGGCATTTGAGGGAAGTTTTGCTTTAGCAGCCACGTTAGGTAAGTTCCTTGGTTGTTCAGTTTTTAATAGCAAATTTACCCACAAAGATATATTTCTATGTATGTCAGGTGAATGGGAGGTAGAGGTGCGCAGTTTACAAATTATAATTGCTTATTTACCAGAGCACGTTTATATGATCCCTTGGATGAGACCTTAAAGGGAACCTGTCACCAGGAACCTCATTTTCACTAAAGACAGATTGTAAAAGCCCATGACACCTGCAGTGCAAAACTGCCTCTCTGCCTTTTCTATGCATTTGCATTACAATAGAATTGTGTGTTATAACTTACTCTGGCATCCTGACAAAATCCTGGGGAAGTCACAGGGGCTGGGCTTTGGTTTGGATGCATTTAAAAAAAACAACATGTGCCTTGTCTGAGCTGCAGACTGTCTCCATCTTTGTGCTACTGTACAGCTTGTTCCTCCCCCACTGATGTCAGGCTGACCAGGCTGTGACCTCTGAGAAGGAGCAGGAGGTGGAGCTGTACAGGAGCACAAAGGTGGGGGCTAAGATCTGAGGAGTGACTAACACGCACAAGTCACATGTTGTTTTTTAAAATGCATCCAAACCAAAGTCCAGCCCCTGTGACTACCCCAGGATTGTGTCAGGATGCAAGAGTAAGTTATAACACGGAATTATATTATAATGCAAATGCTTAGAAAAGGTAGAGAGGCATATTTGCACTGCTGGTGTGACAGGCTTCTGCAGCCTGTCTCTAGTGAAAATGAGGTCCCTGGTGACAGGTAGTTCTTATTCCTTATCCAGCACTGTTTGTACAGGCGGTCCCCTACTTAAGGACACCCGACTTACAGACAACCCATAGTTACAGACAGACCCCTCTCACCTCTGGTGAAGCTTTCTGAATGCTTTCCTATAATCGTAGATTGCAATAATCAGCTGTAAGGTGTCTGTAATGAAGCTTTATTGATAATCCTTGGTCCCATTACAGCAAAAAATGTTTAATCTCCAATTGTCACTGGGGCCAAATTTTTTTTTCTGGATCTACAATTATAAAATATACAGTTTCGACTTGCATACAAATTCAACTTAAGAACAAACCTCCAGACCCTATCTTGTATGTAACCCGGGGACTGCCTGTATTAGCTTAGCTTCATTATGATAAAGCCATGACCTATGAGTATAGCTTCATTGTCTACAGGGACACCAGCCTTTTGTCATGTGCAGTCACTCAACACTTGAATGGGGCCATGATTCATGTCACTATGCAGAAGTGGTATACTACTAGGATATAATCCAAGGAGCTGAACCTTTGTTAACAAATCTACCATCAAAATCCAGCATGATAAGCCAGGAACATATACTCTTATATCCATGCACTGTGATTGTGGGAATCTTATTATATTTGTTATCCATGGCCTCCGTCCTTCTAAAATCAACATTCAAAATTATGTTAAAGAGCTTGAGCGGCCACCGTAGCCGCTCTGTGATCTGGCTTTACAGACTGTTACAATGTCTTCCCCTCCTCCATACACTCTTAGCTCTTTGGATTGAAACCTGTAAAAGGGCATGTTTTCTTCGTTATATATTGTTTGGCTTTGTCAGCCGGGTTGAATTTTTACAAAATTATCAGTTAAAATCAAATTTAAAAACATCATAGCAGTAATACTAACACAGATGTTAGGGCAGCATGGTGACTTAGTGGTTAGCACTACAGTCTTGCAGAGCTGAGCCTGGGTTCAAGTTTCAGGGTCAACATCTGCAAAGAGTTTGGATGCTGTGGGTTTCCTCCCACACTCCAAAACATACTGGTAGGTATTGATTAGGTTGTTAGCCCCAAAGGGGACAGGGACTGATTTGGCAAGATCTGTGCAGTGCTGCGTAATCTGTGTGTGCTATATAAATAAAGGAATTATATTTATTAACATGTTAACGTGGTCTTGCACACATAAAAATTAAATGATAAAAATAGAATACAAACATTCATATTACCTTTACTAGTAGTAGAAGTTATGTTTGTTATGTAAAAGGCGTGGTAAGCCTTAGGCCTCCTCCACATGCACATACAGTTGCTCACCCCTCCCCTCTCCATATACAGCCTGACCATAAATACGGGAAAAGACAGAGCATGCTTTTTCCATCGACAGTCTGGTACCATGCTCACCGTTACGTGGCTGTGCGCCATAGGCATATATGAAGACTGACACCTGGCCGTAAGTTGTGCGTCCAGATAAAGGTTGTACGAACGTTCTTGTGAAAGGAGCCTTACTGTCATGGGGACAGCTGTTATGAATGTTTATGGAACTGTAAATAGACCCTTCCTTAGCCTCGTATGTTTTCTTTAGTTTAGTATTTCGAATTAGCTCACTTGTGCTACATTGAGCACTATTGAGTATAAGGTTATCACTTGAAATAGTGGAATGAATGTTAATAAAGTCAAGTCCTATTTGCCTTAGCCATTCCACCATCCACATAATATACAGTAGAGGTCCCTTGTGCTCCTATCAAAGCTATATCATGACTTCATGCTAATGGAACCATAGTTGTGTGTATGAGGTCCCCAGATGTTCATATGAGGCAAATATATAATATATATTGGTCACACTCCTGAGGGTGGTGGGTGCCTGGGATAGGAATCCTTTTCCATAGTATGAAAAAGTACTCCTGAGGGTGGTGGGTGCCTGACAGACGTCCCTTGAGAGACATACTCTCTTAGAGCATGGCTGTGCTGTGCTGATTCCACTATGCTCCATAACACTGCATTTTCTTCCAAGTTACATAGGTCAAAACATTACACTTTGTAAGCCGCATGTAATAAAGCACATTGTTTAAAGCAAGATATCTTCGGAGTGACAGTATTTACTTTTTCATCATTCATATGAGCTACATTAGCTTCACACCAGCTGGTTTCAATGGGGCTAGCTTTATAAAGGCTGCCATGACTTTCCCATTATAGGTGATGTTCAACAAGGAGCAGAATATTGAATTCTCTTTGTCCAATCTTTTTGTTCTCATGAAGCTAGTACCAGAAGTGTTTTTAGCAGGGTCTTACTACTCTATCCCCGGGCACACTTGGAGGAGGTATGCATCAGAGGGTTGACAGGATAAGCTGTTGAGCAAACAAAAACTTAACAACAAGAAAACCTTTTGTTTGCGTTGTGTTTTCATTGAAGATTTTGATCAAGCAATCTATGAGAATGCTTGAGCTATACTAATGCAGAATTGTGATCTTAGAATCTTGTTTAATCTCTGATCTGAGTGGTTTTGCTCAAAATACAATTATAAAATTCAGGACCTGGGAAAAACTGGGTGCCTGCATAAACACATCACATGGAGCTTCCTGAACTGTCCTGACAGGACTAATCAACCTGAGCTAGATGACTCATACACAGAAGCTGGTGGATGGTGCAGCGATTGATTACTTCTGCCTGTCAGAGACAGCAAAGTGCAGGACAAGGTTGGAGCAGTGCGTAATTAGTGTGAGGGGAAGCGCCGGGCCAGCCACTGGAGCGACAGAATCTCATTATCATAATTTTATTAAAAAATTTCAGCAAAACCACTCAATTCAGGGATTAAACAAGATATGTTTCTGCATTCTGTTACAGCATTCTTAATGAAAGTTTGGTTCACAATGCACAAATGCAAATGGTAGAATTCCTTTAAGGTGTTTATAAGATAGACCTCCCTTAAATAAGACAAAGGTGAGTGTCTATCTCCAAATGTAGCTAAATGTATTAGTCTCATAGCAAGGGTGTGGAAGAATCAATTTTATCATGTATTCAACATTTAAGTGAACTTTGGTTTGATCATGATTTTTACCAAATTGTCTCCTGCCTGCTAGACACACATAGTATCACATGAACTCCCCTTTCTCCAGAGTGAGCAGGGAGAAGAAGCCCCCCCCCCTCCAATCAGTCAGAGTCTGTGTAATTTCTTGTGTAAATAACATATGGTCTGACAGCAGCACAGCCAGAAAATACAGCTACTGCAGAGACAACTGAGGAGGATAACAATGAAAATGCTGGACATGGGTAAAGATGTCCTACATGACAAGAGCTAGTGATTAGTGAAAAAAATAGAGGTGCAATTAAGTGAATGGATTTAAAATCCAAAAACGCATCAACTTTTTTAGCTGAAATCCAATGAAATACTTCATAAGTTTATCTTTAGAAGGGAATAATTATTATTTACTTCCAGTGGGTAAAAATCTGTCCAGGTCATAGGATCTCACACAGGTGAACTGTACAGGGCACGGGTTCATTGTCCTGTAAACAAATATTCATTTTCTTTTCTGAACCAAACATCCACTAAAAAGAGTACAGTAAAAAAAGGATTTCAAATATCCACTGGGATGTAGTAATATTTTCTACCCAAGACCTGAGAAGATTTTGTGAATTTCCAAACAACCAGCATACATACTGTATTTCCTCACAGATAACCCAGAATTACCTCAGAACTGAATAACAGATTTCTTTTCTAGGAAAGCAAGGTATGAAATCTAATAGATCTATGTATGTTTAGCATTTTACTATTTAGTCTGTATGCAAACTTACAAATACAAGATAGGGACGTTTTAATCAAAAGGCTCATCCACAAATGACCAGGACGGATTTTATTTTATGTTCGGAATGTTCCCATTCAATCATTGGAAGCCGAGTTGATAAAAATTTCCATACTG
The DNA here is from genome assembly GCF_040894005.1 of Engystomops pustulosus. Lineage (NCBI taxonomy): Eukaryota > Metazoa > Chordata > Amphibia > Anura > Leptodactylidae > Engystomops > Engystomops pustulosus. The sequence continues at coordinate 154,208,287 of NC_092415.1, forward strand.
AAAGCATCTTGGAAAATAGTATTGCCACGGGTGTTCCTGCGATCCATGGCTCGGATTGCATGCACACCTGTGCCCCTCTCTACCGCACTCACATCTCCACACTCCTGTTCCCGTCCCGGCTAGCCAGCATGCGTGTCCCCGCTCCCTAGGGCACTTGCAGATTTAAAGGGCCAGCACACCGCTAATTGGCACTGGCCACTTCTGCGTTTTCCATTTAGGCCGGCTTCTCCCAGCTACCACTGTCGGATCTTGGTGCTATGTGCCTATGAGCTATTCCTCTGTGTTCCCTGCATTCCTGCTCTGACCTCTCATTGTGACCCTGGACCTATCCCTGACCTAGCACCTCTGCCGCCTGCCCTGACTATTTACCTGTTCCATACTCCGAGACTGCGTTGTGTTCCATGACCTTGACCTTGGCTGCCACCGGGGGCAAGTCGCACCTGTGGAACGACTTGGTGGTACCAGCAAGACTATCCTGCTTTGCGGTGGGCTCTGTTGAAGACCAGGTGCCTCTTAGATTCCAGTCCCAATTTTCAGCTAGAGTCATCTTCTGTGGTGGTCCAGGGGGTTCACTGACAAGCCTTGACATATATTACATTACATTTATAGTTATTGAGCTTAGATTGAGCTTAGTTTGCTAAAACAGCAATTTCCCTTTAAATTAAAATTCTCATGCCGTCCTGATAGACTTTTCCTGACATTTAAGTCTTGTAGAATAGATAGGAGGATTTGTCTTTTTCACTATTTTATTTAGTGTTTGTGTTGTCTTTTTTTAAAGGATCTTGTTATATATCGATTTTCTTAAGTTAAAACTGTTTAATGTATTTTCACAGTCAAGTTTTGTAAATCAAGTTCTTAGTTTACAAAGAAACATTGAAACTTCAGAACAGCTTTTAGAATAGTATCCATGGTAATGTTGTAAAGTGTCTTGGGATAAACAGTTTAGTGTGAAAAGATATTAATGGGATATTTCAGCACTGTAATATTGAGGACCTTTCCTTACCTTACAGTAGGTCATCAATAGAGTTTGCCACTGGCAAGTAGTAGTTTTTGGTGCTTATTGTTTTTGCACAGAAAACTGCAGCTTATTGTCCTTTTTGCTTGCCAAAGTAGGCACTGTAAAGTAGGTATCAAAACGGACCAGAAAACTGGTGCAAATTAGAAACTGAAGTCTACATGTACATTATATGTATATATTTTAATTCTGGATTTAGGGAACTGTGAGATGCACTGGCTGGAGCCCCTTAGTAAGTCTGACACATCCCATACCCAGTCTCCATAACTCAGTCCCATTGTGTAGTAGCTGCAAAAGTTACTGAAAGCCTCATTTACCTGTGCTTATAGTATCATTCCAATTCACTAACCATTGTAAGGAGCTTTGTTCTGATGCATTAAAGGAAATCAGCATGGAGGAAGGAGTGTTGTCACACAAGAGGCATGAATAATTACCATCCGCATGCGTTGGGTCAGTGTTTGGAGATAATACTTTTCAAATTTGTGCTGGTTCTTTTAATTAGTAATAGATGTAGGGAAGCATGGTGGCTGAGTGGGTAATACTTCTGCCTTGCAGCACTGGGGTCCTGGGTTCAAGTACCACCTAGGTCAACATCTGCAAAGAGTTTGTATGTGCTCTCATTATTTGCATGGGTTTCCTCCCACACTCCTAAAACATACTAGTAGGTTGATTGGATTGAGTCCCATGGGGACAGGGACCAATTTGGCAAACGCTGCATAATCTGTAGGCGCTATGTAAATAAAGAATTATAATTGTAGCCCCATTCTTGTTATCAATGAGGGTCTGTTCTCACGATTGGTCCCCAGTTGAATCCCTACCGACCAAAATCCATTGATGTTCCAAATGTAGGAAATATTGTGCAACAGTATTCATCGATCATATCAATGTGAGATAAGAATCTGTCTTAAAGAGGTTGTCTGGGATTTTAAAAATAAATATTTGGCTTATAGGACTATGAAAACAACAAAACCACTCATACTCACCTCCACCAGGGCTCCTGTTTAGCCAAGACACTGCCCGTCAGTTCCAGGTCTCTGTATAGGCAGTTCCCGGGTAACGTACAAGTTCCATAGGTTTGTTCTTAAGTTGAATTTGTATGTAAGTCGAAACTGTATATTTTATAATTGTTGTTCCAGACAAAATGTTTTTTTTCCCCAGTGACAGTTGGAGTTTCAAAATGTTTTGCTGCAATGGGACCAAGCATTATCAATAAAGCTTAATTACAGACACTTTCCGATCATTATGTTCTGGGACTAAAGTAAAGTATCCAGAGAGTTTCACCAGAGATCACAGTGGGCAGAGGGGTCCGTCTTTAATTATTGGTCGTCTGTAAGTCCTTAAGAAGGGGACCGTCTATATTCAGTTGACGATGGTACTGTCCCGACTACAGCCATGTGCCTGCCATAGCAGGAGTTTCAGACTATAGCAGGCATGTGGCATGAGAGTCAGGACAGCATTGTCACCCACAGTGAGCAGAGACACAGCAATGATTTGCAGTGTCATGGGTGAATGGAAGCGCCAGAGGAGATGAGGATACGTGGTTTATTGTTTTTATAGCTCCCCAAGCCATGTATTACATTTTTTAACATCTTGTACAACCCCTTTACTACAGTGAATTATACTTAGGTCACTCATTATAACTATAAAATTAAAATTGACATCAACAATTTTGATTCTATGGACTGGGAAATTCTATGGTTTTTTTGCATGTATGCAATCATATTTCAAAAATGTCTTTAGAACCAGATTGATAAAGATAAACAACGATCAACTGATTTTACAGGGTTTATTCTGCGCTCCAAGTGACACTTTCTCTTTATTCTTGGAGTCGCTATGATCACAGGGATATCAAATTTATATAGGTTTTATAAAGTTTTAATAGATATTTAAAAAATTTTAATCTTTTGTACATAAAAAATATTTTGCCAAATTCTGAGACCAATAACTTTTTCCCACTTGTTGTATGGGCCTATGTAAGGTGTCATTTTTTTGTGGTACTTGCTGGCATTTAATTTATATCAATTTGAGACCTATATGACTGTTTTATCATTTTTAATTCAAATACTGTATTCATGGATAGAAAAATGGGGAAAAAGTGGCAATCTGGACATTTAGGCGCTATTTTCAGTTACGGTGTTCAAGGCCAGGAATAATCTTTTTTATATTTTGATAGAACAGGCATTACTACTTTTTTACATTTGTTTTTTTCACCATTATTTCAGACCCTCCAGGGTACTTTAACCCTGCAGGGTCTGATTGCTATTATTATATACTGCAATACTTCTGTATTGCAGTATATAGTAATTTTACTAGCTGCCCTTTGCTGGCTATTAGAGATCATTACACATGGCAAGCCTACAAGTCTCAATGATCGTTGCCCTCCGATTACATCAAGGAGGTTGTTACAGGGGAACATTATTTCTAACTGGACCCTCTGCTCTATGATTATATATATTATATACAGGGTAAATGGATACAGTATACACTGACCGCAGTCACTGATATTCTGTGGTGAGATGTCAGTGTATACTGAGGTCAATTGGTCATTAACACAGCAAAAGGCTTTGAACAGGAAAAAGTCACCATGAACCAGGTGTGAGATTCTCTATCTACACACACTGGGGTCTATGCTGAGGGATCTCTTAGGGTGGAGTTATGGGGGGTTGGCAGGGGCTTGCCCAAAACGGATATTTAGGCTGGTGAAACCAGAATTCTTGCTCTCTTTGTTTCCTGACCCTCCTGGATGACCAGCACTTAACATAAGGAACCAAGTTATATATTGTGTGTTGTTTCTGTGTATGTATATGACTTTATGAGAGTAATTATAAGATAGTACTTATTATAATATAGTAGACTTTATACGTGTACCTATAGATGTTCCTGGTGTTCTGTGTTTTACCTTATATACATAACTATCTGTCTCCATGTGAGTGTGTATATATTAGTGTAACTACATGTACAACCTGTAGCCATATCCCATTCACACGTGGATCTGTGCCCTGCACGTGTATTAGAGGAGTAGATATATAGATGCTATTGTGCATGAGCCTCTATTTTTACATATATAGAGACTCTCTACATTTACTTGTATATGGTCAGGTGCTGGATGTGACTCCTGCTTCAGGATATATCCAGGAGTAGTAATAGAATATATTGTATATACATACACATTACTGTGGGTACAGGAGGGGCAGGACAGGATGCCTCTGTGTGTAGTTGTGCTCTCTATGTATTTTGTACTGTATTTTATTTAGTTACTTTGTCACATGTATGTTATTAGTAAACTATTTTTATATAAAAGTATCTGCGAGGGTTATATGTTCCTCCTGTGATGTATGAAGGACTGGAGTAGGTGCTTATGGTAAATAGCACAGACTAAGGGGCTGGACAGAACCACTGAAACCCATAGGAACTGAGTAAAAACCTAATCTTCCCAACTTCCTATTAACAGGGGGGGGGGGGCAGTTCCCTGCTGTAAAAGGACTAATTAATCTAATGATATACTGTGGGTAATGTTTTTCATTAAGAATTTGGAATTTTTATATTAAATCATGGTAACATCCAACCACTCTGATCCACTGGCCATTGCATCGATTCCTGCTTTTATTAAGAACTCGTCCCCTTTACATAAGAGCAGATTAAGATAAATGGAGAAATTTAGTATTACATAGACATGTCATGTGTACTCTCTAAAGCCTCTTTATGTATATATCTGCTAATTGTGTGACTTCATGCTGTTGTTTTATGGCCGTGTAAATCAGCCATAATTAGGAAATAAGGAGCATTAAAACATTTACTGTATATACTGGCGTATAAGACTACTTTTTAACCCCTTAAAATAATGGCTACAGTGGGGGGTCGTCTTATACGCCGGATATACGGGGGCCGCACTGTGTGAGGTGTTTTTTTTCCCCGTCAGCGCGCAGAGAGCCGCTTCCTGGGACCGTCACGCATGCGCGGCAGTCCGCCTCTCAGTCATTAGAAGAGGCTTAGTACGCGCTGACGGGGCGGCGCGCTGTATGCTAATGCAGCCGCCCTGTCACAGCGGTCGGCGTCACAGAGCTGGGGTCACAGGCGGCACTTACAGAAGCATGTCGGATCTTCATTAATATCGCAGCTTACAGTTATGATCACCAGGCACTTGCTCTCTTGTTTGTTTTGCAAAGTTTTAAGCAGACTTTTTTTCATTTGGGAGAGGGGTAGTCTTATACAGTGAGTATATACCAAATTCTATATTTTTAGGGCAGAAGTTGGGGGTCGTCTTATACGCCCAGTCGTCTTATACGCCGGCATATACGGTATGTGTAGTTGCAATAAGGTGAAATCTGAGGCATTTTTATAACCCATATATCTAACAAATATGCATATTAAGCTTGTCCCACAATGAACCATTAAAACATAGCAAATGTTTGTTATTACTGTTTATGAATTTCTGAAAATATTGTTTTGCTTTGTTCTATTAAAAAGTGATATCCTGTATGTGTCTATGTTTAATCACCGACTGGTTGAGTTGCAAATTGTGATTTTTCCAGGATTTTAGAAGCACATCACAATTTGTAGGGAACCTTCTACATACTGGCAGCTAAATTCTATTAGTAAAGAAAAATGTTGAATAGAGTTAAAGTGGTTGACAGATGGAGAAAGCTGAAAATAAAGCAATAGAGTATGGAAATAATAAATCCATAGATGCACTTCAGCCTACATCCAGGCTTTTTTGTAAAGACATATAACATGTGGTTATTATTTTTTTTTTTTGTTTGTTTCTTTTTATTTTTTTTTTTGAATAAAACAAACAAATATTGCAATGCATGTATTACAATGGATGTAAATGTCAGCTTATGATATCAGGTTTTGAGATACAGGTAGGGTATATATCAAGCAATACATGTCATAGCATAACAATTAACACATGTACAATAAAACATAAACATTAAACAGTGTCCGTCTAAGTTCCTCCAATTATTATTATGATTTAAAGAGTGTCGCTACTAGTTTTGGTAATCCACATAATCATAATGGGTGGGCAGAACGAAAGTCATTCTTGTGTCGGTTTTAGATCTTTATAAAAAAAAAACACTGTAAGAGAATGTTGAATTCTGTATATTGTTTCCATTTAATTTAATATATTACAGTATATTAATATACTTTCTAATGTGAAATGAAAATAGAATAGATTGAGAGAAACTCACAAATACATTGTGGTAGTGAATGCGGAAAGAACCTCCTCCTGTGGAGAAAGATCATCCTTCCTCTGGGGACTCAGTGACCTTTTTACCAATTTACCAATTAGTAGGACAAGATGAGGTTGTATCCTTGGTTTAGGGATCTTCATAGAACATTTTCAGGCAATCTGTTGCTGGAGTCACCAGAAATTTACACACTGTATTTTTTTGCATGTTATTAACCCCTTAAGGACGCAGAGTTTTTCGGCTGATTTCTCGCTCTCCAACTTCAAAAATCCATAACGTTTTCATTTTTATGTGTACAGACCTGTGTGAGGGCTTATTTTGTGCGTAACAAATTTTACTTTCCCGTGATGTTATTTATTATAACATGCCGTGTACTGCGAAGCTGAAAAAAAATTCCAAATGTGGAAAAATTGAAAAAAAACGTCACGTACGTCACGTGCGTCACGTTCTTGTGGGCTCAGTTTTTACGACTTTCACTCTTCGCTCCAAATAACATGCCTACTTTATTCTTTGGTTTCGGTGCGATCGCGGTGATACCAAATTTATATAGGTTTTATTGTGCTTTAATACATTTTCAAAAATTAAACGAATGTGTACAAAAAAGAAAAAAATTTTTTTGCCATCTTCTGACGCTAAAAACTTTTTCATACTTTAGCGCACGGAGATGTGTGAGAGGTCATTTTTTGCGAAATGAGGCAACATTTTCATTGCTACCATTTTGAGGTCTGTGCGACATTTTGATCATTTTTTATTTCATTTTTTATGTTATGTAAAAAGGAGTAAAAGTCGCATTTTGGACATTTGGGCGCCATTTCCCACCTCGGAGGTCACCGCCGGGCGTAACCGTTTTTATATTTTGATAGATCGGGCATTTTGGGACGCGGCGATATCTAATATGTTTGTGATTTTTACTGTTTATTATGTTTTATATCCGTTCTAGGGAAAGGGGGGTGATTTGAACTTTTAATATTTTATTAATTTTTTTTATTTTTTAAACTTTTTTTTTTCTTTTTTTTTTCACTATTTTTTAGACCATCTAGGGTACATTAACCCTAGATGGTCAGATCGCTCCTACCATATACTGCAATACTACAGTATTGCAATATATGGCATTTTTGCAGCTCATACATTACAATGAGCCACTGGCTCATTGTAACGAACCTGCATAAGCCATGTAGCCTCGTGTCAAAAGAAGACCCGAGGCTACCATGGTAACCGATCGCCGCCCCCCGATGATGTTCGGGGGCGTGGCGATCGGAAAAAAGATGGCGGGGCCCGCGCGCCGCCGTCTTTTAAACGCCGCCAGCGATTTTACCAGCGGCGTAGAGAGGGTTAATAGCCGCGATCGGTGCAAGCACCGACCGTGGTTATTAGCGTTGGGGGTTTTGTGCAAAATGCAAAAACCCCCACCTCTGTATGAAGAGGACTCAGCCCGTGAGCCCTCTTCATACATCCCTTATACCTCTGCGCCGTAGAACTACGGCCCAGAGCGTTAAGGGGTTAACTGGTATAAAAAAATCTCTTAAAAAAACTTGACAACTTTTTGTCACACATCTAGAATTCATAGACTCTTTTCTTTCATGTCTTGTGCTACTTGTCAGAATCAGAGTAAATTCCGAATGTTATTTTTTTGCTATGCTAATATTTCATCTTAGGCCTCAGACTTTATACATATTCCCTGACCATTTTATCTATAATAAATGAATAATGAATCACGCAGATGAGTTTATCAGCTCTGTGGGTGTTTAAGTCTGTTTAGATATTGGTCCCTGCAGAAATAGATCTCAATTAAAAAAGAAATGGCAAATGACATTCAACATAAAATAAATCCCTAATATGATTTAATGTTTTATTAGGGATTAGAACATACATTAACATTTTGCTTTGGGTACGTTCATGGTTTACTCACTTTACCTGTTACACATCCAAAATGCCTGCACAATTTATAATGAAATGATTTAGGGTTCTTAATAAGAGCAAAACATACATTAGTGGCTTTAAAGTGATGCAAAGGTGACCATATTTGTATCGATATGCAAATCATTCTGCAAGTGAGTACCTGAGGTTTACCTGAGTAGCCTACTACGAAACTATATTTAGCATTATAGGGGTATTCTCGTCTGGGCATTCACATTCTGTTTTAGTAATCTGCCATATATAAACATTTCTTCAATTAGATGTTATAAAAAAAATGTTACCTGTGTGAAGATAATTTATCATAAATGTAGTGATATGGTCCCTTAGAAACAAGACTGTGCCCTTGGATATGGCCACCTCTGCTGGAGTGATTGCACAAAGAAACAAAAAGTTTCTGAATATTAAATGTCCAAGGAGTTACTCCAGGTCCCACAGCCGTCCTGTAGTAATGAACGCTGAATCCAGAGGGTCAGACAGGGCTCAATAGTGCATGTCTGGCCACCACTGCCAAATTGTGAGGTGGTCGTATCTGAGGAAGCTATCTTGTTTCTAAGGGACAACATAACTACATTTATGAGAAATTATCTTCACACAGAACATTTTTTTAATAACATCCAATTGAAGAAATGTTTACATATGGAAAATTAATTAAATTAAATGGGAATGTCCAGATATGAATACCCCTTTAAACAAGGTCTTGTTATTTTCTAAAAAGCTAACAACTAAAAAGTACAACTTATTAAATGCAACCCAGAATGGTGGTTGCATAAAATTTCACAATTATTATTGTTATCTTTCCAAAGTAAGGCCTCATGCAAACAAACTTATTTGTGTGCTGTGAACTCGCTGCACAAACAGCAGCTAATTCACGGAGCCATTGATTTCTGTTGTGCGCGTTCACATTGCACTGCATACACCATGTCTCACCACACCATAAACGTACTGACTGGCCGTGTTGCATATTACAGAGCAGGTCCTATTCCTGTTCCTAGGGACACCGGAGTGGTGCTTGGGGCTCACCCCCTGATGTCAGATAGCGCACAGCCCGTTATTGGCGGCTTGCAAACTGCACAAAGTCGTGTACATGAGGCCTAATACAATGTTATTAGGAAAGGAAAATATAATTGTTTATTATTTATATTTCATATCTTTCAGCCAACAGTTTGATACATAAATGAGGAGTTTTGCTCATATATTTATGTAGTGTGAAAACCTCCTGGTGGGTGCTATGTTGGACCCGGTACCCTGACCTCATTTTGCCCTGCTTCCTTGAACCACTATGACTCCTTCACATGCAACTACATCTCCTGTATGGCTATTGCTAGATTTTTTTAATGGATTCGTTGTTTTAGAGTATTTAAGAGCAACTTTCTCCTTCCTTCAGTAGCTTAGGGCTCATTCACAAATAATTAAACCATCTTTTAAATCTCCAACAACGTAAATATAAAGTTATTGCAGAGATTATAATTGGATAATGTCATTAAGGTGACTTTGGGATCAGCGCCAACAACCAACAAACCTTGCCACAATCATCTGTGAGCCATCAGCACTAGAGATGAGCGAGCACTAAAATGCTCGGGTACTCGTTATTCGAGACAAACTTTTCCCGATGCTCGAGTGCTCGTCTCGAATAACGAGCCCAATTGAAGTCAATGGGAGACTCGAGCATTTTTCAAGGGGACCAAGGCTCTGCACAGGGAAGCTTGGCCAAACACCTGGGAACCTCAGAAAAGGATGGAAACACCACGGAAATGGACAGGAAACAGCAGGGGCAGCATGCATGGATGCCTCTGAGGCTGCTTAATCGCACCATTATGCCAAAATTATGGGCAACAGCATGGCCATGACAGAGTGACAGAATGAAGCTAGATAGCATCTAAAACATCCAATAATTGACCCTGACACTATAGGGGACGGCATGCAGAGGCAGCGGCAGCAGGCTAGAGAGTGTCATGGCGACATACCCTAAATGGACTCAGGCTTCAAACCAATGGGTGGCAGAGAGGAACCAAAGGAGGTGAGCAAGAAGCGCTCAAATAATATCGGTACATGATAAAAGTTTGCCAGTATATTTTGTGGATTACACAGCAGGGTGGCGACAAAGTTAACATGGAAGCCATGAAAACAACCCAAAATTCTGCCTGACACAGCTCGTTTGATAAGGGGACCATGTATGGAGGCAGTGAACTAGTAGTAGATTAAAGGTGCTGCAGTTAAAACTATGTTAGTTGGATCTTGGCATGGAGCTGGCGCTCCGCTGCCAGGCGAGCTTTCGCCAATCCAAGCCCCTGTCTCTAGGCTACTCCCCAAACAGCACTTCTAAGAACCTTTTGTATAAGATCAAGTGTAGTAGCGTTCTTATAAGTTTGGGATATGGCGGGTGAGGGGAATGTAAACAGATGCGCAAGAAGCGCTGAAATAATATCGGTTAATCATAAAAGTTTGCCAGTATATTTTGTGGATAACACAGCAGGGTGGCGACAAAGTTAACAACTTTGATGTGGAATCCATGAAAACAACCCAAATTTGTGCCTGACACACCTCGTTTGATAAGGGGACGATGTATGGAGGCAGCTATATGGACGACTTTTGGAGGTAGCAATGGAGACAACGTGTGGAGGCTGCTATGGAGACAATTTAATTTGGATAGTGCCTGTATGTGGCAGTCCAAAAAAGTTTTCAAACCAGAGGAGCAGGTAGGTGGCCCTCCAGAAAAATGAAATAGATTGAGTGCCTGTATGTGGCAGTCCAAAAAAGTTTTCAAACCAGAGGAGCAGGTAGGTGGCCCTCCAGAAAAATGAAATAGATTGAGTGCCTGTATGTGGCAGTCCAAAAAAGTTTTCAAACCAGAGGAGCAGGTAGGTGATCCTCCAGAAAAATGAAATAGATTGAGTGCCTGTATGTGGCAGTCCAAAAAAGTTTTCAAACCAGACGAGCAGGTAGGTGGCCCTCCAGAAAAATTGAGTAGATTGAGTGCCTGTATGTGGCACTCCCAAAAATTGTTTAAAACAGAGGACCGGGTAGGTGGCCCTCCAGAAAAATTAAATGCATAAAGTACTATAGCTAGAGCCAGTGGGCCCTGTCAAAAAATAGCCAGTTTCCTCTACTTTAGTGTACAAAGAGGAGGAGAAGGAGGAAAATGAGGAGGAGGAGGAGTGCATAAATTATTCAGGTTGAGCTTCCTTCACCTGGTGGAGATTGGAAATTATGAGAAATCCAGGCTTTATTCATCTTAATAAGCGTCAGCCTGTCAGCGCTGTCAGTCGACAGGCGTGTACGCTTATCGGTGATGATGCCACCAGCTGCACTGAAAACCCGCTCGGACAAGACGCTAGCGGCAGGGCAGGCAAGAACCTCCAAGGCGTACAGCGCCAGTTCGTGCCACATGTCCAGCTTTGAAACCCAGTAGTTGTAGGGAGCTGTGTGATCATTTAGGACGATGGTATGGTCAGCTACGTACTCCCTCACCATCTTTCTGTAAAGATCAGCCCTACTCTGCCGAGACTGGGGACAGGTGACAGTGTCTTGCTGGGGTGACATAAAGCTGGCAAAAGCCTTGTAAAGCGTACCCTTGCCAGTGCTGGACAAGCTGCCTGCTCGCCTACTCTCCCTCGCTACTTGTCCCGCAGAACTACGCACTCTGCCGCTAGCGCTGTCAGAAGGGAAATACTGTTTCAGCTTGTGCACCAGGGCCTGCTGGTATTCATGCTCACACTCCTTTCCTCTCCAGGGATGAGAGTGGAAAGATTTTGCTTGTACCGTGGGTCCAGGAGAGTGAATACCCAGTAATCGGAGCTGGAATAAATTCTTTGAACGCGAGGGTCACGGGATAGGCAGCCTAGCATGAAATCTGCCATATGCGCCAGAGTCCCAACGCGCAAGAATTCACTCCCCTCACTGGCCTGACTGCCCATTTCCTCCTCCTCCAACTCCTCCAACTCCTCTTCTTCTGCCCATACACGCTGAACAGTGAAGGTCTGAGCAATGCTCCCCTCTTGTGTCTCGCCAACATTCTCCTCCTCTTCCTCCTCATCCTCCTCCACCTCCTCCGATATGCGCTGAGAAACAGACCTGAGGGTGCTTTGGCTATCAACAAGGGAATCTTCTTCCCCCGTCTCTTGTGACGAGCGCAAAGCTTCCGACTTCATGCTGATCAGAGAGTTTTTCAACAGGCCAAGCAGCGGGATGGTGAGGCTGATGATGGCGGCATCGCCACTGACCATCTGTGTTGACTCCTCAAAGTTACTCAGCACCTGACAGATATCAGACATCCACGTCCACTCCTCATTGTAGACTTGAGGAAGCTGACTGACCTGACTACCAGTTCTGGTGGAAGTTGACATCTGGCAGTCTACAATCGCTCTGCGCTGCTGGTAAACTCTGGATAACATGGTTAATGTTGAATTCCACCTCGTGGGCACGTCGCACAACAGTCGGTGAGCGGGCAGTTGGAGGCGGCGCTGCGCTGCCCTGAGAGTGGCAGCATCTGTGCTGGACTTCCTGAAATGCGCACAGATGCGGCGCACCTTCGTGAGCAAATCTGACAGATTGGGGTATGTCTTGAGGAAACGCTGAACTATCAGATTTAACACATGGGCCAGGCATGGCACATGTGTCAGTCTGCCGAGTTGCAGAGCCGCCACCAGGTTACGGCCGTTGTCACACACAACCATGCCTGGCTTCAGGTTCAGCGGTGCCAGCCACAGATCAGTCTGCGCCGTGATGCCCTGTAATAGTTCTTGGGCGGTGTGCCTTTTATCGCCTAGGCTCAGCAGTTTGAGCACCGCCTGCTGTCGCTTAGCGACGGCACTGCTGCTGTGCCTAGAGCTAGCGACTGATGGCGCCATGCCCACGGATGGTAGTTCGGAGGAGGAGGTGGAGGAGGGGTGGGAGGAGGAGGAGGCATAGTAGGCCTTTGAGACCTGGACCGAGGTAGGCCCCGCAATCCTCGGCGTCGGCAGTATATGACCAGCCCCAGGGTCAGACTCGGTCCCAGCCTCCACCAAGTTAACCCAATGTGCCGTCAGCGATATATAGTGGCCTGCCCGGCAGCACGCGTCCACGTGTCCGTGGTCAGGTGGACCTTGTCAGAAACGGCGTTGGTCAGGGCACGGATGATGTTGTCTGACACGTGCTGGTGCAGGGCTGGGACGGCACATCGGGAAAAGTAGTGGCGGCTGGGGACCGAATACTGAGGGGCGGCCGCCGCCATGAGGTTGCGAAAGGCCTCGGTCTCTACTAGCCTATAGGGTAGCATCTCCAGGCTAAGCAATCTGGAGATGTGGACATTAAGGGCTTGGGCGTGCGGGTGGGTTGCACTATATTTTCTTTTCCTCTCCAGCGTCTGGGGTATGGAGAGCTGAACGCTGGTGGATGCTGTGGAGGATCGTGGAGGCGACGATGGGGTTTTTGTGCCAGGGTCCTGGGCAGGGGGCTGACTATCAGCTGACACAGGGGAAGGAGCAGTGGTGTGCACGGCCGGAGGTGAACGGGCTTGGTGCCACTGATTCGGGTGTTTAGCATTCATATGCCTGCGCATACTGGTGGTAGTTAAGCTAGTAGTGGTGGAACCCCTGCTGATCCTGGTTTGGCAAAGGTTGCACACCACAGTCCGTCGGTCATCCGGTGTTTCCTTAAAGAACCTCCAGACTTCTGAAAATCTAGCCCTCGCCGCGGGAGCCCTCGCCACGGGAGCTTCACTACGTGACACATTTGGCGCTGATGCACCTGCTCTGGCCCTGCCTCTCCGTCTGGCCCCACCACTGCCTCTTCCAACCTGTTCTGCTATAGGACTCTCCTCCGTCTCAGAAGCACTGTGTTCACCCGGCCTCTCAACCCAGCTTGGGTCTGTCACCTCATCATCCTCCGATCCCTCAGTCTGCTCCCCCCTCGGACTTCCTGCCCTGACAACAACTTCACCACTGTCTGACAACCGTGTCTCCTCATCGTCGGACACCTCTTTACACACTTCTTCCACTACGTGAAGAAGGTCATCATCACCCACAGACTGCGACTGGTGGAAAACCTGGGCATCGGAAAATTGCTCAGCAGCAACCGGACAAGTGGTTTGTGACTGTGGGAAGGGTCCAGAAAACAGTTCCTCAGAGTATGCCGGTTCAAATGCCAAATTTTCCTGGGAGGGGGCAGACTGGGGGGGGGGGGGGAGGCTGAGGTGCAGGAGCTGGAGGAGTGCCGATTTCGGTGACATGGGTGGACTGCGTGGAAGACTGACTGGTGGACAAATTGCTCGAAGCATTGTCGGCAATCTACGACATCACCTGTTCGCACTGTTCTGGCCTCAACAGTGCTCTACCACGAGTCCCAGTAACTTCAGACATGATGAACCTAGGGAGTGTAGCTCTACGGCGTTCCCCTTCTCCCTCATCAGCAGGTGGTGTCTCACCCCACCCAGGACCACGGCCTCTGACCCCTGCAGTAGATGGACGCCCACGTCCCCGCCCTCGTCCTCTACCCCTAGCCCTCGGGTTAAACATTTTGAAAATGAAAGTTATATAACTTTAATTTTTTTTTTAACTTTTTTTTGTGTTTTTTTGTGTTTTTTAGTTTTTTTTTGTGTTTTTTAGTTTTTAAAACCAAACAATGCTATCCTATTGCTATGGCTATTTTCTAGCCAAGTATGAAAGCACACTGATGAGATGACGCTGAGTTATGAAAAAATAAACGTAAAATAAAAAGGAAATGGCAGACTGTGCCTAATTGAAATCCAACCCCTAATAAATTTTCCCACTTCGGTCTTTGCGATGGATATGTGCGTCACTAAGCGCTAAACACAGCGGTCGCAAGTCTCACTCCAAATTCCTCACAATTGGCTTGTATATGCACTGCAGCAAGGACAGCCACCAGCAGATCAACCAGAAATAAAATATATATAATGCTATTGTAGGCGTAAGTAAGCCGTTTGGATTCTCCTTTGGCTATTTCCTAGCCAAGTATGAAAGCACACTGATGAGATGACACTGAGTTATGAAAAAATAAACGTAAAATAAAAAGGAAATGACAGACTGTGCCTAATTGAAATCCAACCCCTAATAAATTTTCCCACTTCAGTCTTTGCGATGGATATGTGCGTCACTAAGCGCTAAACACAGCGGTCGCAAGTCTCACTCCAAATTCCTCACAATTGGCTAGTATATGCACTGCAGCAAGGACAGCCACCAGCAGATCAACCAGAAATAAAATATATATAACGCTATTGTAGGCGTAAGTAAGCCGTTTGGATTCTCCTTTGGCTATTTTCTAGCCAAGTATGAAAGCACACTGATGAGATGACGCTGAGTTATGAAAAAATAAACGTAAAATAAAAAGGAAATGGCAGACTGTGCCTAATTGAAATCCAACCCCTAATAAATTTTCCCACTTCGGTCTTTGCGATGGATATGTGCGTCACTAAGCGCTTAACACAGCGGTCGCAAGTCTCACTCCAAATTCCTCACAATTGGCTAGTATATGCACTGCAGCAAGGACAGCCACCAGCAGATCAACCAGAAATAAAATATATATAACGCTATTGTAGGCGTAAGTAAGGCGTTTGGATTCTCCTTTGGCTATTTTCTAGCCAAGTATGAAAGCACACTGATGAGATGACGCTGAGTTATGAAAAAATAAACGTAAAATAAAAAGGAAATGGCAGACTGTGCCTAATTGAAATCCAACCCCTAATAAATTTTCCCACTTCGGTCTTTGCGATGGATATGTGCGTCACTAAGCGCTAAACACAGCGGTCGCAAGTCTCACTCCAAATTCCTCACAATTGGCTAGTATATGCACTGCAGCAAGGACAGCCACCAGCAGATCAACCAGAAATAAAATATATATAACGCTATTGTAGGCGTAAGTAAGCCGTTTGGATTCTCCTTTGGCTATTTTCTAGCCAAGTATGAAAGCACACTGATGAGATGACGCTGAGTTATGAAAAAATAAACGTAAAATAAAAAGGAAATGACAGACTGTGCCTAATTGAAATCCAACCCCTAATAAATTTTCCCACTTTTGTGTTTGAGGTGGATATGTGTGTCACTAAGAGCTAAACACAACGGTAGCAAGTCCCCCTGCAAATTCCTCACAATATGGTACTAGCTGCACTACTAGTGCCAGCAAGCCCAGCCACAAGCAAACAAACAAAAAAAAAAAAAGTATAACGTTATTGTAGCCCTAAGAAGGGCTGTTGGGTTCTTGGAGAATCACTCCTGCCTAACAGTAATCTACTAGCACCCTAACGCTGTCCCTGACCAGCAGCAGCTCTCTCCCTAGCGGCATCCAGACACAGAATGATCCGAGCAGCGCGGGCAGCGGTTAGTCTATCCCAGGGTCACCTGATCTGGCCAGCCAACCACTGCTATCGACGTGTAAGGGTACCACGTCATGCTGGGTGGAGTGCAGAGTCTCCTGGCTTGTGATTGGCTCTGTTTCTGGCCGCCAAAAAGCAAAACGGCGGGAGCTGCCATTTTCTCGAGCGGGCGAAGTATTCGTCCGAGCAACGAGCAGTTTCGAGTACGCTAATGCTCGAACGAGCATCAAGCTCGGACGAGTATGTTCGCTCATCTCTAATCAGCACCCATAATCATGTAACCAGTTTTCCTTCCATGGACCACATTTCTGGAAAGGCTGTAAACCAGTAATCTAGCCCTGTTTGGTGTTTTGTGCTTAGCAGATTAGGTTCTGTTCATATCTGCATCAGATGTTCCATTACCAGTCTCCATTGTGGATCTGTCAACGATCTTGTATGAGGTACTGCATCCTTCAATTTTACTTCTGCCAAAGTTAACACACAACAGAAACCCAACAGAATGGCATTGATTGTGTGGTAGACCCACCTTCAAATTGTATTCAATGTTGTGTTCCTATGACAGAACAGAAAAAAAAAAATAATAATAATAATACTGCAGCCAATATGGGACTATGGAGTTTTTAACTCCAGAATATAGGTTTCAGAACAATCCTGACAATATGGCATGTTATGATTTTTCTTTGGCTCCTTCTAATGGCCTTAAAAAGTTCCCTTCATGGTAAATCTGCTCCTATATATTCTTTTATACATTGTAGAATATAATATTGTGAGTGTAATATTTCCCTGGCTGACATCCTCCCCCGAGCCTTTGTGTGGATAGCACTCTTTATCTGCATTATTCCTTTTAATGCAACATCAAAGTCATAAACAGCAAATCATCAGTACTAGAAGGTATGATTGTGATGTCTTGTCTGAGAAGATGTATCCAAGTTTGCAGTGAACTGTGGTATGTTGATGGATGGTGAAGAAAGATGTCAACTACTTAAGGATAGGAGCTTTGAAAACTGTAGATGTAGCTCATCAATCTGACACTTTGAAAAATTGATGAACTTTGTGTAATTTACACAATGTCCAATAATTCCACAATGTACAATTTTTCTTTTAAAGTTGAAAGAAATACAGTTTTTCACCAATTTAATTGCATTTTAATTTTTTTCCCGCTTGCCAGTAATTCCCAGTAGCAATATGGAGCCATAAGTCCTGAAATTGCATAAAATATAAGTGTATTATATTTTATGCAATAGCTTTTACTTTTTCCCATTCGGTGTTTTAGGGATAAGGTGGTAGCACATAAGGACGGCGAGATAAATTTGATAAGTGCCACTAAATTTCTCATAAGTCCAGAAATATTTGGAGTGTCCAAATGCACAGACAGCTTAAGAGCGTTGATCTTTACTTGGTTTGGTTTCGCCTATAATAAGCATATAAAGGGCACAATAGGAATATGCTTCTTTAGCAAGAGTACAAAGCCAATTCTATAAAATCTAATTCCAAGGAATGCACAGATAAGAGAGAGAGGTGCCAGAGTGCCTATTCCTCTTTCTTGTATAAGTCAAGCAACTTACCGTATATACTCGTGTATAAGCCGAGTTTTTCAGCACAAAAAATGTGCTGAAAAACGTCCCCTCGGCTTATACATGAGTCAATACTTGTAAAAAATAATTCTTGCTTCCGCGACGTCTTCTGTCTTCTTTAACATCGTGCTGGGCATCATACTAGGCGCCGCACTGGAGAGAACAACACAATGTTAAAGAAGACAGAAGACGGCGCGGAAGCGGAGGAGCCGGGAAGCCAGAAAAGCAGCGCTGCACATCGGGGCCACCGGAGGGTGAGTAATTAATTTTTTTTTTTTTTAAATTCTGGGCTGACTGTATACTACTGGGGGCACGCTGTATACTACTGGGGGGCACGCTGGGGTGGCTGTATACTACTGGGGGCAGGCTGGGGTGGCTGTATACTACTGGGGGCAGGCTGGGGTGGCTGTATACTACTGGGGGCAGGCTGGGGTGGCTGTATACTACTGGGGGCAGGCTGTATACTACTGGGGGCAGGCTGTATACTACTGGGGGCAAGCTGTATATTATAGGGGGCTGGCTATATACTTGGCTGGGTCTGTGACCAATGCATTTCCCACCCTCGTCTTATACTCGAGTCAATAGATTTCCCCAGTTTTTGGTGGTAAAATTAGGGGTCTCGGCTTATACTCGGGTCGGCTTATACTCGATTATATACGGTACATATCTGTACATGTTGTTGTACTTTGGACCAAAGACCAACCCCATTTAACCCCTTTGGGACTCAGCCTATTTTGGCCTTTAGGACGCGGTCCCATTTTTCAAATCTGCCCTGTGTAACTATGAGTGGTTATAGCTTTGGAACGCTATGAGATATCCAGGGGATTTTGAGATTGTTTTCTCGAGACACATTGTACTTCAAATTAGTTTAAACATTTGGATAAAATCTTTTGTGTTTAGTTATGAAAAAAACTAAATTTGGGAAAAATTTTAAAAGATTCTTTATTTTCAACGTTCTAAATTCTCCACTTTTGATGCAGATAGTCATAGCACCCAAATAAATTCAGAACTTACATTTCCCAAATGTCTGCTTTATGTTGACATGTGTTTTTTTTAGGTTCCACATATTTTACTAGCATGTTATGAGACTCAGAATTTGGGTGCTATGTTTCACATTTTTTGGAAAAATCACCAAAACCTGTATTTAGAAGGACCTGCTCATATTGTAATTGACTTCGAGAGGCCTAAATAATAGCTAGAGTTGTAAATTACCACACATATATATATATATATATATATATATATATATATATATATATATATATAAACACATGTACACAAGAACACACATCTATATACACATGACAAAACAGATACACACATATATACATGACAAAACACATGTACACCGGGAAGACACACACATATATACATTACACATACCTGATATCCAGCAGGAGGTCCTGAACTGGCAGGGGATACATCAGGGAGGCCAATGAAGCTGTCATCCTTCCTGCAGAAAGACCAGGGAGACCAGCCACATGTTTAGTGGTAGTGACACAGGAAGTGCTAGCAACGATGTCCTGCACGGCGCTGTCAGCAATAGTACTTGCATCTGAATAATGCAAGTACTATTGTGAGTAGTAGCGGAGCAGCCCAGCAGCCTGCAAAATGCCGCCCCCTCCTCCAGCAGGAGGCACACCGCCCTGAGGTGAAATTCTCAACTCGCCTCATGGCAGGTGCACCCCCGTGTGTGGTCTGCTAGTCCCCCACTGAGAAAGTAAAGAAATCCTCACAATGAGATCACTATACAGGTTAAATGCTGTGATCAGTAATCCAAACAGCAATTAATATCAATTAATAGCACAGCTATAGAATACAGTGGACAACTGCCTTGTATTGCATGTGCTCCGTCTGTGAGCCCTCACCATATAGCCCTAATGGCACCATAAATTACTTTGGCTAGAGGGTTAAATAAATGATGAACCACATGAAGTAAAAATTTCATCTGCTAAAATTACACAGTATCTTTAAGGAAAGAGAAAAGCCCTTGCCTGTGTTACTACCGTAATCATTGCTCCTTTTTATGCAGTGGATGTTGGTAGGAACAATGGATCTTTATTTTTCCTTCATGCTTTAGTTATTTATGTTCATAAAATATAAAAAGACTGCGGAATTCAACCAAATAATGCAGATTTGCACATTATGCAGTAAATGCAGCATGATATAATTCATGCATAAATTAATTTTTTATTCTCAATAGAGACGAAGACTATACACAAGCGCAGCCTCTACAGCAAGCAAACCAACAAATGTTATAGACCTGGCATAGTTTAACACATAAAACAGATGCAAAATTCACTTTTGCATACCCTATTTCCTGTATCTCATCTGACTGTGGTTTCAGCTCACAGTAACTGATGATGGAACTTTGATGTAGATATGCAATGGTTACATTATTAGATTTAAAGTGTAACTGTATAGTTATAATGATTTCACTACATTCTGATATTTGATTCCCCCTTTAAAAGCATAAAAGAATGATGCCCATACGGTGCATCTCACCTTTTTCTTTCCAAAGTTATTGCATTTTCTGAAAGTGTTTTACTAAAATCTTTCTCACTAGTGGTGAAGTGGGCGTAGACTAATGTCTTCCTGTACTTTCCCTGAAGTTAAGTCCAATTCAATCTGGGCCACAGACCCCTTGATGCTTTTTATTCTCTCTAAAAGTAGTGTAGCATTAAATCCATTTAATGGCTAACCTGCCAGTTTCCATCACATTGAGGAGCAGGGAACATGGAATAAGTGGAAGAAATCATATGCAAACCAGTTACATGATGAGTATAGTCTGTGCTGTGTGAGCACTAAAGGTCAATAGCTTATCTTTACAGAGTTTATAGTGCCAAGTACAAGGTGGGGGAAGGGCAGCAGCATAAAGTGAAGAGAAAGGCAGAGAAAGTTCTGTAGAATCACAGACTGGGATAGAGGAACTGATAGGGATCAGGAGAGATCTTGTACCTCACTATTTTGTGTAGGAGACATCTGTATCCACAGTCCTGAAAATGCTCAACTTTGCTACATACACAGAAAGAGCTCTATCACATGACCTCCTCTCCTGTGAGCAGGGAGCAGCCCCTCCCCTCTTGTGAGACTGTAGATTTGTTTATCAGGTGGACTCACAGCGTTTGTCAGCACAGGCAGAGAAAGCAAATACTGTATAACTGAGATAATCTGAGGGGGGTAGCAAAAAAACTGCTGGAAATAGGTACCAAAGATAATAGGCAAAGTAGTTCTACATCCCAAGAGCTATTGATTTGTAGGCAAAAAAAAACCTTTACAGTTGTACTTTAAAAGCATGCAATATAATTGACCTGAAAGCCTTTCATGGTATATCCGTAGAGGCTACTGTCATACTCAGGCTCTGGTGTCGTCAGGTCACAGAAGACCCTCGGCCTCATTAAAAAAAACACTAGTATTAGAAATGGCACATGGGTGATTAGCGGGTGTTACTGATTCTGAATTGGGGCTGCAAGACTTTTAATGTAGAAGTCTGTAATTGTTAAATAGAATGTGAGGTAGTTATCCATCACATGATGTTCCATGAGTCAAGGTTCCATCAAGAGGTTCTGAATTCTTTGTACATACGGCAGAATGCAGCAAGGAGGAAGGATTCTACACCAGGTCCTCCCTGGCACAGAACTGAGTTATAACGTGCACCAGGAACTGGCACAGGCTATAGCTAGTGCACCAACATCGGGCAGGAATGCCACTCAATGGCCTGCCTTGCACCAGGAATTGTGGCTTTATCAAGGCTTTTAACACCAGTACAATCCTCGGTAAATCCCTCCCCCATTACTGCAGCTTCAAAAGCTTTGTTAATTTGACAAAATGTATAATTCTGAGATTTTGGTTGTTTGGATTCAACTCTATTCACATAAGAGCAGGACTGGCCATGTACAGATTTACAGCCCCGGATTACCCCAGGAAATATACATGTCACCACCTTCATCAACTTTCATTCTGCTTCAATATAGGAACATCCATTTGACAGCATGGAGACTAATCAGCATAGTAGTACTGAAATGTATTCAGTTCTCTCCTGTAAACCCCTCTCACCAAATCAGCTGTCACACATCTATGCTATTACAGTATACATTGCCAAACGGGAGAAAAATAGAATTACAACTTACCCCTACATTTTGAATAGGGTATAACCTTGTGAATTCCCTTTGAGTTTGTGACATGCATCCTTATAGTATGTGACTGGTGACTACACAAAGCTTCCTCCATCTATAGGTATAGAGGATCTAGAGCAGCGATGGCAAACCTTTTAGAGGCCGAGTGCCCAAACTACAACATAGACCCGCTTATTTATTGCAAAGTGCCAACACAGAAATTTAATTTGTGATTTATACTCCCTTCTCTGTCACAGTTTTCATTGATACTAGCCCCTGAGGACACCAATAAAGCATAAAATAGTCCCAGGTACAGCTGTCACTTTAAAATACTTCTGTGCACAGCAAGTCCTGGGCTGTCTGGGGCTGCAAGAACATATCTGGAGTCATCTCTGGTGAAGGCCTGAGTGCCAGCAGAAAGGGCTCTGAGTGCCACCTCTGGCACCAGTGCCATAGGTTAGCCATCACTGATCTAGAGAGTCCTTTTAGAATGAAATGAGTCCAACCTCATCAATGTGATTTGGTCTTTTAAAATTGATGTTCCCCTTAATAGAAAAGTGATAATAAGAAGAATATGTCTGACACTAGACTGTAAAATAAGTCCTTTTATAGTGATACTGCATATTTAACTCATGGAATTCTTTGACAATGGCTTAACTTGAAAAGGCAAATTAATTTTGCAGTGAAGTATGAATGATTTAATGATAAAAACTGTCTTTTTTTATTTCCTTCAAAATCGGTTTGACAGAAAATGATTTAAATATAAATGAAGAACAAAGTAAATCATATCAGCTGTAGCAGATGTTAGCTCAAGTTTCTTCATGATCAGACCAGAATAGGTTTTAATAATATTTTCAAGCCATATCAGTCGTTTCAATAAAACATTCAGGCTTTCTGAGTTGTTCAGATCAGAAGGAAAAAAAATCTTATTATTTTTAAGGCCCCTCAAATTTTTACATATTACTTAAAACTTAAAGGAATAGTTCCACTTCACCAGATGAAAGATATCAATTCTTCACACAACATGATCCATCCAGATTGATTTAAGTACGAAAGAGGTTTCATAAAGAAATGAATTAGATGTTGCTATAACACATCAATCTTTTTTTTTTTATTTTTCAGTAGAAAATAAAATCTTTTTAAAACCCCATAAAATTGTGTAATTTTAAGTAAAATTCCAAGACTTTTAAAGAGTGAAAAGAAATTTATATTTTCATTTAGTTAATCAGATTCTTCTCCCACATACCCACATATTTGGGAGGATACTTATTTTAAGGTGTCAAATCACATAAAATTCAGCTCTACTTCACTTTTTAACTACTGTTGGTTCAGTAGTATTTGTTCCTGTACCTGAAGTCAAAAGAAGACCATCTTAAAAGAAAACAACCTAAATTGTGAATCTGCACTTCTACCTAAGGAAGCACAGAGCGGGTTCACAGCTTGTATCAGATGCCCTGCTGGTGACGCGCATTATGAACAGCAATCTAAGATACGTTTTATACAATTTACACAACATTTACCATTCCACATAAAAGTCTTTCTTTATTCTGTTTTAGATCAGACAGAGAGAGAGATACTGTATATACTCGAGTATAAGCCGACCCGAGTATAAGCCGAGGCCCCTAATTTTACCACAAAATACTGGGAAAACCTATTGACTCGAGTATAAGCCGAGGGTGGGAAATGCATTGGTCACAGCCTCCCCAGTATATAGCCAGCCAGCCCCTGCCCCAGTGTATATAGCCAGCCAGCCCCTGCCCCAGTGTATATAGCCTGCCAGACCCTGCCCCAGTGTATATAGCCTGCCAGACCCTGCCCCAGTGTATATAGCCTGCCAGACCCTGCCCCAGGGTATATAGCCTGCCAGACTCTGCCCCAGTGTATATAGCCTGCCAGACCCTGACCCAGTGTATATAGCCTGCCAGACCCTGCCCCAGTGTATATAGCCTGCCAGACCCTGCCCCAGTGTATATAGCCTGCCGCCGCTGCCGGACAGATCGCACAGAAGATATACAGGGGTCGCCGGAAAGGTGAGTTTAGATATATTTATTTTTTTGACTCGAGTATAAGCCGAGTTTGGGTTTTTCAGCACATTTTTTGTGCTGAAAAACTAGGCTTATACTCGAGTATATAAGGTAGATTCATGTCACATTGATGCTTCTACAAAGTCATCCAAAATGAGTTACTTAGATGATTTACTGTATAATTACAATACAAGGTGTAGTCTGTTATCTCAGATATTGTTGGTAGTGTGTCAGCTTGAACTTTATCAAGGTCTCTCAATAATAATAATTAATCTTTGTAGCTGCGGCTGTTTCCAGACATTGTCGTCACTAAATATGCCAATGTTTGACAACTTGAATAGAATGTAATAATAAAACTTTATTGGAAAGGTAAAATGTGTTCATCACTGCAGCTACATAAGAAATATGATACATAATAACAAAACAAATACATACTAAGATAAAAGAAAATACATCAGAACAAAAGAAGTGAAACACACAATAGACCTTAACTTATGAGACACCATCTTCAGATTTGCCAAATCACAAAGCTGTCAATACAAAAGAATCTTTAAATCTACTTATCCTGCTTTTGAATTGTATAAAACATTCACTAAAAAACTTATCTGACTATTTAACAATAAGTTCATAGGAAGAGTTTCATTTGTAAGGATGGCTTCTAATTTTAACAATATTCTGTGGTGCAGCACATACTTTCCAAGGGCATCCTGACTATTTTCAACTATTCCATGCCCACGCCGCTTTTTAATTCTCCTCTATGCAACTTTCATTATCCAAGGTATAGGTAAAATACATTACTTATACACTTACAAAGACAACTTTTTTCCTAAAAAGAATGGAAGGCATTTGTCATAGCTTGTATGCCAGTTTTCTGGTCTATAAGCCTTGTTATAGTCACAATTCCCGGTTCTTGGCAAGGAATTGCAACTGTTTCCTCTCTCACGTTGAGGGAGGTTATAGCGGTATTCCACACCAAGCAGGACTTGTCTGGAAGCTCAGCTGCATGCAAGATATAAGGAACGTCTCAATATATCCAGCACACGCAAGGAGCAGGGTTAACTTCATGCTTTGGCACAAAATGCACCAGCGTATAATGAAATGCCTCCCACCCCCAATGTGTACCAGTTCAGATGACAAATAAAGAAAGCACCATTGCATAGGGCACTGTATAAGCTTTCTAGACATACATTTCCAGTTTCTCAGTGATCTGTCATGTAAGAGAAAACTTTTTATATTGTTTTAGAAATGAGCTTCTTGGTGCACTGTGACTGGGGCCATGACTGCTGTTGCACTATTTTTTCTTTCTATGATTCCTATCGGTATCCAGTGCCATTCCTTTGCAGAATAATTGACATCTCCCACAGTGTAAAAGTGTGAAAAGAATAATGAATTGCACCAACAGGTATAGCCATGCCCCTCCCGTGCACTGATATGCATAAAGGGTAAAATGGGATCTCATCTAAAAGTAAATATCCTTGAGAAACATAAAAGGTTTGTCTGGAATCTTATTGAGTCCCATACATAATGTTGATCAACGTGTTTTGATTTAGAACTAGATTTTTATGACTTCTATAAAATAAAAATATTCACAATGTATTAAGTACGTATATTCAGAAAGTTAAATAAAAGGTACATTAAAGAGTAACCATCAGGCAAATTAACCCCTAAAACTTACGCAAATGACCTAAAATTGGTCCAGTGAATCATTATCATATTCAGCTTTCCAGCTTATTCATGAGTGGGAGGCACAGCCACTGTCACGGGTGCTCCCGCGATCCATGTCGCGGATCGCGGGTACACCCGTGCTCCGCTGCCTGCCGGTCCCCGTCTCCCTGCCCTCACTTACCTCTCCTGTCTCCTGTCTGTGCTCCGGCTCCCGGCGTGTAGGCCGCACGCCTACTTGCCTGCAGTCGCACGCTCTCACCACTAGAGGGCGCGCGCGCAGACTTCTCTAGCCTTAAAGGGCCAGCGTCCTCCTGATTGGCTCCTGCTAATCCGGCTCGCCCTTATAATCCGGCACCTCCCTTCTCTCCCTGCCGGATCTTCTCCTAGGATCTCCTATGGTTTCCATGCCAGGCTTCCCTAAGCCGTTCCTGTGGAAGAGAAAGCCCATTAGTGTTTCCAGACGCTTTCCTGTGTGTCTCCAGCGTTCCCATACGCTCCTGGTGTGTCCTGTCTTCCAGCGTTTCCAGACGCCTCCGTGTTTCCTGTCTCCAGCGTTCCCATATGCTTCCTGCTGTGCCTTCCAGGGTTCCCGTCCAGCAGTGTCTGCAGTCCATGCCAGCGTTACCAGTGTTCCTCTGTGTTGCTGCTGTCATCCCAGGCTTGGACTGTTTCCTGCACTTCCCTGTATCTTGGCTGCCACCGTGGGCCTCATACCATCTCCTGCGGTGGTCCAGAGGGTCCACTGGTCCACAGACTCCTCCCTCCGGACTCTTCCCATAGAGACTTTTTAGTTCCGTTGTCTGTGTGACCCGTTACAGCCACATCTCCCAGTGCTTGACTGACAGCCTGTATGATAATGTGACACTCCTGGTGCTGGCTCCTCTATGTGCTTCCTGGTACTGTGTGTATGAGATACAACTGCTCCATGATGCAGCTGTCTTATCGCAGAACAGTAGCAGATGTCTATGAAACATCCCCCACCGGGGCCTAGCCTTTTCTTGGGGCCTGGAGTCAGCCGGGGCGAAGAATACCGGTTGTGGTTGCGGCCTAGGCACGCTAGTGTCACGGTGCTTGGTATGGGGACTGGAGGGCTGTCCCACAGCCTGGCACATCTCCAGGGGGTGGTGTGTGCAAGAAATTCGACGAGGGAGAGGCTGTGTACTTGTTCTCCCTGGGGCAACCCTTAGATTCCCTGGATAGTGGATGAGGGAGCCCTTGATGGTGATACAGCCGTAGCAGGGACCAGACGAAGGCAATCTTGTGCATAAAGGTAACTTACAGTTCTTTATTTGAACCAACAACAGCAACAGGCTAAACGATTCTGTACAAGTGCAGGTTACTGGAGTGATCTTGGAGAGGGAACCTCAGGAGTTGGGTCACCAGCCTGGATGCAGGGGCAGGCTGGGATGTAGCTGTGTCCAATGCTGGAAGCTGCAGCTTTAATACTGGGTATGGTTCAGTATCAGCCCTGATGGTGGACTGACACAGTATCTCTCCTTATGTGCTCTGTAGATGATCTCCTCAGGTCTGTGCTAGGAGCAAACCTGGTCACAAAGAGCGGTGGCCACTAAGAGAGATGGCCTCTTCCTGTCCAGAGGTTTTGTTACTTCCTCTGGTCAGGTGGTGGCTCACTCCCCAATCACACTCCAGTTCGCAATTAAGTGCATTGAGGCATATCATTGGATGATAACATTAAACAATATTAACCCTTGCCTATCCAGGCAGTATCTACCGCTGCACAATTACCTCTATATGTACTGAATGGTACAAGGGGCCATGCACATTGGCAGGGACGTTGCATCTGTGTCTCACACATGTGTATAGCAGGTACCTGTGTACTGATGTCTGAGTATCTCACAGATAAGGCACAGACACTAGCAATGCTTCGCTATACATTACACACCAACTTGAGCAGGTGGAGGAGAGGGGAGGGGTAGCAGGGGTGACATCACTTTCTCTATCCAGCCCAGCTCTTTTTAGATAATATAGAAAATATGATATTATAATGATTAATGTATGAATTGACTAGATAAAGGCTGGGATGGAATCATTGTGAGCTGATCCAACAGGTAGTAGGGACAGAATTAGTTACAGAGACCTGATGACAGGTGTCCTTTAAGGACAAAACTGAAAAGGTAGCTCTGTGTTTTGGGCCAAATTTATTGTAGTACCAGTATGATAAAAATAAAGTTTATCTGCAGTTTTCTTCTCTCATCTTTTAATTCCTTTTGACTTTTTATTGCTAAGAAGAGAGAATATGTGGCAAAATATGTGTATAAAAGTTTAATAACAGTTTTAATTATTCAGTTAATATTGGAAAATGGAATTCTTCTACTTATTTTTGATGTGAATTTTATTTTTTCTGGCATACAAACATTGTTATTGCAGATTTTATTTCCCATAAGCGTATGTAGACAACAACAAAAACTTGATTGAGCCCACATGCAAATACTAAAATGAACTTACTGCCAAGTTTTGCAGTAAATGAATTTTAGTTAACGGAGTTTCACATGGTATTGGCTATTTACTCACATCTGTTCTCAGATCACAATCAAGCAATGAAACCTTGTAAACGTATAATTCTGCTGTTAAAATCTAAAAACAGCAAAATTCGAATTTCTGTAAATTCAAAGGCAACAATCAAAGGCAAAATCTCATCACCTCTGCAGGCAGTCTACAATATTGATTTGTACATAGTCTAATGATTTAAAGCTTGTCAGTTCAATACATTATCAATGACTGATAGCCTGTATAATGATGTGACGCTCCTGGTGCTGGCTCCTCCAAGTGCTTCCTGGTGCTGGTGCCCCTTGCAGCCTGTGTGTGTATGAAATACTATTATACACATGACTGACAGCCTGTATAATGATGTGACACTCCTGGTGCTGGATCCTCTATGTACTTCTTGGTGATGGCGGCCCCTGCAGCCTGTGTGTATACAACTGCTCCACGATGCAGCCATGTGTAGAGCAGAACATGTCAGGTACTTGTGTACTTAAGTCTGTGTCTCACACATGTGTATGGGAGGACACAGCATGTCAGCAGATAAAGCACAGACACTAGCAATGCTTTACTATACATTACACACAGACATGAGCAGGGGGAGGAGAGGGGAGGGGTAGCAGTGGTGATATCACTTTCTCTCTCCATGTGCCCAGCTCCATTTACATAATAAAGGAAAGATGATTTTAGAATGATTACTGTATGAATTAACTAGATAAAGGATGGATTGAATGAGCCGCTCCTGCAGGTAGCGGTGACAGGACTAGTTGCAGAGACCTGATGACAGGTGTCCTTTAAAGATGTTTTCTAATCTTCTAATGACCATCGCTCATGGGAACCCCCATCAATCAGCTGTGATCATTTCTGCTGCCTGATTGATAGAATATAGAGCTGTCTGTTCTGTACTTAGCGTTGAGGTCGGCTGTCAATGTTAGTTAGTTTGCCTGAAAAAAACCCTTTATTGCATAGTATGAGTTCTACAGTCTGTTTTTCTTTTGTCTTGTGCAGTTATTAACATTTCCTCTATTTCTTGTAAATGAGAAAAAATGTAAATCAGATTTTCAGAGCACTTAATGCGCTATATTCTTTGGTAGCCTCAGACATACTCACTACTCTTATGTGATCCATGTCACGGGTGGTCCCGCGACCCATATCGCGGGTCGCGAGCTTACCCGTGCTCCACGGGGCTCGCAGGCGCGGTGCTGGCGGGACTCGCCTCTCCCCGCTCCGGAATCGCTGCCAGGTTCCGGCCGCGCGCGTCCCCCCCTCCTAGGTTGCACGCGGCATCTTCAGGAAATTTAAAGGGCCAGTGCGCCGCTAATTGGTGCACTGGCTGATCACTTCCCCTTTAAAAACCCTGCACCTTCCTTACACTCTTGCCGGATCTTTGTGCCCCACAGCCTTAGAGAAAGCTCTGTTGCGATTTGCCTGTGTTCCAGTGTCTCCTGCGTTCCTGGCTTCCTCCGTGTTCCTGTGTTACCTGAGACCCTCCGTGTTCCCGTGTACCAGTGTTCCTCCGTGTTGCTGTCCTGTGTGCTGTGTTCATGTACCCTTCTGCTTGGACCTCCTGCTGCTGACCCCGGATCAGACGTTGCATCCCTGCAGCCTGCCCTGACATTGTGCCTGGACTTTGACCATGAGATTGTCTGCCGTCTCTGTACTTCTACCTTGGCCGCCACTGCAGACAAGTCACACCTGAGGAACGACCTGTAGGTACCACGCCGCAGCTGGTCTAACCTGCCTTGCGGCGGGCTCTGGTGAAAACCGGGTACCACTTAGACTCCGGTCCCAGGTAGTGGCTTACGACACCGTCTGCAGTGGTCCAGAGGATCCACACCTGCAAGCCTGACAATCCATCCAGGATGTCTGTTATATTGTTAGAGTAGTACCTTGTGAATAGGAGAACCTGCACCAAACTATTAAAATAAGTCATTAACTAAATATTATACATTTATTGCTTTAAGGTTAAGGCTTTATGTAAATTAACATTATGTAAATTATAGATTAGGCTTAGAGTGTTCTCAGGCAAAATTCCTTTATTACATGAAATAACAAGTGAATAAAGAAGATTCTCTACTTCATTTTTTTTAAATATCTTCAATAACCAGTGGTAATAAATGTCTTAGAGGTTTCCCCTGAAATAACATAGACATGTCACTCAGGCACTTCTGTGTGTTCCTCTGAAGAGACAGTCAGACAGGCTTCCTCTCATAGCTGTCACTTCTTCTGATCTGTGCCCTTGTCCCCTCTTCTTTACATGGCTTTCTGACTTGCAGACAATCAGCAATGAATGACAGTCCCAGTTTGAGGGTTTAAAATGTACATTTTTCAGAGCTGAAAATCTGAATTTA
Source organism: Engystomops pustulosus (assembly GCF_040894005.1). NCBI lineage: Eukaryota > Metazoa > Chordata > Amphibia > Anura > Leptodactylidae > Engystomops > Engystomops pustulosus. The sequence continues at coordinate 154,238,947 of NC_092415.1, forward strand.
GTAAAGCGTCCTGTCAAAAGAGTGTCTTTGATGTAAAGTCATTCGGGTTAAGATCTAACTCCGTCTTTGGCTCATGAATAATGCTGAAGGGATTTGGTCCTTAGAGTTAATACAAAAGTGTAGAGGGGAAAAATATCCCATATTCCTGTGTTATGTTACTATTTTGCATAATTTATTAATTTTGATCTGTATAATTATTCATTTTAAATCTACAAGAATTTGTGGTTAAACACCTTTATTTTATGAGTGGTGAAGCACCCACTGTTTCTATTTATTCTTTCATTGTGACCTTAGACAATATTGTGACTACTGATAATATGTATAACTAGAGGAAATATACCATCAAAATCAAGCATGATAAACTGGGAACACTTACTCCGTTACCGTGACTGTGGTATTCTTCTTATATTTGCCTCCTTCCTTCTAAAATCAAGTTTAAGTTAAATTATACAAATAGGCCAGAAGGGCCAAGTGCCAAGGGAATATAGGGGGAGGGGCAAGTGGGAAGCAGGGGGAAGGAGGAGACGTGCTCCTACAAACCTCCATTAGCTTAAAAGTTGATGATAGAAGGAAGGAAACTATATATACCAAACATAAGAAGATTACCAGTCGCAGTGCCAGGATCTATGAGTAAGTGTCCCAGATTTTAATTCTTGATTTTGATGGTAGATTTCCTTTAAATGGAACCTGTCACCACATTTTCACCTATATAGCCAGTGACAAGTTCCTATAGAGCCCAATTAACTGTCAGCCTTCTTTTGGCTAAAAATTGTTTCCCTTACATTCAAATAAATTATCTTTATGTTATATTCCCAGTAATCAGAGAAGACTTGTCCTTCTCAGCCGACCCCTCACATCTACTCCTCCCCATGTCACATGTCTCTTTTCAGCATGTCATGTTACTAGAGTGACATAATCACAGGTACTTTAACTGTGTTTAAACCAGAGCAGAGTCCACAGAAGACAGACAAATGTGGTGGAAACAATTTTGGCTGAATGAAACAAAATAACACTTATCATTACATCCTCAGCCATACTTTACGGGCAGAGGCTTACGCTGAGGCCCAATGGGGCACAAGTGTTACACATAGTTGTTTAGCATAATACATAATTTTGTATGTTCTAAGGGATTAGGCTCGGGATCATCATCTCCTGGAGTAGACGGGCACAATTCACTTCCAATCCAGTAAATTCACTGTCCACACTGTGTGATTTAGGTACAACTGACTGCAGCAAGTATTATCCGTCAGTAATACAAAATAAACAAAACAGCAAAGTAAAGCCTATGCCTTTTCGGCACTAACGACACAGTGAGGTTCCCTACCACACCAGCTGCAGACCTACTGCCCGGCACCTCAAAAACTTACAATATATCAATTTGCAACTGCCACAGCTGAACAGGCCTTTGGCATGACCTGTCTCTTCCCCAGGGTGAAGCCATTGTGGTAAGTCTGCACCAGGTACTTGTGCAGGACTTCCAGCTGGCTGCAAATTAAGCTTAATCAGAAAGATCCAACTTTCCCAGGTTTGCCATCTGCTCAGCTTTTCCCTAAGCAAAATACACCTCTCATGCCCAAAATCTCATACATGTATACATTTTCTTTTAAATAGCAGAAATGTGTATCCGGAAGTGAATGCTCTGGTAACTACTGTATTGTTAATATTATAACTGTGAATGAATGACTGTGTGGATAAGATCTACAGGGGCCACATACAACCAAACATTCAGACAGCCGTATGCTCGCTCCTCAACCCTCCTCTCTCCATAGGAAGACAAGCGGCCAAATTTTGCCCATATCTGCATAATATTTTGCCATAGACTACTATTGTTGGCGTGATCTGGCCGCAATTGGTGTGGCCAGATCATGGTCACAATTCTATGTTCCCTAAGTCCATCAATATGAATCTATACTATGTGTAAGTAGTAGACATTAAGGCTTGCAAGTATGTAAAGAGCTGTATAGTAGTGTCAGAGGAGAATGTAAATGTAGTGAGAGTATTATGCTTACATAAAAATAATTTATACTTAGTTCTACTTCTTGTGTAATTGAATATATACTATATTAAATATGTGTTTTCAATAAACAGTTGTTTTAATAACTAAGAAGAATAAGATCCTCCAACAGGGTCAATGAGTCTACTGTACAAAATAATTCTGGGAACCCTGCAATATAAACAGATATAGAGTCCCATTAGTAAGTGTATCTGTTTCTGATGTTTTAGTACATAGAGTGCTTTTTAATAAACTAATTTTAAACATAGATTATTAAATTAGATTTTTATAATATAGTTCAAGGAGGACAAGTAAAGTATAGTTTGATGGACACTGATTGTATAATATAGTAAAAAGAACTATAGTACCATTTCAGATATTTCATTTGCCTAATTAACTGTAAATAACTGCAAAGCCTGTTGTTATTGGTAGAGAAAGAGAGAAATATGTTCTTGGGGACGAATTGTATAAAAAAGGGAATATAATGCAACATTACTTATTATTATTTAGTTATTAAAAAATGATTATTTTTAGGATAATAAAACAGCAAACTGTTCAAAGTTCTAATTTCCTCCCCAATGATGTTAGATGCAACTACCCCTATGGGATTAGGTGTTTCTAAGAACCAAAAAACGAAGAAAAAAAAAATTGAAAATGTTAATGTTTAGCTTATTATATTTATTCTAGCTGCTATAGATCTCAATATATAGGTATCTAAATCAACAGAGAATAAAATAAAAGTCACTATTTTGTGGAAATTTGACATTTTCCTACCATGTACACTGGCATACAAAGCATGGTAAATGCCCCCAATTATCAAGAAAATGGGGCACAAGTATCTGGTTTGTCTGTCTTTTTTTTCTTGGCTTTTCTGCTGGTCAGATGTATCTTGGTGGTTTTTTTTCCTTATAATAACATGTGGTGTCTGGTCTTAAGTGAATTTTCAACTTTTTAAGACAAAAGTCACAAAAAGTCGCAATCAGTTCTAAGCTAATTTCTATGCCCTGTCAGGAGCAGCTGTAGATTTGTGCCAAATGTGTAACTTTTTTACCCAATAGTTCTTCACTACTTTTGACTGAGCTAAAAGAGACTTTAGGCGGCATCTCTGTTTTTAAATAATCCACCTTATCTAAACATTACAAGGATGGTGCACTGTTTTCTATAGACACCATATAATGTTTTACTTCTGCCACGGGCACACTTGCAGAAACTGGCAGAACTGCTTTAAGATTTCCCCACAGATTGCAGCCTACATTTAGGGACAAATGAGCAAATAAATATACTTCTCAATCTCTTCCAGTGTATATGGCAGCTTAGAGCTAAGTATTTTTATTAAGCTTGTTTAGTGCAGTACTTTAATTCCGGACATTGAATCCACTCATCTCTATAGTTCTTTAGCAATCATAGCCCTTATGCTTTAATAATCTCTCCATGAAATGAATACCATTTTAATGTCCCAGGATCCACAATCTCCAGTGTTGCAGTTGATAACATTTGATGAATCGTTCCATTTTTCCTCTGCTGATATCTTTCCCTTCTCACAAAACCGCACACGCTTCTGCTATATTTAGTGAGTGTAGATTTTCAGGTTCCCTGCCAGGTCGGTATTCAGAGAGGACAAAATCTATTTTTATTCCTAGTAATTGATTTGTTCTTTTTCTGAGGATGTTTTTTTCTAGTTTGTAGCAATCGGTGCTGCCCTGAAACCTTTGTTTTATTCATTGATTAAAGCCAAGGACTGCCAGGGTACTATTGCCAGCTCCCCAGAACAGGCACAATACCAGCATTCTTGTAAGTCCACAGCATACACTGACACGAAGAGAAAAAGCCCTCAGTGAGCAAGAAGTTTCATTTTGAATCGGAAAATTTCTTTGGTAACCTGAGATGTACAGATAGTTATTACATCATATTATGAGCTATTGACAACAGAACTGGGTTTATTATGGGGGATATTGACTAGAAATGTAATGCTACTGCAATAAGTATAGAGAAGCTGGTCACACATGCTCCCTGCCATATAATGTGCCATTTCCAGCAGCCCCTGGCCTAAAATGCCCCCTTTCCTGCAGCTGCCCCCTTTTCTATTGCTATTTATATTACTGATAGTGCTCCTTTTTCAGTTGTCTGTCGATATAAGAAGGGGGCTACAGAAAAGGGGACACTATAATACCCCTTTTACTATAGCCTCACACACAACTACAATGTTATTGTCTTGCCTTTGGCCTTTTCAGTTTTAGGAAAAAAATATATACATACTGTAAATATACACGAGTATTAAAAAAGGACACAAAAAATCCTGGGAAAACTTCATGACTGGAATATAAGCCTAAATGATAAGTCCACTACAGAGCCCCTATTAAATGAAATGTCCACCACAGAACCCCTTTTTAAAAAAAAAAAGGGTGAAAGGGTGTATTAGTCCTTTATGGGGGCCACAAATTACGTCCAGATCACAGCCCCAGTGCGGTCATATGAATGGAGCCTAAGAGTATCCGAATTGGTCTTTTCTCATTCATTTTAAGTTGGTCTTTCAGAAAGAGCTTGGCTTCCAGTTCTCCAATTAAACTGTATCGGTAGGCAGAACGCACATTCTACATACTAGTTAAAAAGCGTATTTTGGACTTTGTTATTGCAACATTAGAGTTCAATTATGAACCAATATGGTGCATATATATATGCACCACATTACTCCCTTTTTACATTTCAGGCCTAAGTTTCCCTAGCATCTGAGAACTTTACATTTAAATACCTTTATACATAAATCCATATGATATTCATGTCTGCCTGATTCAATTAAGTCAGCAGTATAGATTAATATTTATCGTTCCCTTTCATATGCGAAGTAAATTATGCTTGTAATTATCTCTAGGGACTGGTCATTTGTCTGGATGAAATTTCATTAGGTCGTTTTCCTTTACTAAAAAGCTATGAAGTATTATAATTGTTCAAAAAATAGGAATAGGAATCCACAGAAATTTCTGGTATTAACTAATAAAATTTGAGTATACAATGCATTATATCTGTTAAATATGGGTACAAATGTATGAAGGAAATTGTGAAGCTACATTCCTATCTGCAGCCGCTTTTGTAAGGAAGCCTGTACTGTGATCTGTAACAAGCTGATTATACCCGGAAATATGTGGCCAGACTCGTGATTATCCCGATGGTTCATACATACCAAAGTGGTTAGCTAGTATCCACTTTTTTTGGTCATAGACAGGAATTCTTCACTGTAAGAGCAGTGAAACCACATGCCTCAGGATTTTGTGATGGGTGAGGACTGGATACGTTCAAAAGGGGCTTGGATTTCTTTCATGAACGCAAATTATATGTTATGTAAAGTAGATACTACGGATAGGGTGTTGATCCAGTGATTTATTGAGGCTGCCATATTTGGATTAAGGGCCATTTGGTATCTTGTTTTTAATTATGTATTTATTTTCATTTGCTTTCTTCTTGATTCCTCTCCATTAGCCGTACACTCTCTGCATTGTTCAAAGTCTAAAACGTAAAGGTTGTTATCCACATGGATTTAGTGGTTTTACCCAAGCATACTTACACGCTGATGAGTGCCCCCTGATATAGGATCCTTTCTGCATTTAGCTTTTAATGGCTTATTATTCCTGAAACAGGACTTTGACAGATAGGCAAATGAGCCTCAGGGGCCAATCACCATCTCTTAGGTATGTAAAGGGAAAGAGGAGGCGAGCACAGGCACCAAAAGAAGGTGTAAATAATTAGTAGTTGACAGAGCTGAATGGGCTTCTGGGACAAACACAAGAGTCCCTCAGGCTCAGTTGCATATTTTTAAAAGTCCTTTTTCATGAAAAATAAACCATTAGCAGCTCACCTGTTCTCATCAATAATTAACATCATATTGCAATGTGCTAAATGTTGTTTACATAGAAACATTATTTCACTTTTTTACATTAATTCTGTGAATGCTGCTTCATCCTCTCTCTATTGCTGGTTCTGTAATGAGTAATGAGTTCTCTATTGAGTTCTGTATGAGTGATGAGTTCTGTACAGATTACTGCACATCCTAATACCAAATAGGAGACAATCTAAATATAAGTAAAGTGAAAAATCAGACAGCATTCAAAAAATGTATTTAATAAGGTTATGTTGTGTTTATCTGGAAAAATATATTTATTCAGCAGCACTTAGAACACAGAATAGATGGAATATAAAATGTATCTATGTCGTTTTATAACCTGAATCTGTGGGACTTAAACGCGCTCTATGGAGCACAGCTTAAAGGACATCTACCACCAGTTTACTGGTAGTTGAGTGTCCTAATGAGGCTGCTCCTTCAGTCTAGGGGATGGGTAGGACCGTTGTTAACGATATTAATGAAGGAGGGGTGCATATTTATTAATGAAGGAGGGGTGACGAGGTTAAAAGGCGCCAATACATGAGCACCAGTGTATCATAAATAACCGCCATTGTCAGTATATAAAGCCTTGTACCCACTACTTACACAACACTGCTTATTCTTTTTATGTTATCTCTTATCTCTGACTCTAGTTTCTATCCACATTACCTATCTAGGTATGTTAGGGTAGGTCTTTTGTAAAGCAGTTGCCTTTGGAAAAGGTTTCTCCATGTTTATGTATATTCCTGGATCCAGAATAATCTGATAGACCACCCCATTGTAAACTCTGCTGAGCCTTAGTTACTATATAACAATTCTGTTACAAGGGTAAGATATAAAAGCAGCTGCAATCTGTTTCAGCCTCCCAAAGTTTCATTGTAATAGTGCTTAGATATACTTGCTATGGGCACCTGAATTACTGATTTTATGCCGCTGCTATCTTTCTTCTTTGGAAAATTGCTTTCTTTCCTGGTCCACTGCTCGGCTAAAGATTGTAAAACCCTGAGGTGTACATTTATCTCAACAGTGAAAAGCCTAGTCACCACAAAAGGCAGCTTTTAACATGCTTCTAGTCCTGTACTGCTGCCAGACAGCGAGAGAGCTGCTTAATAATGAAATATATGTTGTGTACGTTTTAGTTGTCATATGGCAGTCTCCCCCACTGTTTTATAATGTGTTACACATTTTTACAGAAAGACTAACAGAGAATGTGAGAATATAATCCAAAAGCAATGATAAAAGCTGAAGCCATTCAGCTCTATTGTTACAGGGGTTGTATTTTGCTTTTACTGTAGAGTTATTGCTTTGATGTGTAGCAGTCATATGTGTCAACCTATTAAAGCCTTATGTTTAGGATAGGTCTTCAATATCAAGTCTGAGGTGGTTGGACACCTAGCACCCTTACTGATTAACTGTTCATGGGAATGCCACTACATAGTAGATGGCTTCATCCGGGGGGGCAATGGGGCCATTCCATGGGGCTGCATTTTAGCTTCCATTACCTTCACTCGTAGCCAAGCTGTAAAGCTGATAACACATCTTCAATATCTATTACCTAATGAACACTTTTCTCGACTGGGTGCAAACTACCTTGTGTGCCAAAAAAAACCTAGACTATATTCTGGAAGTTTAAACCAGCAGAAATTAGGTGTAAAATAGAACCCAACAGTCTTAAACTGCAACAGAATTTATCATCACAGTGATGAGGCTGGCACAGACTAGTGTTGTCAAACTCTGTTGGAGCTGGTGACACATTAATAAATTCCTCCCTACTGTATCTAGATCTGTCCAGGCAAGAGAAAACATGTAACTGGATAACATTATGGATATAATGGATAACATTAAAGGGGTTTATAAAGTTTGCAAGTTATCCCCTACCTGCAAGATAGGGTATAGCAAAGTAATCATTGCAGATCCATCTGTTGGGACTCTTGCACTGAAATATAATGTCTAAGTAAATGTTGTAGATAGCTGCATGCTATGCTCAGCAATTTAAATCCCTCCTATATTACTACTTGAATGGATTGCCAAAGTACACACTCTTCCTGGCACTCCACCAATTGTGAGAACAAGACCCTATTCTCCAGAGTTCTAGTAGGTTCTGTTCTCAGTATCCGTGGGGGTCCCAGTAGTCAGTTTGGTGTTGGGGGTCACCTCATAGATCAGTTTGTCATCCCCTATCATGTGGATAGAGGATAACTAACTTGCAAACTTGGTACAACCCCTTCAAGGCAGACCTGATTTTTATCACAGTGCTTACCCCCTTATCTCCAATGTTGACTTGAAGCAGGTATTCATTAGTTCCCATAAAATATATACCCAGCATACTTACTTGCTATATTTACCTCTATAACATGTAAATTACTTTGTTTGCATGCACTGATATCTTAAGGATTAAAGAAAGGGGATTCTGCTCATAAATGGACACCTGTCCCAACAAGAAGCGCTTCATTTGGGTCTCAGATGGCCAAAGATATCAGGAAATTCTGTAGTTACAAGATTTCTTATAATTGAAAAGCAAGTTGTTGTTCAAGTTGTTGTTCAAAAGTGACTGCACTGAAATCAAGCATTAAAATAGCACAAGCTCTATAAACAAAAGAGGCTAAAGATTGTCAAGTGCTAATTATCTGCTTTCTAGATGAGCAGACGCTTTCTTAACGTGACAGAATTAGTTATTAAAGGGCTATTCCAGGAATCAGCATAATTCATATACAAGTCAGTAAAATATTAGCTAATATTTAATTAGTTGTTATTAAAAAAAAAATTCCCTTTAGCTGAAAAATGCTGTGGACAGACTCTGTAATGAAGGGCTACTGGCCCTTTAATCAGTCCGTTAATTTCCTCCGCCCAGAGAAGACACGAAACAGAAGATGGCAGCTGGTCACATGTCCACATCACATGTCCTACACCTGCCTGGGCAGGTCATGTGATCACCACTCTTTTGGCTGTAGTCGGTTGGTTGCAGAGCATGCAGTATGGCCAGTGTTTTGGTGTTGTGCCATGATGGCAGTTACACATCATTACTAAGGTAACAGAGCAGCACAGTCTGTTACATCATCCCTGGGGTCAGAAAATAAGATGGAGGAGAAGTTACTGAGAACTAAAGGATCAAGGGACTTGTAGTTTCCAGTGGCGGCCATCTTGGTTATAACTTCACCTACTTTAGAGAGGCCATAAAATTTTGTGAATCATAAAATAAAACTTTTTAAGCTCCATTTTGTAACTAATGAAATTGAGTTTTGTTATATTCATTTATTTATAGCATCTTGGGTTTTTGTATCAGACCTTCATATTCCCGGAATACCCCTTTAAGGCAGTATATGTATTGGAGCTTGATACACACAGATGCTGTCAAGGTAAAGTTTTCTCCGTTTTAGTTTACAATACACCAACAGAAGCTCTCTAATACAAAGGACACATTGTGTACAGTATCAATATTTTTTTTATGCAGCTTGTTCAATAAAAGTGTTAGAATTGCTTAGGGTTGTACAGCCTTGCTCAGGCTTGGACACGGATTTGAAGTGGAACCACTTTCAGTAAGTCTCTTTGGTGATGCATAGTGTTAGCGTTGTGCCAAACATACATTGGGAATTAGGGCCAAAAGGTTGAACATTGGTCTCATCAGACCATAAGACATTTTCCCAAATGCTTTTGGCAGAGCCAAAACATAGACAGACCTGGAAGTTTTAATTTGTACTTTTAAAAGTAAATTTTTGTCATATGCTTTCCACAAATTCCTGCAGCTCCTTCAATGTTGCTATAAATCTGTAGCAGGCTTCTAAACATGAGACTGTTGTTTCGGGCCAGGACAACCGGTAGCTGAGGGTAGGGCACATGCCCATAAGCTGGGCATTGAAGTTAAATGAAGACTTTGCCACAATGATCATCACAGCCAGGTCCTTCAGTCCATAAGTAAATGGAATTTACTAATGGATCTACAGGACCGGCAACATCATCACATGTCCCATAGCTACAGCAATGAGTTACATCTTCATTACATTACATCTACTGAAAATGGCAGGATATGGCTGTGCGCAGCGGAAAGATCTGGGGTGGAGCCAGAAGAAAAGGGGACATGGAGTTACAGCTTGGAGAAATAGGGGACCTGGAGGTATAGAATGGAGAAAGGATTATCATGGGGGTGCAGGCTGGAGAATGACAAAGTCATGAGTGCAGACTGGTATAAGAGACATAGATAGAGATGCACACTGGTTAAAGATAGGAATATGGATTGCAGGCTGGCTAAAGAGAGGAACATGGGCATGACATGGGGGTGCACAATTAGGTTGGGGGTGCAGAGTCAAGAAAGAGGGGATAATGGAGATCAATGGTGATTTAGTAGCTGGACATGGACAGGGTGGAGAAAGGGGCAGACTTGGAGATGCAACCTGTGAAAATGAGGGAGATCTGGGAAGAAGAGGAACAATTTTTAGATATCCCAACAGTTGAATTAGGTCACAGATCACAGATCTCTCTTCATTTAATTACCACCATTAAACATATTTGGCCACTATTTTTTATTTAGTCCTGGTTTGGGGTACAAAAATACAAAACTCATTTAGATTGCACTGTATGGACAGGAACTCAATATTACTTCATTGTAACTAATGGAAAGTAAAACAACCAACAGACCAATATAGACATTGATGTGAAGTGCATACTTAATCTCTAAATGGAGCACAGTAAGGTGTCTACAATGCCCCTGTGTAACCGATTGAATCCCTCATAGTTTGGGAAGCCTCATTAGTGTTTAATTGGCCCACCAGGCTTTCTGATTGGCAGTTGTCCAAGGCTATTGTCAGATGGTTAACATATTAAAATAAACTAGCTAGCGAACTTTTAGCAATAGTTGCGAAGCTGTTTAGTGGGTCATTAAATCCTCGATTCCCTGTTGGTGAGGAAGGTAACCTCTTGCTCTTATTTTGACATTTCCCAGAATTAGCGCTCAGTTAATAAAAACATTAGCAGGATTTATCAAGGCTGCCATTAGGAGAGTAGAGAGCAGGCCCATTATCTCTGAAAACGCTTATTAGAGCTGTTTTGTGTAGGTCTTGAAGCATAAACAATTAGGCGATCAACATGAGTGTAAATACGTTAATGAATCATTCAATACCAAGCTAAAATCACTAAAACTAAGTCGCAGTTCCATTTTGTAATACAAAGGACTTCACAAAAAGCTTTGATTTATATGCACATTTCCATTACTTTTCAGGATAACAAATTTATACTGTCATTTTATATCAAATTTGTAATGGACTGTTCCATATTAAAGGGTCCAGAATTGAACCTCATCATAATGGAAAGAAAGTGTAAAGCTTGGATTTTACTGGACTGGTAAGATATCTTGTCCAGTTTCAGGTGTACTGGCTTTATACGTCATGATTCTCTGACCTGAAGAAGATATAATTTTGATGTGAAAAATGCGACTGCTGGAAGGGTGCTAAGGGGAACAATGTGACAGCCTGTACTGAAGGAGTAGGACGGGGGAATGCCAGTACAATGATGCCAGATTTTAAGGAGTTTGTCATGTCTCATGCCAGTATTATGAGAGGCAGGTAAGGGTTAAAACCCTGATATCTGCTTTACACCTGTCTTTCAGATATTAACGTCTAACTCTCTCCAAGACCTGTGGCAGTTAATTTTCCTATTTCCTTGTTCCTGACTGTGAGTGTGAACACTGTTGGATTGATTACTGTTTTGACCTTTAAGCTTTCCCTGACTTTGAATTTCTGATTTGGGCTTTCCAAATTCTTCGAGTTGTGACTTGGTGTGAGCTTCACCTTACTGGGAGTGGGAAACGTCACCCAGTTGGGGTAAGCATTTAAGGCAGGGGCAGGTAGGCAGGGACAGTTTATGAAAATTATTGTTTGGGCTCACACCCTTTCCCATCTTCTCCTGACAGAGTAATGCTATGTGATAATGAAGGGGTTTGTACTGTACTGTGGCATTTGGCCTTGAAGGTATTTTATTATTTACTGATGTGTTTTTTGGGGTATTGATAAGAGGGTATATTGTGCTGCTGATACATTTTGATGGTATAGGGGGATTATCTTGTTATGTGCTGTGGTATTTGCTTTGTGCTTTTAGGGAGGAATTTTGAAATGCATTGTGAGATATCTTTTGCTTCTGAGTGTTGTGTTAGAAGTGTTTTCAGGGAAGTGTTTTCTACTGCACTCTATTGTTTGTATTGTGCCTTCAGTGAAGTAATCAAAACTGCACCATGGTATTTGTGTCCGACAGCAGGTAGTGTCAAATATCTCTATATGCACATTGATACATGGAAGGCCATCAATCACTAAGAGGACCACCCTCACAACTGAACAATGGCTTATTATGTACATTGCGAAAATATAAATGAAAAAGTTAGGCCGCATGCACACGAACGTATGCCCGTCTGGCCATAGCTGGGCCGGCATGCGTCTGGTGACATGGAGAGGAGGAGGGGTGACCCCTACCCTCTCCATAGCAATGCATTAATTATGGGCCGTAAAAGGGGGAAAGATAGGACATGTCCAAACTCTTCCCCATATACGTAGCAGTGCTGAGCCGCACGTGTGGTGCACCGTATGGCTTCGTGCGCCCATTGCCATCTATGGGTGTTGTATGTACAACCGCAAGCATGGGGCAGTCCCCACATTACGTTCTAGATAGGTTCTGCAGGTTTGTTCTTATGTTGAATTTGTACGTAAGTATGAACTGTTTGCTTTATTATTGTAACCCGAGTCAACATTTTTTTGGTCTCTGCGACAATTGGATTTAAAAAATGTTGGGTTGCCATAAGAACCAGGATTAACAATAAATCTTAATTGCAGACACTTTTGATAACTGTAACAGCTCTTTATTATAGCCTAGGGCTAAAGTACAGTAAATTACCAACATCCAGAGGACTGTTTGTAACTAGGGGTCATCTGTAAATCATGTGTTCTTAAGTAGGGGACCACCTCTCTCAATCTGCTCAGATCCTCCTAATTTACTAAATTGGACTCTGTCTTTGTGGTTGTAGGTATGCTTTAAAGTAGTTTTCCCACAATAAAAACATATAAGCTATTGACAGCGTAGGTGATAAGTCTGACCAATCATTAGATAGGGGTACCCAGTTTAAATGGAGTGACAGTTGTAGATGTGCACTGCTGCTCCACTGTCTATTCTGGGTTAAAGGGGAGCATACTGCTTAACTGCTTGAGCCCCATAAACTTAGAGTAGAGTGCTAACATGCAAACACAACCTTTTTCCATTCATTGGGTTTTTACTTGCCACCTAAGTTTAATTTACATGGCACTTCTGTTATTTGTACGTCCATTTAAGATAATTAACCCAATTTACCTGAAACCCTATTACATTGCATTTTATGGTCAAAGTGTATGCACTTCAGCAAGCAGGTGCAGATATCTATCAAAGTGTTTTTTTATTATTTCCTAAAAATTACTTTCCCCATGTGTATATGTATTATAAGGAGGTGAAATAAAAATATTTCGTGAGTGGTAATGCACTTTGCTAATACATTACCTGTAAACAGAGATATATTCTCCGAGGTATATTCCCAGGTGGGTGCTATGAATAGACCCTTTGTAAACATCATTAAGAATTACTGCGCTTGTGTATAAAACCATCTAAGAAATCAAAAGGACTTACATAAAAAACATTCTCTGCAGCTCCCTCATTTATACCATAATTATGCAAAAATATTCCATGTTACCTAATAACAGGAGCATTAAATGCTGTTATTTTATCTTTAGTCCCCATGCAAATACCATTAGTTGGGTTTATCAAAATGAAAGTCGTGAATATAAAGAAAGAAGTGTTCACAATTGTGTTTCTCTGGATTTTGTATACTTTGGACGTGTCTTTATAAATTGAGACTGCTGCCTGCAGCCAGAAAAATCTACTTATATTCATGGTCCACTTCCAGTCAGGAGAGTGGGGTTCCGAGCACAGCAGTCAAGGAGGCGTTGGCTCTCACGGTCGCATCTTTACATAACCGCACCTCCTTATCTCCTTGTAGCTGTAGCCGGTCCTGCCTCCTGGCTTCTTGTCCACTCCTTGGCCTGCCACAATCTCGTCTAAATTTCCTGCACCTTTCCCCCTCCGCATAAACGGAGAGTCTGACCCCAATGAACGAGAATTGAGACGAGACGAAGATTACAGGGAGATCGGCAGGTGCGGTTGTGTAAAGATGCAGCCATGAGGGACAGCGCCTCCTTGACTGTTGTACCTCGAACCCCACCCCCCTGACTGAAATGGACCTTGAATATAAGTAAACTTTTCTGGCAGCAGGTGGTCTTAATTTATAAAAACAAGTCCAGCATACATGCAACTGCCCATACACGGTACTTATTGTGGTTTCATAGCGATAGAATAGGTGTGATAGGTTCCCTTTAACTACCGCACAATATCAGCATATAAACCTCAGCTGCTACAGAACTTCACAATACACACTGTAGTTGCCGCAGAACTTCCTTTTACACATATCAACTGCTACAGACAGGGCTGGCAACTGCACTGGTCATACCCAGGCGAGTAACAGGGCCCAGAGTTTCTGGGGGGCCCACATAAGGCTGTACATAAGGAATCCTTGGGGGTGAGGGCAGCTTTGTATAAAATAACCATGAGAGGGTGTTACATAAAATAACCATGAGGGGGCTTTTTGGTATGATAAACCAGGGAATATTTTAGGGAACAGAAAACTGTTCTGAATTTTTAATGCTGCCACATGAGTTCACAGTAAAGGGGCCCAGTGAGGCTCAGACATCCAGGGACCTACTGAAACCTGGAGCTGGCCCTGGATGTCCCAACTCTACTATTATTGAATTATCATATAGTCATTTACTTATAGTCATTCAGGCCACTAACAAGACACATGGCTCCCGGAGGGCAATAATAGATCTGTGGTGACTGAGAAAGTAGTGTATACACACACAGGGGCAGTGCCAGCACTGGGCATACCCGGGCAAGTGCCAGGGCCTGGGGTTCCTGTGGGGCCCACATAAGGCTGTACATGAGGATGGCTGTATCTAATGAATCCATAAGGGGCAATTGGGCTTTATATAAAATAACTATGAGTGGACTGTTTGGGGTGATAAACTAGGAAATATTTCAGGGAACGTGAGTTTACTGCAAAGTGGCCCACTAAGGCTCTGTAGCCAGGGTCGGCTTCAGGTTTCAGTGGCCCCTGGGCGACAGAGCCTCAGTGAGTCCCTTTGCAGTAAACTCACATGGCAGCAATAAAAATTCAGAAACTAAAACTACCTCATAATACACATTTCAACTGTTGCAGAATCTCATAATACACACTGCCGCTGTTGCAGCCTGTTGCAACCTTATAAGATGCACTGCGACTGCTTTGAAAAGTACAGGATACTGTGATGTCACAGTACAGGGTTAATACACACAGTGATGTCACATTTTGGGTATAATACACACAGTGATGTCACAGTACAAAGATAATACATACAGTGATGTCACAGAACATGCATAATACACACAATTCAAAGTTCAGAGATAAGATACACAGTGATGTCACAGTACAGAGTAAACACAGTGATGTCACAGTACAGAGATCATACACATACAGTATTGTTACTGTAGAGGGATAATACGCACAGTAGATAACAGTACAGCACAGATAATACACATACAGTCAGGGACGGTTTTAGACTATGTGTGGCCCTGGGCAAAACTAAAAGTGGGGCCCCAAAATAAAACTATTTTATGAACAGTCACAATCAGTAAGATGCCCCTTTAGCCCTGCACAATAATAACACTGTGTAGGTTACAAACAGTAGTACGGTAAGGAAATCTGTAATATGGGACTGTAGGAGAAATTTATAGGAGATAGACAGATGTTAGGTAGATTGATGATAGAAGATAAATATGAAAGATTATATAGATTTATAGATAGATGATAAATTAATATATGCAGAAATATAAAGTAGATTCTATTTAGATAGATGATAGAAGATAGATATGATAGATGCAGTAAAGATAGATAGAAGATCGATTGATTGATAGATGGATAGATAATAGATAGGAGGTAGGTAGATAGAAGATATATATATATAAATAGCCGGATAGATAAATGGTTAGATAGACAGATATATAGATCGAAAATAGACAAATACACTCACCGGTCACTTTATTAGGTACACCATTCTAGTAACGGGTTGGACCCCCTTTTGCCTTCAGAACTGCCTCAATTCTTCGTGGCATAGATTCAACAAGGTGCTGGAAGCATTCCTCAGAGATTTTGGTCCATATTGACATCACGCAGTTGCCGCAGATTTGTCGGCTGCACATCCATGATGCGAATCTCCCGTTCCACCACATCCCAAAGATGCTCTATTGGATTGAGATCTGGTGACTGTGGAGGCCATTTGAGTACAGTGAACTCATTGTCATGTTCAAGAAACCAGTCTGAGATGATTCCAGCTTTATGACATGGCGCATTATCCTGCTGAAAGTAGCCATCAGATGTTGGGTACATTGTGGTCATAAAGGGATGGACATGGTCAGCAACAATACTCAGGTAGGCTGTGGCGTTGCAACGATGCTCAATTGGTACCAAGGGGCCCAAAGAGTGCCAAGAAAATATTCCCCACACCATGACACCACCACCACCAGCCTGAACCGTTGATACAAGGCAGGATGGATCCATGCTTTCATGTTGTTGATGCCAAATTCTGACCCTACCATCCGAATGTCGCAGCAGAAATCAAGACTCATCAGACCAGGCAACATTTTTCCAATCTTCTACTGTCCAATTTCGATGAGCTTGTGCAAATTGTAGTCTCAGTTTCCTGTTCTTAACTGAAAGGAGTGGCACCCGATGTGGTCTTCTGCTGCTGTAGCCCATCTGCCTCAAACTTCGACGTACTGTGCATTCAGAGATGCTCTTCTGCCTACCTTGGCTGTAACGGGTGGTGATTTGAGTCACTGTTGCCTTTCTATCAGCTCGAACCAGTCTGCCCATTCTCATCTGACCTCTGGCATCAACAAGTCATTTCCGCCCACAGAACTGCCGCTCACTGGATGTTTTTTCTTTTTCGGACCATTCTCTGTAAACCCTAGAGATGGTTGTGCGTGAAAATCCCAGTAGATCAGCAGTTTCTGAAATACTCAGACCAGCCCTTCTGGCACCAACAACCATGCCACGTTCAAAGGCACTCAAATCACCTTTCTTCCCCATACTGATGCTCTGTTTGAACTGCAGGAGATTGTCTTGACCATGTCTACATGCCTAAATGCACTGAGTTGCCGCCATGTGATTGGCTGATTAGAAATTAAGTGTTAACGAGCAGTTGGACAGGTGTACCTAATAAAGTGGCCGGTGAGTATATATAGACAGCAAATAGATGATAAGCACCTTCACCAAGGCATTCAACCAAGGGGTAGTAAAAAAAGAGAGATACAAAAGTCCACATGCAGGGGGCCCCTTTTAGGACAGGAGGCTCTTGGCAAATGCCCAGTTTACCGCCCGCTAACGTTGGCCCTACATGCAGTGATGTCACAGTATAGAGATAATATACACAGTGATGTCACAGTAAGGGGATAATACACACAGTGATCTCACAGTGTGAGTTAATACACACAGCAGTGTCACAGTACAGGGATGATACACACACATTAATGTCACGGTACATAGATAATACACACAGTGATGTCACAGTAAAGGGATAACACAAACAGGGATTGATTTGGAAAGCACTACCGAATATGATGGCGCTACATATCATTATAGACATTACAGGGATAATACAGAACAATGATGTCATAGTACAGTGTTAATTCAGCAATGTCACGGTACCTACAAGGCCACTTCCCAACACTTACATATCCCCACCCCAAAACCCCTCCCCTTGACTCCACCCCCTCAGACTGTTTGGCTCTATGACCAGGGTAGGAATGACCAGAATGTCATTAGATGTAGGGAAAATGTGTTACCATACCTTTGTATGTTGTTAATAGCAACATTACTTGGTTTTTTATTCCAGGATTGTAGCTGGAATTAGATCAATCTGGTAAAAGATTCCCTTAAGAATGCATTACATTGGAGCACACAGCAAACCTACAGGTCCAGTAGTGGATTTTATACTCAGTAGTAGCAAATTTTATACTCAGAAGGACCTTCACCCATGAAATCCACGTCCATCTGTTCCTGCTCTCAATACACATGTACAGAAGAGCCATTTCAGGACATTTGAAGGTCCTCCAAAGGCCCTGAAACCACAAATTGAAAGCAGCCAGAAGGGACGCATCCTCCATTGCCCATAAAGCCTTGATGTTAGTACAAGAAAGTAGAAAGTGAAAATGACTTGTAGGGGCAATAATATTCAAACAGCCCAGGGCCCATAGCAGTCTAAGTCTGCCCCTATAAAGGTCTATAAGTAAGACCCATAGACAATGTATGTCTTCCCACACTGTATACATGGAAATAATATATACATGTTATTTAATCTGACTAACTAAACAAGCTATTATGACTTTTTATATATTGTTATGGTGCCTACTAGAAAGCTGTACGTCATCAGCTGTTGGTAGTGTCATCAAGAGCAGCAACACCAATCTACGCCTCTGCTCTGTAGTATTTATATCCTCTGTGAAATTGAATACAGTCATCCTACTGTAAATTTCCAATATGAATGTACAAAAAAAAATCAAAGAGCATAAAACATCCTTTCATTTTTCCTTACAAGCTTTGCCATTCATGTGACATTAATATTATTCACACTGTGCGGAGTGCTATTTCTCACATTATTAATAAACAGTTTGTATCTCTATGGGAAAGAATAGCTTTGTTCTATTTTAGTCAACCATCTGTGTAAGGTGTCTAGTGACTCATCCATAGAAAGGTTTTTGGTACTTTTACAATCATTTTAATAGTTTTTCAAAGGTTCTTTCTTAGTATGCAATTTATGTTAGTCCACATGATGAAAAAATAGAAGCAGTACAAGTTGAAGTTAGCTCGTTCTTTTATAAAAATTTTGTGCAAGTCGAACATTATCAGAGCTGATGGCTGGAAGTTCCAACAGAAGAACACTCTGTTATCAGGTTTAGGTTGTTGGCGGTTCTCAAAACATTAAATGTTCAAAGTGACCAACCACTTTTGGCATTAAAATAATGTCATCAACTAAAAAAATGCTTGCCGATTAAGGCAAAAAAGGATAGGTCATTAATGAGTTAAAGGGCTGTGCCAAGTTTGAATGCTATCTCCTATGCACAGGATAGGGGATAACAATCTGATTGTTAGGGATGAATGAAGTGGCAGATCAGGCATGCATTCTGCTACGCCAATTTGTATTGGAGGTATGGAAGTTGCAGAGCAGTGCTCAGCTATAGCCAGATTGGGTGATTGTCAACTTCTGACACCCCGATAGAACAGAGTGGTAGCTCCGGCATCCTTCCTGCAACACCATTCATTCAATTAGTGAGAACAGGACCCTTCTCATGATCAGTGGTGGTTGCTGGGGGTCCCCGCAATCAGACCCCCAAAGATCAGATTATTATCCATTGTATGGTGGCCCCCAAAGAACCTATGGTGATACGTCGATACACGTGGGAACAAAGCACCACATTGGATCACCTATGTGAGGTCGGTCTTGCACATACCTGCAATAGTACTCTTGCTTACTGCCTTGCTAAGCCTTGTCTCTCACAAAGACTTTTATTTAATTCTCAGTTATCTATTGTTACAACTATGCCTTACCCTGTCTTGTATGTTATGTTTTATATATATATATATATATATATATATATATATATATACACCGCATAGATTTGACATGTATTCGCATGATACCTAGAACCCTGTGACTATTTTTGCTGATCTGGTAACCGTGCATTCCCCATTGTGGGGGCACGTAGTGTGTGGATTTTAGCCTCTTAGACTTACCCCAAGTAGCTCACTATTTCTCTTTTAAAACTGTTTTGATCATGTAGGTTTTTCCCCTTTTTTGTATGATAAAGATCTTCATTTTTTTATATCTGCACTTTTGCTGGTGTGCATTACCTGGGTTTCTCACTTTTCCTCTTTTTTTCAATAATACAATATAAGACGTCACTTTTTGTGTATGTGGTAAAAAGTAAACACAAAGCATTTACCTCAGACCTTTTTTTGATTTTTTTTTAAATTCCTCATATTAAAAAACGTATAACTTTTTTTTATGTTTCTGCGTACAGAGCTGCATAAATGATTGTTTTTACAGCTTCCTCTGTATGCTCAAAATGACACCTAGCCTTTATTCTTTGGTTCAGTTACAATCTTTGAATACAAAATTTATTTAGGTTTTAAATCTTTTGTGCTGTAAAAATATCTTCGTTTTACCGTATGTGTGTGTACGGAGCAGTGGGATGAGCTGATGCTTTCATTGCTGCCAATTTGTGGACTGTACAACCATTTGATCACTTTTCATTTCAATGTTTTATGTGTTACGAAAACACTAAATAGTGCTGAGTCAGACATTTGGGTCCCATTTTCCGTTCGAACTTTGCAAAAAGTTCAACCAACCAAATTCTTTTCTATAAATAGATGTTTCTGTATATGAGACATTTTAAAAGCAGCCTCCAACCTGCATAGTGATTGTCTTACTAATGGTATTTTCAATTCCAAGAACTAACAGTACAATACTAAATGCTCCATTCAGTTTTTTTTTTATGAGGTTGGAAATGTACTTTTCGGAGCTCCAGTCAATTGGAGTGGAGTATAATAACTGACATTACCTTTTAGTGCTACAATTAATTGCAAATGTATAAAAATATCAGATAAGCATGCTAAGTAATAACACTTTTGGCAAATGTCATTGACTGGCAATAAAATGTCACTGTTTTTTTAGACCTTATATGTTCAAAATGGTTATATAATTTCCTTTTTATTGTAATACTCAATGAACTTAAATTTTTGGGGGGATTATTGTAACATTTTCACACCATACATCATAGAGATGTGTTAAAATAAGGGACCATCAATTTAGAACCCCACCAATTGCCAAAACGAAAATGCTATTGTGCTATATAGTTCAAGAACCCCTTCCAAGGAAAAAGAACTATAGATTCTGCTGCAAAGAGATTTTGGTGTAAAATACAATACACAACCTGCTCCCAAGAGCTTACAGTTTTATACATAATTCCAACTCTGCACCCTAGAGAGATTACATTGTAATATACAATATACACAGCGCCAATTCTAGCTTTTTTACTAAGCCAAAAAAATCGAAAATGCCGCCCCCTTCTCCACCCATTGGTGCTACATCACACACTACAATTCAGTCAGTGACACTTGTGACACCTAGTGTCTAGTACTTTAAAGGTACTAGATCGCGGGCACACCTGTGTCCCTCTCGATGCTGCAGTCTCCGCTGCCACTGTCCCGCTTTCCGGCCCTCGTCTCCACGCTCTTGGCTGTGCTCCTGCTTCCCGACTAGGCTGCACACTCCCGCTCCTAGGGCACACGCACGGCGGCTCTTCAAGATTTAAAGGGCTAGAGTCCACCTGATTGTAGCTCGTTAATCCAGCTCGCCCTTATAATCCGACACCTCCCATTACTCCCCGCCGGATCTGCAGCTTCATTTCGTGCTAAGAAAAAGCCCTCCAGCATTCCCTGTGTTTCCAGTGCACCTCGGTGTTCCTGCATTACCAGTGTTCCTCCGTGTTTCCTGCTGTCATCTCAGGTTTGGACTGTTTCCTGCATTTCCTTGGCTGCCACTGCAGGCCTAGCCGTGATGACCTGGTGGCACCCTGCCGCAGCAAGACCATCCCGATTTGTGGCGGGCTCTGGCGAAGACCAGGTGCCACTTAGACTCCGGTCCCGGGTTGCAGTTAGCTCCATCACCTCCCGCTGTGGTCCAGAGGGTCCACAGACTCCTCCTAAAGAGGCTCTCAGACAGTTCACCCCCTCCGAATTGTGATAATTAATATTTCTAAGTCCCAGCAAGTAATACATATAGCCACCAGTAATTAAATTATATCACATAACAGCTGATCAGTAGGTGTTGAACTGCCAGCAAAGCATTGCTTAAAGAAGGTGTAGTCCAAATGAGACAACCTCAGTAAGACGAGGTTCACACATAGTATACTTAATACAATATGGAGAGGTAAAAACACAGGTATTCGTAGAATCAGGAGTACATGTTGCAGGTCTGAAGTTCATCCCTTACGTTCTTCTAACTGTCAGAAGCTAAAAGTCAGAAGCTAAAAGCTATATAACCGAACTTGACCACTTTACACATTGTGCAACAATTGTAATTGGTGGTGTCTATGATGTCACCATAACTGCTGCAGTTTGCAGGAAGGAATTAGCAGTATTTCATTCAGGGCTGCCGCTATGAATATCAGGTGCCCTCACTGGCAAATTTTCTTGACCACCACCTGCTCGTATTTTTTTTTCTATCTCTTAAAACTACACTACATTGCAAACAAAAGTTTACAATTATAAGGGGCCCTGGTCTGTGGAGACTGTCGGCATCCCCAACGGTCTACAGTTCCTAAATGGACTGATGATTATAGTATACAGTAATGTAACAAAACTTGTTAAATAGGAAACATAACATAACTAAATGTAATACGGGGGGACAGTACCATAACCAGTTTTACTACATAGTTACAGAAATGGAACCGACTACATAAAGTACCAAAACTGAGCTTACTATACAGATACAGGTCCGGACCAAGATTACTGCACAGAAACAGCACCTGAACCAAATTTTCTAAATAGATACAATACCATAACCAAGCAGAGTGAGACAGACAGCCTTCCATGGCATTAGATTTATCACAGTGTCTGGTGCTGGATGATAAACTTGACATAGTATAAGACTGTATGCACATAGGTTGTCCTTATAGGAGACAATAACAGAGAGTCTCTGCACAGGGAAATTCAGGCACTTACTGTAAATCTGATGGCTCAGAAATGACATCTTTGATTGGAGGATTTCTGTTCATTTTCTTCTTCTACCTGGACCACTTAGTCATCTTCCAGGCATGAATCATCTCAGCAAATTTAGTAACACAAAAATGTTAGGTTTCTCACTTTATCATCACCATCTCTTCCATCATCTTAACACAAACTTAATACTCTTCTATTGCTCTCATAGAGATCACTATTGTTCCAGCACAATACCTTATATAGTAACAGTGTCTACAAAGAAGCAAAATTAGTAACAGTGCCCATACAGCAGCCAATATAGTAACAGTGCTTCCACAGTGGCCAATACAGACAGTCCCCGGGTTACATACAAGATAGGGTCCGGAGGTTTGTTCTTAAGTTGAATTTGTATGTAAGTCGAAACTGTATATTTTATTATTGAAGTTCTAGACAAATTTTTTTCTTTTGCCTCTGTGACAATTGGAGTTTCAAAATTTTTGCGGTAATTGAACCAAGAATTATCAATAAAGCTTCATTACAGACACCTTATAGCTGATCATTGCAGTCTGGGATTATAGTAAAGCATCCAGAGAGCTTCATCAGAGGTCACAGTGGGCAGAGAGGTCCGTCTGTAACTACGGGTTGTCTGTAAGTTGGGTGTCCTTAAGTAGGGGACCGCCTGTATTGTCACTGCAGCCCACTGTAGCCAATATAGTGTTCCCACAGTAGCACAGAGTGCCCCAATAGTAGCCAATAATCACAAAGCCTCCAGTAGCCCATAGTTACACCATAGTCACATCCATAGTAACCCACAGTTACAGGGCTCAATAGTAGCTAATGGTCACAGGACCTCAACCCATAGATAACAGCCACAGTGCTGGCCCCACTTGCTGTAACCTATGAGATTGTGAAGGTAAAGCATGGAGTCATTAAGTGAAAAGATGACATTGCATACATCAGCAAATGGCAGTGTATACTGGGTGAAAACCTGTATGTGCTGCCATGGTAATTAGTGTTAGTGGTGTCTTGAAGATACCGGCCCACATTTTTCAAAAACATTGCAAACTGGACTAGGTGCAGTTTCCCTGTGTAGTGTGCAGTGTGCGCCAGATTCATGTATGGTGGCGCATGTTCTTCATGAATCTGTGCCCCCTGCACTTTTTGATTGGTACACCTTATACACTGAGAGTGCAACACATTTCTGTCGGACACTGCATTGTTAATGTGTTGCACGGTCCGACTGTGCAACAAAACACCCCTTTTAGTGCTGAATTTTGTGTTGCATCGGATACAGTGCATAAATGTATGTATAAAGCAAGCATGTTTCTTCGGCTCAAACATTTCCTTTACACTTTTATAAATTTAAACTTTTTAAAATTACTTTTGTTTATGTATTTTTATATTTTGTGTAATTGATCTATTTTAGTTTTTTCAGTCACATTTGTTGAATTTCCATTACTTAATGGTTTGCCATGACAATCATTGACACATTAATGTAGTACAGTGGTACCATTGGTAAAGTAGAATGAGTACCCTCCTTCTCTTTACCATTTGGATGGCACTGCCAGCATTGATAAGTTTAAAGGGACACTATCAGTATTAACACTGCCCACGAAAATGAGGTTGGTGTAAATCCTGACAAACATGTAAGTTCTCTTCAAGTACAATTATACCTTTTTCACAGCTGTGCAGATAATCATATTCGGTAAATCAAATAATGCGCATCCACCATGTATGTATACATTCAGAACATTGGGGCACATTTACTAGGGGTCCGAACAGCGCATTTTCCTCGGGTTTCCCGACTTTTTACCGCTTTGCCCTAAATTGCCCTGGGTTTTAGACGCACGTGATTGGATTGCGGCGCATCGGCGCTGGCTTGCATGCGACACAAATCAGGGGGCATGGACGTCGGACAACCTGACTGATTCAAAAAGTTCACACTTTCTTGGCAGTGGCACTACACAACAAACGTCCGGTGTGTCGTGACATTTCGGAGGGAGTACGTGTCTGAGGAAGGAGATACTCCCTCCGAAACATCACGACACACCGGACGTTCGTTGTCTCAGTGAGGAGCCACCGCCAAGAAAGTGTGAACTTTTTGAATGGACTATGGCAACGCGCTCCGAAGTTTGATAATGTACCGTTGCCTTTATGTCTTGTTGTGTGAAAATTATAAAGATTGATTGACATATACCTTCGGTCTCTTGGATCTATTGAAAAGTGTTGCAAGGAATGAGAGCCTTGTAAAAAGTAGACCAGCGTTCACACTTTGTCTTACAATTGGAGCAGAGGTGCGCTATTTGTTTGTACTCTGGCAACCTCAGCGGGGGAAGCAACGGATGCAGGACATCGGGCGCACAAGCTATGTGAATTGTGGAAGATTCCAATCCTCGTCGAACAACGCACAGCGGGGATCACAACGGGTCGGGTAAGTAAATGTGCCCCATTATATTACAAAGAATATCACATTCTGTTATGTGAAGATCTAATCTCCTCTTGTGGCAGAAGCCCAGAAGTCAATTAGTGCCAAGCTCCTGTGGTGTGACGATGTTTATTATACACTGTATTTTTACCTATTAATGTCCTAGTAAACTGGGTAAAAACTAAACACAGGGTGAGGAAGGCTAAATACAAGGTGACTCGCAGCAAAACAAAACACAGCACCTAAAGGGGCGTTTCGGTGCCAATTCACACCAGGTGCCACATTAATGTCGGAGGTCTGACATAATTGTGGTCTACGCCCATTAAATTGAGAGCACCACAACAAACGGATGCAATCGTTCTAAGCACTCAATCTAAGTATGATAGTACGCCTGTCTGGCCAGTGTTTTTTTAAATAAGGCTCCAAAACATTTCAAGGGAATGGTTTAGTGTAAGTTATATATTTAGATAAAAAAATATTCAGTTGCACCAGCTTCATGGACTTTATAAATCCTCAATATATAGGCTTCAAAAAATGGCAGCACTTCTGCCTTGGTTTCTTCTCTTTTTCCCAGTGAAAGCCACTGCAAAAATGTCCTGCTAGAAACCAAACCTTTCCATATATTTGGTATAGTGTATACTTTCCCGTTTCCCTTAGTAAGTTTTGATACAATCCATCTGACATGCTTCTGCAGCAATTCCTTCTCTATCTGTCTGCTATCTCTTGTATCAGTTATTACAGTCTTTTCCTTGATGCACTAGTTACTTCGCGCTGTATTATTGATTGAGGTCAGTATCATTTCTGCAACAGGCTGGAGACAGTCACTTTATTGTCAGAAGAGGCCGATCAGTTGACCACACTGTCTGTCTTTAAAATCTCATGATCAGCCAAAGTGCAAGTGAAAAAGAATTATTGCATTACTCTTATATGTACCTTCATTTCACTTCATGGTGTTTTTACTATTGATAAGAAGTGATAAAAATTGGTACCGTAATCTGTGCTACACCTGCTCTATGCTTTTTCATAATGAGCTCTGTGGAAAACAGGGAAAAAGGCAACTCATTTCTTTCAAAGAGAACTTTAAGAAAGATTATAGCTCAAAACATTCTGAATACAATGAATGTGGGTCAGGAAGAATGCAGTTAATTTATGGTTTCTTGATGTAATTTTTTATATTCTGTACAGTGCAGCTACAACAAGGTTTTCCACAAGTCCAGCAGAGCTGTAAAAACTTAATTTTTACTATATTTTTGTTACAAATCCATAGCAAAAGACATGCCAACGCATATTTCATATGAATAACTCTTTCTTAGTCATGGCTACACCTCAGGTTGTTCCTGACCCACATCCCACTGTATGATTATAATATTATAAGTAAGTTTAAAAGACTAAAGTTCAAATTAAGGGACTAAAGTACAAGACTTTTGGTGCTATACGTTGATCTCAACTGTAATATATGTTGTTTATTGTTTTTATTTTTGTTATTTCTTAACACTTGCTTTGGAATGCATAAATACATTTAGGGGAAATGCAAGGAATTGCAATTCTATTGCCTTTACTACACCTCCAAGCCAAGTGGGTATAGAGGAATGTGGAGAGGTTAATCCCAGGATTTCTGCCCCTCATTTGCTACAGCAATTCTATATTGGATCCTCCTGATCTATCGGTAGGAGGAGAGGTAGGATAGCATCATGCGCCAGCGAATAATAAATAACCCCCTTAGTAAGAGGGAGAGAAAGTAATAAGATCACAGAATCCATTTACAAGAAGTCAGTGATTATTTGATGTCCTTGGAGTCAGACCAACACTAATAAACATTTTGTTAATAGGAAATATCCCTGGTCTGAAACCTTAGTTCAATCCCTTAGACCATCCAGATATGGATGTAAATAGCAGCCATCTAATTACTCTCCATACTTCCTTGACAATATATATTAGGGAAGATAAAGATTAGACTAGTGGCTTTCAACTGGCTGATAATTTTTTATCGAACTACTATAGCAGTCTTCTCCCATCTCCTTATTCATGACACTCTTTTGAGATTCTTCCAGCTAATGCAATTGTTAACATGTTTTAGGGCTATCATGTTTCTATTTGCAGGTGTTTGACCTTTTACATTGTTTTCTAACTTTCTGAGCATACTCTGGTGGGCTAAGTTTACCCCCTTACCGACATGTGATATATCTTCCTGTGAGCCCGCACTATACACAGTGGGTGTTAGCTTCATTATGCCCCCCAATGCACCCACAATGGTGCTGCCAGTGATCACAGGTGTGTTAACCCCTTAAAGGAAACCTACCATTTGAATTGATGCATTATGAACCAAACATACCTTGAGAATGCTGTAGCTACACTGATGCAGAAACATATCTTGTTTAATCTCTGAGCTGAGTAGTTTACTGAAAAAACAATTATAAAATTCAGGATAATAAGGCTCTCCTACTCCTTTGCCTTGCTTGGTGCTTCTCCTCTTGCACTGCTCCAGAGAATAATGTAATCACTGTGTTGTGCCTGACAGGCAGATGTAATCAATCACTCCACCATCCCCCAGCTGCTGTGCATAAGTCATCCAGCTCAGGTTGATTAGTCCTGTCTGCACAGTTCAGGAAGCTCCGTGTATTGTGTTTATGAATGGCAAGCAGGATACACCCAGTTTTCCCAAAGTCCTGAATTTTATAATTGTTTTTTTAGCAAAACCACTCAGCATAGGGATTAAACAAGATATGCTTCTGCATCATCAAGGTATGTTTGCTTCATAATGCATGAAATCAATTGGTAGGTTTCCTTTAAGTGTCACGGTGAAACACAGGCGCTGCAACTTGGATCCGTCCCCACTGATATTATCGGTGGTTCTCGGACAGTTGCTATCATGAACCTAATCCAGCGTTCTGTGGCTGTTACAGCAGGATCTTTTACAAATTAAGTGAATTTACAATATACTGCAATACTATAGTGTTGCAATATATTGTTTAAGTAATCACACCTGTAGGCTTAAGGTGCCCTGAGGATCTAGAAATACAGTAAAAAAAAATTCAAATCACCCCCCTTTCTCTAGAACTGAAAAATAAGTCAATAAAAAAAAATCATAAACATCTTAGGTATCAGTGTGCCCAAAAATATCATACGTATCAATATATAAAAATGGTTATTCCGGTAGTGAACTCCATAGTGGAAGCCATTTTTTTGTAATTTTGTCATGTTTGGTTGAACATGATGGACATGTGTCTTTTATAAACCGTATAAACTATCATTTATACACATAAAAAAATCAAATAATCCTCCAAATGGTAACAATTAAAATGAAATCATGTCATGTGAAAAATTACACCTCACACAGTTCCATACACGAAAGCATGAAAAAGGTACTAGCGTCAGAATATGGCCAAATTACAAATTTTTCTTTTTTGTACAAAAAAGTTTTTCATTTTTTAAAACCTATTAAAACACAGTTCTTTGCCTTTGGAATTTTTTCCTCTCTTCTCAAAACATGGCATGGAAAACGAAATACTGTCACTGAGAAGCACAGTTGGTTATGCAGAAAACAAACCCTTATAAAGCTCCACATATCTTAACTTATATATCAACCTCCATTTCAATTCACTGGTTAGCAGTTAATGAAAGTAAGCTGAATGCTATCATTTATCATAGGTTTTTGGAGCTTAGAATCATTAAAAAATAAGGCTCTATTAAGACATCATTTAAAACATATACAATTTGGATTATAAGAATAAACCATGTTCAAGAATATACATTAACTTAAAGAGACCTGTCAGTTAAACTTACACACACTAACTTAACATATCTTTGAAAACTGCTATTATACAGCAATACAACTATCCTTATACTGTTCCTCCCTATGCCTATTTCACAAACTTCTCATAAAGATGACAAACTATCTATACAAATGACCCTTGTGAGTTCGATCATCATCTTTTCTTTGAGCTGGGTGTGGAATATTCATGTCCTTCCTGCTTAGCTGTACCTCCAGTTCATTCCTCTCTCCCTTATGAATAAGAGAGACACTGGCTTATGTGTAACTGACTGTAGAGAATTCCTGAGGGAGGATAATTATTCATAAACTGTGTAGATACAAAATATACAGAATAAAGAATAGGTAAACACTGGTGGCAAAAATGAAGCTTCATGGGGGAGATTTATCTGGCCTAAGCTCCTCGATGTATCCGCCAGTACAGGGGGGACGTGACCTTTATCATACACAAGCGAATAAGCATCGGCATATGATTAATTCCCCTTTATGTTTGTAACTATGTAGCTCTTGTCACATTGCTCGTCAATAATCACATGTTGGAAAGTTGGCAAAAAAAAATTGTATTTTTTCCAAATACAAACGTTTTACAGTATTTGCAGTGGAATGATAAATTAACATTTTTTAAAATGTTGCAAAAAAAATTTACATAAATGTATGAGAACGGATTCAGGCTGCATATGCAGTTTAATCAGTGATCCGAGTTGCATGTGATTGTTCAAGAACTCCTCACATGTAGTAGAGTCCTCCTGAAAATTAGCATGTACAGTACTTGCACAAACCTGGCCCCAGAAATGGACTTTGTAATGACTATCTTCATAATTCAATCGTAAAGCAAAATCATTATATGGTTTTTGAATAATTTATTATTGGCTTTCTAACGGTGTTGCTACAGTTATGTTATTTTCAGTGCATAAAAATGCTTTTTTGCTATGAAAAAAGGACATTCCCATGAATATAAATGAAATGGCTACATTCCACGCTCCAAATGATTAAAGAAAAACCATAATTTTATTGTTCACAAAAAACTAGCACACTTCTTATTTGTAAAATAGCTCAGGTCTAGATATTACAAATAGACATGAGATAGATAGATAGATAGTTAGATATGCGTTGGAAATGGTAGGCAGCACTCCAGAATTCAGGTCAAATAAAGGTGATTTTTATTGGAACAAGTGGCATATCTTTCGGTGTGGTACACCTTTCTCAAGCAATTTTACAAGTGCCCCATTTGGGGTATAAATAGGAAACACAATGTGCACATATGCATAGGGGGTGTGTCTTTAAAGTGCCGGTGCATATTATACAAAGTTAAAAATGTACTCATCTTAATACAAAACATGTCATACAATATAGTGTGCATACGCTTAAAATACATACATAAATGCATATAGTGTAAACAGACAAAAATCTTGTATTGAGTGTCCTTTATAAGTGAAACAAAATGTGCAATATTTGGCTAGGAAAAGGTTAAAATTACCCAACAAGCTATGCAAAATCTCCTCTGGTGTGGAAGCCTCGCTATTGGTGTGTTGGCCCATCGGCGTCTGAAAAATGACACTGCGCACGCGCCAAATTGTGGCGCACGCGCCAAATTGTGGCGCACGCGCCAAATTGTGGCGCACGCGCAGTGTGTCTCGGTGACTGCCGGGCGGCCATATTAAATTAGGGCCGCGGAGGTAAGAAAACAATCTAATGGATATGTGTGTGACAACAAAGAAGTGGGTGGAAAAAGGGGGAGGGGGATGAAGAATAAGTGCCCAGCGTGTATATGGCACAATATAGAGATATGGTATATCTCATCTAAATAGCGCTGGTGCAGACACATATGGTCTCCAGAGTTACCAAAGAGCCTATCAAAGAGCTCTATGTCACTACGGGTGGTCGTTATCGACTCGGCTTTAGCCTGTCACCCGTGTAGTGGTATGTCCTGTGTCCAGAATAGTGTGCATATAGCACTGGAATAAGAGATGCCAGGGGGATAAATCTGCGATGTAATCGCATCCCCAATAGTGGCAATGTTCACACCACTGGGGGGTGGAACATATATTATGGTCACAACCCCCCGTGGCGAACAATAACGCCACCCTTCTGGCCGTGGATGAGAACACTGGACAGTATGAGGAGACATCAGTGTAATAGCGATATGTAATCAGAATGTACAATCTAGTTGTCACAACACTTATCCCAAATTCTAGAGAAAAATATATTTAATGTCTGAATAAGTACAAATAGAATACAGGCCAAATAGTGAGGAAAAAGGAGTTTTGTCTTCCACTTGGAGGGTTGTCATTCAGCTTGCTGCATATTCATAATTCGGTATCAAATATTGAAAGATGGTGTTAAATCTAGAAAAAAAGAGACAAATATCAATAATCATGCAAAGAGTCTCCTATCTAGTCACAGTTTGGGATCGATTTTATGGATCAAGACACCGAATGCAGGGATTGAGGCATCACCCTCACAAAACGTTACCCAGGTTGAACTCCACGTTTAACCCGTTAGGTTTGAGAGTGTTTAATCTGGATATCCATTTTAGTTCAGTTTTTCTCAAGATCTTTTCTCTATTCCCTCCACGTCTGAGGGGGGGTATATGATCAATCAACACAAATTTTAACTGGCTCTCAGTGTGTCCCTTCTCCGTAAAGTGCCTTGAGACTGGGAGATCCAGTTTTCTCTTCCTGATTGTGTACCTGTGTTGTGTAAAACGGGTTTTGAAATCCCATGTCGTCTCCCCAATATATGCTAAGCCACATGGGCATGTGAGCATATAAACAACAAAACTGGTGTTACAGTCAAGATAATGTTTGATCTTGTATTCTTTATTCATGTGCGTAAATGTCTCGCCTTTAATCATGTGGGGACAGTTCATACAGGATCTGCAGGGGAAACACCCTGTACGTGTCTTGCCCCATAGTCCTGACTGGGTGCATGTTTTGAGAGGACCTACATCTGCTTTTACCAATACATCTTTGATATTCCTCGCTCGTCTAAAGGAGATAAGAGGGGGGTGGTCTAATTCTGGGAGATGAATATCCATATTACGCAGGATAGACCAATGTTTTCTTACAACACTATTTATTTCTTGACTCAAATCATTGTATGTCGTGACAAATGGAATACGTTTGTCTATGTCTTTCGATTTTTTTGGTACATAATAAATCCTGTCTGTTCATGTTATCAACTTGGCTTCTATTTTTATGAATAATTTTCTGGAGTGCTGCCTACCATTTCCAACGCATAGACAAGTAAGGACCTGGCCAGGATCCTTGGGGGCTCTGCACCCCTCCTTTGAAGGAGTTTTCCACTGTGCGGACTTGAACTTTCCATGTGTACCTAACCGGCATCAAGCTTTCCAGCACGTCTTTTTGCAACTGCATCTTTCAAAATGGAGCCTAATCCAGGTGATTTTCTGGACGTGTTCACCTACACAGAGGAGGATCGAGACAGAATCATACACGGACTGCAGGGTGATGCTACCTTGCTCAATAAACCAGGTGACACCGAACTTAAACGCAAATTCGAATCACTATCTAAAAGGTTGATTACGCTACAACTCCACATGATTACTCTAGGGGAATATTACAAAGCACGGAGAATCCCAAGAGGCATGAGGTCCAATGTACAACCGAATTTATTTTCGCAAGATCCCATCTTTTGTACAAAATTTGCCCACATATCTAATAAATATGGACTTGACCTTTAACTACTTAATATTGAGAATCTACAACATGAGATTACCAAATTACAAGACAATATCCTAACCATCGAAATGGCCTTGAAGGAGATACTTCCAGCAGATGACCAAATCCAATTTTTCGACACTTGCAGAAAAACCACAACACAACTGAGAAACGAATTAGAACAGATAAAAAGACAGAAATGGCTCCGTGACGAGGAAGACTACAGGTCTGGTCGTGTTTACAACTGGCAAGGACTTTCAGGACGAGGAAACGAGATGCCCACCAAGGACCAGGTGAATAAGAAAAGACGCAAATCCCCGAAAAGATCTACTAAAGCAGCACAACGAACACCCAAGGAATTGAATGGTGCGACAACATCTACAGATACCCCCGTTTTTTTAGACTCCACACAGACCCCAACAAGGGAAAACGCACAAGGCGGGGAGGCAGACGACATTGGAAATGGCGAAAATACCCGAACTCTACGACACAAGGGGACTATCCAGAGGTCGACGACAACCATGAAAAAGAGAGCATTGTGGTAAATATTTCCAGTAAAACTCTTTCTCCCATTGAATTGTCTGTGTTATCAAAAGGCTTGTCATTTAGTCCATGTTCACAGCCAGATTGGTTCCAGATTGAATTGGATTTATGTCGACTGTATCGTACCTTAAAGCTGAAATATATGTTTGCTAAGAGTGTGGAAAGAGCACCCAATCCTTCTGAGGCGCTCGATCTTAAACAATTTGCCTTATACAAAAAAAGTTCATATATGCCACAGGTAGAAAACGTTGTAATTGAGACATTCAAAAATGCTGTCCACAAGGACATTATTGAGCTAAAAAACAAGTACACAGGGCGGTTACAACACCCAAATATGACCTTAGATGAGATCTCTGCCTTGTCTCGGCTTGCCCATGACGGCGACATCACAATTAAACCCGCTGATAAGGGGGGTGCTGTCGTCGTCATGGACACGCCGAGATATTTGGCAGAGATCCGCAGACAATTGATGGACACTGCCGTATATAAGAAAGTTGCGGCTGACCCCAAATTTCAATTAGCCAAACGTATAAAGACCATACTAGACAGAGCCATTGAGGAAGGTGTAATCACTGAAAAAATGCGTCAATATTTACAGGTGGAGGACCCAATCACTCCGGTGATATATGTCCTCCCCAAAATTCACAAATCATTGGAGTCGCCACCAGGAAGACCCATTGTCTCAAGTAGCGACTCCATCACATCACGCATAGCCACCTTCTTAGATAAATTTTTGCAGCAATTTGCACTTTCCAGTGACTCCTATATCCGAGACACCTCAGATTTTTTGACAAAATTGAATACTATTGACATAGGGACAAATAACTCACCATGGTTGGTCTCATTCGATGTAGTATCCCTCTACACATCCATAGACCATCATAGGGGATTACAGGCCATTGAGAGGGTACTCGAGGGATCGGAATACCATCCTAAAGAGCGACATCTAGCTCTAGAACTACTTGAACTTATACTCTTCAACAACTACTTTCTATTTGGCACTGACTTTTATGTGCAGCTGAGAGGAGTAGCGATGGGGGCCAATATGGCCCCCACCTACGCTAATATTGTGATGGCCGACCTTGAGGAGAGGTTCATCTATGTGTCCCACCACTTCCAATACGTACAGAGGTGGTGGCGATACATAGATGATACCTTCCTCATTTGGACAGGCTCGGAGCAGCAACTGGATGATTTCCATAGGTACTTAAATACAATAGACCAGGACATCAAATTCACAATGGTTAAATCCAAAGAACATATACAATTTCTAGACGTGACAGTGGAAATGACAGACGAAGGACTAAGGACTTCATTGTACACCAAACCCACAGACAAAAACAACATTCTCAGATATGATAGTTGTCATCCGACCCATGGTTCGCTCATTACCCCTTAGCCAACTGTTACGCGTAAAAAGAATCTCTAGTGATACACAAAAACTTAACAGAGATCTTAAGTACATGGAGAAAAAATTTGAAAAACGGGGATACCCTAGGAAAATTATTCATAAAAATAGAAGCCAAGTTGATAACATGAACAGACAGGATTTATTATGTACCAAAAAATCGAAAGACATAGACAAACGTATTCCATTTGTCACGACATACAATGATTTGAGTCAAGAAATAAATAGTGTTGTAAGAAAACATTGGTCTATCCTGCGTAATATGGATATTCATCTCCCAGAATTAGACCACCCCCCTCTTATCTCCTTTAGACGAGCGAGGAATATCAAAGATGTATTGGTAAAAGCAGATGTAGGTCCTCTCAAAACATGCACCCAGTCAGGACTATGGGGCAAGACACGTACAGGGTGTTTCCCCTGCAGATCCTGTATGAACTGTCCCCACATGATTAAAGGCGAGACATTTACGCACATGAATAAAGAATACAAGATCAAACATTATCTTGACTGTAACACCAGTTTTGTTGTTTATATGCTCACATGCCCATGTGGCTTAGCATATATTGGGGAGACGACATGGGATTTCAAAACCCGTTTTACACAACACAGGTACACAATCAGGAAGAGAAAACTGGATCTCCCAGTCTCAAGGCACTTTACGGAGAAGGGACACACTGAGAGCCAGTTAAAATTTGTGTTGATTGATCATATACCCCCCCTCAGACGTGGAGGGAATAGAGAAAAGATCTTGAGAAAAACTGAACTAAAATGGATATCCAGATTAAACACTCTCAAACCTAACGGGTTAAACGTGGAGTTCAACCTGGGTAACGTTTTGTGAGGGTGATGCCTCAATCCCTGCATTCGGTGTCTTGATCCATAAAATCGATCCCAAACTGTGACTAGATAGGAGACTCTTTCCATGATTATTGATATTTGTCTCTTTTTTTCTAGATTTAACACCATCTTTCAATATTTGATACCGAATTATGAATATGCAGCAAGCTGAATGACAACCCTCCAAGTGGAAGACAAAACTCCTTTTTCCTCACTATTTGGCCTGTATTCTATTTGTACTTATTCAGACATTAAATATGTTTTTCTCTAGAATTTGGGATAAGTGTTGTGACAACTAGATTGTACATTCCGATTACATATCGCTATTACACTGATGTCTCCTCATACTGTCCAGTGTTCTCATCCACGGCCAGAAGGGTGGCGTTATTGTTCGCCACGGGGGGTTGTGACCATAATATATGTTCCACCCCCAGTGGTGTGAACATTGCCACTATTGGGGATGCGATTACATCGCAGATTTATCCCCCTGGCATCTCTTATTCCAGTGCTATATGCACACTATTCTGGACACAGGACATACCACTACACGGGTGACAGGCTAAAGCCGAGTCGATAACGACCACCCGTAGTGACATAGAGCTCTTTGATAGGCTCTTTGGTAACTCTGGAGACCATATGTGTCTGCACCAGCGCTATTTAGATGAGATATACCATATCTCTATATTGTGCCATATACACGCTGGGCACTTATTCTTCATCCCCCTCCCCCTTTTTCCACCCACTTCTTTGTTGTCACACACATATCCATTAGATTGTTTTCTTACCTCCGCGGCCCTAATTTAATATGGCCGCCCGGCAGTCACCGAGACACACTGCGCGTGCGCCACAATTTGGCGCGTGCGCCACAATTTGGCGCGTGCGCAGTGTCATTTTTCAGACGCCGATGGGCCAACACACCAATAGCGAGGCTTCCACACCAGAGGAGATTTTGCATAGCTTGTTGGGTAATTTTAACCTTTTCCTAGCCAAATATTGCACATTTTGTTTCACTTATAAAGGACACTCAATACAAGATTTTTGTCTGTTTACACTATATGCATTTATGTATGTATTTTAAGCGTATGCACACTATATTGTATGACATGTTTTGTATTAAGATGAGTACATTTTTAACTTTGTATAATATGCACCGGCACTTTAAAGACACACCCCCTATGCATATGTGCACATTGTGTTTCCTATTTATACCCCAAATGGGGCACTTGTAAAATTGCTTGAGAAAGGTGTACCACACCGAAACGTCGCCACTTGTTCCAATAAAAATCACCTTTATTTGACCTGCATTCTGGAGTGCTGCCTACCATTTCCAACGCATAGACAAGTAAGGACCTGGCCAGGATCCTTGGGGGCTCTGCACCCCTCCTTTGAAGGAGTTTTCCACTGTGCGGACTTGAACTTTCCATGTGTAGATAGTTAGATAGATAGATAGAAATTCAAAAAAGTCCACAACACCACAGTGTTTAAAAAATCCCCAAAAAAGGGGGGTACAATGCCACAAACTCCAGACAGGGAGCCGTAGTGACATATATATAAAAATGAGACAGTACATACCAATCCATAAAGCAAAAAATGGGATGACGTATCTGTGTGGATACCTGATGTTCCGTCTGTGAATGTGGTATAGCACATGAATCCGTGTCTCCCGCAGTGAAGTGCATATTACCCGGAAGTATCCATCCGTATGCGCAGTGGCGCAAGGGACAGCGGGTTGCCATCTTTGTAAAGGCCAATCATGCAATAAAATACGACCAAAATAATGGACCTAGGTCCTATGTAAATGACACTATATGCACAAATCTAAGCCCAAAAAAATATACAGAATGGCGTCCTATTTACATAGGACCTAGGTCCGTTATTTTGTTTAATAGATCCATTTGGCCCTGTATATATAAGATTATTATCTATATTATACATTGGGCCAGATGTGATGAGTTGAGCCTCTTATTAATCACTTTGATTTAGGCACAGTTTTTGCACAGTATAGGCGCAATGTTAGATTTGGGCTCTTACATGTGATCCTCCTACAAGCTCCTCTCTGCTTCTCTCCCGCATCCCAGCATAAAAATAACACCCACAGCAGCACCCAGGTGTGTGACACACTGCACCCAGTGATCTCCTCACTTCTCACTACAGGCTTCTCCTGTAGGGTAACCCCCAGTGCTGATCTCCTGCTGCCCCCCTGTAAATCTGGCCAGTAACCTCCTCAGACACCAGTGTGGTCATGCTGCTACATGGGGACTTCTCTGTAGTATCTCAGTGTCTGCAGTGTCTGTAATGTCTGCAGTGTCTGTAGTGTCTGCAGTGTCTGTAGTGTCTGTACTAGTGTCTGTAGTGTCTGCTGAGCTCTGCTGCTGGGGATGAGTTGCGCTGCACAAAACCTCAGTGTTGCTTCTCAGTTTACGCCACCATCAGGCTGGAGTGTTTTTGCGCCTAAAAGAAAAGTCACAAATGATGAATATTATTAGGCAAAGCAAAACATCTGGATTGGTAGGATAAATGAGGAAAACATTGTTATTTTTGCTGCATGGCTAGTTTGGTGTTTAGTTGCAAAACTGGCGCAAAAACAGTGCAACAGTATGAAAAGGCGCAAAAACAACAGAAAAAATGAGTGATGCATCTGGACCATTATATGGTGAGGAATCAATGTGATAGATTACGTTGGCGTTATTGCACGCTTGCCCTTTACAAAGATGGCAGCCCGCTATCTCTTGCTATACTCTGCATCTTATTATGATGTTAATGTAATATCATTGTGATATATTTTGCGCTTTAAACATGAATTTTTGTAAAATGCATTTTTAGATATTGTTATTCTTCATAAATTTTTGTACACATAATTACATATGCTAATTAGTCATGTGGCACTTTCACTTTAAATATTGGGTTGGTATGCTATATCAGGGGGGTTGCACCTAAATTGTCTCTATTTTGAAGCATAATTCTTAACAAAAGATTTTTTTTAAGGTAAATGTTTTCTTTGTGGTTTGTTTTTGAGACTTTTCTGAATTATTGTGACTTCTTCAATAAAGTCACATTGAACTGAAATCCTATAAATAATTTTCAGCTCCTGCTGCCAATATCCACTTATTAAACATTTAGGATCATTTTTCAGACTAATAGTACTTTTGGGGGGGTGAATTTATTTTGTAAAATATAAAAATGAAATATTACATTTTTAATTTTAAATTGTAATAATGCTATAACCAACTTTTTATATACAAATGTCATAT
This sequence comes from Engystomops pustulosus, assembly GCF_040894005.1. Classification (NCBI taxonomy): domain Eukaryota; kingdom Metazoa; phylum Chordata; class Amphibia; order Anura; family Leptodactylidae; genus Engystomops; species Engystomops pustulosus. Next base: position 154,277,579 of record NC_092415.1, read on the forward strand.
CACTGTACGTCATATTTATTATTAGGCTGCATTCACTAATAATTTTTCAGACTTTGTAAGGAAGACTAATGTGAACAACCCATAGTATGATAGTTTATATTGTTAGGTTATCATAATTTTCAAATATCATCCAATTTTCATTATCAAAGATGAGGTTTATTCCAGTGTGGCAATGCCTTGGTATGAATACACTTGAATGAACCTCAGCTTTGCTGCCTGTCTGGATAGTAGATAGATAGATAGATAGATAGATAGATAGATAGATAGATAGATAGATGATGGAAAGTTCAGAGCAACACAGCAACTTGGTTGGGTGCAATATCCCTTAGCACTCTGGCTAGAGCGCCCACAATACAGATTTCCACATACAGGCAGCACTCCTAGGTAGTGTTCAAAACGATGGGATGTCTTTATTCCATGTGCAAACATGGAATAAAGACACCCCATCGTTTTAAACACTACCTTGGAGTGCTGCCTGTTTGTGTAAATCTAGTTAGATAGATAGATAGATAGATAGATAGATAGATAGATAGATAGATAGATATTGCAAGCCACTTTAAAATTCAATATCCCAAGGGAATATTGTCTTGAAAAGCTAGTCATCTTTTCAAAAGGCAATGTAGAGGGAGACACATCCATATCTTATTTGTCATTACTAAACTGAGCTAGTAACATGAAGTAACATGATTGGCCATTCACTTTTTCCTTACTTTTTACAGGTGGACAGAACAGAGGTTATAAGAACATGCATCAACCCTATTTTTTCCAAAATCTTCACAGTTGACTTTTATTTTGAAGAAGTTCAACGCCTTCGGTTTGAGGTTCACGACATAAGCAGCAATCACAACGGCCTGAAAGATGCGGACTTCCTTGGTGGAATGGAGTGCACTTTGGGACAAGTAAGTCTTCTCACAAAATTGTGTTGCTTTGTGAAAAGCATCTTATGCTGTGTTATATCCGGACATGTACAGGTCTTCTTTTACATATATGTACACCATCAACATAGCTTGAATCTTCTCAGAAAACAATTTCAGTACATGTTGTGCTGATGTTGACATATACTACACTACACCTGTTTGGCAACACATGGGGGTCATTTATTTTTATTTATTTTTTTCTGTCTTTTTGAGACTTTTTTGGTGCATTGCAATTTCTGCGACTTTTTGGGAAGTTTTTGAAATGTGCACTGAAGTCAGCCGGACATTTGTTTATTATCAGTAACACACATTTATCATCTATTTCAGATGTTTTAAATGTTGTAAATTACATTTATCTTTTCAAATTATCTAAAATTTGCAACATTTTTTTTGCGCAAAAAAAACTCCAGATGGAACCATACTTAAGGAAAACTTAGAAAGAAGTGAATTTAGACATTTGTGTGACATTTTAGACATTTATAACAAATGTTGCAAAAAGAGATCTGAAAAAAAAAAACATTTAACACAAGGAAAAAGTGAGATTGATAAATTACCAAAGTAGCAGATGGAAAAAAGACAGGCAAAAACAAGCCAAAACAAACAGAGATAAGATAAATGACCCCCATAAACACATAGGGGCAGATTTATCAATGCTTCTACGCCAGACATATGGCATATGAAAAATCTCCACTTTAAAACATATGACTCTTTGTGGGGATTTATTAATGCACTTTTGCCACAATTCTGGTGGTTTTGGACCAAAAACAGTAGGGGGGAAATTTATTATAAGTGTATGAGGGCAGAACTGTTCTAGTTGCCCATGGCAACCAATCAGAGCTCAGTTTTATTTATAAAATCAGCTGTGCAGAAATTAAAGGAAACCTACCATTTAGAATGGCAGGGGTAAGCTGTAAGTACCGAGCACCAGCTCAGGGTGAGCTGGTGCCGGTACTTACTTTCGTTAGTGTTATAAACCGCGGTATCGCGGTTTTAACACTTTTTAAACTTTAGAGTAGAAGAGGCTTCGGCGCTGCGTGCGCGCCTACATAGGGAATAGCGGAGATGTTCCACGCGCATGGTCGCGCGCAGCGCCAAAGCCCCTTCTGCTCTAAAATTTAAAAAGTGTTAAAACCGCGATACCGCGGTTTATAACACTAACGTAAGTAAGTAAGGTACTTACAGCTTACCCCTACCATTCTAACTGGTAGGTTTCCTTTAAAGCTGATCTCCGATTGGTTGCCATGCCAACTAGTACAGTTCTGCTCTCAGACACTTCTGATAAATCTCCCCCAGTGTGTGAAACGTCTTTCACCACATTTATCAAGGCTTTTAGATTTTGTTTTATACTTTTCAGACCTGCCCGACTAACGGGGGAGTGGTTAATAAAATAAAATTAATAAAAATGTATGTGGTCTTGAGAGAAAGGGGCATGTTTTGCAGGAAATCGTCTGAGTGTTCAACATTCTGTGCAGAGCTGTAATCTGTGTGCACTATATAAATAAATTATTATTAACCCCTAGGCGCACCAGGACGTTATAGTACGTCCCTGGGGGTAGATACTTAGCGCACCGGGACGTTCTATAACGTCCTGCTTCTGGCACCGGCTCACGAACGGAGCCGGTACCAGAAGCAGCGGCTGTCAGCTGTCTAGTACAGCTGACAGCCTGCGATAATACCCGCGATGGGAGCCGGTTCCGATCACGGGTGTTAACCCCTCACACGGCGCGGTCAAGCATGACCGCGGCGTGTGAGGGTTTTTGCGCTGTGTATCGGATCCCCCGTGTCGCTTACTGGGGGATCCGATCCACTTCTGGGCAGCTCCGGGGACTGGCATGTGCCCCGGAGCTGCCCGGTCTCCCTGGCAGTCAGACCATGCACCTGCATGCTCAGACAGATTACACTGCTCTACAATAAAATAGTATTGTAGAGCAGTGTATTGAACTTGAACCAGTGATCAGAGCATCACTGGTTCAAGTTCAAGTATGTATAATTATAAAAAAGTCAAAAACACTAAAGTTAATACATTAGAATAAATAAAAAATAAATGCATTAAAATATAAGCCCCTAAAATGTCACTTTCCTATAAAAATACTTAATAAAGTATAAAAACACAAAAACACAAAAAACCTCCGCATATTTGGTATTGCCGCATCCTTAACAATCTGTATAATAAAACAGAATCGTTACTGGACCCGCACGGTACACGCCGTAGAAAAAAAACGCAAAAACGTTCCGAAAAAAGATCATTTTTAATTAATACCCTATAAAAAATGCTCTAAAAAGTAATTTAAAAAATGTTATGCACTCCAAAGTAAGCGTACTAAAAAGAACAACTCTTCTCGCAAAAAATAAGCCCCTAACCAGATTTGTCAGCCGAAAAATAAAAAAGTTATGCATATGAAAAGATGGTGATGCTAAAATGAACAAGATTTTCTCCAAATTGGTTTTTATTCAGTACAATTGAATAAAATACACAAAACCCCCACATATTTGGTATCCCTGCGTCCGTAACAATCTGCATAATAAAACAGAATCGTTATTAGATCCACAAAGGGAACCCCGTAAAAAAAAACAAAAAAAAAACTCCAGAAAAAAGATCATTTTTAGAGATGAGCGAGCACTAAAATGCTCGGGTACTCGTTATTCGAGACAAACTTTTCCCGATGCTCGAGTGCTCGTCTCGAATAACGAGCCCCATTGAAGTCAATGGGAGACTCGAGCATTTTTCAAGGGGACCAAGGCTCTGCACAGGGAAGCTTGGCCAAACACCTGGGAACCTCAGAAAAGGATGGAAACACCACGGAAATGGACAGGAAACAGCAGTGGCAGCATGCATGGATGCCTCTGAGGCTGCTTAATCGCACCATTATGCCAAAACTATGGGCAACAGCATGGCCATGACAGAGTGACAGAATGAAGCTAGATAGCATGTAAAACATCCAATAATTGACCCTGACACTATAGGGGACGGCATGCAGAGGCAGTGGCAGCAGCGGCAGGCTAGAGAGTGGCATGGCGACATACTCTAAATGGACTCAGGCTTCAAACCAATGGGTGGCAGAGAAGAACCAAAGGAGGTGAGCAAGAAGCGCTCAAATAATATCGGTACATGATAAAAGTTTGCCAGTATATTTTGTGGATTACACAGCAGGGTGGCAACAAAGTTAACATGGAAGCCATGAAAACAACCCAAAATTCTGCCTGACACAGCTCGTTTGATAAGGGGACCATGTATGGAGGCAGTGAACTAGTAGTAGATTAAAGGTGCTGCAGTTAAAACTATGTTAGTTGGATCTTGGCATGGAGCTGGCGCTCCGCTGCCAGGCGAGCTTTCGCCAATCCAAGCCCCTGTCTCTAGGCTACTCCCAAAACAGCACTTCTAAGAACCTTTTGTATAAGATCAAGTGTAGTAGCGTTCTTATAAGTTTGGGATATGGCGGGTGAGGGGAATGTAAACAGATGCACAAGAAGCGCATGATGCGCATGGAGCTGGCGCTCCGCTGCCAGGTGAGCTTTCGCCAATCCAAGCCCCTGTCTCTAGGCTACTCCCCAAACAGCACTTCTAAGAACCTTTTGTATAAGATCAAGTGTAGTAGCGTTCTTATAAGTTTAGGATATGCCGGGTGAGGGGTGTGTAAACAGATGCGCAAGAAGCGCTGAAATAATATTGGTAAATGATAAAAGTTTGCCAGTATATTTTGTGGATAACACAGCAGGGTGGCGACAAAGTTAACAACTTTGATGTGGAATCCATGAAAACAACCCAAATTTCTGCCTGACACACCTCGTTTGGAGGTAGCAATGGAGACAACGTGTGGAGGCTGCTATGGAGACAATTTAATTTGGATAGTGCCTGTATGTGGCAGTCCAAAAAAGTTTTCAAACCAGAGGAGCAGGTAGGTGGCCCTCCAGAAAAATGAAATAGATTGAGTGCCTGTATGTGGCAGTCCAAAAAAGTTTTCAAACCAGAGGAGCGGGTAGGTGGCCCTCCAGAAAAATTGAATAGATTGAGTGCCTGTATGTGGCAGTCCAAAAAACTTTTCAAACCAGAGGAGCAGGTAGGTGGCCCTCCAGTAAAATGGAATAGATTGAGTGCCTGTATGTGGCAGTCCAAAAAAGTTTTCATAGCAGAGGAGCAGGTAGGTGGCCCTCCAGTAAAATGGAATAGATTGAGTGCCTGTATGTGGCAGTCCAAAAAAGTTTTCAAACCAGAGGAGCGGGTAGGTGGCCCTCCAGAAAAATTGAATAGATTGAGTGCCTGTATGTGGCACTCCCAAAAATTTTTTAAAACAGAGGACCGGGTAGGTGGCCCTCCAGAAAAATTAAATGCATAAAGTACTATAGCTAGAGCCAGTGGGCCCTGTCAAAAAATAGCCAGTTTCCTCTGCTTTACTGTACAAAGAGGAGGAGAAGGAGGAAAATGAGGAGGAGGAGGAGTGGATAAATTATTCAGGTTGAGCTTCCTTCACCTGGTGGAGATTGGAAATTATGAGAAATCCATGCTTTATTCATCTTAATAAGCGTCAGCCTGTCAGCGCTGTCAGTCGACAGGCGTGTACGCTTATCGGTGATGATGCCACCAGCTGCACTGAAAACCCGCTCGGACAACACGCTAGCGGCAGGGCAGGCAAGAACCTCCAAGGCGTACAGCGCCAGTTCGTGCCACATGTCCAGCTTTGAAACCCAGTAGTTGTAGGGAGCTGTGTGATCATTTAGGACGATGGTATGGTCAGCTACGTACTCCCTCACCATCTTTCTGTAAAGATCAGCCCTACTCTGCCGAGACTGGGGACAGGTGACAGTGTCTTGCTGGGGTGACATAAAGCTGGCAAAAGCCTTGTAAAGCGTACCCTTGCCAGTGCTGGACAAGCTGCCTGCTCGCCTACTCTCCCTCGCTACTTGTCCCGCAGAACTACGCACTCTGCCGCTAGCGCTGTCAGAAGGGAAATACTGTTTAAGCTTGTGAACCAGGGCCTGCTGGTATTCATGCATTCTCACACTCCTTTCCTCTCCAGGGATGAGAGTGGAAAGATTTTGCTTGTACCGTGGGTCCAGGAGAGTGAACACCCAGTAATCAGTGCTGGAATAAATTCTTTGAACGCGAGGGTCACGGGATAGGCAGCCTAGCATGAAATCTGCCATATGCGCCAGAGTACCAACGCGTAAGAATTCACTCCCCTCATTGGCCTGACTGTCCATTTCCTCCTCCTCCAACTCCTCCAACTCCTCTTCTTCTGCCCATACACGCTGAACAGTGAAGGACTCAACAATGGTCCCCTCTTGTGTCTCGCCAACATTCTCCTCCTCTTCCTCCTCATCCTCCTCCACCTCCACCTCCTCCGATATGCGCTGAGAAACAGACCTAAGGGTGCTTTGGCTATCAACAAGGGAATCTTCTTCCCCCGTCTCTTGTGACGAGCGCAAAGCTTCCGACTTCATGCTGATCAGAGAGTTTTTCAACAGGCCAAGCAGCGGGATGGTGAGGCTGATGATGGCGGCATCGCCACTGACCATCTGTGTTGACTCCTCAAAGTTACTCAGCACCTGACAGATATCAGACATCCACGTCCACTCCTCATTGTAGACTTGAGGAAGCTGACTGACCTGACTACCAGTTCTGGTGGAAGTTGACATCTGGCAGTCTACAATCGCTCGGCGCTGCTGGTAAACTCTGGATAACATGGTCAGTGTTGAATTCCACCTCGTGGGCACGTCGCACAACAGTCGGTGAGCGGGCAGTTGGAGGCGGCGCTGCGCTGCCCTGAGAGTGGCAGCATCTGTGCTGGACTTCCTGAAATGCGCACAGATGCGGCGCACCTTCGTGAGCAAATCAGACAGATTGGGGTATGTCTTGAGGAAACGCTGAACTATCAGATTTAACACATGGGCCAGGCATGGCACATGTGTCAGTCTGCCGAGTTGCAGAGCCGCCACCAGGTTACGGGCGTTGTCACACACAACCATGCCTGGCTTCAGGTTCAGCGGTGCCAGCCACAGATCAGTCTGCGCCGTGATGCCCTGTAATAGCTCTTGGGCGGTGTGCCTTTTATCGCCTAGGCTCAGCAGTTTGAGCACCGCCTGCTGTCGCTTAGCGACGGCACTGCTGCTGTGCCTAGAGCTACCGACTGATGGCGCCATGCCCACGGATGGTAATTCGGAGGAGGAGGAGGTGGAGGAGGGGTGGGAGGAGGAGGAGGCATAGTAGGCCTGAAACACCTGGACCGAGGTAGGCCCCGCAATCCTCGGCGTCGGCAGTATATGACCAGCCGCAGGGTCAGACTCGGTCTCAGCCTCCACCAAGTTAACCCAATGTGCCGTCAGCGATATATAGTGGCCCTGCCCGGCAGCACTCGTCCACGTGTCCGTGGTCAGGTGGACCTTGTCAGAAACGGCGTTGGTCAGGGCACGGATGATGTTGTCTGACACGTGCTGGTGCAGGGCTGGGACGGCACATCGGGAAAAGTAGTGGCGGCTGGGGACCGAATACCGAGGGGCGGCCGCCGCCATGAGGTTGCGAAAGGCCTCGGTCTCTACTAGCCTATAGGGCAGCATCTCCAGGCTAAGCAATCTGGAGATGTGGACATTAAGGGCTTGGGCGTGCGGGTGGGTTGCACTATATTTGCGTTTCCGCTCCAGCGTCTGGGGTATGGAGAGCTGAACGCTGGTGGATGCTGTGGAGGATCGTGGAGGCGACGATGGGGTTTTTGTGGCAGGGTCCTGGGCAGGGGGCTGACTATCAGCTGACACAGGGGAAGGAGCAGTGGTGTGCACGGCCGGAGGTAAACGGGCTTGTTGCCACTGAATGGGGTGTTTAGCATTCATATGCCTGCGCATACTGGTGGTAGTTAAGCTAGTAGTGGTGGAACCCCTGCTGAGCCTGGTTTGGCAAATGTTGCACACCACAGTCCGTCGGTCATCCGGTGTTTCCTTAAAGAACCTCCAGACTTCTGAAAATCTAGCCCTCGCCGCAAGAGCCCTCGCCACGGGAGCTTCACTAGTTGACACATTTGGCGCTGATGCACCAGCTCTGGCCCTGCCTCTCCGTCTGGCCCCACCACTGCCTCTTCCAACCTGTTCTGGTCGAGGACTCTCCTCTGTCTCAGAAGCACTGTGTTCACCCGGCCTATCAACCCAGCTTGGGTCTGTCACCTCATCATCCTCCGATCCCTCAGTCTGCTCCCCCCTCGGACTTCCTGCCCTGACAACAACTTCCCCACTGTCTGACAACCGTGTCTCCTCATCGTCGGACACCTCTTTTGACACTTCTTCCACCACGTCAAGAAGGTCATCATCACCCACAGACTGCGACTGGTGGAAAACCTGGGCATCGGAAAATTGCTCAGCAGCAACCGGACAAGTGGTTTGTGAGTGTGGGAAGGGTCCAGAAAACAGTTCCTCAGAGTATGCCGGTTCAAATGGCAAATTTTCCTGGGAGGGGGCAGACTGGGGGGGAGGAGGCTGAGGTGCAGGAGCTGGAGGAGTGCCGATTTCGGTGACATGGGTGGACTGCGTGGAAGACTGACTGGTGGACAAATTGCTCGAAGCATTGTCGGCAATCCACGACATCACCTGTTCGCACTGTTCTGGCCTCAACAGTGCTCTACCACGAGTCCCAGTAACTTCAGACATGAACCTAGGGAGTGTAGCTCTGCGGCGTTCCCCTGCTCCCTCATAAGCAGGTGGTGTCTCACCCCGCCCAGGACCACGGCCTCTGACCCCTGCAGTAGTTGGACGCCCACGTCCCCGCCCTCGTCCTCTACCCCTAGCCCTCGGGTTAAACATTTTGAAAATGAGAGTTATAACTTTAATTTTTTTTTAACTTTTTTTTTGTGTTTTTTGTTTTTTTTTGTGTTTTTTAGTTTTTAAAACCAAACGATGCTATCCTATTGCTATGGCTATTTTCTAGCCAAGTATGAAAGCACACTGCTATGCCAGATGAGATGACGCTGAGTTATTAAAAAAATAAACGTAAAATAAAAAAGGAAATGGCAGACTGTGCCTAATTGAAATCCAACCCCTAATAAATTTTCCCACTTCGGTCTTTACGATGGATATGTGCGTCACTAAGCGCAAAACACAGCGGTCGCAAGTCTCACTACAAATTGCTCACAATTTGCTAGTAGATGCACTGCAGCAAGTACAGCCACCAGCAGATCAACCAGAAATCAAATATATATAACGCTACTGTAGGCGTAAGTAAGCCGTTTGGATTCTCCTATGGCTATTTTCTAGCCAAGTATGAAAGCACACTACTATGCCAGATGAGATGACACTGAGTTATTAAACAAAATAAACGTAAAATAAAAAAGGAAATGGCAGACTGTGCCTAATTGAAATCCAACCCCTAATAAATTTTCCCACTTCGGTCTTTGCGATGGATATGTGCGTCACTAAGCGCAAAACACAGCGGTCGCAAGTCTCACTACAAATTGCTCACAATTTGCTAGTAGATGCACTGCAGCAAGTTCAGCCACCAGCAGATCAACCAGAAATCAAATATATATAACGCTACTGTAGGCGTAAGTAAGCCGTTTGGATTCTCCTATGGCTATTTTCTAGCCAAGTATGAAAGCACACTACTATGCAAGATGAGATGACACTGAGTTATTAAAAAAATAAACGTAAAATAAAAAGTAAATGGCAGACTGTGCCTAATTGAAATTAAACCCCTAATAAATTTTCCCACTTTGGTGTTTGAGGTGGATATGTGTGTCACTAAGAGCTAAACACAACGGTAGCAAGTCCCCCTGCAAATTCCTCACAATATGGTACTAGCTGCAAATAAAAAAAAAAAAGTATAACGTTATTGTAGCCCTAAGAAGGGCTGTTGGGTTCTTGGAGAATCACTCCTGCCTAACAGTAAGCTAATAGAACACCCTAACGCTTTCCCTGACCAGCAGCAGCTCTCTCCCTAGCGGCATCCAGACACAGAATGATCCGAGCAGCGCGGGCAGCGGCTAGTCTATCCCAGGGTCACCTGATCTGGCCAGCCAACCACTGCTATCGACGTGTAAGTGTACCACGTCATGCTGGGTGGAGTGCAGAGTCTCCTGGCTTGTGATTGGCTCTGTTTCTGGCCGCCAAAAAGCAAAACGGCGGGAGCTGCCATTTTCTCGAGCGGGCGAAGTATTCGTCCGAGCAACGAGCAGTTTCGAGTACCCTAATGCTCGACCGAGCATCAAGCTCGGACGAGCATGTTCGCTCATCTCTAATCATTTTCAATTAATACCCTATAAAAAATGCTCTAAAAAGGGATTTAAAAAATGTTATGCACTCTAAAATAAGACCACTAAAAAGAACAATCCTTCTCGCAAAAAAAATAAACCATTAAACAGATTTGTGAGGCGAAAAATAAAAAAGTTATGCATATGAAAGACGGTGATGCTAAAATTAACAACATTTTTGCCAATTTACTTTCTATTCAGTAAAAATGGGAAAAAATTAAAAATCTATATAAATGAGGTCTTTTTGTAATCGTGGCGACACATAGAATAAAAATAATATACTATTTTTATGGTATGGTAAACGGCCAAAAACAACCCCATAAAAATCTTCCTGAAAAGTGATGATTTTCATTTCCTCCACCAACAAAGAGTTAATAAAATCTCACCAATTAGCCTATAGATTCCCCCAAATTACGTACCAGAAAACTGCATCTCATGTGGCTTAAGAAATAAGCCGCTATAGGTCCACATTAAAAAAAAGAAAAAAATGATAGCTTGTACAATGTGATATAGCAAATCTGATCTGGATGGCGCCTCCTTCCCTTCTATGCCCGGCCGTGCGCCCATACAGCAGGTTACCAGAACATATAGAGTATCCATGTACTCGGGAGAGATTGGGTAACAAACTTTGTGGAGCCTTCATTCATTTAATCCATTGTAAATGTTTAATTTTCCACCCAAAATGGGTGTATTGTGAAAAAATACTACAATTTGCAGACTGCACCTCCATTTTGTTTTAACCCCTATAAAACACGTAAAGCATTAACAAACTTCTCAAAAGTGGTTTTTCATACGTTGAGGGGTGTATTTTCCATAATGGGGTAATTTACGAGTCTCACTATTATTTAGGCCTCTCAGTGTCAATTAGAAGTTGAGCAGGTCCATCTAAATACAGGTTTTGGTGATTTTACAAAAAATGTGAAAAATGATACCTAAATTCTGAGCCTCATAACATTCTAGTAAAATATGTGGAATCTTAAAAAACCATGCCAACATAAAGCAGACATTTGGGAAATGTAAGTTATGAATTTATTTGGGAGCTATGACTATCTGCATCAAAAGTAGAGAATTTAGAACGTTGAAAATAAAGAATTTTTCCAAATTTTTGCCAAATTTTGTTTTTTTTCATAACTAAACGCAAAAGATTTCATCCAAATTTTTAAACTAATTTGAAGTACAATGTGTCACGAGAAAACATTCTCAAAATCCCCTGGATATCTCATAGCGTTCCAAAGCTATAACCACTTATAGTGACACAGGTCAGATTTGAAGAATGGGGCCGCGTCCTTAAGGCCAAAAGAGGCTGAGTCCCGTAGGGGTTAATAATAAATATATACATACACATACATGCCAGGAGGTAAGAAAAACAATTATTCTATTATCCTGCCAATTGGATCTTCATCTGCTTATTAGTTCTGGAGCATCTGTTTACCTAAATAATGAGATATTTCCATGATCATTACCCCACATGCATGATGTTTGGTGAACATTTCTGACTGTTTTTTGTCCATGTCTACAATGGAGAGATATGAAGGAAGCTCTCAGCTCACTAATTCAGGAGGGCGTCTTTTATGTAGACATGCTTTTTCGTTTCTTATGAGCCAAAATGAATCTCTTTCTGTCTACCTTTTGCAAAATTAGATCTGCATTTAATTCAATTTTAGTCATTTATAAAGAGGTAGTTGTTGATGTATTATTATTTGTATTAACTTCAAGATACATAACATCTTCCAGGACTTTATTATTGGGTGTTAAGTAAATGGACTAATAGTCATCTGTTCACTTCTTGGCCACTTTATAGGTGTAAACTGATTGATGCTTCCCACAATATATTACCATGGTAATATTCTAGTTACAAAATGTTAATCTTCTAGTTAAAATGATAATTTTACAAAAAATTTCTAGTAGGTACAGAGCTTAGGGCTCTTAGGTCTTTCTGCTATTCTTGGTGGGCACATGTCTCCCAAAAAGAACAGGAGACATTTTTGTAAAATAACTTTTATTAGGACTATAGATAAAATATGCTTACTCAGGCATACTCCCTCCCATCAACCACTAGTGGTGGCATGGCTGTAGAGGTAGAATTTGCAAATTTGGGCCGTAAGCTAATGATGCCCATGAGATTTGACACAACACTATGATCTCCTTTTAAGTCACCTAATTCAAGCATTGTACAGTAAATGCCTCAGCCTTACATTTTATAACATATGAGATGGGCACTAACTCCAATAATGTTGGAGATAAATTCAATATTTATTAAGTCAACAAAATCACCAAACTATTTGTCAACATGAAGTGTATCCTGAAACTTTAATGGTATCTGGTTTTAATTTCAGATGAGGGTTTCCAAACGCCTCTGTAAGTGTTGTACAGTGAATTCCAAATTGGTGATGGATTAGTTAATCCAGTACTGGGATCAGAGCTATATTATAAGACACACACAGAATCGAGTATCTTGTAAAAACAACTCATACTTTATTAGTCACATTCCACTATTTTATATGTGTTCTTGCTCTTTAACATTTGCGTAAACAGGGCGGGGGCTATACATTCTTATCTTTGTAGCACGTAGAGGATGTTCTTGGCTTGTAGCAGTTAGCTTCCTTATCAGAAACTTATAGTGCTCATTCTGTGCTGACTTTCCGGGAACCAGCTATCTCTGGGTAGACAGCAAAAGTTACACAAAATGGCTTAATTGGGGAAAAAATGGGTGCTGAGCACTAGCTGAGCACTAGCTCATCACTAACGCTGGGTACTAAGACAACATCATGTATAACAATATTACAAAATATGAGGATATAAAAATATTAGGGCACATTTACTTACCCGGTCCTGTCGTGGTCCACCAGGTGCATTGTCCGACAGGGATGAAGTCTGGCACGATTCAGGACAGGCTTTAGAACTTTTGCCTACCATCTTAATTTTTAACTGTACTTGATTCTACTGTATGTAAGATTTATATTTCCATATCCTTATATCGTCTAATATTGGGTCTGAGTACCCAGATACCATTAAAGTTTTAGATTACGCTTCATATAGTTTGTCAAATATTAAAATAATCTCCAACATTATAGGAGTAAGTGCTTGGTTTATATGTTATAAATGGTTTCCTTTTGTTAGTCCGCTTGACACATGGACAATTACCTTCTTTAACCAAATAGCTCAAATTCTAGAACAATATCTAACATTAACCTTACTCTTTGCACTAAGATTGATGATGGTAGCAGCCAGACATGCCCCCTCCTCTTCTTAGAAGAATATTATACTGTAAATGTCAGAAGCAGCAGTAGGTCAGTATGCAGTCAAGTGAGACTGTATAAAATTATGCAGCTGCAAGGCGTATAGTATTCTCTTTCCATTGGTCTCACAAATGGAGCATGGTTTTAAAAGAAAATTATATTATGCACATCCAACAGCATTTTGGCAGTAGTCTGGTGTGAACTAAGCCAACTAGTAGGAGTTGTAAAGTTAGACTAAACAGTTTTATACTACACCAGATTTATCATTCTGCATCAGACATTGGGGCTTATTTACTAAGGGTCCCGCGGCCTCATTTCTGTCAGGTTTTCCGACATTTTTGGGGATCATGCCGCTGGGACAGGGATTTAGGAGGGGATTTTGTCGCATGTGGCACCGGCTTTCATGAGACAGAAAAAGGGGGGCAAGCCGTTGGATGATCCGACTGATTTGGACAGAGCGCGGGTTTTAACTTTAAAATTGTGTTGCAAGCCATGGACTTACATGCACCAGGAAGAAAAAGGTGAACTCTGGCGGCCCTTAGTGGGGAAGCCACACATAGAGTGAGCGTCCGACACTCCGGATCAGGGAACGAGCAGGATCGGGTAAGTAAATGTGCCCCATTATGAGAAATCTTCCCCAATCTCTATCACTTCAGTTCTAGGGCAGTAACTAGGGCAGTAAAATCTGGTTTCATGCCTGACCAGTCCAAGAGAGACACCATTAGCCTGGGATCTTCCAGTCTTGTTTGTTCCCTCCATTGTTCCCTAAGATCTTAACAATAACCTTGGCTGTTGTTCTGTATCAGTGGGTCATAATGTGTGGCTAAAGTTAAAGATTGTCTGCAGCTGGTAGGCAGAACAAGGCCGGGAAAGATGTGAGAACATTTGCGTGAGAATTGGGGGTTTTCACTTATCCAAGCTAGATGACATTGGAACCAGAGGGGTGTAGCTGAGCAGGAATTGCTTGGTATTACAGCCTGGTAAGTAACAAAGCAGAATTTTTGTCACCATTATAGCACAGATTCACCAGCAGGATGGCATAGTTGAGTCTACAGTAGCAAAACGAGCCTACAACCATGGGCATAACCATGGGCATAATGGGAATGGGACCTCCACTACAACATGACACTTTCAGCAGCACATTTCAAAAGGCTTAGATAATAATAGAAAAGTTATAACAAATGTCACAAAAGCTCAACTCTCCCTTCAAAATAAGGAAAATCTATAAAAATGGGCTTCAGATAAAATAAAGAAAGGAACAGTACTTTCAATTGAAGATCACATACACCACCCTACCCTGTTCTGAAATGGAAGACTCTTAGTGCTTCAAGGCTTGGCAGTTACTCCCAGTCATAGTATATGCTGTCAGCATTGATCCATTTAACAAAATCTTGCTTTCAGATGGAAAAAAATAGCCATAAATCCTATGAAAAGGGAGACAAGCCAATTATGCAGATCGCCAAGGATTAAGGAGATAGGTATTTTTTATCAAAATACTCACAATCATCGATTAAAATGTGCTATAAAGTTTAGAAAGTTCCAAAACGCCAGAGTACCTTGACCAACCTCAGGTTTCGCCTCTTGAGGCTTCTTACGGGGCATGGTGGAGTGGTGTATGTGATCTTCAATTAAAAGTACTGTTCCTTTCTTGATTTTATCTGACACCAGGAAATATATTCGTTTGTGACTTTAGATAATAATAGACATGGCCTTAGTGCCACATCAGCTTATTTCTAGCACTTGCGATTATTTGCCCCAATCCGAAACCTTCACGTGAATGGAGGGCGCAGCTGGCTGGGAGTGGGGCGGTGCATTACTGTCCCCACGCCAGCGCACTTGCTGCTGCCGGTGAATTTTTACATGTCAAAGATAGCCGGCTGCGTTTATTTCTACGCCAGCACCCTGCCCTGCGGAAGCCTTTTGATATATCGCGCTGTGAAAATGCAGCGGCAGGGCTATCATAGGCGTATGATAAATTTCTCCCATTGACTTAATGTTTATTCATTGTAGTCTGAAACATTCTATTATTTGTACGATGGTCTGTTCCACAGTACAAGGACTATCTCTACCCCCTACATACTGTTCCACTACATGTAAAAGGAAGGTTCTACTTTCTTTTCTTTATACGCTATGGGGTTGACTTTAGTAGAGCTATAATATCCTAGTAAATAAATTATTTAATGAAAAAGTTATTTGACATCTATGTATTTGTCAAGTATCTGACTTTAAAGGAAATCTACCACTAACTATAAGTAAAATTACACTAAACGTACTCACCTACAGACCTCTTCATCTTGATCCCGGTGGTGTTCTTCAAGCTTGGGGATCTCCTGAAAAAAAGCAGCCCTCTTGAGAGGCGCACATAATTAGCAGCCCAGAGTGATGGCACATTGCATCCCCGTGCTCCAGGTTGCTTTTTACAAGTATTTTCTTCATGTGATCCCAGCGTGTCAAGATTAAAAAAGACCATTAGAATCAAGATGAAGAAGGAGATAGATGAGTATGTCCCGTGTCATTTTACATATGGTTACTAGTAGATTACCATTAACATGAATCATATCTTTTTCCTAACTGATAAATGACTTTATACTTTATACCACACAAGGAAACAGCATCCTTCTGGATTAAAATATTTGATGTTCTTCTCCCATTAGTTCTTTATATAATTGCTAATATTCATTTCAAATAATAAGCTGATGTTTTTTTAAAAAAAAGTATTTTCTCTGTTGTGACAAGTGCCTTGAAGAGCTATTAAGATGAATAGATATATCTATTTTACATGAGTAATATGTTCTGTTTTTCTTCTTTCTCTCTGTAGATTGTGTCACAAAGGAAACTGTCAAAATCATTGCTGAAGCATGGAAACACAGCGGGGAAATCATCTATAACGGTATGACGGCTGCAGAAGTTCACACCTCCGCAAAAATAGTGATAATGGAGATGTATAATTAACTGTGCCCTCTATTGAAATCCGAATATGCAGGAGAGAAGGCTCTTATTGGGGGAAGTTAACTTACTGGATACTACATAAAATCTAAACTTTTACAAATATAACTGATATTGTTTTAATCCTTCTCACTCAATAGAACCCATTGGATGCCTACTCTCAAAAGGGGCAGTGATTTTAATGTTTTTTTTTCAAGGATTATGATATTGATGACCTGAACAATCTGTTCATTGAACTAGCAACCCATGATGGCTTTCTCTTATAATTTCTGAATTGCATTATATGCATTCAAAATATATCAAGTCCATTACTTATAGAGGCTCAAACACAGTACTTCTGAAATGATTGTTAAAGGGATTGTCCAATCACAACAAGCAATTCTGTTTCCATAGGATAGGCGACAATTTGCTGATTGGTCGGATTCCCATGGATCACAAGAATGGGTTTCTGTACCTTATATGAATAGAGCAGTAGGCCAGACACATGTGTTGCCACTCCATTCCATCTCTGTCAGCATCATAGAGATGAGTAGAGCAGCAGCAGCGCGTTTGTGTTACTGGCCACTCTGTTCAATTGGGGTACAAAGAACCCATGTTCTTGTGCTCCGTGGCGGTCCCCACAGTGATCAGCAAGTTATCCCCTATCCACAGGAAAACTTGAATATTCACTTTACCAATGGACAACCCCTCTAAAGGTAAAGGACTCTGAAGGTATTATACATATTGAAAACATAGTACTGTATCATAGTGAAAAAGGTTAGAAAAAGAAAGTTGCCCAAATAAAGGAAGAATTCTTTCCCAAACCCTGATATGGCAGAATAACTCCCTGGATCAACAGAAACTACTAAGAATCAGTTTTATTCCCATATTATGTGATATTATTGCTCTCCAGAAAGGCATCCAGGCCCCTCTTGAACATGTACATAGAGTCCGCCATAACAACCTCCTGCGGCAGAGAGTTCCACAGTCTCACTGCTCTTACAGTAAAGAACCTTTGTCTATGTTGATGGTAAAATCGCCTCTCCTCTAGGCGTAGAGGATGCCCCCTTGTCCTGGTCACAGGCCTAGGTATAAAAAGATCTTTGGAGAGATCCTTGTACTGTCTGTTCAGGTATTTGTACATTGTAATTAGGTCTCCCCTCAGTCGTCTTTCTTCTAAACCGAATAATCCTAAATTTTGTAATCTGTCATTGTATTCTAGTCCCCCCATTCCCCTAATAATCCTGGTTGCTCTCCTCTGCACTCGTTCCAGTTCTACTATGTCCTTTTTATACACTGGTACCAAAACTGCACACAATATTCCATGTGTGGTCTGACCAGTGATTTGTATAAGGGTCCTAATAGGAGGTGGCAGGGTTTCTACTAGCAAAGAATTATATAATAGAACCTGAACCTGAATAGAAGAATGAACATTTACCACCATCTCTTGTAGTAGTAAATGTATGGCAATCTTCCAGGCTATCAGCGGCGCCAATCACTCAGAATAGTTCCTTTTCATAAATGAATATCTTTATTCATAGGCTGAATAATACTCGCTTCGAGCCCAGACCGGGCTCTTCCTCAGTTATATACAGCTGTATATAACTGAGGAAGAGACCGGTCTGGGTTTGAAACACATATTATTCAGCCTATGAATAAAGATATTCATTTATGAAAAGGAACTATTCTGAGTTATTGGCGCGGCTGATAGCCTGGAAGATTGCCATACATTTACTACTCTGTTCTCCGATGAATTCTATTGCTGGAAAAAACCCAGGATGGCTGCCGAGACCACTACAATACCAAAGCTACTATACGAGTTGTACCGCTTGTACAACCAGAAAGGGGGAGCAGATTACCAATCATATATTTTTTTACCAAGCCAGAAACTGCTTTCACACATGTGGCGCTTGTATCGCTTTTCTTTCTTCTCTTTCTAATTCTACCATCTCTTTTAGGTGATTGCAGAAGAATTATCTGGAAATGATGACTACGTTGAACTTTCTTTTAGTGCCCGGAAATTAGATGACAAGGTAAAATGTTGATTGATTTTGTAAAAAATCTTTTGGTCATCATACAGTTAATAGAGTGGTGCTTCCGATTCTCTTCTCTCTGTTGGTCCCAGCACTCTCAGCTGATCAATAAAGTTGCTGGGTGGCATTGAACCCCACTGATTGGATATTGACGACCAATTCTTAGGATAAGTCATGATCTATAGCCCAATAAAAACCTTTAACTTAGCTTAAAATGAAAGCGGAATCCTTTTATAAAATTATTATTATTATTAATATATTTCCAGTAAAATTTAGCTTCAGTTGCTTTTGACTATTCTGTTCAATATAACTGTATTGTACTCACTACTATACTTTTTATGGGCCTTAAAACAGATGTTTGCAATATTATTGGCATGTTGGCATAATGCTGCATGCTGTATGTTTGGGTCAGAATAAGAAGTTTTCCAGACAAAACATTTGAATGATCTATCTATAGCTCGGCACCCTGCATCCCCTCTGATTAGCTGGGTTACAATACCAACAGAGCCGGAACAACACCGCTGTATACAGAACAGTCTGCTCCAACCCTAACCTTAGTGTATAAGAGCAGATCGGCAGGGTGCTATGTACCACGTCCCCACCAATCAACTATTAATGACATATCCCACGGTGTGTTCTTGTGGATGCACAAGTTTAGAAGCTTCGCTTTTGAGATTGCAGCAGGAGCAATGACCTTTGTCTGTTACACCAATACAAACTAACCTCCCCTTTCCTGACCCTTGCTTGTCCCTTGACTACATCTTTGCTAGGCACCGAAGTCTCTTTAATTATTTCGGTCAGTCGAAGTTATACTGGTTTCTTATAGAAAATTTGGCACTCACTTCATGTAATGCATATATATATTTATTTGAGCTAAATATAGCAATCCAAAATAATCATTGGGCCACATCTACCTTCGTTTTGTCTCTCTGCGGTCAATTTTTGAGACATTTGGCAGCTCTTTTTTGCACCTTATGTATGATCCAGTCTTTTTACTTGTGATACATGTTCAATTTTGCCTATCCTGGCAGGTGCAAATTTTGTCTTCTTTTTGAGACTTTTTGTTGCAAATGTCTCAAATCCACATGGACACAAGTCATGTAAGGGGTTATATACAAAAGAGAACACAAGCCATGTGAGAGGGTTATATGCAGGAGTGGACACTACTGTTAATTTGGGATTTAACATGTTGCATTTTTAATGCATTTTGAAACCTATTACAACAGCTAAGGAGAGTTGATTTTCCTAATTACATTACTGTTAACATTTGAATTTACAAAATGCATAGTAAACGCAGTGTTAACACATGGTTATTGTGGCGTTTATATTTCGTTTTGTAAACGCAAATGTTAACATTAATTACAATAACTTAGGAGAGGTGATTTGCCTTTTTTCATTAGTTTCAAAATGCATTAAAAACGCTATTAAACTGCTACGTGTGACCTCACCCTTAGAAGTAACCAATAAAAAAAGCAAAAATTTAAGAATTTAACAAAAGAGGTTACTGTGCAAAATGTTAAACAGTTAAAGCAGGTAAAATAATTCCAATTTACATGTTAAAATCTGCTCCATGAAAAAAAAACCTTCCTTTGCACCTGCCCTGGACCAGAAAAGGCGAAAAAAAGTGAAACCTAAGTGAAATGTCGCACGGAACATCTGGAAAACAATGATACATAAGGCACACTGCACAAAAGGTGCAGACAAGGCGTACTTGAAAAAGAACAAAAAAGTCACAAAAATGACGCAAACACAGCAAAAGTCGCTAAAATTTGACAATTTGCCTAGCTGAAACTATGATACATGTGCCCCATTGTGTATCATTTTGATCCACTAAGGCAGTGATGGCAAACCTTTTCGAGACCGAGTGCCCAAATTACAACAAAAACACACGTATTAATCGCAAAGTGTCAACACAGATATTTAAGCAGTAACTCTCTGTTCTACCACAAATTCAATAGAAGAAGGACCTCCATCAATAAACTGCCCCTGTCCATACCTTCTCACTCTTTCTACAGTCCGAGGATGTGTTGCTTTGAAATAACGCTGAGAGTAACATCTACATTGCCTGTGCCTCCAGGTGAATTCTTTAAGTTGTGTCTGGTGAACTCTGTGCTGGGGCAATGTAGCCTGGGTGCCCACAAAGAGGGCCCTGAGTGCCACCTCTGGCACCCGTGCCATAGGTTCACCACCACTGCACTAAGGGATCCTCCTTAGACACAGACTGTGAAGTTAGACAGAAGTACCATAGAAAAACAGTAATGACTGCTGTAGTAGGGAAGCAGGAGGGAATAGTGGTGAATACCACTGCTGGGAAGAGTCAGGAGCTTTACTGGGACTTCTCCTGAGGTAGCTACCCGGTGGTTTATTTAGTAAAATTAAATGTAAAAGGTATTCAGGGGACCACTTAGACTGAACCTCCAGGAGTAACCAATTAATTTCCTCAAGAACATTGGGTAAGAAATTAGATAGTTACATAATGTAAGACATCTGAGGTGTAGCAGCCATGTTATAGAGTTAAAATAAGTAAAACAAGATACTGTAGAATAGGACTGGCAGAGAAACAAATCTCAATGTTATCCAATCTCCCATTTCAATCAGCTGTGACAGCGGCGATGTAAACAGACAGAATAGATCTGCCAATCCATTTAATTGAATACCATTCCATTTCAGGATTTTTTCAGCAAGTCAGATCCATTCTTGGAAACATTCAGAATGAATGATGACGGCACTCAGCAGCTGGTCCACAGGACTGAGGTAAGAGCCTGATGCGCGGTATACATGTACATCTATATGTATACAGCATCTGAAAATAGAAACACAATGTGAATGAGCCAGGCTCGTGCTATCTTGATATTACATGATTTACAGATGTTTGATGTATGCAATGGTGTCACAAACATATGGTAAATCTAAATTGCACCTGTGTTCTTCTATTAAAAACATTCAAATAAAGCAGCATCTGTTTGTATCTTGTCAAGTGCCTAATGTTTTATGCCCAAATGAAGCCTTCTCAGCAGAATGTACAATATATTATATCTTGTGTTATGTAATTATGAAGCAGACCTCTACAAGACTCCCCTAGATTACATTACATTAACAGAAAAGATGACTTTTTCATTGCCATTAAGTGAATTACATGATCTACGGCCCAATGATTACATTGCAACAGAAGAAGAAACATAGAAACATACCACATTGTGTAATGAGTTCTGTGTCTATACCCAGCAACGAAGGGCCCTTTAGGAGAGTATGGAATCCATACATGATCTTTAGGTGTAAAAGTGAAGCTTTCCTTTTAGTAAGTTTAATATCAGTGGGAAGTAAATTATGACAATAAAGCAATAAAGATCCATAAATAGAGCAGTAAAATAGCTAGGAAGTAAAATCCTATGCCCTACCATCATCAGTTATGTGTAATATGTAAATTGAGAAAAGAGAGCAGAAAAACTGTTGTAATATGGACTGGTCATCTGGCCCTATAAATGGGCTATACTGTATCTGTAAATAAAGGCTTTTCATAGTACAAAATACTGAAAAGTTATATAATATGAGAGAATGCAATTCTGTCCCACACAGTATTGCATATTCTTCCAACATCTGACCTGGTCATGTCATGGACCCCGGGGTGCTCATCCTCACATAAGAGACATCTCTGATAACTGCACTGAAAGGGTGTTCATACTATGTGTGCTGTGTCTGTGTTATGGAGACCTCTCCACCTGAAAGTTTCCAGAGGTCACAAATGAAAAGCGTGTCCTTTTGGACCAGTACATATTAATGTTTTAATGTAGTGGATACATTTTCTATTCTATTTTAATTAACTATCTCTTAGGCCCTCCTCCAGCAGGATGTATTAGAGATTGTTGAATGGCAGCCATGGTAGCCTCTCATATGTTGCAGTCAGGTTTGACTGAAACACTTGGAAGATTAACTCCTGTGATCATTATCTGCACCAATCAGTGGTGTTAATGGCGTATAATACAGCATACACCATCTCTTCGCGTTAAGGGTTCAATCTACAAGTCCTCTCCATACTTGGCTTAACACTAAAAGGTTAAGATTAGAAATGATTTTATCATATACGTAGAACGGTTATTAATCCTTTGTAGAGAGGACGTATCATACCGCAGATGCCCAGTTGTTAAATTGTGATCTGAGCAGTTTAAGTGCCTCAGTTGAGCAGCGCTTGAACTGCTTCTTGGTTAGTAATGTTGCCCCCCAGGTCATCATCAGGGCCAGTGATTGATAGACATTGGGGCAGATTTACTTACCCGGTCCATTCGCGATCCAGCGGCGCATTCTCTGCGGTGGATTCAGGTCCGGCCGGTATTCACTAAGGCAGTTCCTCCGACGTCCACCAGGTGTCGCTGCTGCGCTGAAGACCATCGGAATGCACTGAAGTTCACAGTCCTATCGTGGGTGAAGGTAAGCGTGTGTCGAGCGACACTTTTTTAAAAAAAAATGCAGCATTTTTTCCGAATTCGTCGGGTTTTCATTTGGCCACACACCCCCGATTTCCGTCGCGTGCATGCCGGCGCCAATGCGCCACAATCCAATCGCGTGCGCCAAAATCCCGGGGCAATTCAGGAAAAAGCGGCGCAAATCGGAAATATTCGGGTAACACATCGGGAAAACGCGAATCGGGCCCTTAGTAAATGACCCCCATTAAGTATCTTCAAAGCACAGAGTTCTGTAAGCAAAGCCCTGTCAACTCTAATTTGTCAATGGCAAACTAAATAGGTTAGGGACCCGAAACCCAACTACATAATATCACACTCGTAGTTTAGTCCACAAACAATCTGACATGTTCCCCTCAGCCCATTTCCACTAACACAGTGCTTTATTTGCAAATACTGTTTGCGGGTCTGCTGGTATCCCAAGAGCTTGTGTGAAATGCAATAATACTGGGGGATTTAAATTTAATAACAGCTGATTTAATATCCAACCCTGGACTTGAATATTGATGTTTTTGCATTAACATACATATAACTGATATAACAAAAGTATTAGCTAGCTAGAAGCTTTAGAAGAAATATTGCTTTTTATAGATGATCAGTTGCTGCAATCAATTTGTTGAGGGTAAAGAGACAGCAATTTAAATGATATTTTCCGAAATAATCTGGTGATGTAGTTGTAGCAGTGATGGGCTTAAAGAAAGAGTCTCCTCTAGGTAAAACCATTCAGACACAATGGGGCAGATTTACTTACCCGGTCCTGTCGTGATCCAGCGGCGTGTTCTCTGTGGAGGATTCAGGTCCGGCCGGGATTCACTAAGGTAGTGCGCCTGATGTCCACCAGGTGTCGCTGCTGCGCTGAAGTCCGTCGGAGTTCACTGCTACCCTGGGTGCAGGTAAGCGTGTGTCAAGCGACACTTTTTTTAATCCGTCGGGTTTTCTTACGGCCATGCCCCCCGATTTCCGTTGCGTGCATGCCGATGCGCCACAATCCCCTTGGCATTACATGGAAAATCAGCGCAAAACGGTAAAATTCGGGTAACCCGACGGAAAAACGCGATTCGGGCCCTTAGTAAATGACCCCCAATGTGGTCACTGCACGGTGTCAGTTCACAGGTCTATGGCGGCCATGAGCTAGCTGGCGTCTTTGCTACTAGCTCATGGCTGTCTCTCCCGGATGCGTGCATGAAAGGAACCTGTAAATATGGGTCCAGTGTTCTGTCAATGGGTGCCCTAAAGTCTGCTGTCAGAGGGAGTGTACAGATTCTACTCAGATAACAAAGAAGCTATATGCCTTATATTCCAATGCACAACTGCATGTTTGCTGCTAAAAGTATAAAGCATGCAGTAAAGTCTTGAAATTAATAATGTATATATATGGGACGGTGACCTTGAAAGAATGGTTTCTAAAACTGTCCTAGCATTAGGTGCTTAGGCGCTAGTTTTTCAGTCATGTTAACCAGTGCCTCATCTGTAATGTCAATTAGATCTTATTTTTGACAATTGTACTAAAGACCTCTGTAGCTTTTGGTAGGCACCACTTGTCTTTCATGAACAAACAGTATCTAATTGCGTTCCTCCATAGTATTTTAAGGTAAAATAATGTCTTCCGTATAATTCATTTACAATTTAAAGTTTAATAGATGTTAAAGTTTTCCTTATTTTATTATAGGTTGTAATGAACAATTTAAATCCAGTCTGGAAAACATTTAAAGTTTCTGTAAACTCCCTTTGCAGTGGGGACCATGATCGCAAACTAAAGGTACAGCAATCCTTCTGCCTGATGCCTCCTTTCTTTATTTCATGTAAACTGTTTATTTAAACTAAAGGGATCCTTTAGCAGATGTATTGGTTTTTACTCCAAAATAATACTTTTTTACTTCATTTTATGTGATACCATTTCCCAATCTGCTTTTATAATTAACATTAATGGTTGCACTTACTTTTAAAATCTGGTAAAAGTATACCTGCCGCCCTCCCAGCCTACTGCATTGAGTCACAGGGGCTTTGGAGTCCCTGACAGAGTGAGCTGACTGAGGTTTACTTGGAGCACAAGGTTAGCTATTAACTTCATGAGTGAGGAAGGAGCTGTGAAGGAAGAAAGAGGAAGATATAGCAGAGCAGTGAGCAGATAATGATGATGATTGCAGCCCTGTAACAGACACCCAATGAGTAGATGAGTTTGTTCAACAGGTGAATGACATTTGTGGGACAGGTTTCCCCTTCAAAATCAAATTCACCCCTTCAGTTCATAAGAGAACTGCAGCTTAAACCAACTAAAAGCGGATTGCGATGCAGTTGTAACTACAGTGTGTGATCGCACCCTTAGATTGCACTCCTGCTTACCACATGTCTGCTTTAACCCTTAGGTTACTGCAGACAAATTGAGGGCTTTTTACCAGGCATTCTTCATTTGTCTGTATGTCAGATATCTGTCCTCCCAAACTACACCTCTCATTTTCTCATAGATAGATAGATTGGACTCAGGGATGGATTATGACTGCCATGTGCCCTTGGCTGTATGAATATTATAGCCCCTACAAGTCTGGAATTTACTTCCTACATATGGTACTAGAATTAAGCTTTTGGTGGAAATGGAGGATTTTCCCCCTCTGTCTGCTTTCAGTAAATAATTTCAGGACCTTTGGAGGAACTTCAAAGGTTCTTAAATGGTTCTTGACTACATGTGTATTAAAAGCAGGAGCAGATGAACCAGGATTTCATGTGTTAAGGTCCATCTCAGTATAAAATTTGTTGGGTGGTTTGGGTGACCATGGGCTACTGCCCAAACCACCTATATTATTATCCACTACTAGATAGTCTCTATTTAGTCTATATTTCCATTCATCTCAATTTCAGATAAAACATTAAACTGAATTATGACTAAGGATTAAACACATTTTCAAATGTATTTTCATTTCTAACTTTATACAATAAAAGTGTACTTTCCAAATGTCAAAAATCCAAATATAGAGACGTGGTATTTGCAGTGAGGGGTAGCACTTCAGGCTCCAGTGGGGCGTTCTGGAATGTTATGAAAAGGAATTATTAGAAGGGATTGCAGCTGTGCTGATGAGGGCACTTTGACATATATATATTTTCAATGTAATCGTTTTGAGCCATTAAATATCACGCAGGAAGGTTTCACAATTTCTCTTGCATATACTGCACTTGCTCTGATGATGATTGACTAAACACTAGAGATGAGCGAACATGCTCGTCCGAGCTTGATGCTCGGTCGAGCATTAGGGTACTCGAAACTGCTCGTTGCTCGGACGAATACTTCGCCCGCTCGAGAAAATGGCAGCTCCCGCCGTTTTGCTTTTTGGCGGCCAGAAACAGAGCCAATCACAAGCCAGGAGACTCTGCACTCCACCCAGCATGACGTGGTACCCTTACACGTCGATAGCAGTGGTTGGCTGGCCAGATCAGGTGACCCTGGGATAGACTAGCCGCTGCCCGCGCTGCTCGGATCATTCTGTGTCTGGATGCCGCTAGGGAGAGAGCTGCTGCTGGTCAGGGAAAGCGTTAGGGTGTTCTATTAGCTTACTGTTAGGCAGGAGTGATTCTCCAAGAACCCAACAGCCCTTCTTAGGGCTACAATAATGTTATACTTTTTTTATTTGCAGCTAGTACCATATTGTGAGGAATTTGCAGGGGGACTTGCTACCGTTGTGTTTAGCTCTTAGTGACACACATATCCACCTCAAACACCAAAGTGGGAAAATTTATTAGGGGTTTGATTTCAATTAGGCACAGTCTGCCATTTACTTTTTATTTTACGTTTATTTTTTTAATAACTCAGTGTCATCTCATCTTGCATAGTAGTGTGCTTTCATACTTGGCTAGAAAATAGCCATAGGAGAATCCAAACGGCTTACTTACGCCTACAGTAGCGTTATATATATTTGATTTCTGGTTGATCTGCTGGTGGCTGAACTTGCTGCAGTGCATCTACTAGCAAATTGTGAGCAATTTGTAGTGAGACTTGCGACCGCTGTGTTTTGCGCTTAGTGACGCACATATCCATTGCAAAGACCGAAGTGGGAAAATTTATTAGGGGTTGGATTTCAATTAGGCACAGTCTGCCATTTCCTTTTTTATTTTACGTTTATTTTGTTTAATAACTCAGTGTCATCTCATCTGGCATAGTAGTGTGCTTTCATACTTGGCTAGAAAATAGCCATAGGAGAATCCAAACGGCTTACTTACGCCTACAGTAGCGTTATATATATTTGATTTCTGATTGATCTGCTGGTGGCTGAACTTGCTGCAGTGCATCTACTAGCAAATTGTGAGCAATTTGTAGTGAGACTTGCGACCGCTGTGTTTTGCGCTTAGTGACGCACATATCCATTGCAAAGACCGAAGTGGGAAAATTTATTAGGGGTTGGATTTCAATTAGGCACAGTCTGCCATTTCCTTTTTTATTTTACGTTTATTTTGTTTAATAACTCAGCGTCATCTCATCTGGCA
This sequence comes from Engystomops pustulosus, assembly GCF_040894005.1. Lineage (NCBI taxonomy): Eukaryota > Metazoa > Chordata > Amphibia > Anura > Leptodactylidae > Engystomops > Engystomops pustulosus. The sequence continues at coordinate 154,304,847 of NC_092415.1, forward strand.
TAGTAGTGTGCTTTCATACTTGGCTAGAAAATAGCCATAGCAATAGGATAGCATCGTTTGGTTTTAAAAACTAAAAAACACAGAAAAAACCAAAAAAACACAAAAAAAAGTTTAAAAAAAATTAAAGTTATAACTCTCATTTTCAAAATGTTTAACCCGAGGGCTAGGGGTAGAGGACGAGGGCGGGGACGTGGGCGTCCAACTACTGCAGGGGTCAGAGGCCGTGGTCCTGGGCGGGGTGAGACACCACCTGCTTATGAGGGAGCAGGGGAACGCCGCAGAGCTACACTCCCTAGGTTCATGTCTGAAGTTACTGGGACTCGTGGTAGAGCACTGTTGAGGCCAGAACAGTGCGAACAGGTGATGTCGTGGATTGCCGACAATGCTTCGAGCAATTTGTCCACCAGTCAGTCTTCCACGCAGTCCACCCATGTCACCGAAATCGGCACTCCTCCAGCTCCTGCACCTCAGCCTCCTCCCCCCCAGTCTGCCCCCTCCCAGGAAAATTTGCCATTTGAACCGGCATACTCTGAGGAACTGTTTTCTGGACCCTTCCCACAGTCACAAACCACTTGTCCGGTTGCTGCTGAGCAATTTTCCGATGCCCAGGTTTTCCACCAGTCGCAGTCTGTGGGTGATGATGACCTTCTTGACGTAGTGGAAGAAGTGTCTAAAGAGGTGTCCGACGATGAGGAGACACGGTTGTCAGACAGTGGGGAAGTTGTTGTCAGGGCAGGAAGTCCTAGGGGGGAGCAGACTGAGGGATCGGAGGATGATGAGGTGACAGACCCAAGCTGGGTTGATAGGCCGGGTGAACACAGTGCTTCTGAGACGGAGGAGAGTCCTCGACCAGAACAGGTTGGAAGAGGCAGTGGTGGGGCCAGACGGAGAGGCAGGGCCAGAGCTGGTGCATCAGCGCCAAATGTGTCAACTAGTGAAGCTCCCGTGGCGAGGGCTCTTGCGGCGAGGGCTAGATTTTCAGAAGTCTGGAGGTTCTTTAAGGAAACACCGGATGACCGACGGACTGTGGTGTGCAACATTTGCCAAACCAGGCTCAGCAGGGGTTCCACCACTACTAGCTTAACTACCACCAGTATGCGCAGGCATATGAATGCTAAACACCCCACTCAGTGGCAACAAGCCCGTTCACCTCCGGCCGTGCACACCACTGCTCCTTCCCCTGTGTCAGCTGATAGTCAGCCCCCTGCCCAGGACCCTGCCACAAAAACCCCATTGTCGCCTCCACGATCCTCCACAGCATCCACCAGCGTTCAGCTCTCCATACCCCAGACGCTGGAGCGGAAACGCAAATATAGTGCAACCCACCCGCACGCCCAAGCCCTTAATGTCCACATCTCCAGATTGCTTAGCCTGGAGATGCTGCCCTATAGGCTAGTAGAGACCGAGGCCTTTCGCAACCTCATGGCGGCGGCCGCCCCTCGGTATTCGGTCCCCAGCCGCCACTACTTTTCCCGATGTGCCGTCCCAGCCCTGCACCAGCACGTGTCAGACAACATCATCCGTGCCCTGACCAACGCCGTTTCTGACAAGGTCCACCTGACCACGGACACGTGGACGAGTGCTGCCGGGCAGGGCCACTATATATCGCTGACGGCACATTGGGTTAACTTGGTGGAGGCTGGGACCGAGTCTGACCCTGCGGCTGGTCATATACTGCCGACGCCGAGGATTGCGGGGCCTACCTCGGTCCAGGTGTTTCAGGCCTACTATGCCTCCTCCTCCTCCCACCCCTTCTCCACCTCCTCCTCCTCCGAATTACCATCCGTGGGCATGGCGCCATCAGTAGGTAGCTCTAGGCACAGCACCAGTGCCGTCGCTAAGCGACAGCAGGCGGTGCTCAAACTGCTGAGCCTAGGCGATAAAAGGCACACCGCCCAAGAGCTATTACAGGGCATCACGGCGCAGACTGATCTGTGGCTGGCACCGCTGAACCTGAAGCCAGGCATGGTTGTGTGTGACAACGGCCGTAACCTGGTGGCGGCTCTGCAACTCGGCAGACTGACACATGTGCCATGCCTGGCCCATGTGTTAAATCTGATAGTTCAGCGTTTCCTCAAGACATACCCCAATCTGTCTGATTTGCTCATGAAGGTGCGCCGCATCTGTGCGCATTTCAGGAAGTCCAGCACAGATGCTGCCACTCTCAGGGCAGCGCAGCGCCGCCTCCAACTGCCCGCTCACCGACTGTTGTGCGACGTGCCCACGAGGTGGAATTCAACACTGACCATGTTATCCAGAGTTTACCAGCAGCGCCGAGCCATTGTAGACTGCCAGATGTCAACTTCCACCAGAACTGGTAGTCAGGTCAGTCAGCTTCCTCAAGTCTACAATGAGGAGTGGACGTGGATGTCTGATATCTGTCAGGTACTGAGTAACTTTGAGGAGTCAACACAGATGGTCAGTGGCGATGCCGCCATCATCAGCCTCACCATCCCGCTGCTTGGCCTGTTGAAAAACTCTCTGATCAGCATGAAGTCGGAAGCTTTGCGCTCGTCACAAGAGACGGGGGAAGAAGATTCCCTTGTTGATAGCCAAAGCACCCTTAGGTCTGTTTCTCAGCGCATATCGGAGGAGGTGGAGGTGGAGGAGGATGAGGAGGAAGAGGAGGAGAATGTTGGCGAGACACAAGAGGGGACCATTGTTGAGTCCTTCACTGTTCAGCGTGTATGGGCAGAAGAAGAGGAGTTGGAGGAGTTGGAGGAGGAGGAAATGGACAGTCAGGCCAGTGAGGGGAGTGAATTCTTACGCGTTGGTACTCTGGCGCATATGGCAGATTTCATGCTAGGCTGCCTATCCCGTGACCCTCGCGTTCAAAGAATTTATTCCAGCACCGATTACTGGGTGTTCACTCTCCTGGACCCACGGTACAAGCAAAATCTTTCCACTCTCATCCCTGGAGAGGAAAGGAGTGTGAGAATGCATGAATACCAGCAGGCCCTGGTTCACAAGCTGAAACAGTATTTCCCTTCTGACAGCGCTAGCGGCAGAGTGCGTAGTTCTGCGGGACAAGTAGCGAGGGAGAGTAGGCGAGCAGGCAGCTTGTCCAGCACTGGCAAGGGTACGCTTTACAAGGCTTTTGCCAGCTTTATGTCACCCCAGCAAGACACTGTCACCTGTCCCCAGTCTCGGCAGAGTAGGGCTGATCTTTACAGAAAGATGGTGAGGGCGTACGTAGCTGACCATACCATCGTCCTAAATGATCACACAGCTCCCTACAACTACTGGGTTTCAAAGCTGGACATGTGGCACGAACTGGCGCTGTACGCCTTGGAGGTTCTTGCCTGCCCTGCCGCTAGCGTCTTGTCCGAGCGGGTTTTCAGTGCAGCTGGTGGCATCATCACCGATAAGCGTACACGCCTGTCGACTGACAGCGCTGACAGGCTGACGCTTATTAAGATGAATAAAGCCTGGATTTCTCATAATTTCCAATCTCCACCAGGTGAAGGAAGCTCAACCTGAATAATTTATCCACTCCTCCTCCTCCTCATTTTCCTCCTTCTCCTCCTCTTTGTACAGTAAAGCAGAGGAAACTGGCTATTTTTTGACAGGGCCCACTGGCTCTAGCTATAGTACTTTATGCATTTAATTTTTCTGGAGGGCCACCTACCCGGTCCTCTGTTTTAAACAATTTTTGGGAGTGCCACATACAGGCACTCAATCTATTCAATTTTTCTGGAGGGCCACCTACCCGGTCCTTTGTTTTAAACAATTTTTGGGAGTGCCACATACAGGCACTCAATCTATTCAATTTTTCTGGAGGGCCACCTACCCGGTCCTCTGTTTTAAACAATTTTTGGGAGTGCCACATACAGGCACTCAATCTATTCAATTTTTCTGGAGGGCCACCTACCTGCTCCTCTGGTTTGAAAACTTTTTTGGACTGCCACATACAGGCACTCAATCTATTCCATTTTACTGGAGGGCCACCTACCTGCTCCTCTGGTTTGAAAACTTTTTTGGACTGCCACATACAGGCACTCAATCTATTCCATTTTACTGGAGGGCCACCTACCTGCTCCTCTGGTTTGAAAAGTTTTTTGGACTGCCACATACAGGCACTCAATCTATTCAATTTTTCTGGAGGGCCACCTACCCGCTCCTCTGGTTTGAAAACTTTTTTGGACTGCCACATACAGGCACTCAATCTATTTCATTTTTCTGGAGGGCCACCTACCTGCTCCTCTGGTTTGAAAACTTTTTTGGACTGCCACATACAGGCACTTTCCAAATTAAATTGTCTCCATAGCAGCCTCCACACGTTGTCTCCATTGCTACCTCCAAAAGTCGTCCATATAGCTGCCTCCATACATCGTCCCCTTATCAAATGAGGTGTGTCAGGCAGAAATTTGGGTTGTTTTCATGGATTCCACATCAAAGTTGTTAGCTTTGTCGCCACCCTGCTGTGTTATCCACAAAATATACTGGCAAACTGTTATCATTTACCAATATTATTTCAGCGCTTCTTGCGCATCTGTTTACATTCCCCTCACCCGCCATATCCTAAACTTATAAGAACGCTACTACACTTGATCTTATACAAAAGGTTCTTAGAAGTGCTGTTTGGGGAGTAGCCTAGAGACAGGGGCTTGGATTGGCGAAAGCTCACCTGGCAGCGGAGCGCCAGCTCCATGCGCATCATGCGCTTCTTGCGCATCTGTTTACATTCCCCTCACCCGCCATATCCCAAACTTATAAGAACGCTACTACACTTGATCTTATACAAAAGGTTCTTAGAAGTGCTGTTTGGGGAGTAGCCTAGAGACAGGGGCTTGGATTGGCGAAAGCTCGCCTGGCAGCGGAGCGCCAGCTCCATGCCAAGATCCAACTAACATAGTTTTAACTGCAGCACCTTTAATCTACTACTAGTTCACTGCCTCCATACATGGTCCCCTTATCAAACGAGCTGTGTCAGGCAGAATTTTGGGTTGTTTTCATGGCTTCCATGTTAACTTTGTCGCCACCCTGCTGTGTAATCCACAAAATATACTGGCAAACTTTTATCATGTACCGATATTATTTGAGCGCTTCTTGCTCACCTCCTTTGGTTCCTCTCTGCCACCCATTGGTTTGAAGCCTGAGTCCATTTACAGTATGTCGCCATGCAACTCTCTAGCCTGCCGCTGCTGCCGCTGCCTCTGCATGCCGTCCCCTATAGTGTCAGGGTCAATTATTGGATGTTTTACATGCTATCTAGCTTCATTCTGTCACTCTGTCATGGCCATGCTGTTGCCCATAGTTTTGGCATAATGGTGCGATTAAGCAGCCTCAGAGGCATCCATGCATGCTGCCCCTGCTGTTTCCTGTCCATTTCCGTGGTGTTTCCATCCTTTTCTGAGGTTCCCAGGTGTTTGGCCAAGCTTCCCTGTGCAGAGCCTTGGTCCCCTTGAAAAATGCTCGAGTCTCCCATTGACTTCAATGGGGCTCGTTATTCGAGACGAGCACTCGAGCATCGGGAAAAGTTCGTCTCGAATAACGAGTACCCGAGCATTTTAGTGCTCGCTCATCTCTACTAAACACCCATCAAAGTGTTCACTTCTAGATTTATCTTTGTCTGTTTACCATCCTATGGACTAATTATAAATGTATGTCGTGTTAGTCCTTAGCACATTGCAACTTTCCAAACTTTTCTTAAAGGTTCACACAATTTACTCTGCTTGTTATTGTGCTGTGAATTGCAGATTGAGCCTATTCTTAATTTTACCATATTGTATAATCACTAGAGATGAGCGAACATACTCGTCCGAGCTTGATGCTCGTTCGAGCATTAGCGTACTCGAAACAGCTCGTTGCTCGGACGAATACTTCGCTCGCTCGAGAAAATGGCAGCTCCCGCCGTTTTGCTTTTTGGCGGCCAGAAACAGAGCCAATCACAAGCCAGGAGACTCTGCACTCCACCCAGCATGACGTGGTACCCTTACACGTCGATAGCAGTGGTTGGCTGGCCAGATCAGGTGACCCTGGGATAGACTAGCCGCTGCCCGCGCTGCTCGGATCATTCTGTGTCTGGATGCCGCTAGGGAGAGAGCTGCTGCTGGTCAGGGAAAGCGTTAGGGTGTTCTATTAGAATAGTGTTAGGCAGGAGTGATTCAACAAGAACCCAACAGCCCTTCTTAGGGCTACAATAACGTTATACTTTTTTTTTTTTGTTTGCTTGTGGCTGGGCTTGCTGGCACTAGTAGTGCAGCTAGTACCATATTGTGAGGAATTTGCAGGGGGACTTGCTACCATTGTGTTTAGCTCTTAGTGACACACATATCCACCTCAAACACCAAAGTGGGAAAATTTATTAGGGGTTTGATTTCAATTAGGCACAGTCTGCCATTTACTTTTTATTTTACGTTTATTTTTTTAATAACTCAGTGTCATCTCATCTGGCATAGCAGTGTGCTTTCATACTTGGCTAGAAAATAGCCATAGGAGAATCCAAACGGCTTACTTACGCCTACAGTAGCGTTATATATATTTGATTTCTGGTTGATCTGCTGGTGGCTGTACTTGCTGCAGTGCATCTACTAGCAAATTGTGAGCAATTTGTAGTGAGACTTGCGACCACTGTGTTTTGCGCTTAGTGACGCACATATCCATCGCAAAGACCGAAGTGGGAAAATTCATTAGGGGTTGGATTTCAATTAGGCACAGTCTGCCATTTCCTTTTTTATTTTACGTTTATTTTTTTAATAACTCAGCGTCATCTCATCTGGCATAGCAGTGCGCTTTCATACTTGGCTAGAAAATAGCCATAGGAGAATCCAAACGGCTTACTTACGCCTACAGTAGCGTTATATATATTTGATTTCTGGTTGATCTGCTGGTGGCTGTACTTGCTGCAGTGCATCTACTAGCAAATTGTGAGCAATTTGTAGTGAGACTTGCGACCGCTGTGTTTTGCGCTTAGTGACGCACATATCCATCGCAAAGACCGAAGTGGGAAAATTTATTAGGGGTTGGATTTCAATTAGGCACAGTCTGCCATTTCCTTTTTTATTTTACGTTTATTTTTTTAATAACTCAGCGTCATCTCATCTGGCATAGCAGTGTGCTTTCATACTTGGCTAGAAAATAGCCATAGCAATAGGATAGCATCGTTTGGTTTTAAAAACTAAAAAACACAAAAAAAAACAAAAAACACAAAAAAAAGTTAAAAAAAAATTAAAGTTATAACTCTCATTTTCAAAATGTTTAACCCGAGGGCTAGGGGTAGAGGACGAGGGCGGGGACGTGGGCGTCCAACTACTGCAGGGGTCAGAGGCCGTGGTCCTGGGCGGGGTGAGACACCACCTGCTTATGAGGGAGCAGGGGAACGCCGCAGAGCTACACTCCCTAGGTTCATGTCTGAAGTTACTGGGACTCGTGGTAGAGCACTGTTGAGGCCAGAACAGTGCGAACAGGTGATGTCGTGGATTGCCGACAATGCTTCGAGCAATTTGTCCACCAGTCAGTCTTCCACGCAGTCCACCCATGTCACCGAAATCGGCACTCCTCCAGCTCCTGCACCTCAGCCTCCTCCCCCCCAGTCTGCCCCCTCCCAGGAAAATTTGCCATTTGAACCGGCATACTCTGAGGAACTGTTTTCTGGACCCTTCCCACAGTCACAAACCACTTGTCCGGTTGCTGCTGAGCAATTTTCCGATGCCCAGGTTTTCCACCAGTCGCAGTCTGTGGGTGATGATGACCTTCTTGACGTAGTGGAAGAAGTGTCTAAAGAGGTGTCCGACGATGAGGAGACACGGTTGTCAGACAGTGGGGAAGTTGTTGTCAGGGCAGGAAGTCCGAGGGGGGAGCAAACTGAGGGATCGGAGGATGATGAGGTGACAGACCCAAGCTGGGTTGATAGGCCGGGTGAACACAGTGCTTCTGAGACAGAGGAGAGTCCTCGACCAGAACAGGTTGGAAGAGGCAGTGGTGGGGCCAGACGGAGAGGCAGGGCCATAGCTTGTGCATCAGCGCCAAATGTGTCAACTAGTGAAGCTCCCGTGGTGAGGGCTCCTGCGGCGAGGGCTAGATTTTCAGAAGTCTGGAGGTTCTTTAAGGAAACACCACCGGATGACCGACGGACTGTGGTGTGCAACATTTGCCAAACCAGGATCAGCAGGGGTTCCACCACTACTAGCTTAACTACCACCAGCATGCGCAGGCATATGAATGCTAAACACCCCACTCAGTGGCAACAAGCCCGTTCACCTCCGGCCGTGCACACCACTGCTCCTTCCCCTGTGTCAGCTGATAGTCAGCCCCCTGCCCAGGACCCTGCCACAAAAACCCCATCGTCGCCTCCACGATCCTCCACAGCATCCACCAGCGTTCAGCTCTCCATACCCCAGACGCTGGAGCGGAAACGCAAATATAGTGCAACCCACCCGCACGCCCAAGCCCTTAATGTCCACATCTCCAGATTGCTTAGCCTGGAGATGCTGCCCTATAGGCTAGTAGAGACCGAGGCCTTTCGCAACCTCATGGCGGCGGCCGCCCCTCGGTATTCGGTCCCCAGCCGCCACTACTTTTCCCGATGAGCCGTCCCAGCCCTGCACCAGCACGTGTCAGACAACATCATCCGTGCCCTGACCAACGCCGTTTCTGACAAGGTCCACCTGACCACGGACACGTGGACGAGTGCTGCCGGGCAGGGCCACTATATATCGCTGACGGCACATTGGGTTAACTTGGTGGAGGCTGGGACCGAGTCTGACCCTGCGGCTGGTCATATACTGCCGACGCCGAGGATTGCGGGGCCTACCTCGGTCCAGGTGTTTCAGGCCTACTATGCCTCCTCCTCCTCCCACCCCTCCTCCACCTCCTCCTCCGAACTACCATCCGTGGGCATGGCGCCATCAGTCGGTAGCTCTAGGCACAGCAGCAGTGCCGTCGCTAAGCGACAGCAGGCGGTGCTCAAACTGCTGAGCCTAGGCGATAAAAGGCACACCGCCCAAGAACTATTACAGGGCATCACGGCGCAGACTGATCTGTGGCTGGCACCGCTGAACCTGAAGCCAGGCATGGTTGTGTGTGACAACGGCCGTAACCTGGTGGCGGCTCTGCAACTCGGCAGACTGACACATGTGCCATGCCTGGCCCATGTGTTAAATCTGATAGTTCAGCGTTTCCTCAAGACATACCCCAATCTGTCTGATATGCTCACGAAGGTGCGCCGCATCTGTGCGCATTTCAGGAAGTCCAGCACAGATGCTGCCACTCTCAGGGCAGCGCAGCGCCGCCTCCAACTGCCCGCTCACCGACTGTTGTGCGACGTGCCCACGAGGTGGAATTCAACACTGACCATGTTATCCAGAGTTTACCAGCAGCGCCGAGCGATTGCAGACTGCCAGATGTCAACTTCCACCAGAACTGGTAGTCAGGTCAGTCAGCTTCCTCAAGTCTACAATGAGGAGTGGACGTGGATGTCTGATATCTGTCAGGTGCTGAGTAACTTTGAGGAGTCAACACAGATGGTCAGTGGCGATGCCGCCATCATCAGACTCACCATCCCGCTGCTTGGCCTGTTGAAAAACTCTCTGATCAGCATGAAGTCGGAAGCTTTGCGCTCGTCACAAGAGACGGGGGAAGAAGATTCCCTTGTTGATAGCCAAAGCACCCTTAGGTCTGTTTCTCAGCACATATCGGAGGAGGTGGAGGTGGAGGAGGATGAGGAGGAAGAGGAGGAGAATGTTGGCGAGACACAAGAGGGGACCATTGTTGAGTCCTTCACTGTTCAGCGTGTATGGGCAGAAGAAGAGGAGTTGGAGGAGTTGGAGGAGGAGGAAATGGACAGTCAGGCCAGTGAGGGGAGTGAATTCTTACGCGTTGGTACTCTGGCGCATATGGCAGATTTCATGCTAGGCTGCCTATCCCGTGACCCTCGCGTTCAAAGAATTTATTCCAGCACCGATTACTGGGTGTTCACTCTCCTGGACCCACGGTACAAGCAAAATCTTTCCACTCTCATCCCTGGAGAGGAAAGGAGTGTGAGAATGCATGAATACCAGCAGGCCCTGGTTCACAAGCTGAAACAGTATTTCCCTTCTGACAGCGCTAGCGGCAGAGTGCGTAGTTCTGCGGGACAAGTAGCGAGGGAGAGTAGGCGAGCAGGCAGCTTGTCCAGCACTGGCAAGGGTACGCTTTACAAGGCTTTTGCCAGCTTTATGTCACCCCAGCAAGACACTGTCACCTGTCCCCAGTCTCGGCAGAGTAGGGCTGATCTTTACAGAAAGATGGTGAGGGAGTACGTAGCTGACCATACCATCGTCCTAAATGATCACACAGCTCCCTACAACTACTGGGTTTCAAAGCTGGACATGTGGCACGAACTGGCGCTGTACGCCTTGGAGGTTCTTGCCTGCCCTGCCGCTAGCGTCTTGTCCGAGCGGGTTTTCAGTGCAGCTGGTGGCATCATCACCGATAAGCGTACACGCCTGTCGACTGACAGCGCTGACAGGCTGACGCTTATTAAGATGAATAAAGCCTGGATTTCTCATAATTTCCAATCTCCACCAGGTGAAGGAAGCTCAACCTGAATAATTTATCCACTCCTCCTCCTCCTCATTTTCCTCCTTCTCCTCCTCTTTGTACAGTAAAGCAGAGGAAACTGGCTATTTTTTGACAGGGCCCACTGGCTCTAGCTATAGTACTTTATGCATTTAATTTTTCTGGAGGGCCACCGACCCGGTCCTCTGTTTTAAACAATTTTTGGGAGTGCCACATACAGGCACTCAATCTATTCAATTTTTCTGGAGGGCCACCTACCTGCTCCTCTGGTTTGAAAACTTTTTTGGACTGCCACATACAGGCACTCAATCTATTTCATTTTTCTGGAGGGCCACCTACCTGCTCCTCTGGTTTGAAAACTTTTTTGGACTGCCACATACAGGCACTCAATCTATTCAATTTTTCTGGAGGGCCACCTACCTGCTCCTCTGGTTTGAAAACTTTTTTGGACTGCCACATACAGGCACTCAATCTATTCCATTTTTCTGGAGGGCCACCTACCTGCTCCTCTGGTTTGAAAACTTTTTTGGACTGCCACATACAGGCACTCAATCTATTTCATTTTTCTGGAGGGCCACCTACCCGCTCCTCTGGTTTGAAAACTTTTTTGGACTGCCACATACAGGCACTCAATCTATTTCATTTTTCTGGAGGGCCACCTACCTGCTCCTCTGGTTTGAAAACTTTTTTGGACTGCCACATACAGGCCCTATCCAAATTAAATTGTCTCCATAGCAGCCTCCACACGTTGTCTCCATTGCTACCTCCAAAAGTCGTCCATATAGCTGCCTCCATACATCGTCCCCTTATCAAACGAGGTGTGTCAGGCAGAAATTTGGGTTGTTTTCATGGATTCCACATCAAAGTTGTTAGCTTTGTCGCCACCCTGCTGTGTTATCCACAAAATATACTGGCAAACTTTTATCATTTACCAATATTATTTCAGCGCTTTACATTCCCCTCACCCGCCATATCCTAAACTTATAAGAACGCTACTACACTTGATCTTATACAAAAGGTTCTTAGAAGTGCTGTTTGGGGAGTAGCCTAGAGACAGGGGCTTGGATTGGCGAAAGCTCGCCTGGCAGCAGAGCGCCAGCTCCATGCGCATCATGCGCTTCTTGCGCATCTGTTTACATTCCCCTCACCCGCCATATCCCAAACTTATAAGAACGCTACTACACTTAACTTGGTGCAGGCTGGGACCGAGTCTGACCCTGGGGCTGGTCATATACTGCCGACGCAGAGAATTGCGGGGCCTACCTCGGTCCAGGTCTCAAAGGTCTAGTATACCTCCTCCTCCTCCCACCCCTCCTCCACCTCCTCCTCCTCCGAATTACCATCCGTGGCCATGGTGCCATCAGTCGGTAGCTCTAGGCACAGCAGCAGTGCCGTCACTAAGCGACAGCAGGCAGTGCTCAAACTGCTGAGCCTAGGCGATAAAAGGCACACCGCCCAAGAGCTATTACAGGGCATTCCACATCAAACGTGTTAACTTTGTCGCCACCCTGCTGTGTAATCCACAAAATATACTTGCAAACTTTTATCATTTACCGATATTATTTCAGCGCTTCTTGCGCATCTGTTTACATTCCCCTCACCCGCCATATCCCAAACTTATAAGAACGCTACTACACTTGATCTTATACAAAAGGTTCTTAGAAGTGCTGTTTGGGGAGTAGCCTAGAGACAGGGGCTTGGATTGGCGAAAGCTCACCTGGCAGCGGAGCGCCAGCTCCATGCGCATCATGCGCTTCTTGCGCATCTGTTTACATTCCCCTCACCCGCCATATCCCAAACTTATAAGAACGCTACTACACTTGATCTTATACAAAAGGTTCTTAGAAGTGCTGTTTGGGGAGTAGCCTAGAGACAGGGGCTTGGATTGGCGAAAGCTCGCCTGGCAGCGGAGCGCCAGCTCCATGCCAAGATCCAACTAACATAGTTTTAACTGCAGCACCTTTAATCTACTACTAGTTCACTGCCTCCATACATGGTCCCCTTATCAAACGAGCTGTGTCAGGCAGAATTTTGGGTTGTTTTCATGGCTTCCATGTTAACTTTGTCGCCACCCTGCTGTGTAATCCACAAAATATACTGGCAAACTTTTATCATGTACCGATATTATTTGAGCGCTTCTTGCTCACCTCCTTTGGTTCCTCTCTGCCACCCATTGGTTTGAAGCCTGAGTCCATTTAGGGTATGTCGCCATGCCACTCTCTAGCCTGCCGCTGCTGCCGCTGCCTCTGCATGCCGTCCCCTATAGTGTCAGGGTCAATTATTGGATGTTTTACATGCTATCTAGCTTCATTCTGTCACTCTGTCATGGCCATGCTGTTGCCCATAATTTTGGCATAATGGTGCGATTAAGCAGCCTCAGAGTCATCCATGCATGCTGCCCCTGCTGTTTCCTGTCCATTTCCGTGGTGTTTCCATCCTTTTCTGAGGTTCCCAGGTGTTTGGCCAAGCTTCCCTGTGCAGAGCCTTGGTCCCCTTGAAAAATGCTCGAGTCTCCCATTGACTTCAATGGGGCTCGTTATTCGAGACGAGCACTCGAGCATCGGGAAAAGTTCGTCTCGAATAACGAGCACCCGAGCATTTTAGTGCTCACTCATCTCTAATAATCACTTCAATTTGCACATACTCTATATATAAGCCAAGTTTTCCAGCACAATTTTAAAGAAAAATTGCCCTACCAGGAGCTTATGATAGTATTCATGAATATAAAATTAAGGTTCAGGCAGGGTAATTGCTCATGGACAGTTAGAGATCACATGACCCTCCATCTGCGCCCATTTTATGGTCAGGAATGTCTGACTGATGAGGTAAAAGACAGGAGGCTTCACTTCACATATCAAGAAAGAGGAGCAGAACTATCAATAGATATATTTGCAAATTACCTAATATCATTTGGAACTACTTTGACATAGATGAAAATCTCTCATGCCGTGTACACTAAACCTTTGGTGGCAAAATTTAGCAAAATTTACTTTCAAAGAAAGCTGTTAATTGTCATCGTAAAATACGAATGTAACATAATGTATAAATATTTTTCTGTTCTTTTAATTCGGTGTATTTCACTGTTTAAGTAATGTGATTTCATAGGATATGGTACACGTAGGAAAAGAGATGTGTGTAATAACATCCTTTATTAACCCTCTTAACGCATTAAGACATACATGTATATAACAGACCAAAAGTTTGGACACACCTTCTCAAGAGTTTTCAGAATTTTCATGACTATAAAAGTTGTAGATTCACACTGAAGGCATCAAAACTATAAATTAACACACGTGGAATTATATACTTAACAAAAAAGTGTGAAACAACTGAAGAACCATGAATATAAAACATAATTTCAAAGTAGCCACCTGTTGCTTTGATTAGTGCTTTGCACATTCTTGGCATTCTCTTGATGATCTTCAAGAGGTAGTCACCTGAAATAGTCTTCCAAACGTCTTAAAGGAGTCCCCAGAGATGTTGTTGGCCCTTTTGCCTTCACTCTGGTGTTCATCTCACCCCAAGCCATCTTGATTCAGTTCATGTCTGGTGACTGTGGAGGCCAGGTCATCTGGCATAGCACCCCATCACTGTCCTTTTGGTCAAACAGCCCGGAGGTGTGTTTGGGGTCATTGTCCAGTTGACAAATAAATGATAGTCCAACTAAATGCAAACTGTATGGAATAACATGCCACTGTAAGATGCTGTGGTAACCATACCAGTTCAGTATACCTTCAATTTTGAAAAAATCCCCAACAGTGTCACCAGCAAATCACCATCACACCTCCTCCTCTATGCTTCACGGTGGGAACCAGGCATGTAGAGGCAATTCGTTCACCTTCTCTGCGTGGCCCAAGACATGGTGGTTGGATCTAAAGATCTCAAATTTGGACTCATCAAACCAAAGCACAGATTTCCATTGGTCTAATGTCCATTCTGTAGCCCAAACAAGTCTCTTGTGCTTGTTGCCTGTCCTTAGCAGTGGTTTCCTAGCAGCTATTTTACCATGAAGGCTACTGCACACAGTCTCCTCTGAACAGTTCTTGTAGAGACGTGTCTGCTGCTAGAACTCTGTGTAGCATTGACCTGGTCTCCAATCTGAGCTGCTGTTAACCTGCAATTTCTGAGGCTGGTGTCTCTGATGAACTTATCCTCCGCAGCAAAGGTCACTCTGGGTCTTCCTTTCCTGGGGCGGTCCTCATGTGAGCCAGTTTCTTTGTATCGCTTGATGGTTTTTGCAACAGCACTTGGGGACACTTTCAAAGTTTTCCCAATTTTTCGGACTGACTGACATTTATTTCTTAAAGTGATGATGGCCACTCGTTTTTCTTTACTTTTTTCTTTGCTGCCTTTTCTAGCCATAATACAAATTCTAATAGTCTATTCAGTAGGACTATCTGCTGTGTTCCAACCCCATTTCTAGGGCAAGAAATTCCACTTGTTAAACCTGGCAGGGCACTCCTGTGATGTGAAAACCTTTCTGGTGACTACCTCTTGATGCTCATCAAGAGAATGCCACGAGTGTGCAAAGCAGTAATCAAAGCAAATGGAGGCTACTTTAAGGAGGACATATTTTCTGTTGTTTCACCCATTTTTGTCAGGTATATAATTTCACATGTGTTTATTCATAGTTTTGATGGCTTCAGTGTAAATCTACAATTATTATAGTCATGAAATACAGAAAACTCTATAAATGAGAAGGTGTGTCCAAACTTTTGGTCTGTACTGTATGTCCGGAAATGAAGTCAATTTGCTGCATTCCGATTTACATCTACGTCTCCGCAATCGCCCAGGCTCTGAAGCAAAACCTGTGCTATCGCTGCAGGTGCTCGCTGTATGTGACAGCTGGGCTTGCGCACTAACAGCTGAAAGCGCAATCTACCAGTGCTGATGTCATCCTATGCAGAATGTATGGCCTGACTATGTTATTTGCTGTAATACATTAGTATTGCAGTATATTACACCAAACAAAAAAATCTAATTTTACAATAAAAAAGTAAAAATCACCACATCCAAAAAAAAGTGATCAAAAAGTAACATTTATCCCAACATGATACCAATAAAAAGCTTGTCCTGCAAAAAACAAGCTCTAAATAGCTCTGTATACAAAAAAAATGAAAATGTTATGCCTCTTAGAACATGGCAATGCAAAAACGAACGGATTTCTCAATAAATGAGTTGTATAGTTGTATATTCTGCATAACAAGTCAACCATAAAAAAAGCTATATAAATGGGGTATTGCCGTAATATTCTTTATGGTATGGTGAACAACAAACAAAAAAACATAAATACCCTAAACCAAAATTAATATATTTTCTTATCCCCACCAAGAAAGAGTTAATAAAATCTCATCAATTAGCTATTTACACCCCCTAAATGATGTACCTCAAAAGTGGCTGTCATATTTCCACATTACAAAAAATAAGCATTTTAAATCCTATAAAAGGTGATAATGCAAATCTGCTGTGAATGGCGTTCCTTCCATCCGATGGCAGTCCGTGTGCTCCAACAGCAGTTTATCACCACATATGAAGTACAAGCATACTCGTGCAGATTTTATTCATTTGATCCATTGTGAATTTTTGGGCCAAAATTAATGTTGTGCCAAAAAAAAATTACAAAATGTAAATTCCACCACCGTTTTGTTTTAACCCCTGTAAAATACCTAAAGGGTTAAAGAACTTCTTAAGGTTGGTTTCTCATATATTGAGGGGTGTAGTTTCTGTAATAGGGTAATTTATGGGTTTTTACACTTTCAGGGTCACTTGAAAACTGAGCATGTGCCTGCAAATATAGGTTTTGCGGTTTTTATAAAAAGGTGTAAAATTGCTCACACAATTGTAAGCCCCATACATCCTAGAAAAGTGAGATGATGCATATAAACCATGCCAATGTTAGCTATGAAGTTATTTGGGTGCTATGACTACCTGCCTGAAAAGCCAAAAAATTTTAGAACTTTTAAAATTGAGAATTTCTTTACATTTTTGACAAATTTCCACTAATCTGAAGTACAATTTATGACAAGAAAACAATTATTAGTGGCACCCCAGAGTGACGCTACCTGCATTATCATCTGTTGGCCACATGCAAATATCATTCACTGACAGCTTCTATTTCTTTGTTATTTTCTGCCAATATTGAATGTATTGATCTCTATTAGTCGATCCTGACACATTGAATGTACAATTACTTATGTTACCTGGAAGCCATAATTATCTCTCCTCCAGCGTAGGCGTCCTGATTAATGAGATGCATGGTGGGAAAAATCTATTAGATAAACTACGTCTTCTGTGTGTAAAGAGATGTTTGCCTTTGAGGAATCACCAGTCTGGATATTTTATTTCACATACAGAGGCAATGACCAATGTAGTTTAATGTAGGAACATGCGGTCTATTATCACAGTTTATTAAAATGACTGCTTTTCATTCTGAAAAAGTCATTAAACTTAAGAAAGGAATAACTCAGTAATGGATCTTGCAGATCTCTTGTAACTTTTTAAAAAATACTTTTGCAGTGCACCAGGATGGGCCCTTTTCTGCCCTTTTCTCCCTATACATACCTTATACAAGGGTTGTCCGTCACTGTGCATATGGATGGTGTTGGTTGGTGCTGGGCAACATAGAAGAAGAAAACAGGTGTATCAGCAGGCTTGACCTTACCTTTAAGGCACCAAGAAGCATAAATATAAACATTAATTCTTTATAACAGATTTCAGAGAAAGGAAAAGTATGTCTGTACAGCTTAAAAGTAACCTCCATGATGCTGGATTAACTTGTGGTTGAGTTGAGAGTTAATAGACTCCCTTTAGGCCAATGTTACTTATGCACTGTACATAAAGAAGTTGCCATTCCTTAGATTTTTTTGCATGGTAAAAATAGGAACTACTGAGCTACAATACTTCTTCTAGTTCAAGTTCAGTTTGAATATCTCCAATATTTATGCAATATTCTATACTATTACTATTTTCTAAGAGGATGACCCATTTCTGTGATTTTCGCTAAGAATATCAGGTTCTATCTAGGTTGTTGACAAGCAGAAGCCACATCCAGCCACAGACTGTAATGATGAAAAGTCAACATGTCTATGGGACCTTCAAATACTGTTAAATATTTAAAAATAAAATATCTTATATGATCTATAAATTTATTTAGTTCTAGGGAAATCTGTGAGTAGGTGATCAGCATCATTTTCTTAGGTAGATTTATGGATAGTGGATAAGCATCAGTTTTAAGCAGATTACAGTATCCTGTTGTTAAACCTGGATAAACATTTGTTTTCTTGGGGTACAACTCCTTCAACCCCTAAAGATTGTGAGAACAGGGTAAGAAGATTGGATAACTGCTTTATTCAGGGGGCATTAAAATACACCAATTCTTATCATTATTGTCCCATCAGATGTTCAGACTCTTACATTATATCCTGCGGACAGAATTTTTCTAGTAAAGGAGCCATTATGGAATATCTGGAATCATTATTTCCACATGGACCCTAACCGTGATCTTTTATTCTTGATCACTTCTTCTGTCGAGTATAGTTGTCTTTAATAAATGGTACCTATGTAAAATCTCAAGTATATATATATATATATATATATATATATATATATATATATATATATATATATATATACACACACACACGGTGTAACAAAAATGTTGGGACGGTGGAATATCTCACAAAATACATATTGGATCAAAAACGTTAAAATATATGTGTAGGAGGGTGGGACAGAGGGCAATTTCTTAAATGGGAAGCCCAATTTTTTATTACAGATTCTGTTTCCACAGGGGAAATTACATTAATTAACTATATGATTCTGGTCATTATCATTGAGAGATGGTGCTGTAATTGGCAAAAATCAAAATGGGTAAAAAAATGTTCAACAATCTTGAGAAATACAAAAGAATATATCCAATAATACTAAATACTAGTATTATACCAATAATACTAAAGTTGACCCTGTAGTTTTAACCCCCAGAGGTGAGGTGGGGGGAATCAAAATTTTTTATGTAGAAACTACATTCATCATTACCCAGGTACGACAGGGATGTAGTAGATTTCTGTTCTTTTCAGGGGCTCATTTAATGTGCTCATACCTAGAGAGCTTGATTACCTTAACTAATAACACTCTGAAGATGGCTATTTTTCTTGTTGCCTATAAACTTTACAAATATTGAATGCTCTACATTAAGTGCTTGAATTTGGTAACATTGGATACTTTTTAGAAACATATTGCATGTGTCTATTTTCAGATTTTGGAACATCCCCTATTTTAATGTTTTTGCCTTGATATTTGAAGATTACAGCACAATTACACAATTAAAAAACCTAGGTCAAATAAATATAATTTGTTTTCTGGGGAAAACTAATCAATAAGCAATGTGAGTTCCCATTTAAGTTTTACAAGTTGCCCCCAGCCCCAGGGGAAGTGGGTACCATTACCCCAACATTTTGTTACATTATATATATATATATATATATATATATATATATATATATATATATATATATATACACACAGACACAGGCAGTCCCGGACTTTAGTACACCAAACTTACAGATGTCCTCTAGTTACGAACTGACCTCTCTGCCCATTGTGACCTCTCTGAAATAATTTACTGAACTTTACCCCCCGACTTCAGTAGTCAACTGTAAGTTTTGAGATAAAAAAATCCAATTCCCATAGGGAGAGAAAAATGATTTGACAGGAGTAATACAAAATACACTTACAAAATATACCTGTTCCAATATACTATTCTGATGTACAAATCCAACTAAAGAGCAGAATGAGCCTTCCCTGTATGCAGTCTGGGGACTGCCTGTATACATACAGTATGTGTACAATATATAATGGAGTCAGATGTAAGTTTAATGACATTTTCAGAAATGCCTTGTCTGAAGCAAAACAACAACAAGACAGACTTCTTCTACTTAACTGACCATGAAAATGTCTCCCACGACAACCTGCTCATGCATAATGAATGGATCTCCCTAATTCAGGCCATAAATAATAATAAACTGGAGTTATGATGAATTTACCAAAAAACAAAGCTCGGAATCACTGAAATGGTTTGTTAGATGAGGCGTCTGTTTGCTGGAGATAATTCTGAATTGCCTCCATAATTTTTCATTGCCAGCATTTACATTTCAGTGTTTGCAAATTCCTCTCTTTCTAATCAAGTGATGCTAAAATAACATCTGTATAAATTATTCCTACTCCACTCAGAAGAGTCCTGCTCATGTGTACTTACCAAAGCTCTTAGCTGGGATAGAAATACCATATGGTACATTTCTTCTCCTGTAATGAATCCAATTATCTCTTTGTAAAACACATTTACAGAATTCTGAATGGTTTATATACTTAAAGGGAAATTATCATGTCTCAAATGTAGGCCTCAATATGATATTTATTTAGCATTTTTAAAAACATTTCTGGAGCCATTAAATTATAGACATAAGCTTCCTACTTGTATTATTCTTTATAGCAACTGAAATAAGTAAAATGATAATTGTTATAAAAGTCTATATAGATTGATACAGTATTCCAAAATCTACCATCTGGGAACACCCAACAAAGCTCCTTAGGCTTATTAGAATCATTAGAAAAGATGATTTTACAAGGAAGGAGGCAATGGATAACAAACATAAATCACAGTATCTGAATCTATCAGTACATTTCCCTGGTTTATCATGCTGGATTTTTATGGTAGATTCATTTAAGGATGGAAGCAGTACAACTCTTATTTAAGTTTACTTAAGCACCCTTAAGCTATTATTAAAGAGATTGGCCATTTATACAAAACTATAACAGGGTAAGTACCAAACCTAAATTGGGTCAACCATATTATAATAATAATAATTCTTTATTTATATAGCGCACACAGATTATGCAGCGCTGCACAAAGCATTTCAAATTGGTCATAAATTACCTTGTTTAAATTTGTCATTCACGGTTGGGAGCTGCAGGTCACATGTACCCGGGCAGCAGGACTCCATATTACCCTCCATCTGCCTAAAGCAACCCCCTCTGTCATAGCCACTACCATATCAGTGTGTGTGTGTGGGGGGGGGGGGGCAAAGACATTTGTGGTTCTAAGCAGCAAACAACAAAGATTAATAGAGTAAGTAAAATATGAATGACCCTTTTAGGGTATTATATTTAACCTGTTAAAGTTTTGTATAAGTGGCCATCCCCTTTGAATTTTCATTACTTCTACTGCTCAGTGATCTGTACAAGTCTCCACAGCTTCTATGCTGTTGATACAATTAATAGTTCACATGATCTGTTTACTTTTAACTGGAGTTTAGGTAAACTATAATGTAACATAGAGTGGTATATGGGTCAATATTGATAAAAGCTAGAAAGTATACAGCACTTTGGCTGTAACTGTTCAGAACTCCACCTTCACTGTCAAATCAGCTTACAAACATTGGGTTAAAACAAAACAAACAATCATAGCATTTTGGCAATGCCTTTAATGTTGATAAAAACTAATCGGCCAAGCAACAGAAGGGCAAGAGACTTTTAACTGTGCTGGAATGAGTGTAGTTGGTGGAGGTGATGACAATACTTTAAAGGGTTTGTCTACACTTACCAAACTTCACCTAGAATATCTGCATGCCCCTCCAACTATTGACATGGGAATGTTGTTAAGGATTGAGGCATGTAATCAGTAATGAGCGCAGATTAGGGTAACTTGACCCACCAGAAGTTACCATAAATCCTGAAAGTCATTATGTGGCCTGCCACTCGATCAGACAGAGGGAAAAATGTACCAGGATAAGTACAGCAAGGGCGACCCTTTAAGGCAATTGTAATTACCCTGCTAAATTTTTGTAATTGTGGCCAAACCCTTTAAGCAATGTGCAAAAATTGTGATTTCTCTCAGCAGGACTATATGTCATCTATATGTCCACAAGTAAACTTCACAAATATATACATTCAGTTATATAAAATAGGATATACCGTATATTCCGGCGTATAAGACGACTTTTGAATCACGGCGGCGGTCGGGTCGCGCTGTATGAAGAGGGCTCACGGGCTGAGCCCTTTCCATAGCCGTTAAGTCTTTGCTGCATGTTGCAGCAAAGGCTTACCGGTAACACCCGCGATCGGTGCTAGCACCGATTGCGGGTGTTTTTACAGCGTTGGCTGCCGGCAAAGCTGCCGGCAGCCTCAAAAAGATAGCGGCGCGTGGGCGCCGCCATCTTACCTGGGATCGCCGCTCCCCGTGACGTCATCGGGGGCGGCGATCCGTCTCCATGGTAGCCTCGGGTCTTCCGAAGACCCGAGGCTATTTCGTTTTAACCCCTTCATTACAATGTGCTGATAGCACATTGTAATGAATGAGGAAAATCCCCATATACTGCCATACTGTAGTATGGCAGTATATGGTAGGATCGATCAGACAACCTAGGGTTAAAGTACCCTAGGGAGTCTGAAAAATAGTATAAATAAAAATTTAAAAAAGTTTAAAAAAAAATTATAATAAAAAAACCTAAAATTTCAAATCACCCCCCTTTCCCTAGAACTGACATAAATTTAAATAAACAGTAAAAATCATAAACACATCAGGTATTGACGCGTCCGAAAATGCCCGATCTATCAAAATATGATAACGGTTTTTCAATGCGTTTAACCCCGTAACGGAAAATAGCGCCCAAAGTCGAAAATGACACTTTTTTGCCATTTTGAAAAATATAAAAAATCTATAAAAAGTGATCAAAAGGTCGTACAGTCCTAAAAATGATATAATTGAAAATATTATCAAATTTCACAAAAAATGACACCACCCACAGATCCGTACACCAAAGTATAAAAAAGTTATTAGCGCCAGAAGTTGGCAAAATCAAAAAAAATATTTTTGTACAGGAGGTTTTCATTTTTGTAAATGTATGAAAACATTATAAAACCTATACAAATTTGGTATCCCCTTAATCGTACCGACCCAAAGAATAAAGTAGACATGTCATTTGGGGCGCTCAGTGAAAGACGTAATATCCAAGCCCACAAGAAAATGGCGCAAATGCGTTTTTTCACCATTTTCATTGCATTTGGAATTTTTTTCCCGCTTCTGAGTACATGGCATGGAATATTTAACAAAATAAAAATTTAAGGTACAGTATGGTAACATTTACAGTAAAATGGATGATGGTAATGTTGTTGTTGTATGCCTTATGTTTATGAGCGACAATTTTCCTGCTATATACCTGCATGTCATAAGAATTTAAAAAAAAAAGGAACATGTTAAATTCAAATCTGTTTTTTTTAAATTTTTACCGGTGTTTTGTATGCATTGGAAAAGGGGTAGTCTTATACGGCGAATATATCTTAAACTCTATATTTTAACAGGAAAGTAGGGGGGTCGTCTTATACACCAGGTCGTCTTATACGCCGGAATATACGGTAATTAGAGATGAGCGAGCACTAAAATGCTCGAGTGCTCATTACTTGAGTCTAACTTTTTCCGATGCTCAAGTGCTTGTTTCGAATAACGAACCCCATTGAAGTCAATGCGAGACTCGAGCATCTTTCAAGGGGACCAAGGCTCTGCACGGGGAAGCTTGGCCAAAAACCTGGAAACCTCAGAAAATGATGGAAACACCACGGAAATGGACAGGAAACAGCAGGGGCAGCATGGATGCCTCTAAGGCTGCTTAATAGCACCATTATAGGGCAACAGCATGGTGATGATAGAGTGACCAAGTGAGGCTAAATAGCATCTAAAACACTCAATAATTGGCACGGCATGCGGAGGCAGCGGCAGCAGCGGCAGGCTAGAGAGTGGCATGGCGACATACCCCAAATGGACTCAGGCTTCAAACCAATTAAAAAAATTCCTTTTGGCGAGGATAACGTGTAGCACTGTACGTATCAGTATTTGGCCTGGTTATGGCGGCAGAGAGGAACCAAAGGAGGTAAGCAAGAAGCGCTGAAATGATTTCCTAAGTGAACAAAAGGTAAGACAGCATGGTGGCGACATAGTGACTAAGTTCCATAACGTATCTGGTGAAACACCCGAAAAATGAGCCTGACACAGCTCGTTTGCTAAGGGGACGACATGTGGAGGCAGCTATGGAGACGACTTTTGGAGGCAGCTATGGAGACAACGTGTGGAGGCAGCTATGGAGACAACGCGTGGAGGCAGCTATGGAGACAACGTGTGGAGGCAGTTATGGAGACAACGTGTGGAGGCTGCTATGGAGACACCGTGTGGAGGCAGCTATGGAGACAGCGTGTGGAGGCACCTATGGAGTGGGTGGACTGCGTGGAAAACTGACTGGTGGACAAATGGCAAGAAGCATTGTCCGCAATCCACAACATCACCTGTTCGCACTGTTCTGGCCTCAACAGTCCTCTACCACGAGTCCCAGTAACTTGAGACATGAAGCTAGGGAGTGTAGCTCTGCGGCGTTCCCCTGCTCCCTCATCAGCAGGTGGTGTCTCACCCCGCCCAGGACCATGGCCTCTGACCCCTGCAGTAATTGGACGCCCACGCACTCTACCCCAAGCCCTCGGGTTCAACAAGTCTATCATATAGACAAAACAGAAATATAAACTGTAAATTTTTTTTGTTTTTTTTATTTATTTTTTTATTTTTTTTGTTTTGTTTTGTGTTTTTTTTTTTTTTTTATAAAACAAAACGTGCAGAAGAAATCAGACAGCAACCACAGAAGATGATTGCTATGGCTAGTTTCTAACCTACAGTGACAGCACACAAAAGGATTTTGTGCTGTGACTGAGTGTGTCACTTTAACTTTTGAAAAACGCTAATGTAGCCCTAACAAGGGCTGTTGGGTTCTTGTTGAATCACTCCTGCCTAACACTATTCTAATAGAACACCCTAACGCTTTCCCTGACCAGCAGCAGCTCTCTCCCTAACGGCATCCAGACAGAGAATGATCCGAGCAGCGCGGTCAGGGGCTAGTCTATTCCAGGGTCACCTGATCAGACCAGCCAACCACTGCTATCGACATGTAAGTGTACCACATGATGCTGGGTGTACTGCAGAGTCTCCTGGCTTCTGATTGGCTCTGTTTCTGGCCGCCAAAAATCTAAATGCCAGGAGATGCCATTTTCTCAAGCGGGCAAAATACTCATTCGAGCACCGAGCAGTTGTGAGTGTGCTAATGCTCGAACGAGCATCAACCTCAGACGAGTATGTTCGCTCATCTCTAGATATAATCTTTCACTATATGATAAATAATACTTGATTTAGCTCTGTGTAGAATAGCATTACTGCCTAATACATGCAAACTACTACTTCATAATTACATGAAATATGGCAAGCTGTCTAAGGTCAAAGTAATTAATCTCATTTAGAAAAATGTAATGTAGATGAGTTGGTGTTTTAAGGACTCATTACTATTCCTGCCTGAAACTTACAGTGATGCTGGTAGACACTGATTCATTGACCACACTTTGAGTAATTGATAAAGTTCTTCACCTTTTGTGTAAATAATGAACCCCATCATTTATCTAGTTATTTGGTAATTGCAATTAGCAAGGGCCGGGTGCATGGATAATGAAATATACCATAGGATGTATTGATGTGAGAATCCACAGGCAGATCTGAGAGATGTTAAAACAGCTTAGTGTTAATATGTGCTTTCACCTTAGAACTGTAATGGAGACTGATGTCAAGGTGCAAAACAATACTAATGTGTGATACTTTTTTTTCTTAGTATTTTTTTTTCTCCAGGTATTCTGTATTGACATAGTAGATATGCAGTGATTCTAGAGAATGAAGGCAAAGCAGAGTATAACAAAATAAGGGGGAGCAGAGCAGAGTGCAGGTGCATACGTAATACTGACAGACAGCAGAGAACCAGCGCTAAGGAAGCCTACTGCCAGAAGTCTGAATGTAGAAGAAGATGCAGCTTTGAAATAATGATTTATAAATGCATGACACAAAGATCATTGAAAACAAAAACAGCTAAGGGCACCTTATTTACTACTAGAACTTAGCACCATTAATATGTTTATAGCTTTTCAGAGTTTAGTGAATTTATTTTACACTGAGTTGGTAGGCAAAGAATTGTTGCCAGATATATCACGAGGCCAAAGCGGCTTTAGGGGAGGGGGTTTACATCAAGCGTGCATGTGATAAATCCCCCCCATTGAGTACCAAATGCTGAGAGTAGGACACAATGGGGCACATTTACTTACCAATCCTGATGCGTTCCTCGAAAATGCATTGTCCGACCGGAATGCACTCTGGCGCGATTCACTAATATTGTGCTCCCGATATCCTGCATGCGTCGCTTCTTCTTCCTGATGCATGTAAGTACTTGATCTTGCGACATAATTGGAAAGTTAAATCCCGTGCTCAGTCCGAATCAGAAGGATCGTCCGAATGCAAAGCCCTCTATTTCTGTCGCATGAAAGTCGATGCAGATGCGCCAAAATCCCATCGAGTACCACAAAATCCCCTTCTAAATGTCACCGTGTCGCAAATCCCGAAAATGTTGGAAAATTCGCTGGAAGTGCAGCCGCGGACCCTTAGTAAATAAGCTCCACTCTGTGCAGGACACACCCTAACTGGGAACACCGACATCTCTAACTACTCTAACTACTGATAACATTGGAATTATGCAAGAAAGAAAAGATGCTCCAAAATGGTTATTTCATGGGGAATGTAATTATTTGACAGCAAAGAGCAAGGTCAGAAAAGGTGCACATTGATAACAACTACACTTTTATATGCTACAAAAAAAATCTCCCAAAAACCAACTGTTATATACTTTCCTCTCTAAGTCATTTTCAATTCTAAATGAATAAAAAAGAATAATTGTAGCTTCAGTATTAGCATAACAATACCTATTTGCTAATGAATTAACAGCAGTTAGCTGAGAACAGCAGTGCTGATGGTAGAATGCTGGACAAATATTGACTAAGTTAAATAGTAAAACATGGTCACAAATACAAAGCTGTCTACTGGAAGTGTCTTATCTAAAGATAAAGCCAGTAGACCATTTAAATTACATGCACAGAGTGACCCCTCTTTTGTTCGGCTCATTAGAATTAATACGACTTTGATCAATTGCAATTAAAATTCTGCCCTTAGCTCAGTAGTCTCAGTTCTGTTTAGAATTTTAATTCAAGGCAATTAGTGAGAGAAATTGTTAATCTCAGCTTTTATGTGTCCTCTAGTATATTCTTGAGGGTTGTCAGATCTATTGAGTCCTGGTCGAAGCGCCTTTAAACTGGCACATCTAACTTTTGTAGGAGTTTTCTTAGAAGTTTTAGAATATACAATGGTTGGAAGTCAACACTAATTGGTATGGTCAACATTAAAAATAAAGTTGTCTTCTTCTTTTTTTTTCTTTGCTGGACATGTGCTGCTTTGTAATATGAAATAAAAAAATTGTATCTCTTGTGTGTCTATAGGGGACATGGTACACCAGAGCTTTATGTAAACTTTTCCCGTAATACCGCACCTGATATATACATACAGAGCCGATTCTAGCATATATATATTAAAATGTAAAATGTATATATTAAAATGCTGAGCAACCCCCTTCCCGCTCCCCGTTAAGTAAATGCTGAAAACTTTACTAACAATTAACATCCCCACAGGCAGCTCCCTGACACTGTGTGACTGACTACAGGTTCTAGGAGTCATTAGTGGCATCTAGGACCTTATAGATGACAATCTCTTCCATCAGTAGGACAATATTCCAGGTTCTCCAATCCATGACGTATCACAGGTGAATTTACAACCGGATATCTTCAGCTCCTAGCAGCATCTCCACTCGGTGTCCCTAAAAATATCACAGTCACTTATAAAGTCTCCTGGATAAAAACACTGCGCTCCTAAATAATATATAACCCTCACAACACAACTGACCGCACTCTCCCCACATACAAAACATCCCTTCATTATATATATATATCCCATATACATCCCCCAGCCTAGTAATATACTGTACCCCATATACAGCCCCCCAGCCTAGTAATATACTGTACCCCATATACAGCCCCCCAGCTTAGTAATATACTGTATCCCATATAGAGCCCCCCCAGCTTAGTAATATACTGTATCCCATATACATCCCCCCAGCTTAGTAATATACTGTACCCCATATACAGCCCTCCCAGCTTAGAAATATACTGTATCCCATATACAGCCCTTCCAGCTTAGTAATATACTGTACCCCATATACAGCCCTCCAAGTTTAGAAATATACTGTATCCCATACACAGCCCCCCCAGCTTAGTAATATACTGTACCCCATATACAGCCCCCCCAACTTAGTAATATACTGTACCCCCCAGCTGAAATCTGGCCCCGTATAAATATATAACCCCCCCAGGAAAAGAAGAATCTGCCCTCATATAATATATACAGTCCCCCAGTATAAAATTATTCTGGCCCAATATAATATATAGAGCACCCCCCGCCCCAGTATAAATGACTCTGGCCCCATATAATATATACTGCATCCCCCCAGCATAAAACAATTCTGGCCCCATATAATATATACTGCATCCCCCCCCAGTATAAAACAATTCTGGCCCCATATAATATATACTGCATCCCCCCCAGTATAAAACAATTCTGGCCCCATATAATATATACACCCCCCCACCCCAGTATAAAATAATTATGGCCCCCATATAATATATACAGAATTCCTCCCCCCAGTATAAAATAATTATGGCCCCATATGATATATACAGCACCCCCCCCAGTATTAAACGTTTTATAGTCCCATATAATACATACAGTACCCCCTCCCAGTATAACATGAAACCTCCCCACACACTTACATGAAAAATAATAAAATCATACTCACCTGCAGGCAGCTGCTCCCTCGGCGCGCGGCCCCGTTCTTCATGCGGCTTTTCTGTGAGCCGCGGCTCCGCACAGTGACACATCCGGCGTGACGTCATGATGCCTGTGTCACTGCTTAGAACGGAGCGACGCAGCCGCCGTAAAGGCGCTGCGTCGCTCCACATATAAATCGCACCTGTGTCTTAAAGAGACAGGCGCGATTTATTTAGCTGGTGGGCGATTCGGCCGTTAACTGGCGCCCAAATCGCCCACTTTAGAGCGGCAAATTTTGCTGCCCTTTACAGGGACCCGCATTCTGCCACCTGAGGCGAGATTTTCATCTCGCCTCATGGCAGATGCGGCCCTGTATACATAGAGGCTCCAGCAAGCCTCAACCTGGTACTAAAATGCAATGCTCTGTCTGCAAAGAGGCCCCCTGGGTCTTCAGCTACCACAGGGTACAAGTGCTAGGTCTCTGCTTATTAAAGGGACTGCATCTGCATTTGTGTTCACATCCTATCAATGTTTACCTGGGACTTTATAGTACAACATGACCTTTTCCCCAACAACGATATGTAACCTTCCATGTAAAAACCCCAGCTTGTTTCTGATCCTGTGCTGCTTTCTGACACCCTCTGTATGTTACCAGCCCACCACTTTTCATCCAAGAAAAAAAAGATAGTAAAAAATGCTAAATGAAAATATCTGGTCTGCTGCATCTGTCGCTGTAATATTGTTTATTAATTATACCATGTGGTGCATCAGTAAGCCATCATATCCATACCTGCAGGAGGTATGTCTAGGGCAGGATATTTTGGTCATAAAGCAAGTGGTGGTTCACGCAGCATTTGTTTCCTTTTTAAAAAAAATGTGCTTAATAGGTAACAATAGGTATTTGTTAGTAACAGGTGTACTTTATACAATTTCATTAAACATTGAGGATACTACTGTGAAGACTACAGATTTAGACGATTCTCCTGACAGTTTGCCCCTTGTCATGACCAGGAATATTGATCTACATCTAGCCCCTAATGTATTTTACAGAACAACAGCAGGATAGTACCTTGTGGGCATTGTACATAATGAGAGAAGTTTCTTAATGCAGCTGTTCCCTGTTGCTTCTGCTAATTTAAAAAAATCCTCTCTTGAGAATTGCCAATTTCAGGTTTCAACGTGTGTGAGTTTATGCAGATGGGTCTGAATAAAAATGACCCATTTCTCTATCTGCTTGAAGAGCCATTCGGTCAGAAATGACTGATGCCTTCTATAAAAAGGAAGGCAAACTGATCTAGTGCTGCTAGTGTTCCCTTAACATTTTCCAATCGTCTGCAACTAAAATGATAACAAAAAAATTGTACAAAAAAGGAAAATTGCTCTTCAGACCTTGTTAACTGGCATATAAAAGAATAGTTACCCGGGACAGCTTTGTGGGATTAATCCATTCGTACGTCTATTGTACTGGTGACAGCGGTTTTCATCCTGCCGCACTCGAGAGAGGCCTGCTTGAAGTTGATGGATTCTTGTACGACATAAGAATGATGCCTGCTGTTCCTCACATACTCTCATTGCATATAAATGATAAGCCTCCATTTAGCCACAACTGTGTAAAAGATAAAATGAATAGTTGTCTTAAAAAGAACTTAAAGCATCATTTGTTACACATTGTTGTCGACATCATGGGGAGTCTCATCATATCTGTGATTTATTTTCTCTACAAAAAAGAACAAAATGTATAATAATTTGAGTTGAATGAGTGAAGAGCAATAGTCATAAAGACAAATTACAATAAAATGGCTCATAAATGGTGCTTTCATTTTCCTCAAAGTACGGGAGGTGCCAAGTTTTTTTTGTGTTTTACATAATTCGCCTTCGTTGGGTGAACAGACAAAATCAGACAACATTACACCAATGGAGTTGCAAAAAACGTATGTAAATAATAGACATAAGTGTAAATAGCAAAATGATATGTCCTCAAAGCAGGGGCGTTGCTAGGATGCTAGCATGTGTGCTTGTGCTACAAATAACAGTACATATCATTTACAGCTACAGAAAACACAGGAGATGTACAGATGTCCTTATTTCATCTAGTGATATTGGGGTCATTGTGGCCATCACACTAAAACACTCAACGTTGGGATCTGTATCTATCTCAAAAATGGGGGGGGCAGCTGACCCCATTCACATAGATGGGCAGAATGCAGAGTTTTACATGCATGCGTGGTCACTTTCCACTCAATCTGTGGGAGTTATGAAAAAAGCAGAGTAAATTGACTTTTCAATTGGCCTGGCCGCACAAAGGATGTCATCAGACCCCTGTTTTAGAAATGGCCCTGAGAGATCTGTACCTGTCATGTATTTATGACATATCCTGTGGATATGCTCCCCACCTTATAATGCCCCTCAATCAAACATCTACACTTGCCACCTAAATGTGGCCCACTTCCTAATAAAGCCGACTGCAAGAAACCAACCACTAGTTATACCCATACTAAATAATGCTCCCACTAAAAAATGCTGGCACACTAAGTCCCCTCAATGTGCCCCCTTCCCGTTCACACTGAATAATACCCCCACATTCACTAATTCTCACACTGAATAATGGTATTTTAAAATGTTGCACTGAAGCAACAAAAAAAAGGTCCTTTGGCCTATAAAAATTAATTGTGCCCCAGTGAATACTGGGGCACAATTACTAATAACAGTGCATTGGGCACTATATGCATTTTTTTTCTGGTGCAGCTTTAACTTTAAGCGCTCATGACACATTTCTTTCGGTCTCAGACACTTTTTAATTATCTATGCAAGCAATTTGCACTGAAAAGAACTTGCAAATTCTGAAAGAAAACTGGCGCAGAACCCTTAGTAAATGTTTGTTAATGTTACCACGCCAAAGACCCATTAATTTGACCCCCATCTTCTTGCTGTGAAGGATGAGGTGTTATGATATCACTATATCACTGCCGTAGCAGTGAGATGTGATGCATGAATGTAGGATGTACCTCTTATACAGTACAAAACTCTATCTGGGGCCGGAGGACACAGAGTTGATATCTCAGAGGAACATGTTTTAAATGCATTTTTAAATGATTTGTATATCTTTAAAGGACATCTACCATCAAATTACCTGATGGTAGATGACTATTACATCCCCATCCCTAGCTTCATTTCTTATATCTTTGCATGGCCGCATTTCTGTAAAAAATAAGTTTATAAGATATGCAAACTAGTCTGTGGTGCTCTGCAGAGCCCCATCAGGCTCCACCTAATATAATTTACACCAGCCAGGTTCTGAGAGACGGTGATGTCATCGGACCTCTTTTCAAATTGAGCCAGCTCTCAAAATGTGGCTGGCATAAATTATATTACGGTGGAGCCTGATCAGAGGCTAGTTTGCATATTATTTTTTTTAAAAAAATGGCCATGCAAAGATATTAGAAATTAATCTGATGGAAGATGTGCTTTAAATTATACATTAGGCTGTATTCACACGACTGTATGGGGCATGTATATACGGGATATATACGTCCCCCATAGACGGCAATGAGCTGGGAGAAAGATAGGACATGTCCTATGTTTGTCAAGAACATGGCGCTGTGTGCCATACTTCAGTATGAAGAGGGCCGGGGGCGAGCAGCGCTCCTCCTCTCCCCAGTGCTGTGAATACGGTACGGTGGGCACACATTGTGTGAATGTAGCCTAAGGCTTCACACGCACGACTGTATATGTGTGCTGTGTGTTAGCCACACAAACTGTGTCTAACTCATAACGCACATAAGGGGGATTTATCATAACTTGTACATACAGTATAAAAGATGTGATTTCATTGAAATTCCCGGTACAGAGCTGGAAATTGCAACTACTCTGCAGACTATGCTGGTTGGGCAGGGAGGCTGCCAGGCAATGCAGTGAGCCCGCGCAGGGTGTTACTGTCCTGCGCCTGCACCCGTTCAGGCACAGTCTAGGGCACGATTCTATGCTAGGTCAGACCTGTAGTAGAGGTGCCCCACTGCCGCAGCACATCTCAGGTACTTGTTGTGATTTTTCTGGAGGCTGGAGCCAGCGAGTGGCTGGACACCATCATATAATCATATGACAAATGTGCCCCATAGACTTGTATTGTGTGCGAGGCACAGTACACCTCACTGGACCAAGGTGTTAGAGGATATGATGTGGTGCCCATCTCAGACTATTCACATTGGCTTCACTCGCTGATGTCAGACGGACCATAAGCAGGCGAATAAGTGCTTGCAGATCTCCTCATGCACGCTCAGCTATAAATGTCCACATACAGAAACACATAACTAGAACTATACATTCATTGTGTACAACAATCAGGGGCGTAACCAGCAGAGGCTGGGCCCCATGGCAGACCTTTGATTGGGGCCCCCTTCTCTTCCCCATACATATTTATACACACACATTTACACAAGCGCAATCATTTTTACATACGTGTTTACACATTCATACATTTATACACACATAAGTATATGCATATCATATACACACATATAGTATATAGACATCAAATTTACAACATATACAACATACACACAGATATACAGTATATATACACACACATCCAGTATATACAACACATACACACAGATATACAGCATATATACACACACATCCAGTATATACAACACATACACAATGATATACAGCATATATACACACACATCCAGTATATACAACACATACACAATGATATACAGCATATATACACACACATCCAGTATATACAACACATACACAATGATATACAGCATATATACACACGCATCCAGTATATACAACACATACACACAGATATACAGCATATATACACACGCATCCAGTATATACAACACATACACAATGATATACTGTATATATACACACATATCCACTATATACAACACATACACACAGATATACAGCATATATACACACACATCCAGTATATACAGCACATACACAATGATATACAGCATATATACACACACATCCAGTATATACAGCACATACGCACAGATATACAGCATATATACACACATATCCAGTATATACAACACATACACAATGATATACAGCATATATACACATGCATCCAGTATATACAACACATACACAATGATATACAGCATTTATACACAAATATCCAGTATATACAGCACATACGCACAGATATACAGCATATATACACACATATCCAGTATATACAACACATACACACAGATATACAGCATATATACACACGCATCCAGTATACACAACACATACACACATATACAGTATATATGCACATATATCCAGCATATACAACACATACACACATATACAGCACATAAAAACACAAATCCAGTATATGCAACACATACACACAGATATGCAGCATATATACACACAAATCCAGTATATACAACATATACACACAGCTATACAGCACATATACACACACATCCAGTATAGACAACATACATACACATACACAGCATATAAACACACACATCCAGTATATACAGCACTTACACACAAATATTCACACACACATCCAGTACATACAACATACACACAGATATACAGTATATATATATATATACACACCCAATCAGTATATAAAATATACGCATACATATACAACGTACATACACACAAACACATTTACATGCATTTACAGATTACATATGTATTACTCATACTTACCCACGGTCATCGCGTCGGGGCTGGAACGTGGGGTCGGGACGCGGTGGCGGGGTCACGAAGCAGACGAGGTGGGCGGACCGCGGGTGAGGTGGGCGGACCGCGGGTGAGGTGGGCGGACCGTGGGTGAGGCATGAAGGCAGGAAGGCCACAGAAGAGGCGAGCGGGAGTGCCGCATGTGTGGAGGGTGGTACGGACCGGTTGGGAGCTGGGCGTGCCAGATGTCAGGTCTGTGGGGCAGGCACCAGGTTCCGCAGCAGAGGTAGTGGGACGGCTCCTGAGCCTGGGACGGACATCTGAATTACAATTTGTTAATGATGTGTCCCCGGGCCCGTCCCACTACCTCTCCGCCCACCTCATATGCTGCCTGCATGGCAGTGGAGGTGGTGGGACGGGCCCAGGGGCACATCCATAACAAATTATAATTCGAATGTCGGTACCGGGCTCAGCTCCCTATACTAGAGTTCCTGCTTCCTGCCCGTCCATCACGGGCCCCCCATGCGCCTGGGCCCCGTAGCAGCTGCTACGGTGGTTGTTACGCCACTGACAACAATTACAGTATGGACATCCTCACATAACTTACTATGTGTAATGGAGGATAGCTGTAAGTGTCAGGCTTTCTGTTGTAGAAGGTGGCTAGCAGGGCAGACATAATAGCTGCAGGAATCCTCCCTCCACCTCCATGTGGAGAGCTGCTATCACACTGCTTGTCAGGAAGGGATGATATGTGGAGAGATAATCTATCAACTTTCTGCCGGCAGGACTAAGATCCTGCACAATGTTAGACTGATCCACAGACAGTAAATGGTTAACCAAGCTTGTTAGAGAAGGAGCTGGGGGTGTTTCCTGTGTCCCGGGCAGAGGAAAGAGTTTATCTCTGTTCAGGCTCCTGTACAATTACATGAAAAAGAAGCAGCTAAGTAACAGGAGACGTGGACACCACAGAAACTGATCCTGCACTGACACATCCTGGGCACAGACCAAAAGATCCGGGGCACGGATCTTTTGACCTAGCGACGCCCCTGCCTCCCAGAAGCAAACATCACCCTAATACAAAACATACAAAAACAGAAACAGAAATTAAAAGAAATAACCTGTAGAAAGATTAATGGAAAAGGAAGGAGGGATGTAAATCATCTACAATAATAACCACGGCTGTGTGCTTGTATAGCATGTCTAAATATCTATATCAGCCAATAAAGCCATATCGTCATGACACCCCATATACATCGATCAAAGTTTAATGTGAAAAAATTCAGAATAAAACTTTTTGACATTTATATTTTATTCACTGAGATCCCCTTTCGCTGAGATTATTTTTCAAAGAGACATAGATATTACTTAATATAAACTCCCATTAGACAATGCAGGGATCCTAAAAAACGACATATCAATCAATTAAATAAACTCAGAATAACAAAATAATATATTCTCTTATTTACTGTTATTAACAAAAATACAGCATTGCACAGATGTAATTCCAACCTGTCTCTATCAGTCCTGGTGTACACAATTTCGGTTGCCCCAGGATCCAACCGTTAATCTTCTGATTTTAGGGTCGGTAAGACATATTGTTCTCCTGTCTGAATCTGCACTGAGTAAAGCTACAAGCTACAGCCAAATAAGGTCTTTATCCAGGCGAGGAGGAGAGCTGCACAGCAGATCTGACAGTATATGTTGTAGCTGAAATTTAGCAGGGCTGGGAATGTAATATAATGTATGTTATCTCATATATCTAATCATCTCTTACCTATCTCATCTCTTTCTATGTGTCAGATACTAGTGAATGTTCAGAAGCTAAATGAAAGGGTATATAAATCTGGACTCTGATAATCTAACCAAATTGTAAACTCACAACACTGGAGGGATCATAATGTGTCTGCTCAGAGAGTCCCCACCCATATTATGGAATTGTACACTGACCAGCCTAGGGAGAAATAAATGAAACAGCAATAAAACTAAGTAAAATTGTAAAGTAAGGGGTTGAAAATTATATTTATTATGGAAACATCACTAGGGGATTGAAATTTGAGATTTTTCTTTCATGGGCAAACCCCCTTTAAGAAAAACCTAATTATCTGGTTAAGATAATTTAGATATGGGTTTCATTTGTAAGAAGGCT
Source organism: Engystomops pustulosus (assembly GCF_040894005.1). Classification (NCBI taxonomy): domain Eukaryota; kingdom Metazoa; phylum Chordata; class Amphibia; order Anura; family Leptodactylidae; genus Engystomops; species Engystomops pustulosus. The sequence continues at coordinate 154,340,930 of NC_092415.1, forward strand.
AGTACAGGTTTTCTATTGTATTCTCCTGGCCATGAATACAGGCAGTCCCCGGGTTACGTACAAGATAGGGTCTGGAGGTTTGTTCTTAAGTTGAATTTGTATGTAAGTCGGAACTGTATATTTTATAATGGTAGATCCAGACCAAATAAAATTTGGCCCCAGTAACAATTGGATTTTCAAAATTTTTTGCTGTCCTGGGACCAAGGATGATCAATAAAGCTTCATTACAGACACCTTACAGCTGATCATTGCAATCTGGGACTATAGTAACATCCAGAGAGCTTCACCAGAGGTCAGAGGGGTCCGTCTGTAACTATGGGTTGTCTGTAAGTCGGGTGTCCTTAAGTAGGGGACCGCCTGTAAAGAGAAGCTGATTCCTGCATATCTTGCTGGATAAAGAGACTAGAGCACCATACAACTGAAAAAAATAAAAATTTACTTGAAATGTAACACATAAACCCACCTTTATTAAAGGTCTGTGTCACTTGTCCTGTCACTACTACCTGTTGGAGCTGCTCACAAAGATCCTATCATAGCCTTAATCTAGTCAATTCATACATTAATCATTGTAAAATCATCACTTCTTTATTATGTAAAAGATTCTGGTCACATGGTCAGAGGCAGTGATGTCACCCCTGTTACCCCTCCCCTCTCCCTGCTCATTTCTGTGAGTATTGTATAATAAAGCATTGCTAGTGTGTGTGCTGCATCTGCTGACATGCTGCATCCTCCTAATACACAGAGACACAGACATCAACTACACAAGTACCTGACATGTTCTGCTATAACATGGCTGCCTGGTGCTGTTGTATCTCTCCTATACACACACAGGCTGCAGGGGGCGCCAGCAGTAGGAAGCACACCATTATACAGCCTCACACCATTATACAAGCTGTTAGTCATGCACTGGGGGTGTGGCTGTGCAACCCACTCATGAATAAGCTGGACAGCTTGAATATGCTAATGACTCATTGGACATTTCACTGCTCATTTGCATACAGCTTTAGGACTTCATTGCTTAGGTTTACAGGCATGTAGAGGGACAATGAAGGGATAGAGGCAATGGTCTCTAATGGCAGTTTATGAAAATATATTTAGTTTAGAGGGGTTATTTTGCCTGACGGGTTCTTTTTAAAGCCCCTGCACCAATTTTGTGTCTTACTTTGCACATTCTTTTTAGTGCAAACTGCTTGCAAATGTATTTATAAAGTGTCCGCGACACATTTGTGTTGTAGCTGCACTATACCCAACGCAACACAAAATTCTCCACTGAAAGGGGCTTTCTGGTGCACAGTTGGACTATGCAACAAATTTATCATACAGTGTCCTACAGAATTGTTGCATACCCTCTGTTATGGGTGCAGCAAAAAAAAGTTGGTGCACTCTGTTGGAGCAGTGCAGGGGGCACCAGATTCTTGAAGACCGTGCACAGCAATTCACAAGTCTTTTGCTGCACCAGATCCATCATTGTGATGATGAATTCTGGAGAAATTTAAGACTCTCGGATTCTAATTTAGACCTGCTTTTAGCTGGTCTAACCTTTGCTTCACAATGAGGTGCAGTGCCTAGATTTTTTTGGAGCACAAAGTATTTTCCCCTGTCATGCTGGGGAAAAAAACTGTATAAAAGCCTTTAGAAATGTGTGAATTTTGGCACAAATTATGCCAGAAGTCTGGCCAAAGTGGCTCCATAAATTCCCCCCATTGTGTACCAGGAATTTGGATGATAAACATGTTAAACGTTAAATGAATGCCTTCCCATCATAGTAAGCCCCTTCTTAAAAGGATTCTTCTGCCTCCACCAAGCATTTTAATTTATTGATAGTATGGTGTAGAGAAATGCACTGTGATTTTAGGTCCTTTATGTCATTTCTGTGCATTATGCTATTTCTGAGAAATTCCCCATTAAAATGCCAGTTGGTGCACAAAGAGCATGTCCTCATGAGAAGCATGGGCCAACATTGGGGGCAGAATTAAGTCATTTACGTGAAAGTAGTATTACTCTGGGTGCTAAGAACAGCCTTAGGCGCACCAACTGTCTCATTAGCATATGGATTCAGCTGGTGTTATTTCAGAAATGGCTTAATCTCATTAGCATATCGGTTCAGCTGGTAATATCTCATAAATGGAATAATGGTCAAAAATACGGTAATAGGAAATCGCAGTGCATTTCTCTACAAAATGCTGCCAGCAGATTCCACTTGGATGATGTGATAACTCCCTCTAGTCAGACTGCACCAGACTTATTTTTAATTTTTCTAATGCAGTTGTATTTTATGGTAATTTTGATATTAATGTAATGTACACTTAATAACCAATATTACTTTTTTTTCAGTGCATAGTCTGGGACTGGGACTCTAATGGAAAACATGACTTCATTGGAGAGTTCAGCTCGACGTTCAAAGAAATGAGAGGAGCAATGGAAGGAAGACAGGTATAGGGATATCTAATGCATACAAATGTCTTGGTGTTCTGATTGTTTTATGGCAAATAAAATGATATAGCATAATAATTATAGCGTGACAATAAAGCAGCAAATAGAAACTTTTAATGAAGCAAATTGTGTTATTAAATTCCACTGAATGGTGGTCACAACAGTCATTTAATTGGATTACTGAGAATTAATTTGTAAGTGACATAGATATTAGAACTTGCTCATTTAACTTGAGCTAGGCTTTTTGGAAATATTGATTGGGAATAAAAAAAGGCACATGAGCAGGTCTGATGACATCAATGCTGCATGCCACCAGAGCTTGCTTACCTGACTACTGTAGTAACAACTCCAGCCCAGGAAGGGGGTCAACACACTGACCAAGAGGTACATGGGAATGAGAAACCAGAGCGCCCTTAAAGGGGTATTCTCGTCTGGGCATTCACATTCAGTTTTATTAATCTGCCATATATATATATATATATATATATATATATATATATATATATATATATACATTTCTTCAATTAGATGTTATTTTTTTTACAATTCTCATAAATGTAGTGATATCATCCCTTAGAAAGAAGACTTTGTCCTTGGATCCGGCCACCTCTGCTGGAGTGATTGCACAAAGAAACAAAAAGTTTTTGTATATGAAATGTCTGGGAGTTACTGCAGGTCCCACAGCCGTCCTGTGGTAATGATTGCTGAATCCAGGAGGTCAGGCAGGACTCAATAGCGCATATCTGGCCACTGCTGCCAAAATGTGCGGTGGTCGTATCCGAGGAAGCCATCTCATTTCTAAGGGACAACATGGCTACATTTATGAGAAATTATCTTCACACTCGAATATTCTTTTAATAACATCCAATTGAAGAATTGTTTACATATGGCAAATGAATTAAATTAAATGTAAATTCCCAGATGGGAATAGCCCTTTAAGTACATGCTTATATAACTGCCTTTATATATATATATTTTTTTTTTTACTTATCCCTATGCTGCCCCAAGTAAAACCCCTTTCAGAGGTAATGCAGATGGAAATGCTACTATTAAAGGTATATTAGTGAATGTTTTATAGATGTAACCTCCCCTACAATTATGGTACAATTATATCCTGGGCAGTTAGGATTTTCTGAAGATCCAAAATCTAACAGGCATGGAAAAGATTTGTTGGGATTATATTTTTTTCTCCTGTCCTGAAATTCCAGATAATGTACTTTATGTCCTTTATGATACATTGTAACATTTTAGTAGCATTTACATCCTAATAAAAACAATACAGTATAGTGGCTTGTGCCAATTCCGGCTCAATATTCACATGGCTCTCTGAAGGTAGAAGATCCTCTCTGGAGGCCAGAGCAACAGCTGCTAGAGATTTTCCCAGATACATGTTTGCCGTGTCTGTCTGCTACCTCAGTCAGAAAATCCATTACACAAGACCGATAATTGAGCTTTGGGGCAAAAGGGGAAATCAGCAGCTGTGGTTTGTGAGGAAATAATGTAGGACAAAATGTCCTTTTTCAAAACTAATTGACTTTCAGCATGCCAGGTGTAGCAGGGAGATCCTTCAGTACAGAACATATCAAATCTTTATAACAAGTCTAAGAAAGTCAGACATCGCTTACTTAAAAGAAATCTTTCATCAGATTTGCTCAAGATAAACCAGTATTATATACATGTAGATGTGGGAACTGTCATTCCTGCCAGGTCTTTATTATCTGGAATTATGTGATCTTTATTTTCAAAAGCAATGTTTTAAAAGTATGTAAATGAGGCAGGAGTGCTTCAGGTGCGTCACTAGAGCCCCTCAAGGCTTCAGTTTCCCTGGCAGCACTTATGACCTGCCTCCCTCCTCCTCTGGACCTTCCCCCTAGCCGATGACATCCCCTTCTCCTTATCAAGTCCTGCGCCTGTGGTGTGTGGTTTAGGTTGAACAGCCATACTGAGCAACAGGCGGCTGCACAATGAGGGATGGAATAGCGATTTGGAGAACAAAGGCCGAGGTCATTGGCATGAGGCAAGGTCCAGAGTACAAAGGAGGTAGGCTAGAAGTGCTGAGGGAGTGTGCATTAACCAAGGATGCCTAGCCCTCTAGTCAATGACGTAACTAGAAGCTGATTGGCCCCAGTGCAAAGTCTGTGCCAGGCCCCCGACTATAATGCATGGTTTATAGTAATAGTCTTCTCATATGGGAAAGTGACACCATAAGGGCCCCCTAAACCTCTTGGGCCCGGGTGCGATCGCAACCTCTGCACCCCTTAAAGTTATGCCCCTGGCTCCAGTGAAGCCCATAAAGCACTTCTGCTCATTTACTTATTTTTAAAACATTTTCAACAGAAAAATTGCATAATTCCACATAATAAAGAAATCATGGCAAGAGTATCAGCACCCACATTTAAATGCGAGTGAAGCTGGTTTATTATGTGCAAATCTGATGATAGATCATCAGGTATCAGTGGGCAAGTCTTGCTTTCAAAATTAAAGCATCCTACAGAAAAATATTTACAATAAATGCAAAATGCACAGTCAAATGATCTTTCAGATGTGCTTAATTTCTAGTCTCCATTTCTGTAAAGAGGTTGGCTTCAGATCGGCATAATCAGTAAGGCTATATTCACACTAACGTATGGAGGACGTATATACGGCCGACGTATATATGCCCGATATACATCCTCCATAGACAGCAATGGGCGCACGGCGCCCTACGGGAGCGGTACGGTGCAGCACACTTGCGGCACCGTACCGCTCTGTACCCGGGAAAAAGATAGGACCTGTCCTATCTTTTCCCGTAATACGGCGCGGTGCGCCATGTATCTCTATGGAGAGGGGCGGGGGTGAGCTGCGCTCACCTCCTCCTCCTCTCCCCGTGCACTGCCGTTGCCCGCTACGGTACGGTACTGGCGGGCAACGGCAGTGTGAATATAGCCTAAGTGAAATATAGCTCATATGTTGATTAGCTTTAGAATTGCAAATATTTACCCATCTAAAAAATAGTTTACACAACATTTTTTCAATATTCTACACTTTGGCCTTGTAGTCTGATGTCCACAATATTTTATATGGTTACTAAATATAGTGTGCGATAATTGCTTGCACTCTGTATAATGCCGAATTCTGCTGAGGAACTCCAGCAAATGTCACCAGATCTGTTAACTGATGTGTTTATTGACCCAATCTTAGAATGCTGATTTACTTACCTCAACGCCCCACTGCTCCAGCAATGTCTGACTTTGCAGTTGTAAAAGAAAATGCATTTCTTTATGCAACACAGTGTGGTCACAGCCAGTAGGGGACTTTCCTTCTCATAGCGTCCTTTATACTTGCTCTTTCCAACAAGTGATTTCACTGGGATTTGACATCTCTTGTTTATAAGTATAAAAGTGTTTAGAGGAAAAAAACCTGATAAGATGTAACACTTATACATGCTTTAGTTAAAAGCTAGTGTATCACTAATAAATAACTGATACATTAATAAAATGTAGAAATAAAAAGGAAACATAATACATACATGAGAACGGAGACTCTCTCAGATTCAGAGAATTCAAGAGCTTTAGCAATATTTCAGTAACTACAGAAATATGAATAAGGCCATGTTACATGATACAAGTCACTGTTCTGTGATGTGGAACATGATGTGGGTATGAGAAGTCAGATGCCTCCTCTTACCATCCCCAAAAGTATCCACAGGTGAAACATATGTCAGGATATTGCTCTGCTCCCTTCTAAGCACCTAAATTTCTACCCAGTACCATATATATACAGTATATATATATACACACACATATATTTATTTTTATATGCTTTGCTGCGATACTTGGGTGATGAATGTGTAATACATGTGTCATATAACCTTTTATCTGTACGTATGTATTTTGAGTTGAATTATTTACGAAAATTGTAGTTTGTGGGATGCAAATAATAGGTGTTTCTGACATAGATTGTTCTCACAGTATCCTCCAGACATTTTCCAGTTTGCAGTTTATGCTAATGACTCCTTTATCATAATATGCTTATATTCACTATTCATTATATTCACTATAGGTACAGTGGGAGTGCATAAATCCAAAGTACAAAACGAAAAAGAAAAACTACAAAAATTCTGGTATTGTAATTCTTAACTTGTGTAAGGTAAGAATCTGCTATTGTCCGTACGTTGTATTGATATAGTATGATAAAACCATACCTCCCAACTTTTTTGGAGACACAGATAATGCAATGCAGAGAACTTTAGTGACACGAGCCATGCCCTTTGCCACGCACTTTGCCTCAACCCCTGGCAATTCCACACAGTTTACTGCCCACATAGTGCACCCCTTAGTAGCCCCCACACAGTAATCTCCCTTTTAATATTTATTCCCATACCTCCCACTTATAATGTCTTTACAGTGTGCCCCTTCATCTCCTTATATCGTGGCCCTCTCCTCCTCTGTATATTGCGGCCCCCTCTTCCTTCATATATCGTAACCCCCCACCCCATCCTCCTACTACAAATATTGTACCACCCCCGTCATGCTCCATATATTGTGCCCCCTCTCTTCCTTTTTACATTGTGGTCCTCACATCCATATATTGTGCCCCCCCCCCCTTCCTCCTTTGATTGTTGCCTCCTCCTCCTCATATTGTGGCCTCCTCCTTATATTGTAGCCCCTCAAATTTGTTGTGGTCTAATTTAAAAAAAAATCAGTTACACCCACCAATGTTACATCCACGAAGACCTTTTCTGTCTTCCTTTTTCACCACTGCATTCAACTTTATTTGCATCCAAGACAGTGGGACAGAGCCCTAAATCTTTGACTGTCCCACTGGATCAGTAACGGTTTGGAGGTATATGAGAAATGTAGATTTGTCTCTAAATTATCTGACTGCGGTAGATTTATAGGTCAAAATTATACTCTCATTAATCTTTCACATTATCTATAAATAAATATGTAACCCTTTGCTGACCTGACCCAGAAATCACTGACTTTAATTCCCACTACGTCTTTAATGTGGTAGGATTTGCAGACCAGGTCTCCCAGGGCACAAAGTACATGCTATCAGTTCACTGCAGCCTTCCCTGTAAAACCATTTGCACAGATGTTTCACATTTCTCTTTAAAAGGACACAACACAAAAAAGATATAACATAAATTTTGGGCTGTGGAAGACCTGATTTTAGGTTTCATTAATGAAGTTACAAACTGTCTTCCCCCGTTACATTATCTCACACCCACAGGTAAATCCAGAAATCTGTTTTATATAAACTATTTATTAACTGAATTTTGTAAAAATTATTCCAGTAACTAACTCATTTAAAAAAAAAATAAAGAAAAACTTTTTGTAAAGCTGTTCCAAAGATGTAGTCAGTTAACCTGTTACAAGGAATATCATAGCTGGTGACAGGTTCTAATAGCCTAGTCTGTGTGGAGTGGGGAGTCAACAGAAGCAGCCTGTATCTCAGTCTCCTCATGCAATCTTCCTATTCTTAACATTCATCCAGCTTCCTCCACCACCCCCTCTGTGTCATGTGCATTGAGCAGGTAGGGGAGGGGGATGGTTTGGAGAAGAGGAATAATGCATGAAAGAGACGGAGGCATTAAAACACAAGCTGCTGCAGTGGTCCTTCCCCCTTCCCTGGGACTCACCACATCCTGCTGCCAGGGAGCCAGGTAATGTGAAATAAAGTTTTATGAAGTAGTGCGAGTATTTTGAATACTAACAAAGGCATTTTTAAAATCAGCATGGCATAGGTTATTGGAACCTGTTACTAAAAAGGACATTCCTGGTGAAAGGTTTACTTAAAAGAAGAGCAGAACACCACTGCAAAATTCAGAATTTTTTTTTTTATTTTAGTGGTGACTTATCTTTTGACCTGATTTCCAAACATTACTACTATAGATGTACTGTAGTAACTGTGCATGTTCCGCAATATGTCAGAAGCTGAAACATGAATTCCATTGTGGTCAGATTATTTTCATGAGGTAACTTGGCCACCTGGAACAGAGGGGAGGAGCTGCTGCTCACTGCTTACTCTAGAGGGAGGAGGGGGAGGTCATGTGACAATGCTCTCTGTGTCTAGTTGAGTGCTGTGTATACAGAAGTCTCCTACACAGAATGCTAAGATAAAATATCTCCTCTGTTCCCTATTAGTACCTCATGCTGTTCCCTACACTCCCCTGTAGCCTTTCCCCCACCTTCTGCCCTCCCAGGACTTTCTGCACATCCCAGAACCTATTAACCCTTACTGCTCACACAGCACAAACTATACACTTCATGCAACTGTTTCACTGCTGGTTTCCACTACTTATTACATTTTTCATGCAATGATCACCATAAACACACTGTGTGTACACTATGCAGTGGTCAGTGGATTTGCTTGAAGAAATCTCTTTAGGTTTATTGATGCATTTCTTAATGAGAAAACACAAATCAGCATGGGAACTGTGAGCATCCCAAATTTGACTCCAGTTCAGGGCAGATACAGAAAGAGGTTGATATCTGCCCATTTCACTGCTGCTGAAAAGATTTTTGACAAGCAGCTTCAGAACAGAAAATGCCATAATTCTTGAAATAATAGTGCATGCTCTACAGCATGGGCATTCTTTGTTAGTTTCACATATGACAATGTGGTAAAAATGATTTTAACATGTGCAAGACCTGTGTGACTTTGTTTATCTGACTGCTGCTTATGAGGGTGATATACAATGATATTAATACTGTTCTATATTGCATGCTTTAGATGTAACAAGTCCCTACCTGTCCAGTAGCAGCAATCAAGCACCAAGTTATGTGTAGACTGGCATAAAGAGAAATTGAAAAAACTGAATTTATACCTCAGGGCTCATGAGCCTTTAGCTACTGTTTTAGAGATCTTGCTTCAGGTGGAACATGTATCCTGGCATTCAATTAAATGACAATGGCAGCATTCAATTTATTAGGGGGGATGTGACTACCATTCTCATCACCAGTGGAGGTCCCAGTGGTCACATCTGTTTTAAACAATAAGTTTCAAGGATTATCCAGTTTAACCTCTTAGCACCAATACATAGACATGGATGTTTCATGCATAAATTGGCTTATGATTATACTAAGACAAAGGATCCTGGTGTTCAGACAAGAAAGAAGAGCCCTGAACAATCTAAAAGGAGTTTTCTTCGACGTTAGTATTGATAGACATATAGACATACAATCAGACTCACAGTCCTGACATAGCTGCTGAGTTTAGATAAAATGTATTGCCTGCAAATCCCTTTAAATATCCTAGTTTGTTGTCTGTGGCAACAAGAAGGATTGGATGTTGGTCATGGCAAATTGGTAAGCATGTGGCATTTCATCATATTCCCTTTCTATAGCTAAAAAAAGATATAAGAGTGATTACTGCAGTCTGCAGCATTAGAAAACTGGGACTTAGTTGGTGCATTGCTGTGCTTTGTTTCCTGAATCAGCACTGCAGAAAAATAAGGGACAATACATAAGATAAATTGTCAATAACAGCTAAGAAAGAAATGCACAATAAGGTCCCAGAGGAACAACACACAAACATATTCATTGCTGTTGAAAACTGTATACAGTTACTATCCTATACTATATATAGAGAGATGTATAGTAATAACAAATATTTTATTTTATACGTAAGCATTCTTTATTTTTTGTCTTCCAGATCCATAAAATGCATTCCTTCCTTGACTATATCATGGGTGGATGTCAAATACAGTTTACAGTAAGTAACTCATGAAAAATGTGTTGGAATTCTACTAATACTTTTACAACAATAAAAAGATTATGAACTACAGAAATAACAATGATGCTGCAAAGTTTGTAAACCTGAGAAAAATCCTGTTTGTTTTTGTTTAAGAAGAGAAATCTACATATTTCAAATACTGGGTGTAAATGATCACAAAATGTTTAGCACACTTTGTGTGATGAACTTCCAACTCACTTCCAAGTCACTTGGACTTGAGAGCCCCGAATTTAGCACCTAAAGCCCTGCCCAACTGCCCAATATGGTGTCTTTATGCTGAATTCTACTCCCTGAATGCCAACCCCCAATTTTATCAGGGGAATCACTCAGTAGCCTCTCTGACACTACATACCACACATGCACACCAGGACTACACTCATACACCTACATACACACTCCTCTAGGTGCAGTACAGTTCACTAGGACACACACTGCTTACAGGCGGTCCCCTACTTAAGAACACCCGACTTACAGACGACCCCTAGTTACAAACGGACCTCTGGATTTTGGTAATTTACTGTACTTTAGTCCTAGGCTACAATAAACAGCTCTAACAGTTATAAATGATGTCTGCAATGAAGCTTTAGTGTTAATCCTTGTTCTTATGACAACCCAACATTTTTAAAATACAATACAAAATATTTTGGCTGGGTTTACAATTATAAAGTATACAGTTCCGACTTACATACAAATTCAACTTAAGAACAAACCTACAGACCCTATCTTGTATGTTACCCGGGGACTGCCTGTATAGTTACTGCTAGCACACAGACACTCACAGGGTAACACAGCTTAGCGCTAATTCACTTTTCCAAAGGTATGGGGCATATAGAGCCACAAGGAAAACTTGTTAAAGGACAATTTAAAAAGTTACAAAAAGTTACAAAAATGATAAAATAAACAGATATACATAAAAGCAACTCAGAAAAAATAAAAAGGGATAAAATAAAGAAAAACAGACCTCTTACTAATTAGATTGGCAAAGATGCCTTTTTTGTTGGCTTTGAGTCCAAAATCCACGGCGCTTGACACCATAGGAATATCAGAGAATGTTCATCACATATTCATTGACAAGAAATTGAAATATATGAGTTATGACAAGGCTAGCTTCACAGACAATGAATATACACACCTGTGACCTGGAGTTGAAGCGCAAGGTTAGGTTCCAGGATTTTTAAATTACATATTAGGGCAGAGGCAGGCAGGAGGCATCTACCATCAGATCTACTTCTGAGATTCCTTGAACTTTATTCAATTATTGTAGTTTGTAAATTCCCATTCATTGCCAGAACCACTGTAATTGAAGTTATAGGAGGGGTAATGTCTTATTTATCTTTGCACTTAGACGGTAGAGATAAGCCTGCCCCTGTGTGCTTCCTTCTGATCCCCGATGCCAGTAGCTCTTCTCAATTGTATACTGTGTGGCCCCAATAAGAATCATGACAATGTATTTCATAGTGTTTAGATCAAATACCTCTTTCGATCTTAACCCTTCCATCCTGTGAGTTGTCTTTCGGTTAAATATTTACTTCAATTATTACACTTTTTTAAAGAAAAACCCAGTTGTTTGATGACTAAAGAAGCGGCAGCTGTGAATAGGGCGTTTGATGAGAAAAATAACCATGGTGATAAGCAAAGGTTTCTGAAGCGACCACAAAGACATTCTTAGTAATTTAAAGCATTAATGAGAACTTCCTTGCTATCCCGCTGTTCCCCTATTGTTCCTTTACAGTTGGTAGTCATCATAACTGACTATTACACACACTGGTAATGTATCTGTTTGGACTTTCCAAAGTCTTTCCAAAGCTTTTATGTTGAAAGAATTTGATCAATATTAGTGATTTAATCAGCTCTCCATATCCTAGGCTTTAATGGATGGTTTCTACCCAAGCGGAGGACTTCATGCTGAGTACAGTACTCTATAATGGGGAACCACGAGTTCACTTATTTAAAGCAACATATAAAGTGCATAGTACAGTAAACATCCCATAAAGCAAATATTAGTATCCATTTATTGGTACAAGGCATACTTCCAATCCAAGAATTCATGCTACAGCATCTTGTGTTACAAATCCACCAACCATAAGATAATATCAACTATAGTAACAATTACATAATCTGTGTATACATGTATATACACGGAAACCCTAGGGAGAAGGGAGATGTGGTTTATTACCGCTTCTCAGCTCTTCACAGCATTGCGCTGAAGTAGCGCAATAAATAGATGAGCAGAGTCGGCACTGCTGTGGGCTCTATAGACTGGACAGTCCCGTCACTACAGGACCTAAAGGTGTTAACAAGAGCAGGTGGGTTTAATAGGAGCATCAGCAGTCACAGGGGGTCGTTTCCCCCTGTAACTGGGGCTCTTATAGATGGAAAACAAAAAAAAAATTAATTTAAATAAAAAAATAAACAGTGAAAATGTTCCCCAGGGGTCTTGTATGACCTCACGGGGAACATATAAAGAGAAAAAACACATACACAAAAAATATTAACAGATATTCATAAAAATACATTCGCATTTCCCAATTTAATAAAAGGCTACTCTACAAAAAACATTGCCAGAGTCGTCCCATTTGCCCAAGACTTACCCGGTCCTGTCGCGATCCAGCGGCGCGTTCTCTGTGGAGGATTTGGGTCTTCCGGCGATCCACTAAGGTAGTGCGCCCGATGTCCACCAGGTGTCACTGCTACGCTGAAGTCCATCGGAGTTCACAGGAGTTCACCAAGCTATTGTGGGTGCAGGTAAGCGTGTGTCAAGCGACACTTTTTTAAAAAAAAATACTGCGTTTTTTCCAAATCCATCGGGTTTTCTTACTGCAACGCCCCCCAATTTCCGCCGCGTGCATGCCAGCGCCAATGCACCACAATCCGATTGCGTGCGCCAAAAACCCGGGAAAATTCTGGGAAAATCGGCGCAAAACGATAATATTCGGGTAACCCGATGGAAAAACGCGATTCGGGCCCTTAGTAAATGACCCCCATTATATATCAAAATGACTAAAACTAAACAGGGAATTCATTATTAATGTTTATTTTGAGTAAATTAGAAAATTTTTTTAAAAATATATGTGCTATAAATTACAAAAAAAGCCATTTTCCCACTTTTAACCACAAATAAAAATAATTATGAAAACAATCTTTAAACTTTTATTAAGATTTAGCTAGCAATATGTGTCCCCAAAAAAAACACCAAAAAAAAAATGTTAAGGCAGCATGCAAAAAAAAAAGTCAAGTACTTGGGGGTGTGGCTATGCCTAACACTCATGAATAAACTGGACAGGTGAACATGAAAATTGGTCATTGGACCCATCTCAGGTCATTTGCATACAGCTTTAGGACCTGATTCTTTAAATTTACAGGCATGTAGAGGAACAATGAGGGATAGGGGCAATAGCAGGTTATGAAAATATGTTTAGTTTTGCCTGACAGGTTCTATTCACTATGATTGGAGCCAGAATATGGAACTATCTGGCCACACCTGAAGTGCAGCTTTTGGTTATTTGAATGAGATCTGCACCAGCAACCTGCACGGCTACCTGCTCTCTGCACTGACACCACTGTTTCGGCTTCTTGGCATAGCTGGGCTCAGCCAATCAGTAGGGGTGCTAGATTTTGCACACAACAAATCTACTACTAACTTGTCTACAAAATTTAAAGCATAACCGTCAAGTTTAACATTTGTTTATGAGACTATTGTGAGGTTATTTTGAGAGCTGCAAGTCAGAAAATAAAATGACATAACTTGCTATAAGCAGACTAGATTTATGCTAATTTGCACAATTTGGCTTTTTTCTATTTATAAATCTTTCTAAACTTTGGAGACCATGGCCATGTCTTGAAGACCAGATCCAATCATTTGTGCAATTTTTAGCATACATCTTGGTTTCTGATTTTTATTTTGTGGTCAAAGATTATTTTAAGTAAATTGATATTTTATTGAATTTGTATCAACTTGGAAAAATCTAAAATTAGATATGTATTCTTTTTATTTCTAGGTAGCAATTGATTTCACAGCATCGAATGGCGACCCCCGGAACAGTTGCTCCCTGCACTATATTCATCCTTACCAGCCCAATGAGTATCTCAAAGCACTGGTGGCTGTTGGGGAGATTTGCCAAGACTATGACAGGTAACATATGATTTGCAGCATTGGAGGACCCAGGGGACCTTATTATGTGTCCTTCTGTAATTGTTTACAATGTCCTAATAACTGACTTGTCTGTAACGTTATAATTATTTTCAAGAATCATCATGCACAAAGATGTTTATCCACAGAGGCACATGTTCATTTATTCCCCAAAGCCTGGCTTGAGGTGCCTTTTAAAGAGGTAAAAAGAATGCTCCAAGATAAAGTATATGATTTTGTAAATCCAATTTATAATAAGTTGAGCGCTTGCTAGTTGACCTTGGTAACATACAATTACAAACGGAATCAGACTAGCTTTTGCTTATTTTCAGTTGTTATACAATGAAGACTTAAGAATGTCAAACATAGATAGAACATGAAGATATCTTTGATAAAGTTGTATATTTGCAGTTCTACTGCGCCAAACCCCATTGATCTGCAGTACAGTGTCACCTACTAAAGGAAATCTTTACAGACCATAATGTTAAACGAGAATACAGATATTTCAGAAAATCAAATTACTGACTACTGTGAAAATGTGCATCCCAGAACAATGTACCTGTATTTTCCTTGGAAATTCATATCAGTCTTTAACAAGTCACTAAGGGGCGCAGTAACTTGAAGATAGATTCCCTCTTCACAATGACCAACTTCCCAATAACCAGCAGTAAACGGAAATAGAAAGACTGACTTCAGAGTGATAAGGATTTTGTTAGCTAAAATACTTCCTATCCCTCAAGGCAGAGAGGGGGTTTTGGTTATATATACCAATAATACAAAATTCGGCAAGTCTTACCAGATACTGTAGGCAACATGGCAATTCAATACAACACATTATATAATGCATTATAAAAAATATAAAGTGTATTGATATACAATTTTCATCTCCTACCTGCCATATGTGGCACGTATGGTTAAATAAATAAGGAGCACATACTGGAAGTAGGCACATTAAAAGGATTTGTCATGAATTGTTTCATTCAATTGTGGACCTCATTACCTTCTCAAGGAGGCCAACAACATGCAACTATACACAGTAATGTATAAATCAACTTTTCTACTGCAAATTTCACAATTAATTGGTGGTTGGCATTGTATTTAGAGAGAGCAGACACAAACCTGAGTTTGGGTTTGTACTGAACTTTGCTGCTGGGTTTTTTCCCTCTGTCCCAATCCCACTAGCATGGACAGTATGACACCACTTTGGTATGGATTGTTGCTCCCTGATGACACAATCAGGAGCAACGATCCTCAACAAAAAGGCATGGCACCATGCTGCTGGCATATTATCGCCAGTATGTGGGCAGGCGCAGGAATTTAAATGATGCCATTAAATTCTACCGGACAGCATCAGGATCAAAGTGAAGAAGAGCGGAGGTAAGTATATGTATCCTTTTTTTGTTTTTTTAAGTGGTTGATTTCCTTTAAGGGGGAGAAAGAGATAAAGAAAAGGAGAGAGAGAGGGAGAAAGACAGAAGAGAAAAGATGGGGGAGTAACAAAAAACCCTATATAACCCCCAGAAACTTCCACTTAACAAATGACGGAAAAGAGTCACTAAGACAGTTTTAACGCTCAAGAAAAACACACCCACCCCAAGGAGCGATTCAAAAATGGAGGGGGCTCACGCCTCTTCCATTTCACCAGTATACAAGCTTTGGTGCCAATGACAACAGCAGCATTTTTATAATTATTCAAGTGAATTACCTAAGCCAATAATTGTGTTTTTGTCTTCCATTTGTCATAAGGTTTTTAATATTTTACAATATTGCATTGAATTGGTCTCATGAAAAATTAAAGAGCTTAAACAAATTAAAGTTAGGTTATTAGTGGGCACATCTTTATAAACCTAATAAGACATTTTGATGTTTTATTGTAAAACTGCCTTTTAACAATTGTTCATATACTGTATTTTATATTGTTTACCTCAAATTCATGCCATTCATTCAATAGCTATTTTCCATGACCCCTATTGTTAACCTGCTACATAACTGACTTTACAAATTGCAACAGACAGACAATATTTTTCCTTTAATTCTCTCATTTTCCCAGTATATGTCATACTTTGGCCTTCTGCCATCAGATCATATTATCAAACCAGTAAAGGAGTTATTGATTAAGCAGAATGACTTCCTTTTGCCTCAGGGTGTATCAAGGTCAATACATAAAATCCTCAATTTCACTGATATTTGGTTCATATACTGTAAAGAAAAATAATCATTGATCCTGTGCTTTGAAGGTCTGTCATTGATTGGCTTGAAAGGAATTGATGGCTACATGTTGAACAAATGAATAATTATTCAATTTTCTGAAATAGTTATATTGCTCTCTTCCCTGTGCTTACTAGACCACATAATAAGGGGGTGATTGACAGGTTTTTCCCTGTAGAAAACAGTGATTGTGATCTTCCTAGGTAAGAAACCACCCGCAGATATCACACCTGCTTATGTGTACACTGTGCTAAATCAGAGATGACATGTGGTATTGAGAAGCACCGGCTGCTGGAGAATTTTGGGAAGTAGAGACGTCAATCTGAATACATTGTCAAGCTGTTTTAAGACAGTTCACATCTCTTTAGACAAATTTTATATATAATTTTTTTGAACTAAAAAAAGCAAGAAACTGTGCTGTAGGCCCTATAGTACTCTACAATATGGGGCTTCAATTGAGCAAAGACGCAAAGTGAAAGATTACTAAGGATGCAAAACACAGAATTTCATAGAGAAGGAAATGGTTCCCTTGGAAGTAGTTTAATCCTAAAATGGATCTTTATCTCCTACAAAGACTTTATCTAATTCACTTTATCAACTCAGTTTTAATATGTTCCAAACCCTACTGTGAAGAATGTCATGTACAGAATGTTAGAGTTTTCTCAACGTGAACAAAGGCAAAATTTCTATGGATACATGTTGTAGTTGTTACAGCCTAGCCAGTCATGTATATATTAAGCAAGTACTACAGTGATTTTTTATTATCATATCCCTAAAACCCCTATATACATAGATAATTTAGGATTACCTTATTCTGTTGTCTTTTTGGGTCTGAATATTTTGGGGAATTTTTTCAGTTGCATCATTTGATCCAATAAACATGGAATAAACATCTATTTGGGTAGTTAAGAAGACAACATTTTACATAACATTTAAGACATCACATTCCCTGTACACGATACATCCTTACAAACGTGAAAGTTATCTATCACTAGTTTCCAGATTGTACTTGTTATTATTAACCAAAGCTTTCCTATGGGCCTTTCCTAGTTAAGGAACTGATCACACTGTCCCCAGCAGGCATAAATGTACTTGCTACCTATGTCATGTTGTGCTAAGGCATCATAGGATTAATAACAGACAGCAGAGAGATTGCAAATCTTAAAGCCAAAATACAATCTGAAGTGTCTCTATACTTCTTTAATGTACGCTGTGATCAGGTAAATCTGGATCATGCAAGGTCTTGCAGGTTGCAAGAAGCCCTTTCTAGCTGCTGTTTAAGAGATGATGGCCTCAAGTGAAAGAACCACAGCTTTTATATTGCCCACTGCCTTCCACGTTGCCATAAGCCCAAAACTTTCAATAATGCAATATGGGGTGTCCAATTTGATTGAGTTTTAGAGTTTAAGATGCTGTACTTATAAGGAGTCTACCACCTTGTCAAGTGTTATTATCTGTTGGCAGCATGGGATTTATTAATGCAATGTGACTTACAACAGATCCTTACTATTGAGGCAGTCAGTCCACCAAGGTTGCGTTCTTTTCTTGCCTAAACCAATACCAGGAGATTTTTCTTGTGAGAAATGTGAGGCGACACTAGAAGAAGAGGTAAGCGATTTAGGTCAGAATAACAGTGCACCAACAGTGATACAGTAATACACCTGGGTGCAACAACTGCCTCATTAGCATATGGATAACAATGAGAACATCTTGCACATGGCATAATGGACAGATAATAAAATAATAAGATATGAAGGAAATCACAGTGCATTTCTCAATAATGTGCTAGCAGAAGATCATAATGATTGCTGGAGGTAGAAGCATATTTACTCTATATACAAAAAAATGTCTTGGTGAGTTCATTTTGGAGCATTCTCTATTTATGTTTTAAGCACATTGCAGGTCCTTCCATTCCGAGGTCCTGGTCAGGATATTCTGTTTGAAATGTAGACTGCTTCTCTCTTTAATTGACAGTCTCAAGGAACAATACTTTGTAATAATGTTCTCTACAGAAGAAGACCTTCGAGCAGCTGAAGATGTAGTAGCCAGCCAACCTTTACCCATTAGATTTTATTGAAAGTCGAGGTGCACTTTAATTTGTGCTGCCAATTTAAAAAAAAAGCAAGAAATGCAATTTAAGTGCGAACGGGAAAATCTAATTGAATTCAGTACATCAAAAAAAGCTTCCGTGCATACTGTCACATGCCTGGAATCTCACAAACAAGGAAAGATTTGTCATTTCCAGCACATCACTATTCTCTGGCTCATTCTCTTTTGATGATGATAGGAGTCTTAGTAAGTTAGAAATCTAATTGCATAAGTGTAACACCGTCAGCATGTTGTTAATCCCCCTGGACTAGCTGGACAGCTTTTAAAAGCCCAAATCAATGTAAGGCTCAGCATTATGTTAAACAACTTTTTACCATTTTTGTAGTAATTGCTTATAATGCAGCTATGGATATGACCATGTAATTGACAGACCAGATACAAGAATTTAGGTTATTACAGCTTGAAAAGTTTTAACACAGTAGATGTATCTCAAGATGTACAAGAAAACCATTCAGACAAATGGAAAATCTTCTCGATTGGGGCAAGATTGGAAGTTTTAAAAACTCTACACCATTCAGAGGCGCTGGGTCCAGGATTAGATTTTATTATTAAAAGTATTAACATAATAAAAGATATAAAATTAAGGACAGCGTGCTTCACTCTATACTTTAAGAGTTTCATCAGGTGTATAGAGCGAAATGCGTTGTCCTTGTATATCTTTTATATGTTAATAATAAACTCCAGCGCCTCTGAATAGTCGTGTGTTTTTTTCAAACCTTCCGCTCTGGCCTCTGATTGTGAAGATTTTCCATATGGCTGTGGCAAGCAGAACCCAGCAAAGTGAGCACATACATCACCACTAAAGTTTTTTACATTTTTAAAAAGGATAACTGTGCACTAGGGAGCGCATGCTTTCAGTTTTTCTTTTGTTTTACTAGAGTGTGATATTCATTGAAATTCCACTGTCTTACCACACATTTATAGTCACATCCCATGGTGCTATTTATAATGATTTACACTGTATTATCTTAGAGAAGCTAGTTACTATACATCAAGCCTCAATGGAAATTCCACTACTTGCCAGCAAGCCGCCTTATACATTATGTTGATGATGATACATGGATTGACAAATAAGTATATGATCCTTTATACCAGGTAATTTTTCACCCTACATGCATACAATTACTCAAGCCAGGGTTGTAATTTGAAGGAGAGCAGACTGGAGAGGATTGTAATGCATATGGGCCCAAAGGTTTCTCTCTTCCCTTTATGAGCAGACCATTACTATAAATATCACATTATAGTAAGAGGGTCTTATACAGATTTTAATTGGGATCAAGTAGCTTCAAGTTACACCATATTTCAGGAAAGGGAGGAGGCTTATTACTGTGATTGGCATATTAAATGAGCCTTCCAAGTCCAAAATGTAAGCTATTGTAAGCAATAATTGTGCTTTGCTGGGTCATTTAATGAAAAAAGGAATAAATAGGAACATCCCTCCCATCTCCATTCAAAGCCTCTGCTTTGAAACGCCTCGGTGATACACAGTGTGCTCACCGCACCATGAAAGGGTGCCATAGACTTCTATGGGTGCCGTGATGCATGAGGAATAAATTCCTCTGGTTTTTTATGCTTGATTTTAATGGTAGATTTTCTTTAAGCAAAAATAATATTTTGGTGAATTCAAATCAGTGTGCTACTACAATTGGGATGGGTCTGGTTTTCCAGATTTGCCTACAGACAGCTGCAAGCTCTGTATAGAATCATTTCCCAATGCTGCTACTTCAGAGATTAAAAATATTTTTAACTCCTTCCTACATCAAAGCTGGCTTGAGACAAACCTGGCTAGTCACGTCATGGACTGGTGCAATTGCAAATTTCCATTTTAAAAGATTTTCTTTTAACCTCATGAGAACTAACATGGCTTGTAACATGAATGAATGACAGTCACAACAGGTCTCGTGGGTTTGTCGAGGTGAAAGGTTGATCCACATTTGAAATCATGAGGGATTTTTTCTCCTTGTATGGGATTACTTATTTCCAGCCTTTAGGGTTTTATTCTACCTCTGAAATTATAGGATGTCTTGATGAACCTGCCCATTTTTTCAACTTTATTATCCATGTAACAAAGAATGAACCATAAATTATATTGCACACAGGTACTACATATTGAGAATCAAAAAATAGTACTCAAATATTATCCCTTGTAAGGGAACCAGTGCGGTCCATTATGCTTCCCCTTCCCACATATGGATTTCAGAAATGTTAAGAAATGCAGGTATTTAGTGCACCCTGATGTTCTTGAATGCCAAGAAGATCGCATGGGTTCAAGAACAGAGGCTGTGCGATTCGTGCAGGAGGACAGTTGAATCCATCAGCATTTACAGCAGGCATTGCAATGGTCGCAATCTCAGCTGTCAAACTCTATAGGCAACTCAGTCAAACATGACGGCAGCATCTATGGGCCCTAGCTTCCTGTCCTTGCCATGCCGGGTTCGCAAAGGGCCTAGCATCTACTCCAATACACTGCCGTAAATCATTGGCAGTGTATTAGTTTGAACAAGTGATCATTTGTTCAAGTTCTATGGCTGCAAAAACAAAGCTGTAAAGAAAACTTTTAAAAAGTTTACAATAAAAAAAATAAAAAGATAATAAACGTAGGGTGAGCACGTAAAAAAACTTTTGGGCAAATAGTTCATATAAAACAGGATTAAAAGGAAATCATATTTACACAGAAATTATACCAATAAAAATTACAAAAAAAACAGCCCAGTTAACTAAAAATTAAAATGATATGCATTTTAGAATATGATGTACAAACATGTGAATTTTTTCATGGTGTTATGTTATTCACCATATATGTTTTAGTTTTAGGGCTAAATAAATGTTTTAATGTTAAATTTTGAACATTCCAAATAGAACCTCGCTTTCATTTTAAATCAAATAAAATGCTGAAAGGGTTAACATGCTTTACCAAAAGCGGTTTTGAATAGTTTTAAGGGTTCAGTTTTAAAAATAGGGTGCTGGGGGAGCGGGATCATAATAAATAGGACTTTCTAGAAACCCTACGAATATAAATTGCTGTCAAAACTGGTTTATTCTGACATTTCCTTGAAGACTGCTGTACGATTTGTAAGCTTCCTCATTTCCTTAAAAAATAAAATAACATAAAAAATTTACACCAACATAAAGCAGACCTAAAGGTTATATTAGTCAGTTGCTTATTTGCATGTTAGGACGATCTGTCTGAAAAGCAGAGTATTTAAAATATTTCCCCATATTTCCATTTTATTCACAAATAAATGAAAAAAGTACCAACCAAAATTTCCCACTAGCGTAAACTACAACATTTTTAAATTATTTTAAAGTTATTACCACATTTTATGGTAATAAAATGTCCTCAAGGGGAAAGTAATCTTGGTCATTAAGGGACTAAAGGCAGTAAATTCTAGTGACTGAGGGAATATCAGTATGTGTATTTGTGAAACTGTTATAGAAAGCTTATGTTATAAACTTTGCCAAGTAAATTCAGCAGTGTCAACAGGTACGCCAATTATAAAATGACATGCTTGCCCCCTTATGCTTCAGGTGCAGTTTGACAGATACTTCCCTATTATTGCACATAGAAGGAAAACTCTGTCAATCAGTGGCTGGAGTCAGAGGGAGCATGCATATCAAGAATACCATTCATCTGCCTGCTGGAAAAATAGGCTTTCCTCTTATGAAGTATATTATGTTGATTCTTTTGAATTAACCCTTTAATATATCACTTCATGATTTTATAGGTGAGTAATTATGTTGAAATTTTTTTTTCATAGTGACAAAATGTTTCCTGCCTTTGGTTTTGGTGCCAGAATACCTCCAGATTATAAGGTAATTTATGTTTGCTATTTACACTTTATGTAAACCTTTCACTGATATTATTCAGTACTAAACATCTTAAGGTGTTTCTCCAAAATGTGATATATGAGTCCCTCTTTTGAAACAAAAAACAATGCCCAAATTGTGCTGCTCACCCTTTTCTTTTCAGAGTTATGTTGTATTTCTCTTCTATAGCTACTTGTCAGAAATCTACCTCAGCAGCACTGAAGTAGGCAGAGACTTACCTTATCCTGTATTTACCCTAAACTTGAGTCAATTATAAGATGTCCTTAGTAAATGTGAAGTAAATTAGCAACAAATCCAGGTACATTTCCACAAGTTAATCCACTGAGCTCTGCATAGTGTATACATAAAAGAACTACAAATGCAGCACAGGTTTACATGAGTTCACTTAAGTCAGTTCACTCATTTAGTTAGCACAGGAAATTGGGCGGTCCCCTCTATTCACTTACACTACAGACTGAGTTATCACGGCTGGTTAATGGGTTAAGCCAGTAAAGTTATTCAGTGGTACATCTGTATATATTCACTAGCCTGCCAGCTTTCATCACTGAGAAGAGCATAGAGCATGGAAACAGTAGTAGAAACCAGCAGTGAAATAATTATATTAAGTGTATAGTTTGGTGCACTAAGGTTTAACAGCTTTCCTGCTGTGAAGATAATATACATATCAGGAGCTGAGGGAATGGTTGGTGCAGAGAAATAAGGAGTCTATGATATAGTTTAAGGTGCATAAAAAGATAAAATTCTGCAGGATCACAAGAGAGACCTTACTATTCTATGCAGGACACCACTGCATCCACAAATCTACACAGACACAGCTTTTCTGATATATGTGAAAGAATTGAAACCAGGTAAAGCATTGGCACTTCAACTCTGCCCCAAGGACCTTAGGATTATCTTACTCTCTGTATTATTAACTTTGTTTCTCTCCTCCCTGTGCCTAAGTACTATTCTTGTAGTTGAGGCTACCCACCAGATTTTGAAGGCAAAGGCAGTCTAAATTCTGTCTATATTCCGTAGAAAATTCCTTTTAATCAACGACATACTGACATGAAACCACAGGATCCATAAAGGCTGCCAAGGGGAGTCTCAGAGGAGACTCTGACTGACCATACTAGATGTTTACTGTCTGATCCTATGCCAGCCCTTCACTGGTGATAAGTAATGCCAGTCTTTGGTTTCACAGTAATTAAAGGGTTTTTCCCACCACTGTTTATTATGAACAGCTGGAGAGAGATGGATGCCAGCAGTAGAGGACACAACAATATTCTGGAAAGTGACAGATGCAGTGTATAGCTGGGTAGTAATTCGCTTTGTAACTAATAAGCTGTCAATAATTTGCATTTGCTTAGAAGAACTGCAGTTTGTCTGTTGTCCGTTATTTCTTAAATGTGTGTTAGGCATTGAGGGAATGTTTATGATGTAGCATTAAGGCTTTAGCAGTAAAGCAAGAGATGGATTACTAGGAATCTGACTGTATGAGAATGAGAGCTCCTTTGTATCGGATAAAGAACATAGATAACATGTGAACTGGGGTGATCCGCATTGGAATTGTCTAGTCTACAATATCACTATCGCACAGTAACAATCAGGCATAGCCGGATACTTCAAATTTTCGGTTATGAGAATTCACTGGCTGCATCGAGTGAGCATGCGCTGGGACAGGAACTCGCCGGACTGGCTGACATTTTGCTGATCGCACCGCCCTCCTGGCTGCCGCCCCCCCCCCTTTCACTCCCCGCTGCCCTGCTTGGAGGTGGTGGAAAGGGAAAAATCATTGCAAGTGTTAGTGTGACGCAGAAGCCTTGATAAATACGCCTCTGTACGTCTGTCTTGACCACTCAGAAATGCTGAAAGTACTAGGTAGGAAAGAGCTGTTTAATCACCTCTGTGCATGTAGTTAGTAGCTGCATGACTGTAAAAAGAAAAAAAAAGGAAGGTTTTTTATCCTTAAAGGGGTTAGCCACTTTTTCTCATGTTTTTGTAATCAACTTTCAATGGAGATATAAAATGGTTGTTTAAAGTCAGGCAGGTAGAGCGTTTACCATAGAACTCAAGTTTTTCCTGGCTAAGAATGCCCCATTCATGGTAACTGACAGTCCTGACATTACTAACCAAATCTCCTGAAGTCTGGTGAACAACGTTAAGCACTTCAGAGGGGGCTTCTGAAGTTTTGACCTCAGTGCAAATCTCTCTGCCACAATGACTTTATACAACCAATTTACATCTCACTACAAGGATGTAAAAATACCTGGAAAGTGTTAATCTGCTTTATTAGGTCTATTTCTGCTGACAAGTTCCCTTTAACTGCTCCTAACCTCCCAATCAGTAATGGCAGAGATACAAATTTTACAATTTTTAATAAAAATACATTTTTCACACAACACTAGTTTGATGGTCAGAAATGCTGACAGACTCCAAAAACTCTTTCTTACTAAAAATACATTGATTATTGATTATACTTTTTGTTTTCTTTTTTGCATTGTTTGTTTTATTCTTTTATTAAACTATATTTGTATTAGGATCGAATATTGGATTTCTAGTCCAGTTTTTGACGTATAATACTGTAATAACATATAAATTATAAACTTTATATATATTGATATTTTTCATTTTATTAAGGTTTCCCATGATTTTGCAATAAATTTCAATGAAGACAACCCAGAATGTGCAGGTAAAATTTGACTCTTATTGATTCTATTATAATTGTTGTGTAAAAAGATGAAATTATGGTTTTGTTTTAATCCTTTGTTTTACTCACATGGTGAAGTTCTATGGTAGTCTACTTACTATGTAGCGGCTGGACTTATCCTGGATAGGATCAATCTTCATTGAAATTATGAATATCATAATAGCCACAATTAACCCCTTCGCACCGTAGCCCTTTTTCGTTTTTGCGGTTTAATTTTTCACTCCCCACATTCAAAAATCTGTAACTTTTTTATTTTTCCATGTACAGAGCTGTGTGAGGGCTTATTTTCTGTGAAACAAATTACACTTCAAAATGGTGGTATTTAATATTCCATGCCGTGTACTGGGAAGCAGGAAAAAAAATCCAAATGCAGTGAAATTGGTAAAAAAACGCATTTGTGCCGTATTCTTGTGGGCTTAGATTTTACGGATTTCACTGTGCACCCCAAATGACATATCTACTTTATTCTTTAGGTCAGTAAGATTAAGGGGACACAAAATTTGTATAGGTTCTATAATTTTTTCATACATTTAAACAAATTAAAACCTCCTGTACAAAAATTTTGGGGGGGATTTTGCCATCTTCTGGCGCTAATAACTTTTTCATACTTTGGTGTATGGAACTGTGGGTGGTGCAATTTTTTGCAGATTTTGATTACTTTTACAATGTTATCATTTTTAGGACTGTACAACCTTTTGATCACTTTTTATAGAATTTGTTATTTTTTTTTAAAGGGCAAAAAAGTGCCATTTTCGACTTTGGGCGCGATTTTCTGTTACAGGGTTAAATGCAGTGAAAAACCATTATAATATTTTGATAGATTGGGCATTTTCGGACACGGCGATACCTAATGTGTTTATGATTTTTACTGTTTATTTATATCAGTTCTAGGAAAAGGGGGGTGATTTGAATTTTTAGGTTTTTTTATTATAATTTTTTTTCAACTTTTTTTTTAAACCTAGGGTGTCTGTACGATCCTATCATATACTGCCTTACTACAGTATGGCAGTATATGTGTATTTTACTACTCATACATTGAGACCCGAAGCTACCATGGTGACAGATCGCCGCTCCCCGATGACTTCACAATGACGGCCCACGCGCATTTCGGACCTCAAAAACCTGGGTCCTTATTCATACCTACACCATGGAGAAATGGCTACACATATATAGGGGAAAAGGAAACACGCCAGAGTGTTCCACCCTATGTACACAGCTGTGAGCATTAGGCACATAATTAACAACACAGGCACTAGCAGGTTATAAGTAATGCACAACAATAAAGTATATGTAGGAGAAACAAGGTTAGTATTAGTATAAATAACAGTGGAAAAAGGTGAAAATATCAAATGAATAAGTGTTGCAGTATTCAGTATATGAAATTCAGATCACTTCTGAAGTTCAAACCAAATGGATGGCGTGTGCTGAGTGACAGGATCCACTGAGCTTCCTTGACATGAAGCATTTTAACCCTGTCACCACCTCTCTTGTTGAACGGTATGTGGTCAATGGCAATGATTTTAAGGGAAGTCATATTGCCTTTATGTTCATCTCGAAAATGCTTTGAAAGACCAGTTATATTTCGTGTGCTTGCTACAGTACGGGAATTTGCTGTGTTCGGATATACGGTCCTTGAGTTTCCTGAAGGTGCACCCCACGTACTGTAAGCGGCACAGAATACATTCTGCCAAGTATATTACATGAGTGGTGTCATAGTTCAGGTATCTGGAAATTTTGTATGTTCGGTGATTGGAGAAAGAGTTAGTTTTAGTCATATATTTGCAAATGTTACACCTGTTTCCACCGCAGCAGTAGCTGCCCTTGTAGGTGAGCCAAGTAGCTGTGTGATCGACATGTACAAATACATTGGGTGACAATGATGCAACCAAAGTAGGTGCCCGGCGGGACACACACATGATGCCCTGGGATAAGATGTTCTTTAAAGTATTATCGCATTCTAAAATTGGCAGATGTTTTTTAATAATGTTAACGACCTGGGTGTATTGTTGAGAAATTTGAGTGCTGAAGGTCGGTT
The DNA here is from genome assembly GCF_040894005.1 of Engystomops pustulosus. Classification (NCBI taxonomy): domain Eukaryota; kingdom Metazoa; phylum Chordata; class Amphibia; order Anura; family Leptodactylidae; genus Engystomops; species Engystomops pustulosus. The sequence continues at coordinate 154,368,080 of NC_092415.1, forward strand.
TGATGACTGCCTGAGAGGGTTGAATGTGTTTATTTGCTAGATAGTGTGAACGGGGTTTAGAGTTGACTATGCGTTTAGCACGTTCACATGAGGTGGAGGTGTAGCCTCTTTGTTTGAGGCGAGTGGTCATAGTAATACTTTCTGCTGTGTATTGTGCCTCAGTGGATGAGGCACGTTTGGCACGTATAAATTCACCGATTGGTAGATTGCGGATAGGGTGTTTGGGGTGACAGCTTTCAGCTCTTAAGATTGTATTACCGGCAGTGGGTTTACGGTACAGACTGGTGTGAACGATACCCAATTCGGGGTCACCCCTTAAGTAAACATCAAGGAATGGAATGGACGAACCACCGTATTCATAGGTAAAAGACAAGTTAAGGGTGTTGAAATTGATATAAGATACAAACTCGGCGACTGCCTCCCGGTGGCCGGTCCACACTAGGAGGCAGTCGTCGTTGTACCTACCGTACCATTTTATCTGAGAGAGAAAAGGATTGTCAGAGTGAAAAAGGTACTGCTCTTCCCATGTGGCCATTTAAATATTGGCCAGTGATGGGGCCATAGGGCATCCAGTAACCTGTAAGAAAAAATGGTCATCAAACATAAAAAAATTCTTTTGTAGCAGAAAATGTAAAACAGTAGAAATATAGTTTTGAAGTTCAATGTTATACACAGAGTATTTGTACAGGTGATAAGTGACTGCTTCACATGCCAAACGGTGGGGAATACTGGTGTATAGCGAAGTGACATCGCATGACACCCAAGAGTCCTGTTCACACCAGGACATTTGGTTGACCGCTGCAAGGATGGCTTTAGTGTCTCTTATATATCCAGGTAACCTGGTGACCAGAGGTTGGAGGAGATTGTCAAGCCAAGTCCCTAAATGCTCCATGAGGGAGTTGGTAGAGGACACAATTGGGCGGAAAGACAGTGGAAAACCTCCTTTATGTGTTTTAGGCAACATATAAAAATTAGAACAGATGGAAAAGTCAGGAATTAGGTATTCGGAGGTCCTTTTGTCAAAGAAGCCTGATCAGAGGCCGTCTGCAACCAATTTTTCCATTTCTGCTTTGAAGCTTGGTGTGGGATCATCCGGAAGTTGAAGGTAGGTATTGGTATCCTGTAGCATGCGATATGCTTCTTGTCGGTAGAGAGCTTTGTCCAAAATTGTGACGTTGCCCCCTTTATCCGAAGGTCGTATAATAATATAAGGATTTTTATTTAGTTCAGTGATAGCCAGATGTTCCTTGCGCGTGAGATTGTGCGATGACATGGTGGTGTTGTCATATAAGGCTTGAAAATCCTTCTTGACCGCTTCCTGATAAAGGTCCATGACAGGGACTCTAGATTGGACAGGGTAGAATTCTGGATTAGTATCTGTTATCATATTGGATGTGTTAGTGATAAGGTTAGAAGGACTAGTTTGGATGACATTTTGTTCCAGCAAACTCATAAGGTTAAGCAAAGACACTTAGTCCTGGAAAGAACTGGTGAGGAGGAAGGTGTTAGCTCCCAATTCGTTAAGGGCATGTGGTTTTGTTGATCGAGAATTCGTGACATCAATGTCCGTAGAAAAAAAGTGTTTCTTCACGGTGAGCAGACTAATTAATTTGTTCACATCACATAAAGTGGCAAAGAGATTCATGTTAGTATTAGGGGCAAAGCCTAGACCTTTGGATAGGACGCAAATTTGGGCATGTGATAGGTAACAGGCTGACAGGTTAATAACACTATAAGAGCTGGTTACTGGTTGGCTGCCTTCGGTGTTTGTCGTGTTACATATTGTATTGGTCTATTTACAAATCTGTCCTGAGACAGGATAGAGCCTTATCGGTCAGGCCTAAAACATAACTTTTATTAAGTCTATAAAAATTTGTTGTAGTAAGTAATTGATCACACTATATTTTAAAATCCGCAGGTATGAGGCTGCTGTTTACTCTAGTATCATTAGCAATGCTAAGTATTCACTCAGCCTATACGTATGTGAGCGGGTCTCTGCAGTGACCCTTCGCTATAGCGCCCTCAAACGAGTCAAATTAAAAACCAAACAATAGCCCCCCCCCCCGACATGTTTCGCTGGATAACAAGCGTCATCAGGGGATCGGGGCTAATGTATTAGCTAAACGATAAAACAACGATAATAGAAAAAAACATAAAAGACAGTGTCGGCTCACCTTTAATTCAGCAGCAGGAGTGGGTGCCGTGCCACTATGGATTGTCCGGTCCGGACCTGGAGACAATATAGTGGAGGGAAAAACAAGCGAAACCATCGGCATCAGGCAAAGGAAAGTTAAAAAAGGAAAAATTTATTGGAACATGGTTAAAAATGCAATCACATGGCAAAAAAAAGAAGAAAGGTGACGCGTTTCGGACCTCAAAAACCTGGGTCCTTATTCATACCTACACCATGGAAAAATGGCTACACATATATAGGGAAAAAGGAAACACGTCAGAGTGTTCCACCCTATGTACACAGCTGTGAGCATTAGGCACATAATTAACAACACAGGCACTAGCAGGTTATAAGCAATGCACAACGATAAAGTATATGTAGGAGAAACAAGGTTAGTATTAGCATAAATAACAGTGGAAAAGGTGAAAATATCAAATGAAGTGTTGCAGTATTCAGTATATGAAATTCAGATCACTTCTGAAGTTCAAACCAAATGGATGGCGTGTGCTGAGTAACAGGATCCACTGAGCTTCCTTGACATGAAGCATTTTAACCCTGTCACCACCTCTCTTGTTGAACGGTATGTGGTCAATGGCAATGATTTTAAGGGAAGTCATATTGCCTTTATGGTCTTCTCGAAAATGCTTTGAAAGACCAGTTATATTTTGTGTGCTTGCTACAGTACGGGGGTTTGCACCGGTAATGTGTTCGGATATACGGTCCTTGAGTTTCCTGAAGGTACACCCCACGTACTGTAAGCGGCATAAACACATAAAGGAGGTTTGCCACTGTCTTTCCGCCCTATTGTGTCCTCTGCCAACTCCCTCATGGAGCGTTTAGGGACTTGGCTTGACAATCTCCTCCAACCTCTGGTCACCAGGTTACCTGGATATATAAGAGACACTAAAGCCATCCTTGCAGCTGTCAACCAAATGTCCTGGTGTGAACAGGACTCTTGGGTGTCATGTGATGTCACTTCGCTATACACCAGTATTACCCACCGTTTGGCATGTGAAGCAGTCAATTATCACATGTACAAATACTCTGTGTATAACATTGAACTTCAAAACTATATTTCTACTGTTTTACATTTTCTGCTACAAAATAATTTTTTTATGTTTGATAACCATTTTTTGTTACAGGTTACTGGATGCCCTATGGGCGCGTGCTTCTCCCCATCACTGGCCAATATTTAAATGGCCACATGGGAAGAGCAGCACCTTTTTCACTCTGATAATCCTTTTCTCTCTCAGATAAAATGGTACAGTAGGTACATCGACGACTGCCTCCTAGTGTGGACCGGCCACCGGGAGGCAGTCGCCGAGTTTGTATCTTATATCAATTTCAACACCCTTAACTTGTCTTTTACCTATGAATACGGTGGTTCGTCCATTCCATTCCTGGACGTTTACTTAAGGCTACACCTCCACCTCATGTGAACGTGCTAAACGCGTAGTCAACTCTAAACCCCGTTTACACTATCTAGCAAATAAACACATTCAACCCTCTCAGGCAGTCATCAAACCGACCTTCAGCACTCAATTTTCTCAACAATACACCCAGGTCATTAACATTATTAAAAACATCTGCCGATTTTAGAATGCGATAATACTTTAAAGAACATCTTATCCCAGGGCATCATGTGTGTGTCCCGCCGGGCACCTACCTTGGCTGCATCATTGTCACCCAATGTATTTGTACATGTCGATCACACAGCTACTTGGCTCACCTACAAGGGCAGCTACTGCTGCGGTGGAAACAGGTGTAACATTTGCAAATATATGACTAAAACTAACTCTTTCTCCTCCACTGCCAATCACCAAACATACAAAATTTCCAGACACATAAACTGTGACACCACTCATGTAATATACTTGGCAGAATGTATTCTGTGCCGCTTACAGTACGTGGGGTGCACCTTCAGGAAACTCAAGGACCGTATATCCGAACACATTACCGGTGCAAAGCCCCGTACTGTAGCAAGCACACAAAATATAACTGGTCTTTCAAAGCATTTTCGAGAAGACCATAAAGGCAATATGACTTCCCTTAAAATCATTGCCATTGACCACATACCGTTCAACAAGAGAGGTGGTGACAGGGTTAAAATGCTTCATGTCAAGGAAGCTCAGTGGATCCTGTCACTCAGCACACGCCATCCATTTGGTTTGAACTTCAGAAGTGATCTGAATTTCATATACTGAATACTGCAACACTTATTCATTTGATATTTTCACCTTTTTCCACTGTTATTTATACTAATACTAACCTTGTTTCTCCTACATATACTTTATCGTTGTGCATTGCTTATAACCTGCTAGTGCCTGTGTTGTTAATTATGTGCCTAATGCTCACAGCTGTGTACATAGCTCTGGCGTGTTTCCTTTTCCCTATATATGTGTAGCCCTATATATGTGTAGCCATTTCTCCATGGTGTAGGTATGAATAAGGACCCAGGTTTTTGAGGTCCGAAACGCATCACTTTTCTTCTTTTTTTTTGCCATGTGATCGCATTTTTAACCATGTTCCAATAAATTTTCCTTTGCCTGTTGCCGATGGTTTCGCTTGTTTTTCTCATAATCTCCTTATACTCTTACTCCATATGAGATTAAGTGTCTTTGGGAGGCTTTTTGAGTCATAATATTGCAAGTATTTATCTCCTTCTTTATTTTTGGCTACAAAACAAGCTATAGTTGTGGCTGGAAGAAGTCTGGTTGTAACTTATCTGAAGTGAAGGTTAAATTATATGGTACATGTTTAACAAGAAGCACACCATCATTTTCAATGATGGACAATGCTACAATTTTGCCATTTGGTTTCCAGGTGGGACTATGTACTGTGCAGCCTCCCTACTTTACCTCTTAGACTTTGTTACATTACCCCGTCTGGGAATTTTCAACTAGAAGGACTCTTCATCCTCCTTTGCTTAGTATAAATCCATGGTGCTGGATTTGCACCTTTTACTGTGTTTTATACTGTTATTTACCAACTGGTACTTATATTTTCCCATTGTTTTGAGATTAAAAAATAAGATCCTCATCAGCTTTGTTGCTCCTCTTTTTATCTTTACTAACTCTAGGGCATCCCTTCTATGAATTTGTGCTCAGAAATTAACTGTATATATTTCAGAGGAGGTCAAAGTAATATTTTGAGAGCAGTACTAGTAAATCCTTATCCCGCTTCCTATAACTTCAATAGATAAGAGTATGCTTATTTCATTTACTTCCTATGCTATTGTTAAGCATATTGTTAATTTCAGCTTTTGCTTTACAAGTGATTAATTCAGTTTCACTTACTTTGAGACATATGTTAGATGCAGATTATTAGTACATAGATGTATAACCTCATATTTATACAAATTTGATACGTGCATGGAACAGATTTATCAGAAGTGTCTGAGGTAAAACTGTTCTAGTTGCCCATGGAAATCAGAGCTCAGCTTTCATTTTATAAACAGCTGTGGGAAAATGAAATCTAAGCTCTGATTGGTTTCCATGGGCAACTAGAAAAGTTTTACCTCAGAAACTTTTGATAAATTTCTCCAAGTGTGTCCAAGTTGGCTTTGTAATAAAGTTTACAATGTACTTCATAGCTTGGTATCACGTACAAATATAGAAAAAGTGTGATAAAGTCTTCTATTGCATTATTAAATAAAAGGGTATTCCCATCTTTAAGTTCTATGACCATATCCATATGATTTGCCAAATGTTTTGTAAAGATGGGAAGGTCACCTCTGAAACCTGCATCTGTCTGTAGATATGGGTCATATTTGCAGCCACAAGTGAATAATAGAAGGTAACATAAGTGTCTTCAATTACAGTAGTACAACAAACAAAAGAACAGGGGAAAACCCATAGAGTAGAAACCATATGTTCATTACTTCACAGATCATATTGGCAACAAAGGAACATAAACCCTTTTTTCCATATTAACAGCTCTGCAAATAGTGCCAGTGTCTTATTCTATACTGTCTAATCTAAATATGCTGTGTAACGTTAAGGTTACTTGTATGGTACTGTAAGCACTGATATCAAAAGTAAGATACATGTGTATATTTCCTTTACTAACAGCGGCTTATGCAACATGGCCAGGTCCCATCTGGTGCACAGCCGCAAGTTATTCTGTAAATAATATGCCCCACAAGATTTACATAGAAGAATAAAGAAACGGCTTCAATGCCTTCTGAAGCACATGCTAATTTCTCAATGCAAGGTCATTCCATTTATTGTAGATATCCCACAGCAACCTGATGCTATCATTAAGGTACTGGAAAGGCCTGTAGTACTAATGAGTCCCTTCCAGATGCTGCTTAGTTTTTGTTAGAATTTATACTGATCTGTATACTTCCAGGTTCCTTTTCTCCACATTGGATGATTTATAGTTCTCTATATGCATTTCCATGCATTCTGGTACCTTAAAGAGAACCTGTCGATAGGGATCCCTCCACAAACCACAAACAGTACCTTTTAGATGTCTCACATGTTCCCAGGGGTGGGATTCAAATTTTAAACAACAGTCATTGGGAGTGAAAAGTTCTTTATCGTGTTGGGTGAAAAAAAGATACATACTCTAATCAACAATTACAATATTTAAAATGATCCTATCTTTTCTTAATCATTTTATATATTTATATATATCTTTATATATACAGAATATAAAAAATTACAATGTACAAACTACGGTAAGTACGTGCATATTGTTACATTAGCCAACCTTGCTAGCATGGCGTAGTATAGGGAAATAAGGCTCAGTTCAATTTTTGTTACCATAAATAATGCTGGCTGCAGCTGTCCTATGATAACCCCGCTCCGGCCTCTTGATGTATCCTGCAAGGTCCTGCCTCTGGTTTATCTCTACGCCAGGTCCTGCCTGGAAATTTGGAGGCTGCACCCCCCTTCACGCCCCCCTGGCATGCTAGCTATAAGCCACTGACGTGAACAGAAGCCCTGATAAATATCCCACATGGTAGTGAAAAAATAGAGACTCGAAAGGGGCAGGTTTATTCCCATCTAATACACTTGTATGGAATTTCTGCAACCAAATAAAATGACAGTTTCATATACAGTACACACAGTGGTGTTAAAAAAAGAGGCTGAGCCCCATAGAAGACTTCTGCATGCCCTCCCCCCTTAAAAATATATTTATTTATTTACTTATACATATATACAGCATACACATTTATACATGTGTGGGGAGCGCTTACCTTCACCTGGTCCGAGGTGGTGCATTCCGGCGCGATGAGATGACTTTCAGCGCAGCAGCGCCACCTGGTGGGCGGCGGAGGAACTACCTTCTTAAATCCCGGCCGGACACGAATCCAGAGCAGAGAACGCGCCGCTGGATCGCGAATGGGCCGGGTAAGTAAATTTGCCCCATTGTATGCACACATCATATATACACCCTTATATAGTAAATACTCATTAAAAAGATACACATATAGGTCCGTATTTACTAATAGTAAGGGAAACTGCTCGTAGACTGTGCTAGATTCATGAAAACAAGACCAGAAGAAAGCTCCCTAAATTCAATGTGCTCCTCTACCTTCATGCTGTGTCCCTCCCCCGCTTTCTCTGCCCCAGCGGCTCCAAGAAGCAGAGGCAGAACTTTTACAGAAAAGGACTGCTAGACACAGAGGATACAGTAACACTGCCCGGGGGAAGGGGAGCCGGACTGCAGACCAGATTCTCTCTGGCTCCCAGGGCCGACTGTAAATTTAACAACCAGCTTGTGCAAGCAAGAGAGAGCCAGTCGGATCCCACCCCTGCATGTTCTACTGATGCCTCTATTCAAAGGATTAGAGCCAGCATTCTTCTAAAAATGACTTTTATTGCTTTGCTCTGTCACAGTCAGAAAACATTGGACTAATTATTACAATATTAGAATTGTCAAAACAACAACACAGATTGCAAATTACAGATTACAGGCAGTCCCTGGGGTATGTACAAGATAGGTACTTTAGGTTTGTACTTAAGTTGAATTTGTATGTAAGTCGTAACATTAAGCTGTTTATCTTGTAGGACTGCAGATTCTCTGGGAATCTGTCCAGTCCCACTTATCATGCAGCATACAGTAAATGGGCAGTAACATGCCGTATTCCCTGGTCTTTATACCCCCGTCATGGGACAGCTGGTGATCTGTTGCCTGTACCCCAACATAGACAGAGTCCTCAAGTGCTGGATTGCTTTATATTTTACTACACTTGAAGCTAATGAAAATGGCAAAATGCCCTTTTAGCATTCATCTATAATTTAATTCTACACAGTTTGAAATTGAAATGGAAGGTTCCAGCAGCAGGCTTTTAGTAGATCTATATATCTAATGAGATTTGATATTGTATGTACACGTCACACAGTAAATTCTCCATCAGAAGCGAGGTGATTATAGGATGCATAGCTGGGCCACCATCCTAACTTATAGATCCCAGGACCACTGTAACCATAGTTTGGTTCTATATCCAAGCCTTGTGGTACTACCTGTATTTCCATAGTGTGTTTATGGTATCTAGATTTGTATGCTGTTCTGTGAAAGGGCAGCATATTGCAGTAACAGGGCTACACTCATAGCAGCCAAAAAATAGCACACAATTATTGCCCTTTCACCACTAGAAGTGCGGAAAGATCAGTATATTGATGACTGGAACACTCTCCTTCTCTACATGGTTGGCATGTAGGTGATGTGTATAGGTATAAACTATACTTGGAAGGTTCCAGAAGACAATGAATGTGGTGTCCAAGAAAAAAAACAAGGAGCCTAACGTTATAATCAAGGAACTGTTTTAGGCGACACATTTAGACACTGGAATGTTCTTCAGGCAGGACAGAGATATTGAGGCTCCTGAACAATAATCAGTATTGGAAAAAGTTCAAGATATAAATAAAACCAAAAGTGGGGTGACCAGGGCTTGGCTGTGAAGACAACATGACAGTGGAGACCGAAGGTGTTATGGTTGATAATCTAGCCATGTCAGCAACTATAATATTCTTTGGCTCAAATTGGTACTTAACTGCAGCACTCCGACATACAAGTTTTTATTTCACAGATGTCAAGAGACACCAGGATGTAGAGACTAGCGAGGACCTGGACATAATTTTTAATAGGACCCCATTCTAAGCCATTTTGAATTTATTTATAATAAGCTATTAAAAAGTTGTGACATATAGCTGGGCCTCCCACAGATACATACAATGACTAGGGTCTACATGCACTGCATTATGACATCTCTATATTGTGTATTTACACTATTTATTAATTTACTTATTCATTTTTTCATCAAGTATCAACATTTTATTCTGCACAATTTGGAGATGATTCTTGTCTATTCACTTCAGTCCTTGTTTTCATCCTCCAACCCGTTCAAAAGATATGACCCTCCAAAGATTGTATATGGATAAGCTTGTACAGAAGCCACGGGGGCAGTAATCTGCTATTTTCTCTATTTTCTCTGTGTGCTGTATGAACTAATAGGTTACTAGGTGGGAGAAGTAAAGTGTAACACGTAAACATGCATATGTCCTTGGGATGTCCCAGTATAAAAGAACATTGGGATATGTATAAGACATGCTCAGAGAAACACATACGAAACATATCACAAACAGCATTATTATCTATTCTACAGGGCATGGTCACCTGCAGAAAAAAACTCCCCACTTTAATAAAAATGATTATTCCCCCAGGTCCTATTTTAGGGTGACTGAGGCACTGACTTCTTTTTGGGGCTTCTTCTGTCGTGGCTGGGTGGGATTAGCGGGCGCCATCTTTTGGGCATATGTACACACCATGTGTAAATGACAGGCCGATCTCTGCTCATGTGCAGCGTGTCATAGCTGTTCCTCCGCTCACTGAGCAAATGTGCCAGCAACGATCGTGGGTATAACTAGTTGGAGTCCGTAATCAGTAAATGAACCCACACCCGGACAGCATATTGAAATTCGAATTTCAACGAGTCCACCCATCACTGCTTATAAGTCATAGCAATACTACTCCTATGACAATCAAACACTTATTAGCACTCCCCACACACATATAGATACATTACCAATTTCAATAATTGGAAGTATTTTAGATGTAAATTACCACTTTTCAGTATTTGATTTTCACCAGCTAATTAGTTATAGTTTTTTCCATTCCTTTCATTTCTTTTTACGTATAGGTATAAAGTATCTCATTTTCAGAATACAGGGATAGTTTTTTTTGTCTAGAATATGCTTTTTTAGAAGATTAACTGATGTAGATTTGATGTCAATTAATGGACACTCGAAAGGCTTGGCTTCTCTGAGTTTTTGTACAGTGTATGAAGATTGAAATGTCTTTCATTTATATGTTGCTTTTTTCTTTTGCATTTACATGTTTGTTTAAATAACAGATTTTTACAAATATATATTTTCTCTGGGAGTGTGTCTCTGTATACCGTATGAAAATAATATTTCTCCATCCCTTGGCTAGTATGAGCTACTTGACATGTAAACTTCGGGGGCCCATATCTTTTGACCATTTAAAGGGACTGTCCACTTTCAGCTAATAATTTATATTGTTTGTGAATGAAAAGTTCTACCATTTTGAAATATAACTTCTGTATTAATTTTTCATAGGTTTCTAGATCTCTGCTTGCTGTCATTCTATAGGAAGTATCATATACTTCCTGAGTATAAAAAAACAGTCCACGGTCATGTGATGTCACACAGGTGCACAGCTCATTATAATGTGGCCTCTGTGAAAGTAACGAGCTGTGCAACTGTGTGACCTCCCATGACCATGGACAGATTTCTGTCCAATGAAATGAAGCTCCCTATAGTATGATATCAAGCAGAGATTTAGAAAAAAAGGTGAAGAAATGATTAAGTAGGTATATTGGAAAATCATATAATTTCTAATTACATAAAAAATATAAATTACTTGCTGAAAATGGACAATCTCTTTTACCACAGTTGTTTTTTGTGTTTTTGGAGTAACTTTGTCACATAAACATGCAGATGTAATTGGACAGATTCACAATTCTGACCCTACTGAATGGGTATGTTATTCTTATATTCAATTATACTGTAATATAGTAATGTAATCCTTGTCATATGTTTTCACATTATTTAAAGAGTTGTATTTTATATTCAATCTTAATGTTAGATTCTTTTCTACTGTAGGTATACAAGGAGTGGTAGAAGCCTACCAGAACTGCCTGCCCAAGTTACAGCTGTATGGGCCAACCAACATTGCTCCCATTATTCAAAAAGTGGCAAAGTCGGCTTCAGAGGAGACGCACACTATGGAAGCTACGGTGCGGCTTTAGGAATCACAACAATGTTGAATGTAGTGTCATTTACTAGTGACACTATTTTAACTTGTTTTTGTGAAAACTTACTTTTATAACCTTACTACCTTACAAATACAAATATAATAAAAGATGACAGAGCACAAACATTGGTATGGAACAAAAGGAGTGGGGTCCCTGCTCGCAAGAGCTTACAGACTATGAGGAAGAGTGGGGTGACACAAGAGGCAAAAAGAATATATAATGGTCCAGCCATTCTTCATAAGGGAATAGAACAAAATATAATATAATTAGAGATGAGCGAGTATACTCGTCCGAGCTTGATGCTCGTTCGAGTATTAAGGTACTCGAAACGGCTCGTTGCTCGGACGAGTATTTCCCCTGCTCGAGATCGAGCATTTAATTAAACAATCACAGTGAAGAACAATGAAGAATAGAATAAAAACAGTGAACACAGTGACCACAGGATCATTTAAGTGAAAAACACAGTGAAGAACACAGTGAAGAATAGATTACAGATGTTCGGCACATCTGCTTACTTGTCGGAAGATACACGTGGAACGGGGGAGACATCGCGGGCAGCACAGGGGAGACATCGCTGGCAGCACGGGGGAGACATCGCTGGCAGCACGGGGGAGACATCGCTGGCAGCACGGGGGAGACATCGCTGGCAGCACGGGGGAGACATCGCTGGCAGCACGGGGGAGACATCGCTGGCAGCACGGGGGAGACATCGCTGGCAGCACGGGGAAGACATCGCTGGCAGCACGGGGGAGACATCGCTGGCAGCACGGGGGAGACATCGCTGGCAGCACGGGGGAGACATCGCGGGCAGCACGGGGGAGACATCGCTGGCAGCACGGGGAAGACATCGCTGGCAGCACGGGGGAGACATCGCTGGCAGCACGGGGGAGACATCGCTGGCAGCACGGGGGAGACATCGCGGGCAGCACGGGGGAGACATCGCTGGCAGCACGGGGAAGACATCGCTGGCAGCACGGGGGAGACATCGCTGGCAGCACGGGGGAGACATCGCTGGCAGCACGGGGGAGACATCGCGGGCAGCACGGGGGAGACATCGCTGGCAGCACGGGGGAGACATCGCTGGCAGCACGGGGAGACATCGCTGGCAGCACGGGGGAGACATCGCTGGCAGCACGGGGGAGACAACGCGGGCAGCACGGGGGAGACAACGCGGGCAGCACGGGGGAGACAACGCGGGCAGCACGGGGGAGACAACGCGGGCAGCACGGGGGAGACATCGCTGGCAGCACGGGGGAGACATCGCGGGCAGCACGGGGGAGACAACGCGGGCAGCACGGGGGAGACAACGCGGGCAGCACGGGGGAGACAACGCGGGCAGCACGGGGGAGACAACGCGGGCAGCACGGGGGAGACAACGCGGGCAGCACGGGGGAGACAACGCGGGCAGCACGGGGGAGACAACGCGGGCAGCACGGGGGAGACAACGCGGGCAGCACGGGGGAGACATCGCGGGCAGCACGGGGGAGACATCGCGGGCAGCACGGGGGAGACTTCAGTGGAAGAAGAGGAGCGGATCCCGGGACAGCGTATCTCCTCTCCCGAGAAGTAAGCAGATGTGCCGAACATCTGTAATCTATTCTTCACTGTGTTTTTCACTGCGTTTTTCACTTAAATGATCCTGTGTTCACTGTTTTTATTCTATTCTTCACTGTTCTTCACATCTGCTAACTTGTCGGGAGATAATATACGCGCGGAACAGTGAAGAATAGATTGCAGATGTTTGCATACATCTGCTAACTTATCAGAAGACATTCTTTTTCAATTAAATAACACATTTTATTCCCGAACCATGGTCCCTTTGAAAAATGCTCGGGTCTCCCATTGACTTCAATGGGGCTCGTTATTCGAGACGAGCACTCGAGCATCTGGAAAAGTTAGTCTCGAATAACGAGCACCCGAGCATTTTAGTGCTCGCTCATCTCTAAATATAATAAATAGAAGTGACCCAGTCATCAGTTGTCATCTTATATACAAAGTCTAGGACAAAATACATTCTTGCAATAGCAATAACATAGAACATAGAGCTTTAGAGTCCAAGAAAAAAAAATCAGCTTTACATATACCACATACTTTACATATTTTTATCCTATTCATATCTGCATGTAAAGATACTTCATGCTTTGGCTCTGAGCAATCTGACGGCAGTAATAAGAATATTGCAAGTAACAGTAGTTGCTCCTGTGACACTGTTGGAACTCATGGGATTGTTACATGCTGTCATGCAGTCATCTCATCTGAAGCTAATACTCTCTGGAGCATCAATCTGGCGGCCGTGATGTGCTAATATAAAATGTTGGCTATTTTTAACCCTATACAATATGCTACCTTTGTTGATTGTTGTGTTTAAGTTTACAGAATTAGAGTAAAGACTGTTGTTACAATAGATTACTATGCAGTTTTATTCATTCCTATAAGCAATTGTAATTGTATCACATTCTAATGTAATTCTATTCATTATTTATTCATAATGTTAAGACCACACTTTCCAAATTGTCTGGACCCACTTTTCAAATACCCTTTTGGAGCAAATTTACAGTATTAAGTTCCCCATCAATGACTTAATTTTATGAGCAAACAACTTCTAAGTAGAGGAGACTTCTTTGTTTAGGCTGGAGCTTTAAGCATGTCCAGCTCTAAGTGGCGCAATGCATGGCAATGTCACAAAGGTCAAAGTAAAAATATATTCCCTGTTCACACAACATGTTTCCCTCTGTTGGTAGATGCTATTTGAAGTTATTGAGCTTCATCAAACATGTACTGTTGCAACTATTCAGTGAGTCCAAGGATGTAAAATGTGAGCCATTGCATCTGACTAGACTAGGCTAAAAGATCACATCACGTTTTTAGCCCTCTGTCGTAAGGATACGTCAGGCAAATTCCTGACGTATCCTTATAGTGGAGCCTAGGAAATATATTACTGTTCCCATTATACCCCTCTCCACTGAAAGTGGGCAACTGCCTATGTTCAGGGTGCCTCTTAAGTGACGTACTATATATACTCGAGTATAAGCCGAGGCTTATCTTACAATTTTTTTTAAAAAACTATTGACTCGAGTATAAGCTTAGAGTGAAAAATGCATTGGTCCCAGCCTGCCCTCAGTATATAGCCAGCCAACCCCCAGTATATACCCAGTCATCCCACTGCCCCCAGTATATAGCCTGACAGCCCCAGTATATAGCCAGTCAACCCCCCCCCAGTATATACTCGAGTAAAAGCTGAGTGGTGCTTTTTTTCACAAAAATTGTACTGAAACATTGAGCTTATATTCTCATATATATACGGTAACTATTAGAGATGAGCGAGCACTAAAATGCTCGGGTGCTCGTTATTCGAGACGAACTTTTCCAGATGCTCGAGTGCTCGTCTCGAATAACGAGCCCCATTGAAGTCAATGGGAGACCCGAGCATTTTTCAAAGGGACCATGGTTCGGGAATAAAATGTGTTATTTAATTGAAAAAGAATGTCTTCTGATAAGTTAGCAGATGTATGCAAACATCTGCAATCGATTCTTCACTGTTCCGCGCGTATATTATCTCCCGACAAGTTAGCAGATGTGAAGAACAGTGAAGAATAGAATAAAAACAGTGAACACAGGATCATTTAAGTGAAAAACGCAGTGAAAAACACAGTGAAGAATAGATTACAGATGTTCGGGACATCTGCTTACTTGTCGGGAGAGGAGATACGCTGTCCCGGGATCCGCTCCCCTTCTTCCACTGAAGTCTCCCCCGTGCTGCCCGCGATGTCTCCCCCGTGCTGCCCGCGATGTCTCCCCCGTGCTGCCAGCGATGTCTCCCCCGTGCTGCCCGCGTTGTCTCCCCCGTGCTGCCCGCGTTGTCTCCCCCGTGCTGCCCGCGTTGTCTCCCCCGTGCTGCCCGCGTTGTCTCCCCCGTGCTGCCCGCGTTGTCTCCCCCGTGCTGCCCGCGTTGTCTCCCCCGTGCTGCCCGCGTTGTCTCCCCCGTGCTGCCCGCGTTGTCTCCCCCGTGCTGCCCGCGTTGTCTCCCCCGTGCTGCCCGCGTTGTCTCCCCCGTGCTGCCAGCGATGTCTCCCCCGTGCTGCCAGCGATGTCTCCCCCGTGCTGCCAGCGATGTCTCCCCCGTGCTGTCAGCGATGTCTCCCCCGTGCTGCCCGCGATGTCTCCCCCGTGCTGCCCGCGTTGTCTCCCCCGTGCTGCCCGCGTTGTCTCCCCCGTGCTGCCCGCGTTGTCTCCCCCGTGCTGCCCGCGTTGTCTCCCCCGTGCTGCCAGCGATGTCTCCCCCGTGCTGCCAGCGATGTCTCCCCCGTGCTGCCAGCGATGTCTCCCCCGTGCTGCCAGCGATGTCTCCCCCGTGCTGCCAGCGATGTCTCCCCCGTGCTGCCAGCGATGTCTCCCCCGTGCTGCCAGCGATGTCTCCCCCGTGCTGCCAGCGATGTCTCCCCCGTGTTGCCCGCGATGTCTCCCCCGTGCTGCCAGCGATGTCTCCCCCGTGCTGCCAGCGATGTCTCCCCCGTGCTGCCAGCGATGTCTCCCCCGTGCTGCCAGCGATGTCTCCCCCGTGCTGCCAGCGATGTCTCCCCCGTGCTGCCAGCGATGTCTCCCCCGTGCTGCCAGCGATGTCTCCCCTGTGCTGCCCGCGATGTCTCCCCCGTTCCACGTGTATCTTCCGACAAGTAAGCAGATGTGCCGAACATCTGTAATCTATTCTTCACTGTGTTCTTCACTGTGTTTTTCACTTAAATGATCCTGTGGTCACTGTGTTCACTGTTTTTATTCTATTCTTCATTGTTCTTCACTATGATTGTTTAATTAAATGCTCGATCTCGAGCAGGGGAAATACTCGTCCGAGCAACGAGCCGTTTCGAGTACCTTAATACTCGAACGAGCATCAAGCTCGGACGAGTATACTCGCTCATCTCTAGTAACTATCCATATATGGACAATTACATCACTGGAGACCTCACAGTGTAGTGTGATCTCAGTGGAGACCAAGGATGGATTCAGTACAGTTACATCCATCCCTTATAGTTTTTTTAGCCTTCACTGAGCATATACTACACTCTTCAGCAGGAAGCAAAATGGAAAAACACAGCTTCCTGCTGGATGTCACATATAGTGTAGATGGATGTAAAAAGGATGCTTTCATCTCCTATTATATGTCTATTGATATACGTTCAGCAGGAGCTTTCTTGGCATCTACACTGAATGTATCCATAAAATGAGATTAGAATATAGCTTGACAAATGTAACATTGTAAATATATTTTATTAAATAATTCAGAATATTTGAAGAATGTTTTACTTGTTCTTGCACCATTTTGGTCTTCTATGTTTTCTGATATATTATTTTTTATTATTATTTATTTTTGCAGCAATACTTCATTTTGCTTATCTTAACGGATGGGGTTATTACTGACATGGCCGATACCAGGGAAGCTATAGTTCATGCCTCTCATCTTCCTATGTCAGTCATCATTGTTGGTGTTGGAAATGCTGATTTTAGTGACATGCAGATGCTGGATGGAGATGATGGCATTTTGAGATCACCGAAGGGAGAGCCAGTACTTCGGGATATTGTTCAGTTTGTGCCGTTCAGGAATTTCAAACACGTATGTATCTTATTATCTTCTTAATTGTGGCCTAAGAGAAATAGATGTCATGTGGACAATGTTTTGCCCTTATACAAATCACTATTCAGACCACATATAGAATACTTTGTACATTGCGTACAATTTTGGGCACCAGTACATAAGAAGGAAGTAGCTGAACTGAATGGAGTGCAGGGCGACCAAAGTAATTGGGCCGATGGTTATCATACTGAGACTGGTTATTAGACTGTAAAGCAACACTGTTATTCCATTTACTAAAAGCCAGGGGTACAATATTAATGAATAAGGTATCTTAGAGTACCTCAATATTTAGTACTGACAACTGCAAGACACTGGGGCATATTTACTTACCCGGTCCATTCGCGATCCAGCGGCGCGTTCTCTGCACTGGATTCGGGTCCGGCCGGGAATTATTAAGGCATTTCCTCCGATGTCCACCAGGAGGCGCTGCTGCGCTGATGTTCCCTGGAACGCACTGGAATACACCGAGCCGGGCTAAGTGAAGGTAAGTGCAAGCTCCGCGGCACATTTTTTGTTTTAAATGCACCGTTTTTTCTGAATCCGTAGGGTTTTCGTGCGGCCACGCCCCCCAATTTCCGTCGCGTGCATTCCAGCGCTGTTGCGCCACAATCCGATCGTGTGCGCCAAAATCCCGGGGCAATTCAGGGGAAATCGGCGCAAATCGGAAATATTCGGGTAACGCGAATCGGCCCCTTAGTAAATGACCCCCACTGTCTATGCATGAATGTTCATCGGGGGTTGATAAGAATACACTTGTAAACATTCATCTTTTAGTTGCATTGATGAACTTACAAAATCATCTTAATTGCTCCTCCCATGTAGATAGCTTTCATCAGAACCCATTATTTGAATACTACAAATACTGTACATTTATCTTTATTTAGTTCTTACTTCCATTTACAATTTCTTCCTTCTACAATCATGTCATATTTTATGAATTTTCAGTCACATCTTTTTCTATAAGCTTTATTATTTTATATTATAACAATCTTGTTATTGTACAGTTCTTATGCATGACAAAACAGGGACATTTACTTATAGATTCATGCACCATGACTGTGGTAATCTTCTTATATTTGTAATCCATGGCCTCCTTTCTTTTAAATTCAACGTTTAAAATTATGCTAATGAGCTAGAAGGGCTCTGGGAGGTGTTACCAGAACCCCTCCATGCTGCAGTTTCACAGGCTGTTACACTCTGCAGGAGCACTGCCCCCCTCCCACTGTGTACTGCAGCAGGCAGAGGGAGCGGGTAGTGCTAAGAGAACAGGGGGAGGGTAAGGCAGTGAAACAGCATGTGAAGCTACAGCACGGAAGGGCTTTGGAAACACCCACCGGAGCCTTTCTGACTCATAGATTAATTTTGGATGGAAGGAGCCCATGGATACCAAATATAAGAAGATTACATAGGCATCCATGGGTAAGTGTCCTTGGTTTATCCTGGTGGGTTTTGATGGTAGATTTCCTTTAATCCTGACATCAAACCAGATACTGTCTAGAGATATTGAACATGAATCTACTTATTAGCATTCTAGGCATCTGAAGAGAGCACTATGAATAACCAAACAAATTTACCACCTGCATTTACAGCATATCCAGATTCTATAAAGATAATGTGAGGCATGAGGCATAAATCTCCATTATAGTCCGCTTAGAGAGATGCATCTTTCGCATCCCCTCCTCGTATGAACAGATGTGTATATGTGATTAAATTTATATCTAGAAACAAACAGCATTTTAAAGCAAATGCCGTACATAGGGCTTATGTCATACAGTATATTCCCCACTGATAGGACCTATTAGCTGCATTGTAAATGTGTCAGAGATTTTCACAAATGACATCAATTAAATGGTCATTTAATGAGTCCTGCAGACTTTTCCTTCATAATCTTTCATCCTAAACATATTACATTGTAAAGCCCTCTGTAAATCTCCTGAGTTTTGGAGACAAACAGCGGAAAATCGATGTTGTATGTTATCCATAATCCAATGTCTGCCTCTTTGTGTGCAGATTATATCTCCCTGTGGTATTTGCAGGCAGCATGATGATGGCTTTGCTTGTAGAAAACGTTTGTCACATTGCGTTGTGTGATTCGTATCTCTGGGTTTGTCAAGTTAATTAAGTTAAAATTGAGTGACTTTTATGAAAAGGTATCTAACATTTTATACCAGACTTATAAAAACTACTTAATTTCGCTGGGTCTATTTCCCTAGGAGTAGGAAATCACTAGTATATGGCATCATTATTGATTCATAGAACAAAGACGTCCCCAAATTCTGTAGGTAATGCAACTCATTTCTCTTGCAATTTCCTCAATTTCTTACCCACTTGTAGTGAGACCCATATGGCACAGCAGTTGATGGCAAAACATGAACCTACTGGGCCTTAATGGGGTATTCCAACGAAGACAAGTTTCTTATATGTACTCAGCATTACAAAATAACACATTCTCTTAATTCACTTATTAACAGAAATACAGCATTTCACAGATAAGTCCAACCTGTCTCTATCAGTCCTGGTTTACACAATTTCAGTTGCCCATAGACACAACCCTGTAACATCTGACTTATGGTCTGGTGGCTGCCATCTTGGATTCCTGTGTGACTCCATGCTGATGAGTTTCTGTCTCTTTCTGCAGTACAGCACGGAGCTCAGAAACTCACTGATTCACTTCCTGCCAGCACATCGTAAGGAAAGAGAAGCTGAAAACTACAAACTCCAGGCAGAAAAGTGATCCGGGGGAAGGGAGAAGCAGGCACATATCTGTGAGAACAGAGATGTAACAGAGCTGACAGTGTAAAAGTCTGTCAGCCTCTGTCTGTCATGCCTCTATGTAATAGGTATCTCATACATCTCATCTCTGTCTATGTGTCAGTGTGTTAGTACAATGTCAGAAGCCAGATGAAAGTGTATATACACCTGTACCCTGATAATATAACATTGTCACCCCACAGAACTAGATGGATAATACAGTAATGTGTCTGCTTAGAAAGTCGCCGCCCACACCCAGGGATTTTACACTGAGCAGCCTAGAGAGTGATAGGAGATAAAACAGCAATAAAACTGAGCAAAATTGTAAAGTAAGGGTACAAGGCTCGCTAACTAAAATATGTCTAGATTGTAGTACTGGTGCCTCTCGCTCATTTACATATTTTTTAAAAGTCATTTTCTTTTCAAATATGCCCTTTCTTTCTGCACTAAATACAGTTCCAATTAGGCTATATTCACACCAACGTATGGGGAAAGTATGTACGGCCGACATATATACCGCGTAAATATATCCCCCATACACGGTAATGGGCTCACACGTGCGGCACTGTACCTTTCCATAGCCAGGAAAAATATAGGACGTGTCCTTTCTTTCTCCCGTAATACGGTGCAGTGGCCACGTATCGCTATGGAGAGGGGCAGGGGTGAGCGGCATACATCGCATGAATGCAGCCTTAGTGCATACAGCAACGGGCATGTAATGCTGGACATTTGCCATCAGTCAAACTGATGGTAGATGGCCTTTAAATATTTTAAAACTGATGGACAAAAATAATGCTAAAATTAGTTTTTCACACAAAATAATAGATGAATAAAACACTATTTTTATTATTGTTATATTAATGCACACAAAAATTAGCACAAATAAAAAAGAATGCAATGTAAAATATGGCTGGCAACATGGTGGAGGGGCGTCCGCACATTGCTACATTAGGACAATAAAGCAAATAGTTATAAAAATGTATTGAATTCTATAAATAAGGACATAGAGAGAGAACTAAGCATAGTAATACAGGAATATTAACTAGTATTGACCCACAGGATACATGCTGAGTAGGAGTAAAAGTAACAAATGAAAAACAATCCATTCCACTATTCCTATAAGATGTTATGCCAGCACACTGGCCCCGTTTACGACAAGGTATTTTCACTGTGTAACCTCTGATATACTGACATTTGCTTACATCTATTCAGCATAAATTGCAGATTACTTATCAGTCCACCTCTTTTTTGGTGCAATCTCCAAAATACATTATATTTAAAAAATCTATATCTTAAAGTAGCCATAGAAATAGGGGAATTTGTTGCCTGAAGAATTGATCATAGATTATAAACTGTTATGAGAAGGGTCCTCATTCCTGTATTTTCAGTGTGTGATTATTTTACTACTCTGTAATGTTTGTATATGTACTTCATGAGCTGTAAAACTCTGCTGAATATCATGGTACTATAGAAAACAAAAGATTTATTATTAGCCAACATGCAGATAAGTAGCATGTTGTTTCTATAGAAAGTGAATTTATTATGTTGCAGGAAGATGCCTACTTTTCATAAAAAATAGTATAGCTCTGCTTCTCCCAACCCTGGTGATCACCTCTAATTACTGGAAGAAGCCACATCCATAAAGGGCTGTTCATGTATGCCCTTCCATACAATGCATAGACAAACCAAACAGAAATTGTTCTTACAGAGTGCCTTTCCTTATCTGTCAGGTACAACTGAAATTCAGATATCTAAAGTCATATAATAATAAACTATTTTAGAAATAATTGTTTCATTCGCTTAACCATCTAGCTAAAATGGAATATTGGTAGGGACATAGGTCCTTGGCCAGGTCCCTGATGTTTTTTTTACCCCCTAGTATCTCTTGACCAGAGGGTTAAAGACCTATACATATGAAGCTGAGAGCACTGGAACCAGAATGAGTCAGCAATTGGTGACATTTTGACATTTTTTATTGAATATCTGTGGTGTTGTCTAAGAAATTGGGGGCTGTTTGTGGCAGCCATGGCTGGCATTCCATAGGCAGCATGGATACTACATAGAGAGCAGGAAGCATCGTATACATATGAGAGCGCTGGAACCAGAATGACTAAGCAATTAGTGACGGATGAACATTGATTCTTTTTTACAAAACTAAAAACAACAAGGTTAATATCAGTTCTTTGAAAAAACACATATGTAATAAATTACATAGGCTAAATATATGAGCTACCCTAATGAAATAAGCTGCTTTGACATCACTGCCAGTTTATATGGTGGTTGAGTATGGTCTGAGGCTATCTCTAATAATAGAGTACTCAGCGTTACATCATAAAACTGCAGTTGGAACCACTTGAACCTAACCATGATAGATATTTCTCATAACATATTGCATCCAATACCACTTTTAATGTCATAGATATCACAATGTTCTACCTTCTGTTGTAGTATCTAGAGTGATTCCAAGCAGAATTAGCTTGTTCCAATCCAAGGCCATACCATAATTAAATTGGTCATTCTTCAGTAAAACAAAGCATATCGGATTCAATTAGTCTTATATTAATATCATGAAAATGATACTGCTGTACTGGTTTCATTGAATATGTGACTGGATAAGGCTTCTACATCCAGTTCTCCTTCAAGAACTCTAATTAAAAATGGTCTCTAAATCTTCAAATTAACTTTCTGTTTATCTTTTCACATCCATGATGATTACTGTTTAGTCATGGATAACCTCATTTTATTCTCAGGCAAGTTGTTTGCATTTAAAATTCAATATAATCTGTATTTGCGTTTTATCCATATTAAAGCTGTGTTGTTTAGAACAATTAATATGGATGAAAATGTATTTATTCATATATCAGATATTATCAATTTCATGATGGAACTGAATATTGATGTGTATAAAATTATTGCTATGCAATATAAACATTGACAAGAAGATAATAGATATTTATTCCCTATCTTTACTCAATACTGGATACCTGGAGCTAGTTCCTCTTCTGAACATGCTTAAAGCGGTATTCCCACCAAGACAAGATTCTTAAATATACTCAGGATAACAAAATAACATATTCTCTAATTCAATGTTATTAGGAAATTCCATAATTCACATAATTCCAACCTGTCTATATCAGTCCTGGTGTTTACAATTTTGGTTCATCAGTAAATCATAAGTATATGATAGGATAGATTGTTCTCCTGTATGACGCTGCACTGAGCTCCTCTCTGCACTCCAGCCCCCATCCTTGCATTCCAAGACAAGCTCATGCACACATGACACTCTTGCCGACAGCATTGTGAGGAGAGTAAATCTACAAGCTACAGGCAGATAAGATCTTTATCCAGACGAGGGAGGCACAGCAGAGCTGACAGTGTATGTTATGGCTGAGATAGCAGGGCTGAAAATGTCATTGTGTGGTATATGCATCTCTTGGATCTCACCATGTCTCATGAAATGAAAGTGTATAAAAAACCTGGACCCTGATAAACTAACCACATTGTTAGTACACATCATCACACAGCACTAGAAGGATCATAAAGTTTCTGCTTAGAGAGTCCCCACTCACACTCTGGAATTTTGCACTGAGTAGCCTAGGAAGTGATAGGAGATAAAACAGCAATAAATTTGATTAAAATGGTAAAGTCAGGGGTTTTAAAATGACCTTTATTGTGTAAACTTCACTAGGGGATTGAAATTTGAGAATTAACTTTCATGGGAAAACCCCTTTAAGTTATAAAAGATATTTCCTCCCTCTTGAGAGAAGCTAAACACTTGGAGATTACAGATCTCTAAGTGCATTCTGACTCTCCAGTTTATTCCACTCACACATAGAATCCAGGTTTCCCTAGATTGTCCTTTATGTGATGGGGGCTTTTTGAAGTCACACACATGTATGATATACCACAGGGATCCTCTCCCTTTCCCTTTGAGGAATTCTGTCCGTGTCAGGAACACGCTTCTGTTACTTGGTTTGAATATTCACAGTTACAGTCCTTTGTTGCTAGCTCAAGGACTGAGGTGGCCTATGTGGTCTTTTTCACAGCCTTTCAGGGGTTGTTCTGTTCTGATTTGGTACCGACACATGCCATATCAAAGATTTACTTTATTCTATCGCAGGGCTCAGATATCACAGAGCTCCCATATTTTTGCAATTGGGAGACGGAGCTAGAGACTTTGTTATCTGAAGAAGTTGCAATGATCCTTTCTTTTCACGCACAAAATGTCCTCAGCTTGTTTGACTCAAGAAAAGAGTTTGAGCTCTTGTCTGTGCTCCTGGGTCCTACTGGGCAACACAGGCATTCTTATCTCTGTCTGTCAACGTCGGAATGGGCCCGAGAGATGTCTATCCTTTATCGTATGGAGGAACTCTCTACGGATGCCCATAAGAGATACTTACAGGCGTGGGAACCCTGGCTGTGATTTCGGGACTCCCAGGAATTTAGAGTTGTTTGTGGAGATAAGGCTTACCGACTTACCAATAACATTTTTACCCTTTTTTCTCCCTTCTTATTATATTTCAGTACTCTTAATCCTCCTGACATTTCCTTTCCCTTACATTTCACCTGTTGCCTTGTGTAGGCGGATATTATGCTTTTGAGTAAATGTAATCTGTTTTCTACATATTCTATATTTTGCGACATGGCTAATGCCTCACATTTTGGGCATACTAGTTTATTTTTTAACGTGCCTGTACAGTTACAATGCCTCCTCTAGATTGTTGTTTTTGACATGTCTTTCATTGTATGGCGGTCCTGAGTGCCTGGCCATTGTCAACTTTTGTTTTAATATTATTCAACATAAAAGATATTTCCTTATAACAGTCCCTGTTTGCAGTGTAAACTTATGAATTGCCATAAATGTTTTAGAAATGTTGACCAAACTTGCTTATTTTTACTGACATTCTCACTAGTATTGTGGCCTTCCAACTAAAACTCACACCCAAATTTGATACTACAAAATGTTAAATGATTTCAAAATATCTGATCCCCTTGTTCTTAAAGGCTCAAGCACAACAACATTTTGGACATGAGATAGCTAGAAAACATCAAAGGTTGGGGTGTAAAAAAGGCCTGTATAGTCATTCACATCAATTTTATTGATATACCTTAAAAAACACACACTGAGAACAAATGTGTGACTACTGGGAGTGGTTACAATACAACCATGAATCTCAACAACACACCCCTATTTTGTACAGATTCATAAAAATTATGAAAAAAATATTATAGAATTGAAGGAGTACACCCTGCCTGATCAGTGCACAATTCATACACACAGGCGTAATACTAATACTAACCAGAAATTATCAAAATTTGGCATTAACAACAAATATCAGCAATGTATAGTTACCAGACTAAAGAAAACAGAGTTGTAAATACCTGTGTTAAGATGCAACCAATTAGATTGGTTGTGTGCTGAACACCATGTGTATTGCCACAACATTGGCTTCCCCAGAGTTAACAACATATGGTAAGAGTGAGGTATACTGTACATACTCAAATAAAACGCTCATCTGCCACTGATATGGCTAGATAACTTACAGATATGCTAGTGCTGACGCCACCCACCCTGATGTCCCCCGAGCCTCATGCCACTTCCCTGTGCATGAACCAACTGGCCAAGCCGCTCAAGATAGAGCAGGTCCTACTCTTGCCTGAGTTTTTGGTTCAAGCAGTCTATTATTATTGTCATCTACATAGATAATCAGGATTGAGTAGTAAAATCTTAATTTGATGCCCCTACTGAGAACATATATTGGTGTGAAGTGCATGTGTTTGGGAAAATCAAAAGTTTGAGTATTTGAATGGCAGATATCTCAAGCATGAACAAAAATGGATTGTACAAAGGTGACGCAATGTCCTGATGTCCAGTGGTTATTATTTTTTTATGGATAGATGTTAGACATTGTATCTTTAATACATTTTGTTTGGTTAGGAAAATGTGAATTATGTTTTTTGTTATTTCCACTCTGGGAAACAGGCTGTATTCTATTGTTTCATGGAAGTGGGAGATTAGAAAATCAACTTATTGATTAGGATCGATCAAGTTTGATCCAAAGAGTCAACAAAATACATAACTTCTGGGATGTCACAATTAATAAAATTTCAAATAAAAAGGGTCCGAACCTAATCCATAGAGACATTAATAACTGCTATCCATACAGAGACTCTCCTCAAGATCACCCTTTAATCGTCCATCAATATGAAAAAGATTAAAGTGGATTAACTGGCTGGCATCAAACTCATAAACAAACCATAATGTGTGAACTGCGTTAACCTTGTGTCTTTCCATATGATGAAAAGAAAAGTACATCAAATGAAATCAATAATGTGGTTTTAAGGTCTTAACTTGCAATATGCAGAGGATTTTTGCTGCTGTTTTGGAAATTATTAGTTCTACACATTTCATCCGTTGTAACTATGCACAAGCTAGTGGTGGATATTGGCTTACCTGTTCTTTGCTGCAAAGCATGATCAATATAGCATATACTAATGCTGATGTGTAGGTTTTTCTAACAAGTGGCTGTAGCTATGGTAGGAATTATTTAGTTGGCTGGTATTAGGTTTATTTTGTTGCGGCTAGATCACGGCTACTATTAGACACGGTCACGGTGATGTGTGGCTGTCGTGTCCCACTGCACCGTGATCAGGCTGGTGCTCACCACTCTGATCTCCTCCCTGCCAAAACAGGCCACATATATTCACCTGGAAGTATCTGTAATAATTTTGGTAACAATCACAAACTCTAAAAGGCAGAATACAGACTAAATTATGTTCTCCTTTATTTCTCCCATAGGCTTCTCCAGCTGCTCTTGCAAAAAGTGTTTTGGCTGAAGTTCCAAACCAAGTTGTGGACTATTATAATGGAAAGGCGATCAAACCAAAATGTGCATCTGAATATGAGTCTTCCAGGACACTAGGACCTTAAACTTCTCTGCACAATTTTACAATGTCTCAAAATAACAATAATAATCATCATCATAATAACAATATATAGCACGTTTTAGTGATTTTTAACTTACCAACATATTTTTTTCTTGCATGTATTGCTGGAGGCTTGGATCAGCATAGCAGTTGTATTGTTAAAGAATTTTTATGGAGACAAAAAAAAAATTACAGCATGTCGTCTGAAAAATATGGTTAATGTTTTTGTTTTTTTTATACAGATTTGTTGGAATTTTGCTAAATTTCTTATCATATTTACACTTTAAAACCTTTTGAAATATAGATCTGTAAAGCTCATAGACACAAAGTTTTATCTGCTAGGAAACAGAACTTTTTCTTAGTTAGACTGTAAGTTCATGGTGTTTTGCATGTCAGAAATACAATTGCAGGTTTACAGATCCGTGTAACTTACCTCTTTATACATGTGGCCTACATTAAATTTTGTAGCCATTTAAAAAAAAAATATAGACAAAAATGTGGCATTTTGTAAAAGGAATCAATATTTATAATGACAAGTCCAAACTGATTTTTAATATGTCCAATCAATGAACATTTCTGTAGCTGTATTATCTACTGACTATAACATTGTAGCACTGGTAGCGTAGTAAATAGATATTCACAGTGGTTAAAAAAAATTAAAGATTTAGCTCAGTTCTGACAACATTCTATTTTCTCAGTATACATAATTTCATCTTGTTATACTATGTGATTACCTTAAAACACTCTAAAAGCACATTGTAGCATATAGACTATTAAATGTCAGCACAACTACAGGATGAAATTCTAGTTTAATGTCTTAAAAGCAAGCAATTTATGCTATTGTGGACATTACCTAAACCCAGATACATTCAATAATATTTTTACAATATGTTTATGTGGAGTAAATTTAGATACTGTTGCAGTATAGATAGTATACTATGGGTTGGAGTGGCTCACTCCTATGTTCAGCATTACTGTCCGCCTCCTCTCTACCGTCCCCAGCCAGAGAACTAGTCATAATTAGCAGATAATGGAGCCAGAAGGGGTTTCTATAGACAGGAGCCCCTGAGGCTTTTTCTCCAAATCCAGATTATTAGAAAATAAAGGAAGAAGAAATATGGATAAGGGGTTTTCTATTTATGTCATTTTTACATAATAGTATCAATATCTTCTTTTGTGACATGCTACCCCTTACTTGTACAGTTAGCTCCATGGCCACTGTAAAAAGGACATGTAACCCTACATGTATTTCAGAGACCCGCACTGACACAACGCATAGAAAAACATAGTAGCTTTTAAATGGGGCTGCAGATGGAAATGTACTTCTATCAGTGGCCAAGTTTAGGATCAGATTGCTATAAAGTCTGTGGAGAACTGTTTTAACAAGGATCAGGGCTTCTCAAATTAGATATAGTGGAGAACCTCTGAAAATATTGGGCAACCTTTACGTAAGTTATGCAATATTAATGAACCCCTCTTTCTTTCTACAACCCATTTTTGCATATTATTGCTGCACCTTAAAGTGTGTCTCACAGTTTCCTTTATTGTGATGAACCCCTCTTTCTTTCTACAACCCATTTTTGCATATTATTGCTGCACCTTAAAGTGTGTCTCACAGTTTCCTTTATTGTGATGAACCTAGCAATGTACCCCCCTAAAGTGATCATTCTTTGGTATTAAGCATCGGTGACTAATTTCTGCTTTCACATATGGATATAAAATACTGCATCAACAAGTTGTTCAAATAAATGGAGCAGAAATGTTACTGAGACTCCTGTAGCTCTCACTAACCTGTCCTTTGAACACACAGTTTTAAAGGGGTTGTCCACTTTCAGTCAAACAATTTTCCAATATACTTTCTGTAACCCACTGACCATTTTCTGGTTTGATTTTTCACATTTGTCCTATGATAATAGTTTGTTCTTATACAGACTACCAGCATTTTTCCATTACAGGAAGGCAATCTTCTTAAAAATCTATATTTTATGTTATTTATTCTACCCCCAGCTGTCAGGAAGCCCTTGTGGTTGTTTTTCTCAGTAGGAATATAAATGACATGTAATGTACATGTGTATCTTGTATTTGCTGTACTTTGGCATGCTGAATTTTTATGTATAATATTAATATTGCACTATTTTAGGCTTTTCTACTATGTTGCTCCAGATTTCCAAGCTATATGTAGTGTTATTTTGTGGTGAACTATGCAGAGGGCAGCTGGTGACTGACAATAATGGGCATGACTGTGTAAGCACTTTTATTGATGCCGATCGGATGGATGCATACTCTTTTAGATTCAAGAGACCTTGTTATAGAAAATATGTAAAGGTTTACAGTCTTTGGAATCTAAACCTAGAAAATGTAACTTAGAAAACATATTGTGATACCTTCTAAGAGACAGCTGAGATGTGAGTTACTCTACTCAGACTTGGAATTTTATTTAGCATTAGGATTACTGAAGTCACCATATTCAAAGTCATAACAACTCACTTTCTTGGACTAGAAATACAGGCAGTCCCTGGGTTACATACAAGATAGGGTCTGTAGGTTTGTTCTTAAGTTTGTATGTAAGTCGGAACTGTATATTAATCATTGTAATCCCAGCCAGAACTTTTTTGGTCTCTGTGACAATTGGATTTTAAAAATGTTGGGTTGTCATAAGAATCAATATTAACAATAAAGCTTCATTACTTTTATAGCTGTTTATTGTAGCCTAGGACTAAAGTAGAAGAAATTACCAATATCCAGAGGTCCGTTTGTAACTATGGGTCGTATGTAAGTCGAGTGTTCTTAAGTAGGGGACCGCCTGTATACAGACTACATATATTCAGACTACTAAGAGTACAGGCATTACTATATCCTCCCAACCTGTGTAGAGGAGCATATACGATCCCTGTCTGGTGGGACATAAACAGGGATACATTTTCAAATAAAACATTGCTTACAATTTTTGGTAAACCTTGTGTTAATGTGGCTGAAGTCACCATGTAGCCCGGACTTAACAATGAAAGCATTTGTTGAAGGATACTATCATGCGTTGACTGGTAGACTGGTGTTCTTCATGTACCGGTCCATCATACATGTACATATGTTAAAGAACATTAACTTACTATTTGTTTTTCTCTCTACATTCTATATGTTACCTAATCATTGGGTTCTTTGGGGGAAAAAAATATTTTTATAACATTTTTGTGGGTAATACCCTCAACTTTTAGTGTGAGATTAATTTACGCCAACTAAAACAAGCAATAGTTTTCTGTTGTAAATAAGCAGTCTGCAACATTAGGCTAGGTGTCTTGTCATGTTAGTCTTTGATAATGGCCTAGACTTACTGTCAACCAGATCAGAGGTCACCTACTTTTTACATCTGTAAGCAAAGAAATTAGTGTTCAAATTCAATAAGTAGCTTATAAGTTTACCTACCCAAAAACTGCCGTCAGTATACAGTCATCCTGCTGTCTAAACACTAGTCCTTTGCTGCGCCAGATTCATCATTGTTATGAATAATCTGTCCCAGTTTAAGACTGTCAAGTTCTACTTTAGACATGCTTTAGGTCAGTGATGGCCAACCTATGACACGCGTGTCAGTGCTGACACGCATAGCCATTTTCAGTGACACGCGGCCGGCGGAGAGTTAAGTTTCATCCTCGGCTCCTACACGGCCAGGTGCAGTAGGCGGGAGGCTGAGAGATTGTCCAGCACATTGTAATAAATAGATGTAGTATGGCAGTACATGGTAGGATCAATCACACAACCTAGGATTAAAGTACCCTAGAAGTTAAATAATTATACATATTTGTTATTTAAACTATAAATATCACAAAATTATGTTTTTTTTTGTCAAGTTGACACACCACCCGAGTTATGCTCGGTTTTTTGGCGAATTTTGACACACCAGGCTCATAAGGTTGCCCATCACTGCTTTAGGTGGTCTATACTGTGGGGCAACCTCCCTGTTTTATTGCTGGCCAACCAGGCTCCCTTTTCCCATGACCATTCCCTTTTCCAGATGCCATGACCATTCCCCCTTTTCCCTTTGTTGGATAAGTCAGAAAAGTGAAAAGAAATGGTCTAAAAGTCTTCATAAATGTGTCTGAATGCTTTTCGGTACAAATTATACCAGAAGTCTGGGCGAAGTAGATTTATAAATTCATAGATTTCTATAAAGGAAAAGGGAAGATCAAACAACACAGAACTGTAATACTCCAGAATTGCTATTTTATGAGGATGTTCTAAGACTGACATGTCCAGAGTTATGACAGATCTTCCTTAAATAGCCTCACAGATCCATGTTGTATGGATTAGTGGTTTTGAAATCATAGATTGATATAAGATTTCTTTCCTCATTCATATAGGGATCTATGGAAAATAAATAAATTGTGGCAGTATTAATAGACTTTATCAGATGAGTTATGATTTACACTCATAGAAGGCTCTTTAAATCACTGTTCACTGTTTTCTGAGCTGTTAGACTCCCTTTGTAGTATCTTTAGATAGAAGTACTATGAAAAACATGGCCACCTTTCACCAGGTCAGATATTTACTACAACCATAGTATTTGTAGTGTGCTGGGATCTATTCAAGTAGCTTTTTGTGAATGTCTAATTTATGGTGACCAAGGATTTTAAAATCTGGAAGTAAGGATAGAGAGTAAGGCAATATGTATACTGTTCTTAGTGTACAGTATTTGCAGTCAGTTCTAGTATATACTTTACCCATTTTCATTTTAAGTCTTACAGTTGTTAGCCACATCGAAAACCAGCACAAATGTAATAAAAAGCCCTGCATGCAAAAAATAAAATTGTACAATGGTTTAGCATGTTGGTTGCTGCAAAAAATAGTACTTTAGCAAAGTGCATTGCATTGCCAAATGAAAGTTATGAGACAGAGGAACATACGTGTATAGAGTGACTTTAAAATTGCACCTTGATAACATTTTGGACTAGAACTAGGGCCAGCAAGTTTACAATTTCTTATGGATTTAAGTTGGTCGTTCTAGGTTCTTAACTCTTTTCCTATGTAGGATACCTCTGAATGTACCGCAGTCTGTTGTCAAGTTCAGTGAACAACCAATTTGTATCCTCTTTTTTTGTGGTTTTGATCCAGTTACATTTTGCATGAAACAATACCTTGATAAACTTTGGCATGGAATATTTTTGTGAGGTTATTAAACTGCCTATGCTTTTCCTGTAAATAAAACCTATAAGATGAGAAGAGAGAATATGTATGAATATATTGACGAATTCTATCATACAATGTGTCGTTGGCTTGAGTCCTCGTCTCAGGCGGATGCTGAATCGTTCTTTTTCTATTTATATTTTCTTTTTGAAGACATAAGCAGTCTTCATATTCATGGGGGCGGCTGTGAAAGCACATTGAGGATAATGTATAAATTTGGGGGGTGATATAATACTGTGATAAACAAAGATTTACAATAATTTTACATTGTTGGATTTTATGAATAAATTAAGCGCCTGTTAACCTGTTGTTGTCTTTTATTATGCGTTAAGTTGTGCTTATACCCAGACCTACTGTAAGTGCAAAACCCAGTGAAAGAGAATTTCTATAACTTTAAAAGTGATAAAAAAAACCCTGCTTCTGAGAACACCCCCTCCAAAATTGGAAGCCATAGGCACAGGCCCTTGAATGCCTTATGGCTAATACAGCTCTGATTTAGATATAGCTTTACACCTGACCCTTCAAGGTTGTAACCCAGCTTCATGTCAGCACCATATTACCATGGGAAACTAGGTCTTTGGGAAAGGCCAAATAATGAGTAGTTATGGAGACCAAAAGTGCTCACTAATGTTATAAATATTACCAATATTTTCAAAGAAAAGGGAACATTCCTGTACATAGTCGAGCATCTGAATATAGGACAGGTCTCAACAGTCTAAGACATCAATGAGAAATTTTATTGTGCACTCCATAGGGACTAATGAAAACTAGCGCAGAGAAGAACTGAAGGTCTTGCTTAGAGCAATCAATCTATTCATTGCTTTAAATTTTAGACCTGATGGAAAAAAACAGGATCTGAAATCTGATTGTCTGCTGTGGGCAACACTTCTATCTTTTGTCTATCCTAGGTTTTACTGGTAGATAAGGCGAGGGGAAAAGAAAGGAAAGTTAGGGGTGTGTTATAAAACATAACTTTTGATATATAATTAAAATGTACTGTATTGTTTGTAGACTTTTTCGGAATGCTGTAAATGATCAGTGGACATCTAGTCTACACTTTTTTGGGGTAATAGATCAGTGAGGGTATCTCCCCAATTAATACACTCCCGCTTGAACAGGGTCTTCTTGTACAGTATTCTAATCTACCCTGTGTACCTCTATTCATGAAATGATAGTGGAAAGCTCATAACCATCCAATCCGTCCACTGAGTAAATATTAACAAAAGTGGACACAAATCCCATCTTTTGTTGCGGGAACGTGACTCTTGTGTACATATTGTCAATATATTTAAAAGGGTAAATCAGTGAACAGAGATCCCATTTATTTTCATGGGAATATTATTCTGTGTGCATGCGGTGGCTATAGGGTTTAAATGAAGTAAACTCTTGTTGTAATCAGGCGGCATGCGTTTCACATATCCACCTGACTGCATAGAGTGTCTCAACTACTCTACTATGTCTGTCCAGCAATTATCAGGACACAAAATGTATAGTGCACATATAGAGCCTCAATTGGCACTTGTGATGATATGCAGACTGTGCAGATAAGCATTAAGAATACCCCGTGATTTACTAGTTGGCTGCTAATATCTCAATTAGCTCAATTTTTGAGCTGAAAAATCCCAACTAGGCTTATACACCAGTCAGTCTTCATATGGGCGGCTATCGTTGTCGCCCAAACACCCTTATTACACCTGCAAAGAGCAGACTGTAGCTGTCAATGGTATGCATGTGCAGCAGCCCCTGTCACACACGCGGCACCCAGCACCACTGCACTAAGCCGGCACACAATGTATGAGCTGCGCATCACATCTCAACTCTTACCTGGGCTCCTTGGTGTATGGGAGCAGAATGGAGGGAGTGTTCTGTGGCTACATACTGTCAGTGTGGGAGAGAGGTGCGGGTTTCAGGGGCTGTCAGTACCCCAGCTGCATACTGTAGGGATGCCCCGCAGGCTGGGAGGAGGTGGAGACAGTGGCACTTCCTTCACACGGCTGCATACTGTATAGGTAAAGTATGCACTGTGCATGAGGGGAAATGGTAGTTTGACCAGAGAATAAAACTCATAGGCTGTCACAGTGTGTGTATATATATTTGTACCAGTGTCTGGTGGAGGTGTTTAATGTCCTGCTTCTGCATCACTCTGCATAGTAAATATAATCCCCTTTCTCGTGTAATAGATCAGCTTTCCTAGACTGTAACATACAAAATATATATTGTATATAGAATATATATATTTATATTGTGGGAAATGGGACCCTTCAGACAGACACAAATTCACATCCAGGCAGGTTTGTCCAAATAAAAGTCCAAAGATTTGTTACACATAGTCCAACAGGAACTTAACAAGTTTTCTTCGGCATAAAACAAAAATATAATGTCCTTAGTTTCAGAGTAGAGGTACAAAAGGAATAGTCCAACAATGGCTCTCATCCAGCTTTTTTGGCTTTTGCTCCAACTGTGTTGCCCAGGAAACTGCAGTTGATCTTGTCTTTAGAACAACAGCACCCAGCAACTATTTCCTCTATCCATTTGCTCCTTAACAATCTGAACACCCACACCTGCAGCTAAAGGGTCAGGTATATAACAGGTCATGGAGTTGTTGAGAGGAGCCATCAAGGAAGGAACCCTGCAACATCTAAACCCTGGATCTAAAGTCCAGTTAAAAATCATAAAATAAACAATATGATACCCTCTACCTGCAAGTAATGGTTGACAGGAAAAAAACGGCGCAAGGAGGAAAAAGTCCGAAAAGATCCAAAGCTGACCCCTTCGTTTCCAACAGAGCAAATATAAAATTAACCACCGCCTCTACGTTCCCCTGTTATCGCTACAGATGATAGAATAAAATAAGCATACCGCACTGCAGTGTCTTTTTCCAATAGCGGAGTCCCGGTACTCACAAGTCTGAATGTTGTCCTATCAGGTCAGTGGCTCGAGACCCGCACAGAAACAGAGAGGTATGTACGTCTTCCCTTGGTATTTTCAATTCAATGCGAGCTGTCTTCCCAGCGTCTCCAAGGTAAGCGGTAGTTCCTGTGCTGCTGCAAATTCCTCCCACCGGGGAACTCCGTCTCTTTCACAGTCGTTCCACCTGCCCTGTCCTCCTTCCTGTTCGTTACTCAAATGAGAAAAGGACACACGATGGTGCAGCAAGTTCACAGTTGTTAAAAAGATTTTTAATAAAAAATACTCACAAACGTTGAAATATAAAAAGGCCTTAAGTACAAATACACGCTCGGTAATGCATGCCCGACTCCGAGTTTCACCTAAGATGGCTTCTTCTGGGGCTTACCGGCGTGTTACAATGCGTGTCTTTTATACATAAATTATACATCAGTATACATATAAAGTACATATTCAAATGTTCCTCATATTTTCGTCCGTAAAAAGACAAAATGTAAGGGGTAAAATGTATCAATACTATAGAACTTTAGATCCCCGTGGTTCAAAGGAAAAAAATCATGGCCCCTAAAACATTGAGACCAGGAGCCTTAAAGGGACATACTGCCCATCTATCACTCTACAGAGTGATCGTTTAAAATATATATAATATATACACTCACCGGCCACTTTATTAGGTACACCTGTCCAACTGCTCGTTAACACTTAATTTCTAATCAGCCAATCACATGGCGGCAACTCAGTGCATTAAGGCATGTAGACATGGTCAAGACAATCTCCTGCAGTTCAAACCGAGCATCAGTATGGGGAAGAAAGGTGATTTGAGTGCCTTTTAACGTGGCATGGTTGTTGGTGCTAGAAGGGCTGGTCTGAGTATTTCAGAAACTGCTGATCTACTGGGATTTTCACGCACAACCATCTCTAGGGTATACAGAGAATGGTCCGAAAAAGAAAAAACATTCAGTGAATGGCAGTTCTGTGGGCGGAAATGCCTTGTTGATGCCAGAGGTCAGAGGAGAATGGGCAGACTGGTTCGAGCCGATAGAAAGGCAAAAGTGACTCAAAAGTAGTGGTGGTGTCATGGTGTGGGAAATATTTTCTTTGGGCCCCTTGGTACCAATTGAGCATCGTTGCAACTCCAAAGCCTACCTGAGTATTGTTGCTGACCACGTCCATCCCTTTATGACCACAATGTACCCAACATCTGATGGCTACTTTCAGCAGGATAATGCGCCATGTCATAAAGCTGGAATCATCTCAGACTGGTTTCTTGAACATGACAATGAGTTCACTGTACTCAAATGGCCTCCACAGTCACCAGATCTCAATCCAATAGAGTATCTTTGGGATGTGGTGGAACGGGAGATTCGCGTCATGGATGTGCAACCAACAAATCTGCGGCAACTGTGTGATGCCATCATGTCAATATGGACCAAAATCTCTGAGGAATGCTTCCAGCACCATATTGAATCTATGCCACGAAGAATTGAGGCAGTTCTGAAGGCAAAAGGGGGTCCAACCCGTTACTAGCATGGTGTGGCCGGTGAGTGTAAATTATAAATATTTTGTCAGTGACAGTCTTGGAAAGCTGATCTATTACATGAGACAGGTGATTATATTTATTATGCAGAGTGCTGTAGAAGAAGGACATTGGACAGTAGCTGTGGCATTTCCTACCCTCGGTTTATACCCTCAATAAGTTTTCTCAGTTTTTTGTGGTAAAAGTGGGTACTTCGGCTTATATTCGGGTCGGCTTATACTCGAGTATATACAGTAATTGAGAGGCACTGTACCTAGATGATATAGCAGATCATGTCCATCAATCCATGTCACTATCGAGCAGTGTAGCGTACCAACATATACAACAAAAGGGTTCTCTAGCTCAAAAAAACATCCATAGAAAACATGTAGCAATTCATAAATGGAAGAGAAAAACTAGAGCTGTCACTCACCGATATTAAAGTCTTTATTCCAAAATTGTGTAAAACATGGCTGCAGGAAGGAAGAAAACAGCAGGAGCCCACTGAAGGTGACGATCTGTTTCGTGCTTCATACGTGCTTAATCCTACCTGACTAGCCGTCGTCCTCACCTGGACTTTAATTGCGGACACCGCAACCAGTAAACAAATTCTGTGAGTGGTTCGCAAATAGAAATGGGAAGTGCTCATGACATGACACGTCCAGAGCACAAAAAGACCCAGAAGAACAAGCTTGTGTGGTAGCTTTACAGGCTTAGTAATGCAGAACAACATATACCCACAATGTACAGTATATCGAACCACGGTACAACGCGGTACAATGTTACAGATCCACTGCACAATATACGTATATAGAACATTGAAACAATCTTAAGAAAAAAGAGAAAGAAGGAAAGAGGGGGGAAGACAAAATAAGACAGGGGAACGGGAAGAAAGCAGGGGAAATAAACAGGAAAAAAGGAAAAGATCAACAATACATTCCATTATTTGAACGACATTACAGAAACGCCCCCATTTCATTTCTATCGTTCAGACCTAGTGGAGCTAATGCATTGGTTTTAATCATCCAAGAGGCTTCTCGCCTTAAAAGGGTCTTATGTCTATCAAATCCGTTGGGAAGTACGGGGATGACCTCTAAGCCTGCAAAAGAAATAGTTTTGTGGTTACTTGCATGTGCCTCTCTAATGTGTTCACTGAGATGAGGTGCTCCTTCTCTGGTTCCCGTGTTCCCGGTACCTCATAAAATGTTTTCTTTTAGTATTGCCTATGTAAAACATGCCACATGGACAGAAGAGGACATAGAGTACAAACACAGTTCTACAAGAGATAAAGGGGCAGATTTACTTACCCGGTCCTGTTGCGATCCTGTGGCACGTTGTCCGACGTGGATTCGGGTCTGCTGCGATTCACTAAGCCCGTGCGCCCAAGTTCCTGCATCCGTCGCTTCTGCCCCAAGGTCCGTCGGAGTTCATCTGCTTCTTCCTGCTGCATGTGAATGCGTTATCTTGCGACACAAATCCTTTTTTAAATTCTGCGGTTTTTTCGAATCTGTCGGGTTGTCCGACGGCCTGCCCCCCCCCCCCCCCCCCGATTTATGTCGCGTGTGCCAAAATCCCAGGGCAATTCGGCGCAAAACGGAAATCGCCGGGAAACCTGACGAAAATTAGTCCTACGGACACTTAATAAATAAGCCCCAAAGTGTTTAAGTGAGTGTCCACAGTAACAGTGGTTACCCTGAGGTATGGATTTTTCTAACAAATGTTTTTCTTTGACATTCTGTAGGTGGCTGCAAACTATATGATCTTTGATGATGTGATGAAATATGGTTTCGCTGCATCTGAATGGTATCACGGGACATCGCTCGGCCATCTCTTTTATTTGTGGATCGGTTTTTAACAGACACCAACTGCTATGGATCACAGATCTTATCTTTGATGCCAAGGGGGTATAGTAAAATGAAAAAACAAACTTTTCTTTCTGTGTCTTTTTTTTGGACCCAACTCTTAGGAGTCAACAAGTTCAGACAATAAAGCTTTTTCATACTCTTGGTTAACTA
The DNA here is from genome assembly GCF_040894005.1 of Engystomops pustulosus. NCBI lineage: Eukaryota > Metazoa > Chordata > Amphibia > Anura > Leptodactylidae > Engystomops > Engystomops pustulosus. Next base: position 154,406,459 of record NC_092415.1, read on the forward strand.
GGGACAACGGGTAACCTCTTTTTAACAATTTTTTAGTATGTTTTCTTACCTCCTGCAGCAATGTTTTACACAATTTTGGAATAAAGACTTTACATTTATCGGTGAGTGCTAGCTCTAGTTTTTCTCTTCCTTTTGTGAAACTGACTAGATGTCTGTTAAAATGTCCCTATGGTGCGTTTCACCGAGTGACTCGGCTTCTTCTGGGGAACGGGCAGCCTGGTGAGCGGCCGTCTTATTCCTGTCTGGGTGATTGATAGGTTAATGATCCAATTAGGTATGTTTGTTTTGGATACTTTGTTTAAAGTTGGAGTGCATGAACTAACATGGATAATGGTTATAAGAGCATAAACAGAGTCTATTTATTGAGCCCCAGTCTACCCTAGCGCCCATAGAAGTCGGCGTTCTAATACATGGCCGACACCTCATGCAATACAGACTGACGCCTCATCAATCAATAGCGCAGTGTACAGTGCCGGCCTGTGTGTTGTAGGCAGACCAGCTGCATTAATGTCAGCTGATGGTGATTTCTGGAGAGCTGCTGGAGCAGCACTGGCAAGCTGCGGAGGCTGTGGAGTCTCTGGAGCAGCTCTGGGAAGCTGCGGAGTCTCTAAAGCAGCACTGGCAAGCTGCAGAGTTTCTGGAGCAGCACTAGCAAGCTGCGAGGCTGCGGGGCCACTGGAGCAGCTGTGGGAAGCTGTGGAGCTACTGGAGCAGCTGCGGGAAGCTGCTGAGCCACTGAAGCAGCGGCCGGAAGCTGCAGAGCCACTGGAGCAGCTGCGGGAAGAAGCTGAGCCACCGGAGCGGCTTCTGTAAAAGCACTGACAAGCTGCGGAGGCTGAGGCGATCTCTGGAGAGCCGCCGGAGCAGCACTGGCAAGCTGCGGAGGCTGTGGAGCAGCTGTGGGAAGCTGCGGAGCCACCGGAGAGGCTTTTGGAAAAGCTGGAGCAGCACTGACAAGCTGCAGAGGCTGAGGCGATCTCTGGAGAGCCGCCGGACCAGCACTGGCAAGCTGCGGAGGCTGTGGAGCAGCTGTGTGAAGCTGCGAAGACACTGGAGCAGCTTCGGGAAGCTGCAAAGACACTGGAGCAGCTGCAGGAAGCTGCGGAGCCACTGGAGCCGCTACGGGAAGCTGCAGAGCAACTGGAGCAGTTGCGGGAAGCTGCGGAGCAACTGGAGCAGCTGCGGGAAGCTGTGGAGCCACCGGAGCGGCTTCTGGAAAAGCCAGAGCAGCACTGACAAGCTGCGGAGGCTGAGGCGATCTCTGGAGAGCCGCCGGAGGGTGTGGAGCAGCTGTAGGAAGTTGCGAAGACACTGGAGCAGCTGCCGGAAGCTGCGAAGACACTGGAGCAGCTGCCGGAAGCTGCAAAGACACTGGAGCAGCTGCAGGAAGCTGCAAAGACACTGGAGTAGCTCTGGGAAGCTGCAAAGACACTGGAGCAGCTCTGAAAAGCTGCAAAGGCTTGGGCGCCGCTGGAGCAGCTCTTGGAAGCTGTGGAGGCTTGGGCGCCACTGGAGCAGCTCTGGGAAGCTGCGGAGGCTTGGGAGCCGCTGGAGCAGCTCTGGGAAGCTGCGGAGGCTGTGGAGTCTCTGGAGCAGCTCTTGGAAGCTGTGGAGTCTCTAAAGCAGCATTGGCAAGCTGCGGAGGCTGAGGAGTCTCCAGAGCAGCACTGACAAGCTGCGGAGGCGATTTCTGGAGAGCTGCCGGAGCAGCACTGGCAAGCTGGGGAGGCTGTGGAGTCTCTGGAGCAGCTCTGGGAAGCTGCAGAGTCTCTAAAGCAGCACTGGCAAGCTGCGGAGGCTGCAGAGTCTCTGGAGCAGCACTGGCAAGCTGCGGAGGCTGCGGGGCCACTGGAGCAGCTGCGGGAAGCTTTGGAGCCACTGGAGCAGCTGCGGGAAGCTGCGGAGCCACTGAAGCAGCGGCGGGAAGCTGCGGAGCCACTGGAGCAGCTACGGGAAGCTCCGGAGCAACTGGAGCAGCTGCAGGAAGCCGCGGAGCCACCGGAGCGGCTTCTGGAAAAGCCAGAGCAGCACTGACAAGCTGCGGAGGCTGAGGCGATCTCTGGAGAGCCGCCGGAGCAGCACTGGCAAGTTGCGGAGGCTGTGGAGCAGCTGTAGGAAGCTGCAAAGACACTGGAGCAGCTGCAGGAAGCTGCAAAGACACTGGAGCAGCTGCAGGAAGCTGCAAAGACACTGGAGCAGCTCTGGGAAGCTGCAAAGACACTGGAGCAGCTCTGGGAAGCTGCAGAGGCTTGGGCGCTGCCGGAGCAACTGGAGCAGCTGCGGGAAGCTGTGGAGCCACCGGAGCGGTTTCTGGAAAAGCCAGAGCAGCACTGACAAGCTGCGGGAAGCTGTGGAGCAGCTTCTGGAAAAGCCGGAGCAGAAATGATAAGCTGCGGAGCCTGCGGCGATCTCTGGAGAGCCGCCGCAGCAGCACTGGCAAGCTGCGGAGGCTGTGGAGCAGCTGTGGGAAGCTGCTAAGACACTGGAGCAGCTGCGGGAAGCTCTGAAGCCACTGGAGCAGCTGCGGGAAGCTGTGGAGCCACTGGAGCAGCTCTTGGAAGCTGCAGAGGCTTGGGCGCTGCTGGAGCAGCTCTGAGAAGCTGCGGAGGCTTAGGCGCCAATGGAGCAGCACTGGGAAGCTGTGGAGGCTTGGGCGCCGCTGGAGTAGCTCTGGGAAGCTGCGGAGGCTGAGGCGCCGCTGGAGAAGCTCTGGGAAGCTGCAGAGGCTTGGGCACCGCTGGATCAGCTCTGGGAAGCTGCGGAGGCTTGGGCACCACTGGAGCAGCTCTGGGAAGCTGCAGAGTGACTGGAGCAGCTCTGGGAGGCAGTGCAGACACTGGAGACACCGGGACCAAGCTGGACAGGCGAGGTAGCCGAACTTGAGATGGTTCAAACCTGGACCGGATTTTTGCTAGGAACTTGGTATGGGAAACCATGTCTGGGTCACCACTATCCCATAGAGAACAGACAGTAGATGAACGCCACCTTAGAGCATTCGGTGGGGTACTGGGAGGACAACGGTTCAAGGTGCTGCGAGCGCTGGGAAATCAATCTCCTGCACAATTTGGGGTCGCCATCAAATTTGTCCGGCAAAAAATTTTCAGGTCCAGTCTCTACTGCCGAAAAACATAGCGGGGTGACTGAAGCAACAGGACGAGTCGCGGGAGCCCGCTGCTGGGAGGCAATCATCCGTACAGTGGCAGCGAGTTTGTTTTGCGCAGCAATCTCTTGGGACTGCTGGGCAATAGTGCTGGGAAGGTCTGCCAGTAGCTGGTAAGAATCCTCGACACAGTCCATGGCTTTTGTAGGATACAAGACCTTGGCGGAGTCCATGGACGGATCTTACTGTCACAGTCTATGGGAATAGTCCCTTAGGACTAAAGCCTTGTGGACTCCCTGGACCACCGCAGAGATAAAGATGCCAGCCGCAACCCGGGAGCGGAATCTAAGTGGACTCCTGGTCTTCGCCAGAGCCCGCCGCAAAGTGGGATGGACTTGCTGTGGCGGGGAGCCACCAGGTCGCTCCATGGGTGCGACTAGGCCCACGGTGGCAGCCAAGGTAGGGACACGGGGAAGGCAGGACCACGGGAAGGCAGGACCTCGGGAAGGCAGGACCACGGGAAGGCAGGACCTCGGGATGGCAAGACCTCGGGATGGCAGGACATCGGGGTGGTAGGACCTCGGAAGGACGGCTGGCAGGACCACGGAAGGACGGCTGGCAGGACCTCGGAAGACCGCTAGGATACCAGACCGCCACAGAATGACAGGACCGCCACAGGATTACAGGACCGCCACAGGATTGCAGGACTGCCACAGGATTACAGGACCACCACAGGAATACAGGACCGCCACAGGAACACGAGAACACCACAGGAACACAGGAACAGCAGAGGAACATGGGAACACCAGAGGAACATGGGAACACCAGAGGAACACGGAGGCGAAGGAAGGCTTTCACTCCAGTAGAATGACCTGAAGATCCGGCAGGGGATGCTGGGAGTTGCCAGGCTATATAGCCGAGCCAGGAATGCCAGAGCCAATAAGGAGGAAGCTGTCTATTGCTAATGCACAGCCACTCCACTGCCGGACACAATCCCCTTTTTGGCACAACTTATGACATAATTCTGTCTAAAACTGATAAATCTGCCCCTTATTAATGCAAACATTTGATGTTAAATTATGTTAAAATAACACAGACAGCTATGGTTAGTCAGGTATAAAAAGTAATGGAAAGTGCAAAAGCAGAAAAACATTTAAAGTTTTCCACTTTCAGCAAATAATTGATATTGTTTGTGTATTGAAAAGTTATACAGTTTTCCAACATACTTGTGATATCCAGGGGATAGAACTCTGTCCAGAACCGTAATCATAATAGATCTCTGATTATTCTCCCTGATAATAGCGGCTCCTGCACCTTTATGTCCATCACAAGACCATGTATTTACGAGGGTGTAAACAATGAAACTTCTTTCATATTGTCAGCCAGCAGAGATCTTGAAAACTTGAAGAATTCATACAAAAAGTATATTGGAAAATTGCATAACTTTTCATTACAAAAACCATACATATCAATTATTTTCTGCACCATCCTATATGGCTAGAGGAGAGGAAGTTCTACCATTGCCAGAAGGGGATTCTTTACTGTGCCTATGGCACAATACTCCAGGTCAGACCATCATACGCTGGTGCACTTAGTGCCAACCCATGATTAATGTGCCCCATAGAGTACAGACCAAGGTGTAACACTTCCTGATGCATGTTGGGCCATGAGGCCATGAGGCTTACTTGTTTATATATAAACATATACGTTTCACACATAGATTCCTAAGGCTTTAGGTAAAGGGAAGACACCTATGGTTGGCCAGTCAGCAGCTTATCAAATGTAAGACCCTTCCTCCATATCAGAGTTTTGAATAGGAGTAACTTAGACCAACCAGTCCTCTCAGTCCTGTAAACAGGATTGTATACATTCCCCACCAGTGTAGCCTCGATTTTATGTCAGGTCCAAGCAAAGTTGGTTTATACAAAACAGATGTCAGATATCCTATGATTTGTATACAGAGTTTGGAGTTTATTACAATGGAGGCACAAAAGTATATGCAAAATACAGAATTTCTAGATCAACTTATCAAATAGTATTCTTCATGTCTTAAGTATTGATCTATTTCATTGCTTTCAAAAAAATTGATATATTTTTTTTTAATAGGATTTTGAAAAAATAGCACTTTCACAGCTTTTCAATGTTGAATATGCAACACACAAACAAAAAATTCTGAATTTCAAAAGACTATTTGATATCTCCGTTTTCTGATTTACAGTGAATTTTGCCTGGAAACAAATAGCGTTCTAAAAATTGGGTACTTGCTGAAGTGAACCATAAATCTGACTTTCTGTGTATTGATTGACTTCCTGGAGTACAACCACAAAGCCTTAGACAGCAGTTCCCATCTGAATCCTCATGAAATATTTAATCTACTTCCTTCCTTTTTGGGTCTTCTTTTCTACTATACATGACTACATTTTTAAAGAAGCATTTGCTAATCGTGCAGTTTTTACCGATGGTGTCTCTGTCAAGTCTGAACAGTTACACAATGACATTTCCCTTGAGCTCCGTGACATTTGAATGACAAATCATCCATCTTTTTGCTATAAACCAGGCACGGTGCCGTATTTCAGCTATTATTATGAGTGTCCAATAAGTCAATCTTTGTAGGCTCTGAAGGCCAAGGACCCATTGCTGAATATTACCTGCCATCCTTCTTATACTTAGTGGCCTATGATAAGCCCGAGCATGTTTCATCTTACTGACAGCTGTGTGACATATAATTCCCCATTGAAATTACTGCCTACTGTAATGGACCTTTTTACTTAGCCTGTAATTTAGACCCCATCAAATGCATTATGCATTGTTTAACAAAAATTTTCAGAGGTTTCCCTGCAGATCTATGTAAAAGTATTTAGAATTATTAATGAGCTTTAATGCAGCTCAAAATCAACTCCATTACACTTGTTTAAGGCAACTCTCCAGATTCCTCTAATTAATCTTCCATTTAAAAAACAGTGCTCCTCTTCATCTTGGTCTCGACGCTGTCCTCCACTAATCTTGACAAGCCGGGATCACCTAGAAAAAAAACTTATAATTATCCGTCTGGAGTGTGGGGACAAGATGTGTGACACTCCAGGCTGCCAATCATGCATGCCTCTCACACCTATATCTTCCATGCTGGCAGAGGGAGGTGACTTCATGCAAGGGGCGTGCATAATTAGAAGCCCGGAGCACCGGACATCTTGTCCCTGCGCTCAGTGCTGCTAACTTTCTTTTCTAGGTGATCCCAGTGAATCAAGATAAGTGGAGGAGTGCAGGTGAGTATTTGTACATGGTTTTTATTTTTTCAAACAGTAGATTTCCTTTAAGGCAACTCCCCAATGTCTATAAATTCTATATACAGGCGGTCCCCTACTTAAGGACACCCGACTTACAGACAACCCATAGTTACAGACGGACCCCTCTGCCCCATGTGACCTCTGGTGAAGCTCTCTGGATGCTTTACTATAGTCCCAGACTGCAATGATCTGCTGTAAGGTGTCTGTAATGAAGGTTTATTGATAATTCTTGGTCCAATTACACCAAAAATTTTGAAACTCCAATTGTCACTGGGGCAAAAAAAAAAAAATTGTCTAGAACTTCCATTATAAAATATACAGTTTCGACTTACATACAAATTCAACTTAAGAACAAACCTCCAGACCCTATCTTGTATGTAACCCGGGGACTGCCTGTATACAAAAATGTATTATATATCCATCCATTACCCAGGGACATATCTTACAGACATTCAAGGATTGCCCCAGGGAGAACCAGAACATCAGCCTCTCCCTCCATATTTCTTGCATACACAACCTGCTGGAGACCTGCCAGGCTGTAGGTCAGCCCACCGGTCCTCATACCAAGGGACACCAGCGAACCCTAAGCCGCAATCGCCAGCCACTCTGGTATTCTGGGCCCCGGCTGCCTCCAGGCCCCAAGGGGATGTTGCATATAGATATGCAATATCTCCAAATGATATATATAAATATATGTGTATACAAATGGAAAGTTCTGAGCACCGCGGTATGTAAGCCCATACAAGCGTCGGAATAAATCACAGTTTTTTGATATTTTGAAACATTTGGAGTGCTGCTTATTTTTTTCTTGAATAGATATAAAGGGTTCTGCATCATGAAGATCAAGGAAAACACCAGGCAGGACTGAATCCAATTGAGAATCTGTGGAAAGAGCTGAAAACTTTGGGGACAAACTATTATTTGGAGGCACTGCATGTATCTATTCAGAATATGCTGCCTTGCCCATAGACAGGTTGCCCTTTGTAAATGACACAGGATTGTTTGCTTTACATAGAAAGCGGTCTATACTTGCTGTAGAACAGACTGTCAGTCCAAGTATGTTTATTATTCTATACAGGTCTTGTATCCAGCACCTAATCTAAAGAAGATGAGTTGCAGGGAAAGACCACGGGGCAAAGTCTTCAATTAAACAGGAGGCATATTTCAGACTACTGATAATCCATGTAGACAATGTAGCTAAGCTGTAGTCACTGATCAAAGTCTTGCCTGAATGGAGATTTAAAAATGTTGTCACAAAAGTGTACACGAAAAATATATATTTATGGTACACAGAAACAAGTAACAAAAATTTTTCATCTCAAAGCTGAACATTCCCTTTAACTCTGTTCTTCTTCTTGAAATTAGGCTTGAGATTTCATGTATTTTTTAGACTTAGCAGTTTTCTCTCTAAAAAAGAATAGAAAAAGAAACACATTTTGCACATCATTGGTTGAATGCAACTTTTTGCATTTGTTTAATAGAAGATTATTAGCAATTAATATTTTCTAGTTCACTACAAGGCAGGCAGAAAGTAGGTTACAATAAACTCAAGGGCACATACTATGTAAGCTCAAGTCATCAAATGAATGTTTTATAGACTCCATTGAAAGCAGGCACGTTGTTCTAGGATACAGGGTCACAGGGCACAGCTTGTATGAGAAGTCCTTCAAGTTATACTGTAATGCAGGACATGCCGCTACCTACAAACCCGTGTCACCTGCAATGCTCTTGGTTACTGAAGAATCGTTTTGTTCTCTGCCTTTGATTTGTTATATCACAAATTTATTGTATGACATTGGAAACTATAGGAGATGGTAACAGACATCAAACTGTGTAGTCTGATCCTGATATTATACTTCTATCTGGCCGCCACTTCTCTATAACTTTCATTTGATGGATTAGTAGATTAAACACTGCAAAGAGTTTGTTTGATGTCTATATCCATTGAGGAATGTGACATATAATGGTAAACATGGACAGAGCCTTCAAGATCAATATATAATAGATAGGAGAGCTGATATAACAACAAATCAGCAGTTATGCATCTAACTCTGTGACAAGGGCAGAGTCATAAAGCGTTAGTTGGGATTTTTTTTCAAAACCAAGTCAGTGTAAAATTTTGGAAAGGGTTTTCTACTGAAAATGTTATGTAATTTATCCTCATTTTAACACACATGTAGAGATTGGGTCTGTAAGTTCACCAGTACAGTCAGTGGCAGATAAAGTCTCCCAAGGGCCCTCGCGGTTTAAAAAAATACCATGATGTTAGGGCTTAAGTACTACTCAATATCCTCTGTATACTCCATATCCTTAATCTTGTACTGTTAATAAAGGTAATTTAATGACGTGCTCTTATAACCTATCTATGTAGGAAAGCCAATCACTTTTGTTAACCATGCACCCCGACTACAGGGGCTAGATCTCCCAGATAGTATAGGACTGTGATGGTGAACCTTTTGTAGACAGAGTGCCCAAGCTACAACCAAAACCCACATATATGTCGCAAAGTGCCAACATGACAATTTAAGCAGTAACTTTTTGGACCATGCTGTATCCCAGGTTTTAGTTGTATTGGCATCTTGAGTTCACCAATACATTTGAAAGGTAACCGAGAGCAGGAGCTCCAATCAATATCTATCCACACCTTCTTGCTTTTCCTGTAGTCCTTGGAGCCAAGTATGTTGCTTTAAAATAGCGCTGAGCATGGCATGTCCTGGGCTGTATAGGATCACAGGGGAAAGACGTGAGTCCTATCTGGCAAACTCTAAATTGGGGTGAAGGCCTGAGTGCCCACAGAAAGGGCTCCAAGTGCCACCTCTGGCACCCGTGCCATAGGTTCACCACCACTGGTATAGGAGATCTGTACTGCTACCCCTGGCCCAGCCTCTGTGCTCTGCTGCTAAGCCCCCCCCCCCCCGTTATGCTGTAAATACTCGCGTAGTAAGCTGAGGCAACTAGTTTTACCACAAAAAAACTTGGGAAAAGTTATTGAGGTGAGTATAAGCCATAACATAGGAAATGCAGCCACTACTCTAATAAAATGTCCAGCAGCAGCCGCACCTCGTTCATGAAATGTCCACAGCAGATGCCCCTTTAATGAAATGTCCACAGCAGATGCCCCTTTAATGAAATGTCCATAGCAGATGCCCCCTTTAATAAAATGTCCGTCTTATTCTAGTACACCTTATTGCAAACGGACCTTGGCTTTAAAGAGATTGTAGCCTCCCCAACCCTCTACAGTTCTTAAATGATGTGATGTTTACTGCATAAAAACACTAATATAACAAGACCTGTTACACAGAAACTGTAACATAACTAAATTATTATTACATAGGGACAGTTCAGTACAGCAGTGTCCCCTCTAGGGTTGCACAGAATTTGGAATTCAATTCTGATATTTAGTCTAGTATCACAACATTCGATACCAAAATGATGCTTTGCCATGAAAAACAGCTGCATTAAATACATACATTTTTGCATTTCTACATTGTTTTCTGCAGGAATTTAGGATACAGTATATGATATGTCCCTAATTTGCCATGGATGAAAAATCTGCAGTTAGCAGTTTTCACAATGTGTGTATGAGATTCCCTTCCCTTCCTTGGTTGAACTTGATGGACAAGTGTCTTTTTTAAACCGTATAAACTATGATTGTCATATATCCCACACTGCTGCTACACTGCTGCTACACTGTCCGCTGCTACACTGTCCACTGCTACTGGATTTTGCTGTGGATTTGCAGTATGGAAATGATTTGATGCAAATCTGCCCATAATACACAACTTGCACACATTCCCTTCAGACGAGCAGTAGTTTTTACAGTATAATCTTTAATTTGTGACAATATATTATAGGTATTGTAAAGGTTGTCCAGGTAGTTTTAAAGGGAACCAGGAGCACTTTTTCTGGCTCCCCCATGTCCCCATACAGAATATGTGTGCACATTACCAAAGTGATTTATAATGAAACAGTTTTTTTTCTGATAAAAAGAAAATTTAGATGAACGTTCACCTTTCTCTCTGCAGAACAGTGTCCCATGGGAGTAGCCATTGAGGAGTGGTTCCCCCCAACCCTCGGGGAACTGCTCCTTCATGTGTCTAATTCAAATAGGAGGGAGATGGGTGTTTTTTTCATTTGAAGTGGATGTATGATGGAGCGGTTTCCAGAGGGTGGAGGGGAAACTACTTCTCACTGGCCACTCCCATGGGACACGAGACTCTGCTCTGCAGAGAGAAAGCTAAACTCTCATCTAACTTTTCTTTTTATCAGAAAAAGACAGTTATATTATAAAAAATGTTTACACTATTCTCTATGGGGACACGGGGGAGCCAGAAAAAGGGCTCCTGATGACAGGTTCCCTTTAATATAAAATGTATAATTTAGTTTATCATATATTTTATCTGTCTATGCCAGAATACTGTAGTAATTTGTACATGTAATAGGTAGCTGCACATTTATTGAGGGTTCACACAGTTTTTCTTACTTGTCAAATAGAGGTATGTCTTTAATTTAAAAGGGGTAGGGACCATTCAGAAAATTTCCTGTGCACCTGAAAATGTAATATCGTGGAGTAGCAAACTAGACCAACTAATGGAAGGTGTAAAGTGTAAAGTACGACTCTCCAGTCTTTTACTGCACCAGATTAATCATCCAGCATCAGACACACTGGGGGTCATTTACTAAGGGTCATTCACGTTCGGATTGTGGCGCATCAGCAGCAGTGGACATGCACGAGACAGAAATCGGGGGGCGTGGCCGTCAGAAAAACGGATTTGGAAAAATCGCTGTATTTAAAAAAAAAAAAGTGTCGTTGACACACGCTTACCTGCACCCAGCCTAGCTTGGTGAACTCCGGCGGACTACAGCGCAGCAGCGACACCTGGTGGACATTGGGCGCACTACCTTAGTGAATCCCGGCCGGACCCGAATCAGTGTCGGAGAACCCGCCGCTGGATCACGAATGGACTGGGATTGCTCCATTGAGGAATTGTTTTGGTGATATAGGGGTATAGGGGTAATGTGAGAGAGTGGCGCCGCCATGTTGGCTTAATCCTACTGACCCAGGGGCAGATTAAGACTGCCATGGGCCCTGGG